>NC_138768.1:270650232-271282732 GCF_965119305.1 Pelophylax lessonae
TTTTGCACTCTCCAGTTTTAGTAAATCAATCATTGTGTCTGGATTTATGTCTGTCTGGGCCCCAGTTGGGAAGATTCAGTGTCACTTTCTTTCTTGGCGACCAATAGAAGGCGAAATCTAAAATTTTTACATTTGTACCTGGAATGAGGCACCTGCAAAGTTAACATTTACCCTTGATTTGGGCAGATTTTACCCCCACTTCTGTCCTTGGGGTAGAAAATCCTTTCCAATAGGGACACAGTGATAAACACTCTACAGATTCTAACCCTTCTTTGGTCTGTCCAAGACTAGAAAAGAAATCATGGCTGGTGTTTCATTTTACCCTTCTAGTAAACTGAAAGCAAGGAACCAGTTGGCCAGTTCAGCTCCTTGGGTGTACTATTTACATCCAAAGTGTGAACCTTTGATCACAAGATGATGGCTGCAGTAGCGGGCATCAGCCTGTGTGGGCTTTGTAGACCCAGGAACCTGCTTCAGAGTGAAAGTGATGCGGCAGCTGACCACTTTCACACTGACGGCTTCGTGGTGCCCCCTGTCACTGGCAGTCCAGCGCTTACCGACACCCGGTAACACATCTGCTGGCAGGGGGAGAGGGACTGCAGTGAGACCGAGGCAAATCCATGCCTTGATCTCACATGCAAACAATGAAACCGCCTTGATCTCACATGCAAACAATGAAACCGCCTTGATCTCACATGCAAACAATGAACCCGCGAGTGATGTCACTTCTGTTTTTCATATGCACACTCTCCTTGCCAGTATAGCCAGGGGACCCCTCTAACCAAGCCAATATGTGCTTGGTTAGGGATCTGCTTAATGTATCCCTCATCAGTACCAAAAGGCACCCAATGGTATTGGAGTGGATTATGGTTTCAGACATCAGGTAGGACACCTGATCTCTACGGGATGTTTAAAATCATTATTTTACCAAGCTCCTTTCTGCTTAATGTTATTGCATTAGCGTGCAGGTGTATAAGGAGTTTTGGGTATATAGAGCATTTTCACAACTGACATGCCAACATTCGGATGTAACGGAAGTCATAGGTTTGGTGTACTTCTGGTACATAGCTGTCAAGCTTTCTGAGCCCAGTGAAAAACCCTTCCCTTAATCTATTTCTCTTAAGTTGGCTTCCCTTTACCCATCACTATGAAATCAGAAATAAATGAATAAATTAAAGGGGACCTGCAAGGTTTGTCTGTCAGGGGGAGCCTCTTATTAAATCATTCTCCTGAACACAGTAGTGTTTAAGCCAGATCCCCTTTGTTCAAGGTAGTGTCCTTGTTGAATAGTCTTGGATTAGTCCTTTTTAGTGGTCCTACAAAGTGGTACAGGCATGATAGGCCACAATTGCTAGATGGTTGAGAGAGTCAACCTTGCTAACCTACTCAATTCACAGGTTTTTCTGATTCAATCTTTAAGAACCTACTCCACATAGATCCTGCATTCGAAGCAGAGAAGGCAGGGACATTGGTGGAGCAAACCTGCTGATCAGCCTCTTGATCCAGCCTAAGATATCTTCATCAGTCATAATGTAGTGGTTGTAAATCGTGCTGCAAAACCTGGCATGCCACAGGAATATCTTGCAGGCGGTGGTCCCACCCTAAGGTAGGCCTGTGGTTACTTGATGATCCTCTCAGGTGTTGCCATCCTGGAAGGCGAGAGGAGAAAACCAACGTTTAGACTTACCGGTAAGGGTGTTTCTACGAACCTTCCAGGGCGGTAGGCCTATTTCCTGCTCTGTTAAGGGGGGGGGTGTAAACAATAGGTGGTGAGTACCTAAAATAATTTATACCCCCTGTGGATCGGTACTTTTTTACAACTGAGGGACAAGGGGGAAGGATGGGGCCTTTTAAGCAACTGTGAACTGATAGTGTTTCCTGTAGGGTGGAGCCTCTCATTTCTTGGGTGTTGCCGTCCTGGAAGGTTTGTAGAAACACCATTACTGGTAAGGCCCCTTTCACACAGGCTTTCCGATCAGGTCCGCCTGTCAGTTTTTTTCAGGCGGACCTGATCGGAAACTATTTTCCATCCATCTGGAGGATCGGATGAAAATGGACAGGTGGTCCGTTTTCATCCGATCTCCCCATAGAGGAGAGCGGGGATCTGATAGGTCTTTCTCTGCAAAGTAAGCGGAGACTGATCCGTCATCCGCCTGCTCAGTGGGGATTGGCGGCTCAATCCCTGCTGAGCAAAACGGAGTCCGCCGGGCGGAAAGCCCGTGTGAAAGGACCCTTAAGGCCCGTACACACGAGTCGAAATTCGGCCGGGAATTTTCGTCCGACGACCGATCTGCCGATTTTCGGCTTGTTAGTATGGTGCTCTCGACAACCGACTCCGACTTTTCGGCTGAAAAAATGCTGGTGTACAGTTTATAAAATTTTTGTCCACCGTCAAAACGCGTCCGATTTTCATGCAGTCAGTACAGATTTCGACAGGGAAAAATCTTATGAGCAAGACTGGGCATGCTCAGAGATGAAAGAACACAAAAAGCAATCCAACACATGACATCACTTCTGAAGTATAATTCTGTCGGACAACAAAATTTGCGTGCAGTCTAGAGCACATTCCAACCAACAGACACCACTCTGGACAAAAGACGAACGACCGGTCGGCGGAAATACGTTGCGTGTGTACGAGGCTTTAAGCCCCGTACACACGTACCGATTGTCGGCCGTAAATATTCGGCCGGCGGCCGATTGTAGGCTTGTTAGTATGATGCTTCCGACAGTGCATTTTCGGCCGAACAGAATCGGGTGTGCAGGCATTAAAATTTTTGTTGGCTGTCACCAGAACGGCCGATTGTTCCCAGTCAGTATAGATTTCGGCCGACAGACAGCAGATTAGCAAGACTGGGCATGCTCAGAAAAGAAAAAAGACAAGGAAAGTCCATCACATGACATCACTTCTGCAGTCGGCTGTTGGCCGACAAAATTCGTGTGCAGTCTTTTGCAGTTTTCAACAGACACGACAGCCTGGACAAAAGACGGCCGATCGTTCGGCCGACGATCAGTACGTGTGTATGGGGCTTTAGTCTAACTGTTGTTTTTTCTTTACATGTGTGCGACAAAGGGAAAAAAAAATGCTCTGGAGCCAAACTGGTTAGTGCGGAAATGGTTAAAATCAGATGTATGTTTTGCAGCATATCTCCCATGGGTGTGTAGGTAGCTTTGCAGCATATCATTCATAAGTGGAGTGTGGGTTGTTTTGCCGCATATCTCCCATGGGTATGTAGGTGTGTATATAAATACAATTAGTTCTGAAATGCGAGTGGATCTCTGCTCTACTAGTAAACAATAGCTAAACTGTGCTTTTTAACGGTCCAGTAAGGCTCCATGCACACAGGGCGTCATAAAAACGTGCTCCAAAGCTGTTTACATAACGCCGGGAAACAGCAGCTGTAAAAACGTGCTTTCAGTAGCTTTTTCTACTAGCGTTATTGCACGTTTGGCCACAGTAGCTGTTAGCAGCGTTTTTTTCTGCCTCCATTCAAAATCAATGGTTCCCTATGGGAGCCTATTGATTTGAATGGAAGTCACACCGCAGGTCGGATCAGGGTGATCCGACTTGCGGTGCGACCTGCACTGTGAGAATCTTGAGGGGGAACTCCACGCCAAAATGGGGAAAAAAACGGCGTGGGGTTCCCCCCCAGGTTCCAAACCAGGCCCTTCGGATCTGGTATGGAATTTGAGGGTAGCCCCGCGCCGAAAAAAACGGCGTGGGGTCCCCCCCAAAATCCATACCAGACCCTTATCCGAGCATGCAGTCCGGCATGCCAGGAAAGGGGAGGGGACGAGCGAGCGGCCCCACCCCCCCTGGATCATACCAGGCCACACGCCCTCAACATGGGGGGGTGTGGGTGCTTTGGGGCAGGGGGGGCTCTGCACCCCGCACCTCAAAGCACCTTGCCCCCATGTTGATGAGGACAAGGGCCTCATCCCCACAACCCTGGCCGGTGGTTGTGGGGGTCTGCGGGCAGGGGGCTCATCGGAATCTGGAAGCCCCCTTTAACAAGGGGGCCCCGATCCCGGACCCCCTCCCTATGTGAATGGGTATGGGGTACACTGTACCCCTACTCATTCACCCCATAAAATGCAGTGTATGGAAATAACGACAGGAGACGTTTTGGAAAATTTATTAAAAATCTTCATCCGGCTCTTGTCCTCTCCGGGGGTCTTCTCCTCTCCGAGGGTCTTCTGCTCTTTTGCTGTCCGCCCTTCTTGTCTTCTCCTCTCCGGGGTCTTCTGCTGTCTTCTGCTCTTTTGCTGTCCGCCCTTCTTGTCTTCTCCTCTCCGGGGGTCTTCTGCTGTCTTCTCCTCTCCGGGGGTCTTCTGCTGTCCGCCCTTCTGCTGTCCAATCTTCTTGTCTTCTCCTCTCCGGTCTTCTGCTCTTTTGCTGTCGGCTGTCGGTTGTCCTTCTTCCTCCGGTCCTCCTCCTCCGACGTCTTCAGCGATAATGCCGGCCTCTGGTCTCTGCAGCTTATTATATAGCCATTAGGGGCGTGGTCGCCAGATGACGTCATCGGGAGACCACGCCCCCTTGTGTCACAGATGACGTCATCTGTGACACAAGGGGGCGTGGTCTCCCGATGACGTCATCTGGCGACCACGCCCCTAATGGCTATATAATAAGCTGCAGAGACCAGAGGCCGGCATTATCGCTGAAGACGTCGGAGGAGGAGGACCGGAGGAAGAAGGACAACCGACAGCCGACAGCAAAAGAGCAGAAGACCGGAGAGGAGAAGACAAGAAGATTGGACAGCAGAAGGGCGGACAGCAGAAGACCCCCGGAGAGGAGAAGACAGCAGAAGACCCCCGGAGAGGAGAAGACAAGAAGGGCGGACAGCAAAAGAGCAGAAGACAGCAGAAGACCCCGGAGAGGAGAAGACAAGAAGGGCGGACAGCAAAAGAGCAGAAGACCCTCGGAGAGGAGAAGACCCCCGGAGAGGACAAGAGCCGGATGAAGATTTTTAATAAATTTTCCAAAACGTCTCCTGTCGTTATTTCCATACACTGCATTTTATGGGGTGAATGAGTAGGGGTACAGTGTACCCCATACCCATTCACATAGGGAGGGGGTCCGGGATCGGGGCCCCCTTGTTAAAGGGGGCTTCCAGATTCCGATGAGCCCCCTGCCCGCAGACCCCCACAACCACCGGCCAGGGTTGTGGGGATGAGGCCCTTGTCCTCATCAACATGGGGGCAAGGTGCTTTGAGGTGCGGGGTGCAGAGCCCCCCCTGCCCCAAAGCACCCACACCCCCCCATGTTGAGGGCGTGTGGCCTGGTATGATCCAGGGGGGGTGGGGCCGCTCGCTCGTCCCCTCCCCTTTCCTGGCATGCCGGACTGCATGCTCGGATAAGGGTCTGGTATGGATTTTGGGGGGGACCCCACGCCGTTTTTTTCGGCGCGGGGCTACCCTCAAATTCCATACCAGATCCGAAGGGCCTGGTTTGGAACCTGGGGGGGAACCCCACGCCGTTTTTTTCCCCATTTTGGCGTGGAGTTCCCCCTCAAGATTCTCACAGTGCAGGTCGCACCGCAAGTCGGATCACCCCGATCCGACCTGCGGTGTGACTTCCATTCAAATCAATAGGCTCCCATAGGGAACCATTGATTTTGAATGGAAGAAAAAAAACGTATAACGTGGCTTAACGCACGTTAAGCAACGTTATGGAGCCTTTAGCAGCGTCAGACGTTTTTTGCAGCTTGACGCTGGAGCTCCTGAACCCACAGTTCCTGGGTTTTTTTTGGAGCTGTAAAACGCCTATGCCACTTGGAGCTCCTAAAAGCTCTATGTGTGCATGAGGCCATAGAATAACATGGATGGGCGTTCTGCAGCTGCAAAAAAAAACGTCTGACGCTGCTAACAGCAGCTGTAAAAACGTCCAGTGTGCATGAGGCCTAAATCTAAAATGCAGCTTGCCTTTTGTGTAATAAATGCAGATCACAATGGCGAAACTATAAGCAAACCAAGCTTCAAACAGAGCGAAGATCATATTCACTAAATTATACACCACACTTTTTATTTTATTTTTTTAAGCTTATCCAATTAATCGAAACAATTAAGCCAGTGAATCGATTATGAAGAAGAGAAATATACAAAACTGTAAACGCAACACTTTTGTTTTTGCCCCCATTTTTCATGAGCTGGACTCAAAGATCTAAAACTTTTTTTCTATGTACACAAAAGGCCTATTTCTCTCAAATATTCACAAATCTGTCTAAATCTGTGTTAGTGAGCACTTCTCCTTTGCTGAGATAATCCATCCACCTCACAGGTACGGCATATCAAGATGCTGATTAGACAGAATGATTTTCACAGGTGTGCCTTAGGCTGGCCACAATAAAAGGCCACCCTAATGCCCCGTACACAACTTCACACCAATCGGACGACAAAACTCGCTTTCGACCTGATCGCACGATAATCTGATCGTTAGTACACAGCTTTCCACAGCCGATCACGACAGTTGGTCCAACAAAATCCGAAGGGACAAACAGGAAAACTTCTGTCGCACGACAGCCTCGCGAACGCCAATCGTTTCATCAGTACACTATGCGTCCACTAAAAATTGATCGACAAAGACCGCGCATGCTCAGAAACACTAAAATAGCCCCAAAAAAAGCCTGGCTGCCATTGTTTTTGTTTTGCACCATCTAATACGTAGCGAAGCAACCAGGAAGCTTTTCCAGAATCGTACGACAAAAATCATACAGTTTGTACGCATTGTTGAATTCGATGTTAGTATCATGAATCAAAATGCGTACGATAAGTCGTCCGATTATCTGAACGTGTGTACGGGGCATTAGGCTGGCCATACATTATACAATTTTCTTTAAATTCACCTTAACTGTGTAGTACAAAGGCCTGTAGTAGGTGCTTTGGAGTATGGGGGGCGCTGCACCCCCCCTTCCCCCCCCCCCCCCAACCCAAAGCACCTTATTCCCATGTTGATGAGGGCAAGGGCCTCTTCCCGACAACCCTGGGCAGTGGTTGTGGAGGTCTGCGGGCAGGGGGCTTATTGGAATCTGGACACCCCCTGCATCAAGGGGAGGGGCCCCCCAGATCCCGGACCCCCCGCCCAAAAAAAGGCAGTGTAGTGTAAATAATGACAAGAGACTGTTTTGAGAAGTCCTTTATTAAAAATCTCCCCCCGGTCTTCTCCCGTGATTATGCTGGCTCCGCTCTTTGCAGCTTCTTATATAGAGAGGAGACTCATCAGTTGACAACACAAGGGGGCGGCGTCACCGGGTGGTCATGCCCCTCCATGGCTATATAAGAAGCTGCAAAGAGCGGAGCCTGCGTAATCACGGGAGACATCGTCGGAGGGAGAAGACCAGAGGAAGATTTTTAATAAAGGACTTCTCAAAACTATCTCTTGTGATTATTTACACTACACTGCCTTTTTTGAGGTGAATGGGTAGGGGTACAATGTACCCCATACTTATTAACATGGGGGAGGGTCTGTGATTTGGGGGGCCCCCTTGTTACAGGGGGCGTCCAGATTCCGATAAGCCCCCAACCCACAGACCCCCCCCCCCCCCACAATCACCGCCCAGGGTTGTCGGGGAAGAGGCCCTTGTCCTCATCAACATGGGGACATGGTGCTTTGGAGTGGGGGGGTGAAGAGCGCCCCCCCCTTCTCCGAAGCACCCTCCCCCCCCCATGTTGAGGGCGTGTGGCCTTGTATGGTCCAGGGGGGTCAGGCCGCTTGCTCGTCCCCTCCCCTCCCTTTTTCTGACCTGCAGGGCTGCATGCTCGGATAAGGGTCTGGTATGGATTTGGGGGGGCTCATGCCGGTTTTATTTCCATTTTGGCGTGAAGTTCCCCCTCCAAGATCCTCAGCGCAATCAACCTGATCCGACTTGGATGCAAATCAATCGACTCTGTGACGATACTAACCGTCAATATGTGTGACGGATCCCCCTGTCCCTGGATTGTAAACCCCTTCGTGTCATTTTCCTATGAGTTTGGGAAATTGCCCTTTTATTGCATTTTATTTTACCTTTATTCATCCTCTGAACTACTGAAGATGGCATGACTCATGGCATTGAGTTAATGTAATGTTACAGCCAATCCCCCCCCCCCCTCCTGTTTCTGTGTCTAATTGTGTGGACTCATGACACAGACAATGGTCTGGGCTGGAGACATCTCTCCGCAGGGGGTGTGCATTAAGTTATCTGTAGCCTGTTTCAATGTACAAATGTTCAGTTCTCATTGGTTGGTCCTTGTCCCCTTCCCCCCCCCTCTGCAAGGCTAAGGGGAGTGCCCCTTAGCTGTGTGTAAAACTGTATGTCTTGGAATGTAATAAACAGTTCTTGCTTGGACTCACAACATAAGAGTTTCATCTCATGTTTGTGGGAGAAGGGTATACCAGCTCTATCTCCCTTTGGCTTGGATCGCTAAATCACTAGCTATGGTAAGAGCGGTTCCTGTTCCACTCTAAAGCATCCCTCACACTAGGGGGGAAGAGAACATCTCTGGCGGCGAAACCCCTCTTTCCATGGGGGCAGCCGCTACAGACTCCCATAGGGAACTATTGATTTTCACATTAAAAAAAAAAAAACATATGACGTAGCTTAATGCTGTATAAGCAATGTTAGGCAGCCTTTAGCAGCATCAGACATTTTACAGCTGTAGCGCCGGTCCTCAGAACGCACTGGCCCTGTGGTTTTTTTTTTTTTTTTTTTTTTTTGCAGCTTGAAAACGCCTATCCCACTTGCAACTTCAAAACGTCTTTGTGTGCATGAAGCCAAAAGATAACATTGAGGGGCGTTTTTAAGCTGCAAAAAATAAATTCTGACACTAAAAAGCAGCTGCAAAAACGCCATGTGTGCATGAGGCCTAAAATGTTCAGTTTTATCACACAGCACAATGCCACAGATGTGGAAAGTTTTGAGGGAGCGTGCAATTGGCATGCTGACTGCAAGAATGTCCACCAGAGCTCTAACATAAGCCGCCTCCAAAGGCTTTTTAGAGAATTTGGCAGTACATCCAACCGGCCTCACAACCGCAGACCACATATAACCACACCAGCCCAGGACCTCCACATCCAGCATCTTCTCCTCCAAGATCGTCTGAGACCAGCCACCCGGACAGCTGCTGCAACAATTGGTTTGCATAACCAAAGAATTTCTGCACAAACTCTCAGAAACCAACTCAGGGAAGCTCATTTGTTTGCTCGTCGTCCTCATCAGAGTCTCGACCTGACTGCAGTTCTTCGTCGTAACCTACTTGAGTGGGCAAATGCTCACATTCGATGGCGTCTGGCACTTTGGAAAGGTGTTCTCTTCACGGATGAATCCTGGTGTCTAAGATCTTTGAGTTCAGCTCATGAAAAATGGGGGCAAAAACAAGTGTTGCATTTATAATTTTGTTCAGTGTGTGTAATGTGTAATATATATATATATATTTTTTTTATATTCGGCTTTGGGCATCCTTTGTAGGTATAAATACCACTAGCCATTGATATGATGTGATCTGGAGACAGAAAAGGTGCTGCTGAGACTCCTTGTACTATAGTGGAGTCGGAAATTATGCTGCTGGGACTTGTGCTATGGAGATGGGAGAGATGCTGCTGGGACTTGTTGTACTATGGAGATGGGAGAGATTCTGCTGGGACTTGCTATGGAGATGGGAGAGATTCTGCTGGGACTTGTTGTGCTATGGAGATGGGAGAGATTCTGCTGGGACTTGCTATGGAGATGGGAGAGATTCTGCTGGAACTTGCTATGGAGATGGGAGAGATTCAGCTGGGACTTGCTATGGAGATGGGAGAGATTCTGCTGGGACTTGTTGTGCTATGGAGATGGGAGAGATTCTGCTGGGACTTGCTATGGAGATGGGAGAGATTCTGCTGGGACTTGCTATGGAGATGGGAGAGATTCAGCTGGGACTTGTTGTGCTATGGAGATGGGAGAGATTCTGCTGGGACTTGTTGTGCTATGGAGATGGGAGAGATTCTGCTGGGACTTGTTGTGCTATGCAGATGGGAGAGATTCTGCTGGGACTTGTTGTGCTATGGAGATGGGAGAGATTCTGCTGGGACTTGTTGTGCTATGGAGATGGGAGAGATTCTGCTGGGACTTGTTGTGCTATGGAGATGGGAGAGATTCTGCTGGGACTTGTTGTGCTATGGAGATGGGAGAGATTCTGCTGGGACTTGCTATGGAGATGGGAGAGGTTCTGCTGGGACTTGTTGTGCTATGGAGATGGGAGAGATGCTGCTGGCACTTGTAGTGCTGTGGGGATGGGAGAGATGCTGCTGGTCAGGTCTATAGACATGAGATGTGGGGAGGGGGTTCATGCTGGCAACATGTTGGGAATTTTAATTATGTAGAGAGCAGAGTGGCATAAATAGGACATGCCTGAACTTGTAGCCGAGCAGTGGAAGGCGCTGGAGACCAGTGCAACATGCTTGGCGTTGTAATACTGCATTGACTAGAGAGATCTCAGTGATTCAGCGTGTAGGGCATATTGGCATTAATAGTTCTTTCAGATCTATAAAACCAAAGGAGAGGGGAGACTGAATGCACCTGGCAAAGCAGGGATCACTAGTCATCCCGCAACATCTATCACACACAAAACATGACATCCTCCTCCTGAACATGCCTGGCTGTCATGACTTTAGTCCATTCTGAGTCAACGTACAGTAACAAGTATTTATTCCAGTTCAGACTTCACTCACTGCATGCTTGTTCAAGGTCAGTCACTCAAAGTAATGAGGTCTAAGGTTCAGCATGATAGCCAGGCAGGTAGTATTTTCAGGCAAAGGTCAAATTGCACCCCAAGGAGAGTGACATCATATCTTCACCAGTGGTGAATATCACAATTGGTTTGATCCCTGGATTCTCAACTATGTGTTCATTTTCACTGTTAATGATTTTGTCTGAAGTTACAAACCCATTTTTCTCCCCTCAGGAGAACATTTAAGTGAAGAATTTACCAAAGTGAATCCACTTCGAAAGGTGCCGTCCATAAAAGATGGAGACTTCACAATGGCGGAAAGGTGAAATCAGTTTTGCTGCAATTCTTAATGAGGCTGTGGTGTTCAAAATTCCTTCTAGGGCTTATTCATGTGTGCTGCTTCCCCTCTGAAGAGTGATCCATGGTGGATCACTTTTCAGAGGCGTTTGACAGGAACTGATATGTGGCCTCCTCACCACCTGATTTAACCCTGTAAATGCTGCAATTGTGCACACAGTTGTGGCACAGCCCCGTGGACTTGTGTGGGTCACGGCCATTGGCATGTCTACAGCCCTGAGCAGCTACATGCCTATACAGGTGGGTGGTAAAACTGCAACTTGACTATCTGATTTTGCTGCCCCTTGGCTCCACATGTGAATGAAACCTTAAAGCAGGGATCCTCAAACTACGGCTCTCCAGCTGTTGCCTAAAAAGCATTACACCCTTGATCAGTGTATCATGGGTGCAATGTCAGGCTCCTGCAGACAAGTCCTATAACTTTTTTTTTTTTTTTTTTTTTCCCCGGAACAATGTGGAAGTTGTTGAGAAAATAAGTTCAAGGAAGGAAGCAATAACGCCAATCTCGCACAAATGGTACACATGGCATAAACCCCCAAATGCCGGGCGTGACATCGACCGGTTCAATAAAAACGGGCTGCCATTCGGGCCCTTCTTTTGTCGGATGAGCATACTGGAAATCCAGCAGCTGACTGGCTCCCAATCAGAGCTCTCAGCCAATGGCTGAGAACGCTGACTGAAATGTTCTGTCCCCCTGTCAGAACACAACAGCTCAGTGAGCGGGATTGCTGTACTAGTGGGTTGAATAAATGACCAAAAAAAAAAAAAACCAAACAAAAGGGGCTTCGACTGGAGCTAACAAGTTTTTGTTTGTTTTGTTTTTTTTTTTTTTTTGGTCTTTTATTCAACCCACTAGGTTGAGCAGGAAAAAAAAACTCAGTGTGTACCCGCCTTAACACAGTCACCATTAGTAGCATGACCATAAGAAGAGGACATTTCAACAATAGAAGAAACATCCGTGTATCCATCCTCCCTGTCCCTGTAAAATGGGATAGTAGACAGGATTTCTTATATTCTAAAACTTATACTAAAATGATGACACTACACCTTTAGAGCTGGTTCACACTACCACTACCAGAAAGTCGCCCCGTGACTTGAAGAGACTTGTTTAGAGACTTGTTTAGAGACTTGTTTAGAGACTTGTTTAGAGACTTGTTTAGAGACTTGTTTAGAGACTTGTTTAGAGACTTGTTTAGAGACTTGTTTAGAGACTTGTTTAGAGACTTGTTTAGAGACTTGTTTAGAGACTTGTGCACTACTTTGAAGAGACAGGCGACTTTGTCTGTGGGGAATGCCTGGCTAATCTCTTTCTTCTTCCTGGAAAGTCTGATAACAAGTCTCTTCAATTAAGATAAGGAGGCGACTCCCATTGAAGTATATGGGACAGTCGGATCACAGGTCGCCTCAAAGTAGTACAGGACCCTTTTCTGAAGTCGGAGCGACTTCAGTAGTGCCAATTAAGACGGCACTGATTGATTAACATTGCTTTTGTTATGTCAAGCTACCTGGGGCAACACAAGTTGCCTCACAAGTCGCGCTAGTGTGAATGGGCTCTTACTGTTGGATTTAAAAAGGCCGCAGCCGTTTATTATTTGTTTTAAAACACTCGTAACTTGAAAACCTCAATTCAAAGCAGTCAAAATTAACCCGGCCACTACGGCCCAGGTTAAAACAAATAAATAATACATAAATCAATTAGGCTCCGTTCACATCTAGGCGTTTTGGGGAGTTTTTCTGCTCTAGGATCAGCTCTCAAAACGCCCAACAAGACAAATCCTATTCATTTCAATGGCCCCTGTTCACATCTGAGCGTTTTGACGCTGTTTACAAAACGCCCAACGCTCAAAAAAGTACATGAGCTTCTTTTTGGGCAGATTACAGGCGTTTTCCATTGGTATCTATTCAATCAAAAAACGCCTGCACAAAAAACGCCTGTAAATCGCGGTAAAATCACGGTAAAAAACGCGCGAAAACGCTACGCTCAGGTGTGAATGTAGCCTTATCCAAACTTAAATCAAAACCTATCATTAAACAAAACCAATAGAATATCGTCCCCCTTTGCTTATTATGCAAAGGTGACCCTACAAATAATATACTGAAACAGTCAAAATAACCCGGCCACTACGGCCCAGGTTAAACAATTAAACAAAACCAATAGAATATCGTCCCCCTTTGCATGATGCAAAGGTGACCCTACAAATAATATACTGGCCGCGACAAACAAAAAGGGAGGGGGGGAGGGGAACAGCACGGTTTTTCTTGACTTCTGTGAGGTGTGCCTTGAGGTTCCTTTAGGGGTGCCTTGGCAAAATGCCTAAAAATTGCCCCAAAATTGTATATGAGCCAGCGTGTGGATGAAGTTTACCTGTTTAGTTACACCAAGTCACAGGTTTGCATCATCATTTGATAAGGAGGATGTCAGTCGCCTGCATGGCATCCTTGTTTGACCCTCCCCTGCCCCTCTCCATCAGCGATGGCGTCACATTAGCTGAGTGATGGAGAAAAACTGAGGGAGAAGGGAAACATTGGAATACTAGTCAGTACCAGTTTGCAAAAGTATATTTGCTTTGGAAGAAGTAATCCCCTCTAATGTTGAGTGTCCTACTTGGACTTGTGGATGTTGCTGCATTATGTAAAACTATTAGAAAAGCTTTTACATTTTAGAATGGGGCGCCTCTAGACTGTCCATAAATTTTAAAGGGTGCCTCGAGATTGTCCCAAGTTTTTAAAGGGTGCCTTGACTGAAAAAAGGTTGAGAAACACTGTTTTAAATCAAAGCATATTCAGGTGTTAGAATGGCCCAGTCAAAGTCCAGACCTAAATCCAATTGAGAATCTCTAGCATGACTTGAAAATTGCTGTTCAGATGCTCTCCATCCAATCTGACAGAGCTTGAGCTATTTTGCAAAGAATGGGCAAACATTTCACTTTCGTTTCAGACATACCCAAAAAAAACTTGCAGCTGTAATTGCAGGGAAAGGTGGTTCTACAAAGTATTGACTCGGGGGGGCTGAATACAAATTCACGCCACACTTTTCAGATATTTGTAAAAAAAATTGAAAACCATTTTCCTTCCTTTTTAATGCCAGAACTTGGTCTGCATTGTGTGTATTACATACATACATTACATTACATACATTAGTTTCTCATGAGCCCCCAGCTGTAGGCTCTCCTCTCACCCTCCCACCCTGTGACTTCTGATGTTCATGCTCTAGGTGCCTCAAAAAATGCCCCCATAATCTGTCTTGTGGCAGCACTAAAGCAGTGGAGAAAGCCTCGGAAGAGCAACTGTGTATATTCTTATTTTTTATTTTTTTTGCCATGGATGTGATGTAGCTGCATCGTGGCGATCTAAAGCGAGGCTTTTTTTTTTTTTTTTTTTTTTTTTTTTGCTTTTAATTGGCCATTTACTAGTCTGCCATAAACGGCTGCTACCATCCATTAGGAGGAGGGCACATTTCAGCCAAGACTCATTAAAGGTTTGCTGTACATATTTTTTTTTAGATTAGCATAAGAAACTGACGGTTGTGTGATCTAATTCTGATTCCCGGATGTATTCCTTGGCTCTTTATGCTTTTATGTGTTAAGTAACTAACAAAGTGTAAAGAAGAATTCCAGGTATGGCATTTTTACATAGTTCCATTGGTCCAGCTTGGGACCAGTGTAATTTATCCATATACAATACCTAGCGGATTCCTCTAGAAGCTGGAAATCACTGCAGTAGACACTGCTACTTCAGTGGTTTCCATTTACTGCCCTGCTGCATTGTGAAAAACACAATTTCTCAATAAATGCAAAGAGTTCTCAGGGTAGATTAAGTTGAGAGACAGGGTAGTGACCTCACGCTCTCCACCTCATCCAATCGGAGAAGGGTTTGCTTACATTCTCTGAATTGCACTCATGTCCAGCAGACAACCTACTGTGTTCACAATGCAGCAGCGCATCCTACTCATGAGCTTATTTGTTTCTAATACCATCCTACCTTTTTGTTGTCGTTCACCAGTACTGCAATTCTTCTGTATCTGGCCAACAAGTATAAGACCCCTGATCACTGGTATCCAGCAGATCTTCAAAAACGTGCCCGTGTTGATGAATATCTTGCTTGGCAGCATACCAATACCCGTCCACACGGCTCCAAATTATTCTGGATTAAGGTGAGATTGTGTGTGTGTGTGATTGTGTGTGTGTGTGTGTGTGTGTGTGTGTGTATGTATATGTATGTGTGTGTGGGTGTATGTATGTATGTATGTGTGTGTATATATATATATATATATATATATATTAATGTGTGTATGTATGTGTGTGTGTATGTGTGTGTGTGTGTGTATATATATATATATATATATATAGATAGATAGATAGATAGATAGATTATTATTCCCTTCTGTGTGTTTTATAATTTTAATGACTTTTTTACTTCTTTAATTTAAAAATGTTTCAATTTTTATGAAGCTATCAGATTAGTTTTAGAGAATTTTTTAATTACATTGGGATTCTGTAGTATTGCTGGTGTGGGCCGGCAGTGAAACTGATCTGGCAGCGAGCTGCTGCATGTGTAGTAAGTAAGTTATTACTACTGGAACTATTATGGTGCCAACTTTCACCATCAAAGACCATCACTGCACATAGGCAGTTGTGTTGCCAGCAAAATTACAACCCTACTCTGCAAGTGCAGTAGTGTTTTTGATTAAAAATGCTCAGTATTGTCTTTGTCAGGAGCTGCATCAATGCACCCAATACCGCTGCACCAGTGGACATTTCTACACCAGCATGCACTTCTGCAATCTTCTTCGCTGCACTGACTTGTGCTTCTGAATCTGCCACTACTGTGTAGATGGACCCAGGGACGGTGCAAGGATTTTAGCCTACACAGGCGACAGTGCGTTTTTTTTTTTTTTTTCTTTTTCTACCCTGCATCGGTGCTGCTAGCCCCCCCCCCCCCCTCCCCCTGTCCTCCAGCCATCCCACGATGGTACTGCTGTATCCTGCCCTCCCCCCAGCATCCTGCTGGTACACCCCCCTCAAATCCCCAAGTGACTTGGGATTCAGATTTTACTGCCCCCCTTCTGGCACCCTAGGGTGGCTGGAGCCAGCCTTGCCAGCCAGTATGGTGTGGAGTTGGGGGTCCCTGTCCCCAGGGGAAGTGGTTTATGGGATGGTGTATGGTGGAAATTGGGTTGTCTTACTCACTGTGACCGAGGTGCAGGGTCTGGTTGATGGGAGTGCGGGTACTGGATCCCGTCAATTGTGGTCTGGCCTGTGCCACAGGTATCCACCTGGATGTTGTAGTCAGTGAGGAAGCACTTGTCCATGGTCATCTGGGCTCCCTCCTGCAGCAGCAAGACAAATGGGGCAATCAGCATGGGAGGCCGCATCCTCTGCTCCATGGGCTCTCAGAGGGAGATCTGTATATGATGGGGGTTGTCCTCCAGAGAGCCAACTTTCATAGGGCTGCACCAATGGGCCAGAAGTTTGTTTGTCCAGGAAAGTGTGCACCAGAATGCTCTTCACAAAGGAGGGGTGGGGGGGGGGGGGCTGAACTGAGTGGTGCTCTATGGGGCAGGAGAGAGGAGCCAGTGGAGAACACGGGTTGGGGATGTGAGACTGAATAGCAGTACGGAAGGGCAGGAAGGTACCTGCTACTCCTCCTCACCCCCCAAACCCTCCAGCAACACGGACACTGGTACCGCTATGTGCGGATTCTAATGTGTAATGCCAGTCAATTTTGTCTTTTTATAGTGTTCTGGAGGCAGTTTTATCAAGCTTGGAAAACAGGTTTGCTTGTAGGTCTACTTTGTGTGCCTATAAGATGTCTAACAGATTGAGTACAAGAAAGATGAGTGTGATTTATTCATCTGTAACAGTGCAAATTAGGATATATCCAAACTTTTCCAAAACCTACCTTCAGGACGTCATAGAAGAACCTACACACGAGGGGAGAAATGGATAACCAATTTGTTAAATCATATGCATTGTCTTCCTATACTTCTTTGCAGTATTCTGTTGGTTCCAATACTATGGAAGTACCTTAAATTTATTTTTAAGTAGGTGGAGTCTTAACATTTTTATAAAAAAAAAAAAACCTTCCACGAACTTCTATATATTACATACACTATATTACCAAAAGTATTGGGGCACATGAACTTTAATGGCATCCCAGTCTTAGTCCGTAGGGTTCAATATTGAGTTGGGCCACCCTTTGCAGCTATAACAGCTTCAACTCCTTTGGGAAGGCTGTCCACAAGGTTTAGGAGTGTGTCTATGGGAATGTTGACTGTTTTTCCAGAAGCACATTTGTGAGGTCAGGCACTGATGTTGGAGAAGGCCTGGCTCGCAGTCTCTGCTAGAATTCATCCCAAGGGTGTTCTGTCAGGTTGAGGTTAGGACTCTGTGCAGGCCAGTTAAGTTCCTCCACCCCAAACTCACTCATCCACACTAGATTGCCAATAGTATTAGGCCACCCCTCCAAATCATTTGGTGGAGGGGGATTATTGTGTGGGGTTATTTTTCAGTGGTTGGGCTTGGCCTCTTAGTTCCAGTGAAGGGAACTCTTAAGGCCTCAGCAATCTAAGACAGTTTGGACAATTTCATTCTCCCAACTTTGTGGGAACAGTTTGGGGCTGGCCTCTTCCTGTTCCAACATGACTGCGCACCGGTGATTTATTGTGATATCACATATTTGAAATCACTTTAAACGCCCCCCCCCCCCCCCCCAGCATTTCCAGCCATGGCCATGTTGAGTAAGGGAAGATGGCTTATGTAGTGCAGTAAAACTTTGGATTGCGAGTTAGGGTCCTTTCATATGATGAAAGTCCATTCTCTGCTCAGCGGGGAATCGATCTGCCGATCCTGGCTGAGCAGGCGGATGACAGCTCCGTCTCCACTCTGTGTGCAGAGACGGAGCTGTCAGATCCCCGCTGCTCTTTATAGGGGAATCGGATGAGAATGGACCGCCTGTCCTCATCCGATCCCATCCGATCTGCTGGACGAATGGAAAATGGGGTTTCCATCCTTCCGGATTTCAGACAGAATCGGATAGCAGCGGGTGTCAGCGGAGATATCTCCGCTGACATGCGCTAGCCCATAGGGATGCATGGAACATCTGATCAGGTCCGCCTGAAAAACTGACGATCGGATCGTTCATGTGAAAGGGGCCTAACTTGGTCTTCGAGTGTTTTAAACTGTATGGTTACACTGTTTTTGTAATTTTACGTAAATATTTTTCTAACAGGTAATGACACCCTTTCTCCTTGGCCATGAGGCTGAACCTGAGAAGTTGGAACCTGTGGTGACTGAATTTAATACCACGTTGACTACTATAGAAGAAAAGTTCCTGAGAGGCAAACCTTTCATAGCTGGTGATGAGATCTCTATAGCCGATCTAGTGGCTATTGTGGAAATCATGCAGGTAAGTGACCAGCTAGGATATTGCAACCTTCACCCTGTATTGCTTACTGTATTCATTATTGAAGTAGTACTTTTTCAGAGTGGCAGGCTTCTCTTTATTTGGCACCCTGTGGCAGTAAAAGTCATCATGCACAGAGTTCTCTAAGGGCTCATTCACATGGGTCACTTACCTGCGGACCACGTTCTCCCAGCACCGGGATACACAGGCGTTGTGGGTATCCACATGCCGATGCCCTATTAATTTCTATTGGGACACGCGACTGCATGAACACACCTGCTGTATTTTAATAGAACATGCGTGTCCTTGGAACCCACCCTGTATGCATTTGGAGACCCTTACCCACACTCAGCCACATGTCATATTAGGACCCAGCGGCTGTGTCCATGCAGCTGCGTGTCCCAATAGAAATTGGAGTGCATCCTTGTACCAGGAAAATGCTGACCTGTACGGGGCCCGCAGTAAAGCCCCTTGTGTTAATGAGCCTTCACTGTTGTATCTGAAACAGACAGGTCTATCCACAAAAATGACAAACTCCTTCAGCTGTACACATAGTGCTAGATTACCCCTGCCAAGTAGAAGAGACCAGTAGGAATTTTATTTTTTTTTTTTTCTCCCACCCCCAGGTCCAAGCTTTGAAACTCAGAGCTCATAATGATGGTGTCCCTTGCCCTTTTGGGAACCCTCTGAAAAAAGCAGGGAATATTTTCCAAAAGGAACTGATGGTCAGATTACACAAGAGTCTCGGCTGTTTCAATAGTCCTTTTGGGAGAGGGAGAAGGCTGTCATTCCTATGGGCCCAATGAAGGCCTAGTGAGGATATGGTTTTCCCTCTCCACCCAAAATGTAAAAAAGGTATTTTGTTATACGATATTCCAATTAAAAGTGAAACGGCATGCCACTGATAGTTGTTCTTGATTAAGAATCATTATATGTAACTATAACTACAAATCTTTTATTACATGAGAGGATACCCAGAACTAGGGATAGACTGATCTGGTTTTTCCAGGGCCGATACCAATATTTTGGTCACAATGTATCGGTATCGTCCGATATTCTGCACATTCAATCACACATCCAATGCAGAGTGACTAGTGCCTCCATCCAATGCAGAGTGACTAGTGCCTCCATCCAATGCAGAGTGACCAGTGCATGGGGATTAGCGCCCCGCCTGATTACACAGAGCAGGGTTCTCCTGCTTACCCGGCGTGGGCGATGTCATACGAAGTCCTGCTTTCTGGACTGGCTCCTATTATAGACGTCACCAGTGTGCTGTCTGTCATAGGTAGGACTTCGTATGACAGGGCCCGCGCTGGGTAAGCAGAAGAACCCTGCTCTATGTAATCAGGCAGCGCTCTATTCCCCAACCCCTCCAGAGGCAGCCCTACCTTAAGAAAATATCGGTCATATCGGCCAAGTTTGTGACCGATGCTTTAAAAAAAGTGAATATCGTCCGCCGATTATCGGCCAAACCTATAATCTGTCGATTCCCTACCCAGAACACTATATGGGTTAGCTAAATTGAAACCTAAATGAAGCCATCTGCCTTGAGCTACTGCTTTTTCTGATTGAAACTTCAAAGGGAGCCATCTAGTCCTGACTATAAAAAACAAAAAATGCAGTATATTGCAGCCAGCATTTTTTGAATGGCCTGTAAAATGCAGACCATGATATGGGTAACCCTGTAACTTTTATAAATTTGAGCAAATGGCAATAACCACTCTTTTTATTAAAAGTGGACCCCATAGTATTTTACTATTCAAGTGTAATAGGGTTTATTGTGTATTTGACCAGAAAACCCAGGCATTACAGTGGGTACGGAAAGTATTCAGACCCCCCTTAAATTTTTCACTCTTTGTTATATTGCAGCCATTTGCTAAAATCATTTAAGTTCATTCTTCTTCCCCATGAATGTACACATAGCACCCCATACTGACAGAAAAACACAGAATTGTTGACATTGTTGCAGATTTATTAAAAAAGAAAAACTGAAATATCACATGGTCCTAAGTATTCAGACCCTTTGCTGTGACACTCATATATTTAACTCGGGTGCTTTCCATTTCTTCTGATCATCCTTGAGATGGTTCTACACCTTCATTTGAGTCCAGCTGTGTTTGATTATACTGATTGGACTTGATTAGGAAAGCCACACACCTGTCTATATAAGACCTTCCAGATCACAATGCATGTCAGAGCAAATGAGAATCATGAGGTCAAAGGAACTGCCTGAAGAGCTCAGAGACAGAATTGTGGCAAGGCACAGATCTGGCCAAGGTTACAAAAAGATTTCTGCTGCACTTAAGGTTCCTAAGAGCACAGTGGCCTCCATAATCCTCAAATGGAAGACGTTTGGGACGACCAGAACCCTTCCTAGAGCTGGCCGTCCGGCCAAACTGAGCTATCGGGGGAGAAGAGCCTTGGTGAGAGAGGTAAAGAAGAACCCAAAGATCACTGTGGCTGAGCTCCAGAGATGCAGTCAGGAGATGGGAGAAAGTTGTAGAAAGTCAACCATCACTGCAGCCCTCCACCAGTTGGGGCTTTATGGCAGAGTGGCCCGACGGAAGCCTCTCCTCAGTGTAAGACACATGAAAGCCCGCATGGAGTTTGCTAAAAAACACCTGAAGGACTCCAAGATGGTGAGAAATAAGATTCTCTGGTCTGATGAGACCAAAATAGAACTTTTTGGCCTTAATTCTAAGCGGTATGTGTGGAGAAAACCAGGCACTGCTCATCACCTGTCCAATACAGTCCCAACAGTGAAGCATGGTGGTGGCAGCATCATGCTGTGGGGGTGTTTTTCAGCTGCAGGGACAGGATGACTGGTTGCAATCAAGGGAAAGATGAATGCGGCCAAGTACAGGGATATCCTGGACAAAAACCTTCTCCAGAGTGCTCTGGACCTCAGAATGGGCCGAAGGTTTACCTTCCAACAAGACAATGACCCTAAGCACACAGCTAAAATAACGAAGGAGTGGCTTCACAACAACTCCGTGACTGTTCTTGAATGGCCCAGCCAGAGCCCTGACTTAAACCCAATTGAGCATCTCTGGAGAGACCTAAAAATGGCTGTCCACCAACGTTTACCATCCAACCTAACAGAACTGGAGAGGATCTGCAAGGAGGAATGGCGGAGAATCCCCAAATCCAGGTGTGAAAGACTTGTTGCATCTTTCCCAAAAAGACTCCTGGCTGTATTAGACCAAAAGGGGCTTCTACTAAATACTGAGCAAAGGGTCTGAATACTTAGGACCATGTGATATTTCAGTTTTTCTTTTTTAATAAATCTGCAACAATGTCAACAATTCTGTGTTTTTCTGTCAGTATGGGGTGCTATGTGTACATTCATGAGGAAGAAGAATGAACTTAAAGAGGTTGTAAACTTTTTTTTTTTTTTTTTTTTTTTTTTCTTCTTCACCCTGCAAGAGAAACGCATAATGAGCTAGTATGCATCGCATACTAGCTCATTATGAAATACTTACCTTAGAACGAGCCCCTGCCGTGCCGCCCGCTTAGCTGGATGACGGGCGACATGTCTAGTCGCCCGTCTTCCGGGATCCATCTGATTGGCCGGAGCCGCGGTGACTTCACTCCCGCGCACGCGCGCGGGAGCCGACAGTCATGGCACGGGGCTCTGAAGGAACGGCACGAGCGGCCGTTCCTTCACAGCGCATGCGCCAGTGACGTCACTGGATGCATCTAAGGTAAATATCTCCTAAACGGTATATGTTTAGGAGATATTTACAGTACCTATAGGTAAGCCTTGTCATAGGCTCACCTATAGGGAAAAGTGTCAGAGGAGGGTTTACTTCCTCTTTAAATGATTTTAGCAAATGGCTGCAATATAACAAAGAGTGAAAAATTTAAGGGGGTCTGAATACTTTCCGTACCCACTGTACATGTAATATGAGTTTATGCTACTATAATTGTAATGTAAATGATTGGTGCATGGCCAAAATTATAAATGAACAATAAAAAAAAAAAAAAAAAAACAGTAAACAGAGCTGTTTGTGTAAAAATTTTGTTATAACTTTCTTTAACAAGTCTCTCAGTTAGAAAAACCCAAACGAATTATGAGCTGTAATTGTGCCTGGTATAAACCAGGCTTAGAATGAAGGTGTGGCTTTCATTCTGTAGAGCTCCTGCTTGGGACAAAGGTTATTGGAATGTGAAGGTAGAAGCAGGGGAAAAAATGTAAATGCATAACTTTCCACTAAAGTTGACCTCCAGCCAAAACATCTAGGTTTGGATAGAGTGGGTAAAAGTGAACTATCAGATTTTCATTACGGTCTGTGTCCCCTATTTTGGGCAATCAATTTCCCAGTGGGAATTGCCAAAATTTTTTTTATTCTCACTTTTGGAGACATTTCTTTTCTTTTGACTTCTTGTGGATTGTGCCTTCTCCCTAATTGAATTCACATGACATTGCAAATCTGACCTGAACCGTAAAGGTAATCTACGCTTTCAAATGTTTTTGTTGACTTATAGTGTAAGGCCCCTTTCACACGGGCTTTCTGATCAGGTGCACCTGGCAGTTTTTCAGGTGGACCTGATTGGATGCTCCATGCACCCCTATGGGCCAGCGGATGTCAGCGGTGACGTGTCCGCTAACACCCACTGCTATCCGATCCTGTCCGTGAAATCCACACAGATCAGATGGTAACCCGTTTTTTTTTTTTCAATCTGTCTGGCGGATCAGATAAAAATGGGACAGACTGGCCATTTTCATTCGATCTCCCATAGAGGAGAGCGGGACTCTGTCAGGTCCGTCTCTGCACAGTAAGCAAAAATGGTCCTGTCATCCAACTGCTCATCAGTGGTCGGCGGATCAATCCCCCCCCCCGCTTAGCAAACGGAGTCTGCCAGGCGCAAAGCCCATGTGTAAGGACCCCAACACTAAAATCCCTGTATCTATAGACCTCCACGATCGAACACTAACCTAGCTAGCCCTGTAAAGTAGAAATCCGTATGCTTTTTTTTTTTTTATATGCCTCACCTTGTAATGTTGGGCTCATATGTTGCAGCTGCAGTTTGTGTAATCATGGCTACTCAATGCCCCTATGTCCCATGTATTCATTTACTTGGCTCTTCCCTAATCCCGAAAGGGACAAGACCACATCCAATGCATGCGTTCTGCATTGTTGCATCACAAATGTGGAAGTTCTAATGTAATTTAAAAGGGGGGGGGGGGTCTTGCAGCTGAACGGTGAGCACTCTCTATAAATGCTTTGCCTACGTTTTTTGTTTTGTCTGTCAGATCTAATTACTGTGCAGCTCTCACCTGAACCAGCACTAGACTGAAAGATCCAGGGATTGTGGGATATTTAGTTTCTTCACAGGAAGTGTCAGTTCTTAGGCTACAGACAAGAGTTCATGCATTAACTTGTGCAGTGCCTGGCTGCATCCTTCATGGTTGAACAAAAAAAGGGCTACAAACTACACCATGAAACAACCTGATCAGTGCAACACAAATTGGGGGGGGGGGGATAATACCTTTAAAGTGGATGTAAAGGTAGAAGGGGTTTTTTTTTTTTTTTTTTTTTTCTTTTTTCCCCCCCCCCCTTCATGCAGGGGTCACAAAACTTTCCTTTTAAAAAAGGGCCAGTTTTCTTTGCTTCAGACTTGAGGGGTGGCCAGTCGGAGTAAACCATGCCCCAGACATGCTGGTCAGTAGGAGGAGAATAGTGCCCCATCATTGGTGTTAATGGGAGGAATAGTGTCCCATTTTTGTCATTGGGAGGAATAGTGCCTCAGCTCTGGGGTCAGTTGGAGGAATAGTGCCCCATTGTTGGTGTCACTGGAAGGGTGGAATAGTGCAGTCTTATTGGTATCAGTGGGAGGAATAGTGCCCCATTATTGATGTCAGGGCCACATCCATCCTGTGGGCCACAGTTTTTGGAGACCACTGCTTTTAATGTAAAAATCCTTGTGCGCAGCCACTGAAACCCCCTCCCCTTTGTACCTACCTGAACCCAATCTTGTCAATTTCGATCCATTGCTGTGTACAAGAGCAGCGTCTCTCTACTCGCTGGACATGGAGGCAACAGTGGGAGCCATTGGCTCTTTCTGTTTTCAATTGCAGCTTGTGAGATGAAACTCAGTGCGTCTCTGAACACAGAGAGCGACGCTTGGGATTGAACCTGCACGAGTACTCCCATAACCAGCAAGTTGTTGTGGGGGGGGGGGGGGATTCAGGAGCGCTGGGGGGCCCGAGAAGAGGAGGATTGGGGCAGTTCTGTGCAAAATCATTGCACAGAGCAGCTAAGTAAAATATGTTAATTGTGTAGTGTGTGTTTGCTGCTTATTAGAAAGAAAGAGAGGGCTAGTAGTTAGCACTTCGGCCTAGCAGCACTAGCATCATCATTTTGAATCCCAACCTGCCTGGAATTTGCATGTTCTCCCTGTGCCTGCTTGGGTTTCCTCCAGGTACTCCTGTTTCTTCCCACTCTCCAAAGACCTGCTGGAAGGTTAATTGGCCCTAGTATGTATGAATGTGAGTGAAGGGCTTTAGATTGTAAGCTCATTGAGGGAAGGAGACTGATGTGAATGTGCAATATATAATGTAAAGTGCTGCATGAATTGACAGTGCAATCGAAGTACCTGGTGAAAAAGGTTTACAATCATTTTAAGGCTTCACCTGTCTACTATCCCGAACCATAAAAAGATTAGCAAGGGTTTTCAGTTTAAAGAAAGAAAAAAATCAATCTGCTTTTGTAACCCAATATGAGATTTCACATGACTTCTATCATTTACAGCCTGTTGCTGGTGGATTTGATCCGTTTGAAAACAAACCAAAGTTGGCAGATTGGAAGAAAAGAGTGGAGGATGCAATTGGAGCGGAGTTGTTCAAAGAAGCACATGAGAGAGTCCTGCGGGTGAAGGAGATGCAAAATATGCCCATCCCTCCAGAACTTAAGGAACGACTTAAAGGCAGATTACAACAGTTCACCCGCTAATGAAACTTGAAGAGGATATGAAAGTTCAAATTCTCTATTATATTAGGAGCCATTTTTTGCATCAAATAATTCTGCTGGTTCTATTACTGTGCCTTCGAGTTGTTGCATTTTTAGTAAACAATTTTTTTTTTTCAAAAAATCAAATTACCTTTTGAAAGTGTCTTTCTTGAAGCCAGGTGCAATACATTGTGTGAGGCTTGGCATTTTGTGTATTGCCTGTTGTGAGTGGTTGTGTAGCAGTATGTTTTTTTTTTTCCTTTGTGTTACTGGTCCTGCTGTTATTGCTCTACATGTCATTTTAATGTTTACCCCCCAATCCTCCACCAACCTGTCTGATGCCATTAATGATTTCATGCATTACAGCATATAAAATTTGTAGTGGTCACTAATGTATGGGCTGAGTTCTATTCCTCCCATTACATTATATATATATATATATATATATATATATATATATATAGCCCTATGGAAATTAAACTCTGGTATGTTGTTCACCTGACTCGGAAAAGCTTTTTTCCTTGACTGCGAAGATGAATAATATTAGGCAGGGGTTGGCAACTTTGGGCCGCCTGCTGTTCAACCACAAGTACCATTAGGATTTGTGTGTTTTCAAAAGCCACAGGTATGACTTGCACGATGGGATTAGAAGTTCTAACTTGATTATAAAACGACCACCCCTACCTTGCCTCCCCTTAAAGGGGGGCTCTCTGCCACAGCGGTCACTTGTGAATTTTGGTGGTGCTTCTTCCACACAGCTGCATCATTAACTCATGGATGAATTAAAAGTCCCGTCTTCCACTAAGGTAGTTCTCTGATTACCCCCACTGCGGTGGTTACTGCACCAGAGGTCAATTGACATTTTCTCCAGCTCTAGAGGAAGAGATTGCAAGAGCCTGTCCAATGCACCTTGTGTCCACTGTTTTGCAGCTTCAATTCTTTGCAGACTCATTTGTAAAACAATAAATGCATATACATTTTTTTTTTTTTTTTTACAAATTGCTGAGTTGGCCTTTTGGTTATTTATGTCAACTGTGACACAGTGATTGGCCGCAGCTGCTAGTCCAAATTTTGACAGTGGAGTGGGTGCATGTCCCCAATTACAGACTGTGTGTGTGCTCAGGGACATTCAACAACACGCATCTCAAATTGGGAGCAGTAGCTGTGGCCCAGTTGACATGAATGGGACTGCCTGCATACAAATTTGTGGGACACCTGTGCATCCCTGTGGGGGCAAACATGGCCCTTGCCCTGTTATGGGCTTAAAGGATAAGTTCACCTTTTGTAACCTGTTACAAATGCGCTGTGGGCCCCCCTAATTTCACAGCGAGCAGGGGGGCCTTTTGTTGCAACGTAAAAAAAAAAAAAAAAAAAACGGCAGCTATGTGGAGGCACCTCCTAGGTGTCTGGGGATAGCCACTTTAACGCTGGCTATAGATCAGATGCTATGTTATGCCGTTCTACACTGTGTGTATTCAACATCCTTATTTCTAACAGGCCAATTACAGAAGTTTGACCTTTTGATATAGTGATGGTTATTAGTTACACAATATGTGGTTATCTTTCTTTACAGGTATTGCGACATCTTTTAGAGAAGCTGTAAGCAGTCTAAAATGGCATATATTCTTACATAGGAACAAGTTATAACAAGGCACTTTTAAAAGTGTCTATACGGTATTGCTGCATCTAAGTAACGTGACTGACAAAATGGAGTACATGCTTAGTCATTGCACAACAAGCCTACATCCCTCATCTCACATGAAGTGGGAAAACTACGGTGATGGAAATATGCAAAGGTGTTTAGTTTATACATAGTGTATTGAAAAAGTATTCACACCCCTTGAAATTTTCCACATTTTTCATGCTACAACCAAAAACGTAAATGTATTTTGTGTGCTAAGACCAACACAAAGTGGCACATATTAGTGAAGTGGAAGGAAAATAATAAATGGTTTTCAACATTTTTTACAAATAATTATCTGAAAAGTGTGACATGCATTTGTATTCAGCCCCCCTTTACTCTGATACCCCTAACTAAAATCTAGTGGAACCAATTAACTTCAGAAGTCACCTAATTAGTAAATGGAGTCCACCTGTGTGTCATTTAATCTCAGTATAAATACAGCTGTTGTGTGGTTGTTAGAGAACCGTAGTGAACAAACAGCATCATGAAGGCCAAGGATCACACCAGACAGGTCAGGGATAAAGTTGTGGAAAAGTTTAAAGCAGTGTTGGGTTATAAAAAAAAAATATCCCAAGCTTTAAACACCTCATAGACCACTGTTCACAGTTCAATCCATCATCCGAAAATGGAAAGAGTATGGCAGAACTGCAAACCTACCAAGACATGGCTGTCCACCTATACTGACAGGCTGCCAAGGACAGCAATAATCAGAGAAGCAGCCAAGGGGCCTATGGTAACCCTGGAGGAGCTGCAGAGATCCACAGCTCAGGTGAGAGAATCTGCCACCAAGACAACGATTAGTTGTGCACTCCACAAATCTGGCCTTTATGGAAGAGTGGCAAGAAAGCCATAAGAAGTTCTGTTTGCAGTTTGTGAGAAGCCATGTGGGGGACACAGCAAACATGTAGAAATAGGTTCTCTGGTCAGATGAAACCTTTTTAGCCTAAAAGCAAAACTCTTAGGCGGAAAACGAATGCTGCACATCACCCTGAACACACCATCCCCACTGTGAAACATGGTGATGGCAGCATCATGTTGTGGGAATGTTTTTCTTCAGCAGGGACAGGGAAGCTGGTCAGAGTTTATGGGAAGGTGGATGGAGCCAAATACAGGGCAATCTTGGAAGAAACTCTGTTAGTCTGCATAAGACTGGGGTGAGGTTCAACTTCCAGCAGGACAACAACCCTAAACATACAAGCAGAGCTACAATGGAATGGTTTAGAAAAAAAAGCATATTCATGTGTTAGAATGGCCCAGTCAAAGTCCCTAAATCCAATTGAGAATCTGTGGCAAGACTTGAAAATTGCTGTTCAGATGCTCTCCATCCAATCTGACAGGGCTTAAGCTATTTTGCAAGGAATGGGCATAAATGTCACTCTCTAGATGTGCAAAGCTGGTAGAGACATCCCCAAAAAGACTTGCAGCTGTTATTGCAGATATAGGTGGTTCTACAAAGAATGGACATGGGGGCTGAATACAAATGTACACCACACTTTTCAGATATTTATTTGTAAAAAAATTTTGAAAACCATTTTTCATTTTCCTTCCACTTCACAATTGTGTGCCACTTTGTGTTGGTCTATCACATAAAATCCCAATGAAATACATTTACGTTTTTGGTTGTAACATGACAAAATGTGAAAAATTCCAAGGGGTATGAATACTTTGCTAAGGCACTGTATATCTGTCCACCTGTAAAAAGTGTAGATCCAGGCTTTACCAGATAATAAAACTTAATATAACTAGCAATGTAGCAGAGGAAAGGCTGATAAGAAGCCATCATTTTAGCAGTGATGTAAGCAAAGCCATAGCAGCCCATGCAGCTGTTATGGGGGTTTGAGGTGGAAGGGGACCCTATCAGGGAAGCTTTTAGAGCAATTTAAACATAGAAAATATGTGTGCATGTGAAGATAACACAAATCCATCCCTGCATCATTAAAGGAGAATTTCAGCCTAGCACCAATAGTGCTTAAAATTGTCCCCCTCCTGATATCTAAACTCCCCAACCTGTGTATACTTCCCCATTTTCTTTTTTTTTTTTACTCTGCTCTTTTCTAGTTACATGATTCCCTGTGTCAGTGCACGGTAACTGCAGGGGAGAGGAGGCAGCATTCGACAACAGTTGGATATGTAGAGCAGTGATGTCACCCATAGGCTCCCATGTCCCAGCAGTTGTTGGTGCTCCCCTGTAGCCACTGCTCATGGACAAGGACAGCTAAAGTTCGATACAAAGGAGGAAACTTCAGAATTGTTTGCACTAGTCACAGCTACCTCTTTGCAGGCTGTGCAGTAAGGAGAATCTGGTTAGCTCTTTTAGCAGCGCTACATTCACTTTGGCGATGCAATCTTTCTGTGTGCACTAAATACTGGAAAACTAGTTAGCTGGATTATGAAGGTTAAGCATTACTACACTGCATCCGAGAACCACAAACGAAAAACACTATTTAATGAATTTATAATATTGAAAGCAAACTCACCCATCCATGTCTCCATGCTTTATTTTGCTGAGAAATCGCCTTGAAACACACCTCCTAGCATTTCTGGCCATGGCCATCTTGAGTAAGGGCAGATGAGTCATGAAGCATTTACTTCTTTGAATCCATCTGCCCTTAGCTCAGGCATGCAGACAGGTGGGTGTGCTTTGCTGAGAAAACCTCTCCTCTCCTCCTGAAGACTCCTGGGATGTATAACATTATTTGCCTAGGCATGGAAACCAGAAAGTAACTAAAGAAATGTAAGAAAAAACATTTAAACAAGTAAATATGATATACTTTCCAGTCTATTTACTAATGCTAACACCATAAGGATTAAAAATAGTCATTGTTGATTGAGAGAGTGAAGTTCTACTATAAAGAGGAAGTAAACCCTCTTGGAAAAAAAATGATAAAAAAAAAACAGTAAAGACAAAGGCATAGTGAGCTAGTATGCATCGCATACTAGCTCATTATGAAGTACTTACCTAAAAACAAAGCCCCCACAGTGCCGACAGGACGGCCCACATGTCCGGCCGCCCTGCTTCCTGGATCGCGTCCTCCGGCCATCTGATTGGCCGGAGGCGCGATTACATCACTGTCGCGCAAGAGCCGCCGTTCACGGCACAGGGCTCTGAAGGAACGGCACGGGTGGCCGTTCCTTCAGAGCGCATGTGCCGATGACGTCATCGGCTGCATGCACTGTAAATATCTCCTAAACGGTGCATGTTTAGGATATAGAATATAAAACTGTATTGCGCAGAATAAAAATCTATTAAATATGATAAATATCTTCAATAAATAACTAGTGCATATAAAGTTCATATGGATAAATCCCTAATACTCTTCATTAGTAAAAAAATGTCTGATATAAATGATGAAAAAAATATAAATTGTGAAAATTAACCAGTGAATAATTCAGAAACTAGATATTATAAAATGTACTCTCAATATAACCATTAAAAATCACATATAAAGTGCATAGTGCAAATACTATGCAATGTGCATCAATCCAAAGTGCTAATCAAGTCCTAAAATACTAAAATAGTACATCAACAATAAATCCAATATTTAAGTGCAAAATCAATAGATGAAAAAAGTGTTGATATAAAAATTTGTGTCCAAAAATAGAGAATTAATTTAAAGTCCTTGTGAATAAGTGCAAATAACAATTCCTTGCAGTGCTCAAAACCACCAAGAGGTGGCAGGTGCTCCCCAAAGTAGTGAGTGACCAGAGTGTCACGGATCCTTGAATCACTGTGCACCCCCTTGTGAATGGGCGCTCACCTTAGGGACGATTATATCAGACTCATCTATAGGGGCTCCTTCTCAGGGATGACCCTTCCAATGATCCGTAGGCTCACACCACAATATAAATGAACTCTTATAACGGGAATCAGGTGAATCTCTCCATCAAAACCATGACATTCCAATACCGAAGTATCACCGTATTATATGCAAAAAAGGGGAAATCTCCAATAGTGCTTATACCATTAAGACATTTATTTCAAAATAAGAAGAATCAATATAAACTCACAATCTTCGGTGCATCCATGCACCTTTAGCAAGCAGTGTACAGTATATTCTCGCGAGCCGCAATGGGAAAGCGGAGACGTGGTGGCTGTGTATCCTCTACTCTGCTCTTACAGCCCGACAGTCTCACAGTCTGTGAAGCGCTCTGTCCGTCCTAGCCCCTCCCCTACGCGTGACGACACAGGGACCTCGTGTCTTCCTCAGGGGGACGTGATTCATCTTTCTGGTGCATGTTTAGGAGATATTTATAGCACCTATAGGTAAGCCTTAATATAGGCTTACCCAGGGCTCAAAATTTCAAGTCATGAGCTACTAGCCAGGCCTTAAGAGTTACTCGCCACTTGTTGCCCCACCCAAACCCTACAATGCTCCGCCCCTAAACACGCCCTCGTAAAATATCTCATAAAATTACAATGTTAAATGTTTTATTCAGAATTAAGTTACAAAAAAATATTAACAACAACAACTTTAGAGTGCCCACAGCGTGCCCCCTTTCAATGCAGAGTGACCACAGCGTGCCACCTTCAATGCAGAGTGACCACAGCGTGCCCCTTTTCAATGCAGAGTGACCACAGCGTGCCCCCTTTTAATGCAGAGTGCCCACAGCGTGCCCCCTTCAATGCAGAGTGACCACAGCGTGCCCCCTTTCAATACAGAGTGCTCACAGCGTGCCCCCTTAAATGCAGAGTGACCACAGCGTGCCCCCTTTCAATGCAGAGTGCCCACAGCATGCCCCCTTAAATGCAGAGTGACCACAGCGTGCCCCCTTTCAATGCAGAGTGCCCACAGCGTGCCCCCTTCAATGCAGAGTGACCACAGCGTGCCCCCTTTCAATGCAGAGTGCCCACAGCGTGCCCCCTTCAATGCAGAGTGACCACAGCGTGCCCCCTTTCAATGCAGAGTGCCCACAGCGTGCCCCCTTTTAATGGAGAGTGACCATAGCGTGCCCCCTTTCAATGCAGAGTGCCCACAGCGTGCCCCCTTCAATGCAGTGACCACAGCATGCCCCTTTCAATGCAGAGTGCCCACAGCGTGCCCCCTTTCAATGCATAGTGCCCACAGCGTGCCCCCTTTCAATGCATAGTGCCCACAGCTTGCCCCTTAAATGCAGAGAGACCAGCGTGCACTTACCTGATGCAGCGGCGGCTTCTCCTCAATCCTCCGCATTTCCCTCCTCCTCCTTGGCCAATGGCAATTGTTCGCCTTTCGGTCAATCAGGAAATGGGTCTCGGACCCGCTTCCTGATTGGCCAGGAGGAGGATCCGTGTGACAATATGAATATTCATTCGCTATTGTTACACAATGGGTAAGCTCAGGGCGCACTGCTCTGCGCCCCGGGTCCACCCTTTTCTTACAGCACAGCCCTTACTCGCCATCCTCATCATTCCACTCGCAAAATGCAAGCAGGCAAGCAGAATTTTTGAGGGCTGGGCTTACCTATAGGTAAAAGTCTTTAAAGTAGGTTTATAACCACTTTAATTGCATGAACTGGTTCCTAGCAATGTTCCGACTACTTCTCCCTGATATAGAAATACTTCATATTACCATCCATGACCATAGCGATCATGCCTTATATCTGGTAGGGAGTAGGCTTTACATAAAGCTTTGAAGGGGTTTTAGCAGCTCTGTCTGGAGGCCTTGAGGTTCCTCTAGCAACCACATCCCCTCGATACTCACTCAGCCTGTGCTGCAGGGTATGGTATAAACATTAATGATTAGTACAACACAGTGGCGTACCTAGAGCATTTGGCACCCGGGGCGGATCCTATATCTGGCACCCCCCCAACTTTAAAATGTAAAAACACCCACAAAAATTTGTAATGTTTTCAGGAATATTTATTGCACAAATTTCACAGCCCCCCATCACAGTGCCCCCTTTTACACTCTCTGCCTCCCCTGCACAGTCCTACCTTCAGCATAAATAGCTAATATTATTAGCAATGTGTTTAAGTTTGAGTAAGAGATTGGAGACTTGCTAAAGGAGATGGTCAGAGACTGCGGACATGATACAGGAGATGGTCAGAGACTGCGGACATGATACAGAAGATGGCCAGAGACTGCAGACATGATACAGGAGATGGTCAGAGACTGCAGACGTGATACAGGAGATGGTCAGAGACTGCAGACATGATACAGGAGATGGTCAGAGACTGCAGACATGATACAGGAGATGGTCAGAGACTGCAGACATGATACAGGAGATGGTCAGAGACTGCAGACATGATACAGGAGTTGGTCAGAGACTACAGACATGATACAGGAGATGGTCAGAGACTGCAGACATGATACAAGAGATGGTCAGAGACTGCAGACATGATACAGGAGATGGTCAGAGACTGCAGACATGATACAGGAGATGGTCAGAGACTGCGGACATGATAGAAGAGCACTAGGGGGGCCCGGAGAGCACAGGTGAAGCAGAGAGCACTGGAGGAGCTGAAGGGCACGGTGGGGGGGGGGGGGAGAGAATTAAGAGGGGGTTTGGAAAGCATTGCAGGGGGGTTGGAAGGCGCAGGGGGTGGAGAGCACTGGGGGGGAAAGGGAGCACTTGGGGGGGCGGGCAGGGAAAACCAGGGTGGTGGAGAGCACTGGGGGGGACAGGGAGCACAGGGGGGAGGGAGATTAAAAGCACTGTGGGGAGCTGAAGAGCAGGGGGGGGCTAAAGAATGGGGGGTCTTCCTGCAGGAGGGAGAGGAGGAGAATCAGTTATTCAGCAGCTGCAGGACCAGGAACCTTTCCCTGCTCTATTTACCTTCCCTAACAATCAGGGACACTGTCCTTGACCTACCACTCTCTCCAGGCATGCCTGAATGACGGTGTCAGAGAACACTTTGTAGAAGGATTGGCACATCTGCAAATGCCCAGCAAATCCAAAGATTGGCACATCGAAATTTGCCAATGCTAATGCACTTGTGCACACTGGCAGGATCCATGCACTAATGTTCATGCAATGTGTGACAGATGCTGGTGCCCACTGGCTGCTGCCCCATCCCCCTCCTATCCAGCATACACACTTGGGCACTTACCTTCTTCCCGCCGAGGCTCCGCCCCTTATTCCAGCCGAGGCTCCGCCCCTTATTCCCATCACGGCCCCGCCCCCTCCTTCCCACCGCAGCTCCGCCCCCCGCTAGCATACCTGCCAACTGTCCCGTTTTTCCCGGGACAATCCCGGCAAATAGGAGCCTGTCCCGGGTATTTTACAGTGTCCCTGTTAATCAGGGACATTGTAAATCATTTTTTTTTTTTTTAAATGTTTTATTTTTATTTTTTTTATTTTGTGCCACACAGTGTCGCTCTCACCCCATCTAGGAGTTGTAGTTCTGGCAGCAGGTTGTCTCTCTCTCTCTGTGCCCACTCACTCTTCCCGCCTGTCGCAAATTTAACGTGTCACCGAAGGCAGGGTGTCAGCATGGTGCACTTTCCAAAATCCGCCAGCAGGGGGAGGCAGAGCACCTTCCGACAAGCTGGAGGCCTCACACTCCATTAATTACTACTATCAATAATGTTTTTTTATAGATATAATTTATACACCTGTTAATTGATACATATATATATATATATATATGTATATATATATATATCGTTTTCTAGCTCTAGATAAATGTGTGTACATATCCGTGTATGTGTATGTGTGTGCATATATATATATATATTGCTCAAAAAAATGAAAACAGACCTCAATCCTCAATGGGAAAAATCTCATGCTGGATATCTATACTGGTATGGACTTGGTATGTGTTATGATGGTATGGACTGGGTAATGTGTTAGGATCTATACTGGTGTGAACTGGGTAATGTGTTAGGGTCTATACTTGTATGGACTTGGTAATGTGTTAGGATGGTATGGACTGGGTAATGTGTTAGGATCTATACTGGTATGGACTGGGTAATGTGTTAGGATCTATACTGGTATGGACTGGGTAATGTGTTAGGATCTATACTGGTATGGACTGGGTAAAGTGTTAGGAAGGAAAGGATGCCACATTGTTTTATGTAAATGAAAATTATCCCCCTACAGAGGGCTGAATTCAAAGGTGAATAAAGTGTGAAATGTGCTCAGGTGTGACCATACAAAAAATGGAATATGTAAATCTAAATAAAGTGTTAGGTGTAAATAAGTACAATAAAACCTAATTATACCAGATAGTATAATCGTACTTATTTACACCTTGTACTTTATTTATATTTACATATTCCATTTTTTCTATGGTCACACCTGAGCACATTTGACACTTTAGAATTGCAGGGAATTGTGATGAGAAGTAGTGCAGTAGAATGGGAGAATTATTCCAACTCTGCTACTTTGGCCTCAAGTTTTCAATTCCCTTTTCAATTTCCTGTAATTCTCTCTTTATGAAGTAGACCCTATAATCTGATAAATAGGCGGAGATTAATTATGCGGAGTGGGCGGAGCTTCAGGGAAGTGGGTGTGGTAAGTAATTGATAGCTGTGCTGCAAAGTGTCCCTGGAAATTTTTTTCAAATGTTGGCAACTATGCGCTAGCAGTGCGGACTGAAGGAGCTGCCAGCCTGCCACTGCAGCTGCCTTCACACTGCATACGGGATAATCAAAACACGTCGGGCAAGACGCCGGCTGACACCCCCCAGTGCGTGGCACCCGGGGCGGGCCGCACCCCGCCCCCCCCCCTCGTTGGTACGCCACTGGTACAACATTTGCTTTGTCTAAGGTCCAGTTCACACTGGTGCAACATGGGATCCGACTTGTGAGAGCACAAGTCGCATGACATGTCAAATTCAATGTTTCCCTACGAGAGTCGTCTTAACTGATCCGACACAAGTCGCGCCAAATTTAGAATAGGGTTCCTGCACTACTTTGGTCTGACTTTGATACGACTTCAGTGCCATAGAGCAGTGTTTCTCAACCTTTTTCCAGTCGGGGCACCCTTGAAAAAGTATTTTCAGTCTTGAGGCACCCCTGTCCAAGGTTCAGTTAACGTTACTGTATGTCATGGAACACGCAAAAAATCAGGCTGGTTCCTGACACAGACAAATGCTCTGCTTTTTAGGGGTGCCAATAATTCTTAATGGTACCCCACACATTGGAGAACATGGGGTGCTTTTGGTGCGGCGCCATTTAACCACCTCCCACCCGGGCCATTGTAAATATACGGCCGGGTGGGAGTGTCCTCCTTCTGATCGGACGTTCCGGAACGTCCTTCAGAAGGAGAGAGATCGCGCCGCCGCGGGCACGCGCAGCGGCGTGATCTCGATGTGCCTGTGTCCCTAGGACACAGAGCAACAAGCCTCGGCAGGAGGGCCCTGTGATTGGCCCTCCTGATCACATGACGGCTGTGTCCAATCACAGCCGTCATGTAATGTCAATACAGCCGTTGTAACGGCTTCGATCTCTTCTCCTCCTGACAGATCCTGTCAGTGAGGAGAAGAGCAGAGGATCGATACTGCAGCCGGGGTGATCAGTGAGTATTTCTAATTACTCACTGATCACAGGGGTGGTTTGTGCTGGTAATCAGATGATTGATTACCAGTGCAGTCCTGGGGGGAGGGGGTGCCACTAAGCCACCAGGGATGCCCACCCATGACCACCAGGGATGCCCACCATGGCCACCAGGGATGGCAAACAGAGCTCAGAGAGCCTGCCAGTGGTGCCCCCCTATTAGTGCTGCCCACCAATGCCATCTATCAGTGCTGCCCACCAGTGCCCGTTATTGCCATCTATCAGTGCCGCCCACCAGTGCCCATTATTGCCCACCAGTGCTGCCTATCAGTGCCCATCAGTGCCCCCCATCAGTGCCGATCAGTGCCTCCCATCAGTGCCGCCTATCAGTGCCCATCAGTGCTGCCTATCAGTGCCCATCAGCGCTGCCTATCAGTGCCCACCAATGCTGCATATCAGTGCTATCTATCAGTGCCACATATCAGTGCCCATCAGTGCTGCATATCAGTGCTACCTATCAGTGCCCATCAGTGCTGCATATCAGTGCCACCCCATCAGTGCCACCCCATCAGTGCCACCCGATCAGTGTCTCCTCATCAGTGCCTGTCAGTGCGGCGTCATCAGTGCAGGAAAAAACATATCGATTTACAAAATTTTATAACCTAAACAAAAAAACTTTTTTTTTTTTTCAAAACTTTTCAGTCTTTTTTTATTTGTGCTTAAAAAATGAAAAAACCTGGCGGTGATCAAATACCACCAAAAGAAAGCTCTATTTGTGGGGAAAAAATGACACAAATTTGGTTTAGGTACAGTGTTGCATGACCGCGCAATTGTCATTCAAAATGCAACAGCGCTAAAAGCTGAGAATTGGTCTGGGAAGGAAGGGGGTTTAAGTGCCCAGTATTGAGGTGGTTAAAAAAAGGGTCAGGTACTTCTTTCCCTGCATTTCTGCGGGTAGGGAAGCCAATTGAAATGAATGGGCTGCCCTAAATGCAGATGCCATGCAGATGTGAACAAACACAAACACACAAACACAAACACACATGTATAAAGCCCTTTTAAAACGTAGCACAGTACCTTATTCTCATTCAGCCAGGTACTGCATTTTAGGGGAAGCAGAGGGCACAGCACACTCCTCTTCCCTTTACTTTCACTTTTGAAGCTGAAGGAGCTCACAGTGCTGATGTACAGTTCGGCAGGGGATCGGGAGATTGGGCTCATCTGACAGCCCTGGGCTCATCTGACAGCCCTTCTCTCCCACGATTCCGAGGCACACCTGAGGACCTCTGGCGGCACACCAGTGTGCCACGGCACACTGGTTGAGAAAGGCTGCCATAGAGTGTAAAAAGTCACATTAAGTAGGATCAAAGTTGGACTGAAGTTGCAGGGCAAAGTCGGATCGGAAGTCGTGCGACTTTCATGTTGGAGCAGTGTTAACCTGGGCGAAATCTGCTTACAGGGCAAAATGTTGCCTGCCAGCTTTGATGCTATGGCAGTCATTTGCCATGTTTTGTGAAATCCCCTGACCAATAAAAAGTGAAAATGTTGGTGTCTGTGAGCCCTTAAAGTGAAGAAGAGAAATGGAGAAGCCATCATTGGTTTTAGAGGTACTGGTTCCAACACTGGAAATTGGCCAAGCTTTACCCATAGTCAGTTACTGACCTAGAACGAGAATGCAGGGGAGGAGTGCAGCCTTTTCAGACTGGTTGCATGCTTGCTCCATACAAGTGACACCCTGGATATTAGATTCAGAATCAAGATAGTCCTGGAGCTACATCTTTATAAACAAACATACAGTGGCAGTGTCTGTATTTCTATCCTTAGTGAAAATCTTGATGCACACTTAAGCCCCGTACACACGATCAGATTATCGACCGATCTGTCGTCCGTTTTTTGTGGCATGCTAGTCTGATGTGGAAAGTGAAGAGGTTATTTTCATACGAATTTTCCCGTACGACAGAATTCTACTTCAGAAGTGATGTCATGTGTTGGATTGCTTTGTATGTGTTCTTTCGTCTTTGAGCATGCCTTGTCTTGCTCTTAAGATTTTTTTCCGTGGAAATCTGTACTAATGAGACGAAAATCGGACATTGTATTATGGACGACAAAAATGATATAGCCTTCACATCAGGATTTTGTCAGCCGAAAAGTCGGAGTTGGCTGTCGAAAGCACCATACTATCAATCCGAAAATCGGCAGATCGGTCGTTGGATGAAATTTCCCTTTCGAATTTCTTATCGTGTGTATGGGGCTTTAGACACACTAAAGTAAATCTGTGAAACATTAAGGTTACCATGGCAAACGGTTCACAGCCACATCCTGGTGAACAGCGAATATAGCTTTAAGAGACATTATTAAATAGAAGCTAAAGGCCCGTACACACGTACCAATTGTCGGCCGTAAAGATTCGGCCGACGACCGATCGGCCGATTGTAGGCTTGTTAGTATGATGCTTCCGACAGCCGACAGCGCATTTTCGGCCGAACAGAATCTGTCATGCAGACTTTAAAATTTTTGTTGGCCAACACCAGAACGGCCGATTGTTCGCCAGTCAGTACAGATTTCAGCCGACAGACAGCAGATTAGCAAGACTGGGCATGCTCAGAGAAGAAAAAAGACAAGGAAAGTTAACCATCACATGACATCACTTCTGCAGTCGGCTGTTGTTGGCCGACAAAATTCGTGTGCAGTCTTTAGCACTTTTCAACAGACAAGACAGCCCTCGGACAAAAGACGGCCAATCGTTCGGCCGGCGATCGGTACGTGTGTACGGGGCTTAAGCCTACTCTCATGTAAGGGTCCATTATTGGATGGTGGTTCCCACCATGTAGACTCTGGACCCTTCCTGCTATTGTTTGGATTCGATAGTCACCTACCTGTTGTTTAGAAGAAACTTTGCCATATTGTGTCACCCCAGATTCTGCTAAGCCCTCTGCCTGCAGACCTTCACCACCACTGGGCCAGAGTTGTGTGAAAGATATGCCCATCAACATGGGGACAAGGTGCTTCACCAGGGGGTTCCCTCTTGTAAGGTATGCCCCTCTTTTCTTGCCTATTAGCAGAGATTTATAATAACTAAGTAGAACTACTTCACTACTGTACTTAAGTACCGAAAGGCGGTATCTGTACTTTGCTAGAGTAGAATTTTTTTCTCCTACTTCCACTTTTACTTCACTACATTTTTTTGATGATTTCAATACTTCTACTCCGATATTTTTTTTTGTGCTGCATAGTTACTCGTTACTATTATAAAAATTACCACTGCCAGAACAGTAGATGGCAGGTTTCATGAAGCTCAAAACATGTGTATTATCAGCGCATACGAAAATAAATGCTACTGTATGTATAAATAAAAGCTGCATTTGAAATAATAAACAATATGATGTTCAAACTTTTGACTTCTTTCTTTAATACATAACACAGTACTTGTACTTTTACTTTCAGTACTTGAGTAGCAATTTTTTTTTTCAAAACTACTGGTACTTTTACTTTTAGTACTTGAGTAGCAAAATTTAAAAAAAAAACTACTTGCAATACTTAAGTACAAAAAATGTTGAATACTTTAGTACTTCTACTCAAGTCACTTTTTGATCGAGCACTTCCACTTTTACTCAAGTCACTTTTTGATCGAGTACTTGTACTTTTACTCAAGTATGGGTTTAGAGTACTTTATACAACTCTGCCTATTAGGCTGCATGCTAGGGTAAAGGTCCCGTGTGGATTTTTTGGAAGTGTTCCCCCTTAAAGTGGAAATTTAGGCTATGGAATAAAAATTTAAAGACAGGCAGTTGTAATGCAAAAGAGACATACTTTGACTCTTCTTCGTTAAAGTAAAACTATAGGCAAAACTTATTTTTTCCATTTTGGATAGAGTAAGGGAGGGTTATAAACCCTGTCAGATTTTTTTTTTTTTTTTTTTTACGCCTGCGTCCCATTCCGGAGATTTCCCTTCACTTCCTGTCCCATAGCCAAACCGGAAGTGAGAGGAAATCTCTGCAATTTAAGGAAATTCCTTGGGGACCTCCAGATCACCAGAACTAGTGTCCCCATTGGAGGATTTATCCTCTATTACGTTTCTGAGGACAACCCACAATTTTGTAATTTTTTTTACCTTCACTTTTAATGATAATAGTAAACAGGACAAATAGAGAGGGTGAATCTCCCTAACGGGGGCACAGAAAGCTAGAAAAAAAAACTGACAGGGGCACTATTCCATCTCCACTCCACAAGAAACAAAAAGTTTTTAGTTATACTTTAAAGTGGTTGTAAAGTCAGAAGGTTTCTTATCTTAATGCATTATATGCATTAAGATAAAAAGCCTTCTGTGTGCAGCAGCCCCCCTCAGCCCCTCTAATACTTACCTGAGCCCCATCTAGATCCAGCAATAACCACGAATGCCTCAGCCACCCGGGGCTCTCTCTCTTGATTGGTTGAGACACTCAATCAAACTCAGGCAATCAGGAGAGAAAGGGGGCAGGGCCGAATGGCAGCTCTGTGTCTGAATGGGCACAGGGAGCTGTGACTCAGATTGTGTGCCCCTATAGCAAGCTGCTTGCTGTGGGGGCACTCAACAGGAAGGAGGGGCCAGGATCACAGAAGAGGGACTTGAGAAGAGGAGGATCTGGGCTGCTCTGTGCAAAACCAACTGCACAGAGGAGGTAAGTATTACATGTTTGTTAGTTTAATAGAAAAAAAAAAAAAAACAAGACTTTACAATCACTTTAAAGCTACTTACCTGCTTGTCCACCCCTATACAGAAAGACATGCACACGCAGCTCACTGTACAAATTTGGCAATGGTGAATCTGACAGAACTCCCGCATGCGCATTAGTGACGTCATCCCTGCCAATCACAGCGGCTGGCGTTCGAGACCTAGAAGTCGGCCGCCCAAAGATGTCAAGGAGCTTGGAGATGCTGCATTGCTGGAGCTGAGGTGAGTATTGTTCCTCTTTAAAAGTCTGGTATGGAATTTGGGGGGACCCTACATTGTTTTTTGTCCCCCTTGACATCCATACCAGACCTTTAATAAGGATAAGGGTTCTTCATCAAGTATAAAGGGGAATATTTCTTATGCATTATTTTTTAAACAAGCTAACTGTAAAGGTCTGCAGGCAGAGGGCTTATCAGAATCTGGGCAGCAAAATGGCTAAGAGGTTAGCGGCTGTGCCTTCCTCGACTGGGGATCTTCAGTTTGAATCCTGCCCAGGACACTATCTGCATTGATTTTGCATGTCCTTACATTGGTTACCTCCCACTTCCTAAGTCTGGGTTTACACTGCTGCAATATCAGACATCGCATGTGATTCGCACCGCGTTGCTGTGCAGATCACATGCGATGTCTGTGCAGATGTAAATTCAGCCATACAGTTGTATGGCTGGATTCGCACAAAAAAGGTGCAGGAACCTTTTATTTTCCATGCACTGAATTTGGATCGCATGGGTGTTCCCATGTGATCCGATTCCTGACCGAATTCACAGTTCGCACTGCGACCTGCGAACCGGTCTGGGAGTGTCATTAACTTTGTATTGACACCCGCAGCAGTTCGCAGAGGGCAGTGTGAACTTCTTGCGGGGGGAGATGCGATTCGGGAATCCGCACTAGAATCGCACTGGTTCCCCCATTGCATCTGTGTGAACCTATGCTAAAGGAATACTGATAGGGTTGGCTCCTGTCTAAATTCTAAATTGTGAACTGCTTGCGGGGGAGATGCGATTTGGGAACCCGCACTAAAATCGCACTGGTTCCCCCATCGCATCTGTGTGAACCTAGGCTAAAGGCATACTGATAGGGTTGGCTCCTGTCTAAATTGCCTTTAGTATGTGAGATAGGGCACTTAGAGTGGTAGTAAACTGATTTTTTTGAATTTGTATATACAGGTAAGCTTATAAGTAAATTTACCTATAGGTACAAGGAATATATTCTCTAGCTCCGCAGCCAGAGACATCACCAGCGCATGCCCATTGCGCTCTGAAAGGACAGCATACTGAGTAAGCTGTCCTTTAGAGCGCTGTGCCACGATCATGTCTCCTGTGTTTATGCACGGGAGTGACGTCATTGCGGCTCGAGCATTCAAACAGTTGCAGCCCGTGAACATGGAAAGAAGACCAGATGAAGATGGAAGCCCTGTCAGCGGTGACATCGTGCCACCGGAGGTCTTCGTTTTGGGGTAAGTCTTTCATAATCTGCTAGTTTGCGATGCATACTAGCACATTATTACTTTGTCTTTCAGGAAAAAGGTTTTTTTTTTTTTTAAATCAGCCTTTAGTACTGCTTTAAGCTGGCCATAGATGAATTGAAAATTGACCGGTTCAGCAGTGACTTGCTAAATTTCAATCCATCTATGGCTGGTCCCACTAGAGAGAAGTTGATCCAACAGCTTCTCTTGAGCAGAAATGTTGGAAAGCTTCCACTCGATTAGTGCATGCGGCCAATCGGCTGCAGCGCTGGTTAGCCCCCATGGTCAGAATACAATAGCGCAGCAGGGAGAATTCCCTCATCCACCTCGAATGTGTGGATGGGGGAATCGTTATGGCCAGCTTTAGATTGCAAGCTCTTTGACTGATGTGACTTTAAAGTGGAGTTCCACCCAAAAGTGGAACTTCTGCTTTAAATACTCCTGACCCCCTGACATGCCACATTTGGCATGTCATTTTTTTTTTTTTGGGGGGGGGGGGGGGAACCTAGATTTGACAGGTACCCGCTCCCATTCCTGCTCGGCCACCTAGGCAGCTTGAGTAGAAGTTCCTCTCCCACTCCCTCCCTGCAATCTTCTGGGACACGTCAGAGGTCACAGAAGATTGCCTGGCCATTCACGATTCGCATATTAACTTATATTGCATTCACGGACAAGATTTCTGTAAGAAAGTTTCGTCTTTGAACATGTGGTGACAGATCTGCAGCTTTCTTTCTCCTTTTCCTGTGTGTGCCTGCCCCTTTAAAAGGAAGAATTCATGACTTGAGAGGCGTAGCAGGGCTCAGCCAATCAGACACTTCCAGTTTGTACTTTATGAATCCTGGTTCAGCTGCCATTCATCTTCCTGTGTGCAGCCAAGTGTAGTCATGCCTTTCCTGGATCTGGACACCAATATTCCCCAGCAGGATATTCCAGAGGACTTTGCTGAAAAGCTGTGCTCGGCTGCAGGATCCATCCTCAGCAAACCCAAGGAAGTGAGTACAACAGCAGGCCAGTGTACTGATTGGAGGAATGTCACATTCAAACAATGCTATTGTCTATCAGGATCTTCTGACAGTTGCAGTTCCTTCATCATAAGCAGCAAGTGTTCATATTTGGGAAACAATGATTTCTATTCTTTCAGCTGGAGATGGATAAGGACACCTGTCAGGTTTTTATTGCTGTATTTGTCCCTGATATGCCCCATTGTGACCTCCCAATTTGTAATCGCAGGCAGAATTGCAGTGATTCTACCTGTGATTCTTAATTCCAGCAGAACGCATGATGCGTGTTTGTTTACCAGTATCCTGCAGTGGTAACCCAAACGCAATTGTATTGTGTGGCAAAATGCGAGTTTAAAAATCGCTCTAATATACACACTATACAATTGTCTTTAGATTTTTTTTTTTCCTTTTAGATTTGCCAAAACCATATAATATGAGGTCAAATCTAAAAACTTTCAATGTGCATGCAATCAGGCAGGCCCTTGCACTACATAGTTGATGGTAAATCTAACAACAAAAGTTGTATAGTATGTATCCTGCTTAAAGAGGTTGTAAACCCACTTCACAAACTTTTACCTATAGGTAAGCCTATATAAACCACTTCCCGCCCGCCCTATAGGCAAATGACGGCGGGAATGTGGTTGTGTTATCCTGACCGGACGTCATATGACGGCGGCAGGATAACACAGCTCTGGGCACCGCCCGGGGGCGCGCAGAGCGGCGATCGGTGATGCGTGGTGTCAGTCTGACACCCTGCATCTCCGATCTCGGTAAAGAGACTACTGACGTAGCTCTTTACCATGTGATCAGCCGTGTCCAATTACAGCTGGTCACATCGTAAACAAGAACAGCCGTTGATCGGCTTTCCTTAGTTCGTGCCTGACCGGCACGAGTAAAGGAGCGCCGATCGGCGGCTCCCCTGACAGGGGGGGGGGGGGGGGGTCGGCACTGGTAATCAGATCATTGATTACCAGTGCAGACCCTCAGGGGGGGGTTGCCACTAGATCCACCAGGGAAGCCCACTATGACCCCAGGGAAGCCCACTATGACCCCAGGGATGCCCACTATGGCCACCAGGGATGGCAATCAGGGCTCAGGGAGCCCCCCATTGCCCTCCCCATCAGTGCTGCCCGCCAGTGTCCTCCCTATCAGTGCTGCCCACAAGTGCCCATCATTGCCATCCTTTAGTGTCGCCCACCAGTGCCCATTATTGCCCATTAGTGCCGCCTATCAGTGCCGCCCACCAGTGCCGCCTGTCAGTGCCGCCTATCAGTGCCCAGCAGTGCCGCCTATCAGTGCCCACCAATGCTGCATATCTGTGCTACCTATCAGTGCCTCCTCATCAGTGCAGTCTCATCAGTGCAGGAAAAAACTTATTTATTTACAAAATTGTATAACATAAACAAAAAAATTTTTTTTTTTTTTTTTTCAAACTTTTCGGTCTTTTTTTTATTTGTTTAGCAAAAAGGAAAAAACCCACAGGTGATCAAATACCACCATAAGAAAGCTCTATTTGTGGGGGGAAAATGACATAAATTTGGTGTAGGTATAGTGTTGCATGACCGCGCAATTGTCATTCAAAATGCAACAGCGCTAAAAGTGGAAAATTGGCCTGGGCAGGAAGGGAGGGAAGTGCCCTGTATTAAAGTGGTTAAGGCTTACCTATAGGTGCTATAAATATCTCCTAAACTTGCACCGTTTAGGAGATATTTAGAGTGCATACAGCCGATGACGTCATCGGCGCATGCGCTCTGAAGGAACGGCCACCCGTGCCGTTCCTTCAGAGTCCTATGCCGCACACGTGGGAGTGATGTAATCGCGCCTCCGGCCAATCAGATGGCTGGAGGACGCAAACCAGGAAGCAGGACGGCCGGACATGTCGGCTGTCCTGTCGCTGAGGGGGCGGCACAGTGGGGGCTTCGTTTTAAGGTAAGTACTTAATAATGAGCTTGTATGCGATGAATACTAGCTCATTATGCCTTTCTCTTTACAGGGCTTTTTTTTTTTTTTTTTTTCTCGTTTTTTTTTAAGTGATTTTACTTCCTCTTTAAGCTTTTTGTCCAAAAAAACAGCAGGAGTTTTTTTTTTTTTTTTTTTTTTTTTGAAAACAAACGTTTATTGAATTATGCATAAAATAGCCGTACAAATATGGTACACAGCAAATATAGAAAAACGGTCAAAAATTTGTAAAAGGCAATATGCAAACAAATCTGGGTAGCGTATGGAGCAGTCGAAAAGAATAATACAAGCTAAAAGAGAAATTGCAAATAAACAGCATGAGATTGTGCGCGATGGGGGCAGCTATGCAGGCATAAAATAGTAAAGAGCGGGGTGGGACATTAGGAAGGTTATCATGAAGTACAGGTGGAGGCGGCCTGGAGCCATCTATCCCATATCTTATGGTAACGGGCCGGTCAGCCCCTATGGATGTATATAATCTTCTTCTTATATGGAAGGTGGTTATTAACATCAGCGATCCAGGTGGCCAAAGTGGGTGGAGACGACTGAATCCACACCTGAGCAATCACCTTTCTGGGCACAAAATAATATTTTGTGTAAAAACTTGATAGTGTATTTGTCCATTTCTCCATCTGAGAGTATGCCTTGGGGTCCAGTGTCACGGGAGTGCCCATCTGGTCATGGAGGAACTGCACCACCTGTGCCCAGAAGCCCCGGATACGAGGACAATGCCACCGCAAGTGACCAAAGGTGCCAACCTTGAGTAGGCATCTAGGACAGGTATGGCTATGGGAGGGATCGAATCTAGCCAGCAGGAGCTTCTTTTAGGCGACAAATATGCAAAGGGCCAAATGAAGTTGATAAGTGAAATCACATGAAAATCGTACAACACAATTGAAAGCGGGGATGTTTGTTGTCACAACGTGATAAGTGAATGGGGCCCTAGGGAAATTCACCTCCTTTGTCCTATTTAGGCCTCATGCACACAGGGCATTTTTACAGCTGCTTTTAGGAATGTCAGGCTTTTTTTTTTTTTTTCAGCTTAAAAACCCCCCTCCATGTTATTCTATGGCCTCATGCACACAATGGCTTTTAGGAGCTGTAAGTGGCATAGGCGTTTTTAAGCTGTAAAAAAAAAAAAAATCCCATGGCCAGCGCGTTCTGGAGCAGCAGCGTTAAGCTGTAAAAACGCCTGGCGCTGCATACAGCGTTAGGCCATGTCAGACATTTTTAAGCTGTAGTAGTTGGATTTGAGGTTGGAAAATGGAAGAGGGCAGAGAAAGGCTGCTAAACGTGGCTAAAATGTGCATTAACGGCAATACAAAATGCTTCTAAAAGCACGTTTTTACAGCTGCTTTTTCCTGGCGTCAGAACTGGCTTTGCAGCTCGTTTTTTCAAACGCCCTGTGTGCATGAGGCCTGAATATTATCACTGAGCATAAGGCTCCGTTCACATTTTAGCGTATGGATCACGGGCAGAACCGCCGCGGTTCCACCTGCGATCCGGGGATTATTGCAAATCGAGGGACGCCTGTGCGTTGCCCGTTGATTTGCAATAGACCCCCAAACGCTGAGCGATGTTGCCGCGATTTCTGCCTGCCGAATCGCGGTAACATCGCGCAAAAAAAAAAATTGCGGGACGCATTACGACCAAAAAAGTACAAGAGCTTCTTTGGATCGTATTGCGTCCCGCGATTTTTTTTTTGCACGATGTTACCGCGATTCGGCAGGCGGAAATCGCGGCAACATCGCTCAGCGTTTGGGGGTCTATTGCAAATCAACGGGCAATGCACAGGCGTCCTGCGATTTGCAATAATCTCCGGATCGCGGGCGGAACCGCGGCGGTTCTGACCGTGATCCATACGCTAACATGTGAACGGAGCCTAAAAGAAACCCCCCCCCCCCCCCCCAAAAAAAAAAAATTTTGTTGTCACCAGAACAGGAATGGAGAGAATCTTCCATTGGGACACTAGTTCTGGTGACAGCCAGGGACTTCCTCATATTTCCTGTTTTGGCCATGGGGCAGGAAGTGAAAGGAAATCTCCCCACAGATGGCAAAATAACCTGAGAGGTGTTCTAACCCTTCCTTACTCTAGATCGAATAAACCTGATACTTCTATTTTAGCCCGGGTTCACACTGCACCGACTATAAATTCGGACCCCAGCGCCACTTTGGCACGTCTTGCATGCAATTTCTGTAATGGAAGTGCAAGTCATACCAAAGTCTTACCAAAAGTAGTGCAGAAACCTTTTTCTAAAGCTGGATACACACTATACAACTTTTGTTGGAAGATTTCCTTTAGATTTACCTTTTTCTATGTAGTGCAGGGGTCTGCCTCATTGCGTACACATTGAAAGTGTTTAGGTCTGACCTCCTATTATATGGTTTTGGTAAATCTAAAGGAAAAAGTCTAAAGAAAATTGTATAGTATGTGTATCCAGCTTTAGTCGGAGCGACTCAAGTTTCACTGATTAGAACGGTTCAATTGCACAGAATGGGGTCCCACTTCTGATGCGATATGATCCAAAGTCGGAGCGATTCTTGCATCAGTGTGAACTGGGCCTAAAGGGCCATACACACTATAAGATTTTCTAAAGACTTTTTCCTTCAGATTTACCTTTTTCTATGTAGTTCAAGGGCCTGCCAGATTGCATACAAATTGAAATGTTTAGGTTTGACCTCATATTATCTGGTTTTGGTAAATCTAAAGGAAAAAGTCTTCAGAAAATCTTATAGTGTGTATGGCCCATAAGTGTTGATATAATTTTTCTGGTTTCAGACACATAATCAATATTTAAAAAAAAAAAAGTTTTTGGATTAGGTAACCTTTGTTATACTGTATATAGGTTGCGTTGCCTACTGGGCAGTGATAATAGTTCAGAAATAATTTTCTTTGTTTAGTAGGTGATAAATGACTTGGCAAAAGGTGATTGAAGAAGGTCGATTGCAGTTATGTAATTTCATGACCTGGATTAGAGGTTATCGCTAGTTAGTGGTAAAGGTCAGAACGAATGTAGAGTATAAATGCTGGCTCAGGGATCCACTGAAGTTGTTGTGCAAGGGCCTTTTGCCACAGTGAACTGCAGTGCTGCCATAAAGTGTGTGTGTGTATGTATGTATGTATGTATGTATAGGGCTTTTTTTTCTCAGAGAATAGGTGCAGGTACTCCCCTCTTCTGAGTCACCCCTTGTCTCCACCCCCTACCCTCCTCCGAGCGCTGTCCTTTGCTTCTATCCTCTACCCACCTCCCAGTACCCCCCCCCCCCCTTCTAGAGAATACAGAAAGTATCATGTTGTGGTTCTAGGTAATTTTGTATAGATTTTGTTAACTAGAAAAGCAGTAAATAAGATCCCCTGGAATCGGCAACAATAGATCCACCCAACAATAGTTCCCCCCCCCCCCCCAGCAATAATAAATTGTCCCCTGCAACAATAGACAAAACAGTAAAATGGATCCCCTGCAATCAGCAACAAGAGACCCACAACAATAGCCCCCCAGCAACAATAAATCCTCCCCTGCAACAATAGACCCCCCCCCCACTACAATAGCCCCCCAACAACAATAGTTCCCCCAAGCAACAATAAATCCTCCACTGCAACAATAGTCCCCCCCCCCCCCCCCATAGAGCAGTATTCAGCAACAATAGATCCCCTGGCAGCCAGCCTCAATAGGGCATTCAGCTCACCCCACTGACCCCAGCACCCCTTTGCCATTGCATAAATTCAGACTGGAGGTGCCGGAAAATTGCATTCCCCTGCGTTCCCGCTGAATAAAAAGCCGTGTGTGTGTATGTATGTGTATATATATATATATATATATATATATTACACATTTTTTTTTTTCTTCATTCAAACTAAGTCCTAATTCATACTAATGTTGTTTACCCCTTGATGTGAACCTGCGTTTGCTTTAAAATGTGCATTTTTCCTAATCTGTGGTGCAGCCATACTGCTATATGCAGCGCTCACTTATAAATAAGATTGTATGAACCAAAAAGTAATACAATGTGATATTCTAAGTAAACTAGAGCAGTATTCATATGAAACAAAAGTCCAAAATCCAAAAATAAATATGCCATATCCGTGGTATACAGAGTGTCAAAACACTCACCAGATGTAAAAGAAAAACCGTGTATAATGAATGCTTTCCTTTCACCATAACAATGCACTCACCAGAAGCCATGCTAAATTCTGCCTTGCATCCGATACAACCAATAGCTAGGAAACTGGTTACTGGAGTCCCTCCCGCATACTTGCTGCGCTGGATATGCTGTATAAAAAGCTCACCAGACGGAGCCGTGAAATGCTCCTATAGTGTAGTATTTTATTAAAATTTAAATAAAAAGTACATATACATAATACAAAACCTGGCCATAAAAAAAAAAAACTCACTTAGGAAAGACCGCGGTTCCTAGTGTTAAGGAGCAGCGGTCCTCGTTTCCTGTGCAAACACTTGTTCACGGGGATCAGATCAGTTTAGATCCCTTGTGAACAAGTGTTTGCATACGAAACGCGTCGGAGCCTACACGCTGGCGTTCGGACCGCTGTTCCTCAACACTAGGAACGGAGGTCTTTCCTAAGTTTTTTTTATGGCCATTTTTTTTTGTTTTATGTACATGTAAATTTAATTTTAATAAAGTACTACACTATATGTATTTTGTGGCTCAGTCTGGTGCGCTTTTTATACAGCATATCCAGGTATGCGGGAGTGACTCCAGTAACCAGTTTCCCAGCTATTGGTTGTATCGGATGCAAGGCAGACTATTGCATGGCTTCAGGTGACTGCATGGTTATGGTGAAAGGAGAGCACTCTTCAAGCAATTGAATTTCCCACCAGGTGTTGGTCATTATACACGGTTTTTCTTTTACGTCTGGTGAGTGTTTTGACACTCTGTATACCACGGATGGTGCATATTTATGTTTGGATTATGGACTTTTTTTCATATGAATATTGCTAGTTTACTTGTATCACATTGTATTACTTTTTGGTTCATACAAATCTTATTCATAATTGAACGCTGCACATATTTGTTATTTATTCACGAGGAGGTTATATATTCATATTTTTAATTTTTTTTTTCCTAGAGGGTGAATGTCACTGTAAGGGGCGGAGCCTCTCTGCTAATTGGTGGCTCTTCATCACCATGTGTCCAGCTGGTAATCTCTTCCATTGGTGTAGTGGGAACAGCAGAACAGAATAAAGAACACAGTTCGAAATTTTTTGAGTTTCTGACCAAAGAACTTGGCCTGACACCTGACAGGTAAAGTACCTGCTGAAAAACATATGTAGTCTGTTTGCAATTTAAAAAGGATCAGTGAGGCCTTTTTTCTGGTAAGGTCTCAGTTTTGAAGGGGGAAGGAATTCTGCAATGCCTAAAGTGATTGTAAAGTTTTTTTTTTTTTTTTTTTTTTTTTTACAAGCACCTTATACTTCCCTCCTCTGTGCAGTTGGTTTTGCACAGAGCAGCCCAGATCCTCCTCTTCTCTGGTCCCTGACTGGAGCTCCTGGCCCCTCCCTCCTGTTGAGTGCCCCCACAGCTAGGAGCTCGCTATGGGGGCAGCCGAGCTGCAGCTCAGTGTATCCATTCAGATACGGAGCTGCCGTTTGGCCCCACCCCCTCTCTCTCCTGATTGGCTAACTGACTTTGACAGCAGCGGGAACCAATGGCCAATTCGGGAGGCTGAGGCGCTCATGGACATCACTGGATAGAGAGGGGGCTCAGATAAGTATTATGGGGGCTGCTACACACAGAAGGCTTTTTTTTTATGCATAAGCATAAAAAACCTTCTGATTTTACAACCCCTTTAACCACTTGCCGACCGCCCGCTGTTTTAGGCTAGCGGGGATGTCAATCAACGAGTCCTGCGGACCCGATGGCCACCCGCAATCGTTCCCAGAAGGGGCAGATCTGCCTATGTGAACAAGGCAAATCGCTGTTCCGCAAGGGGACAACATCGAGATCTTGTGTTCCTGCTAAGCAAGCACACAAATCTGTCTCCCCCCCCTTGTTAGTAAGCACCCCCCTAGGGACACATTTAACTCTTTGATCACCCCTGATGTTAACCCCTTCCCGGTCAGTGTCATTAGTGCGGTGACTGCATATTTTTTTTAGCACTGATCACTGTAATCCTGTCACTGTTCCTCAAAAACTGTCAAGTGTCAGATGTCCGATTTTTGTCACGGCAATTTCAAAGTCCCACTAATAATCGCTGATCGACACCATTACTAGTAAAAAAAAAAAAAAATAGTAAATAGTCGTGCGGCAGTCAGCAAGTGGTTAAAGCATTTGGTAACATAAAAAAAATAAATAAATAATTGATCCTGTTCTCTTAAAGCGTGTTATACAGCACAGTGCTTTGTTGTGTAATTTGGCCCCTTCTATCACCTAAAATGCTTGGTTGATCCTGCCTGGCTATGTCCTCCCATCTGTAAACTGACCACGGTATACCATGGCGGCCGAGCCCTGACACTGGGGTCAGTTTACCTGTCTCCGTCATCCTGTGTGCCCCAGTGTCTGTCTGTGTTTTATAAAAATAAGTCATTCTTTACAAGTTTTGAGAGCGCCACTCGCCGCGCACGTGATCGCCACCTCTCTCCTCCCCTCCTGATTTACAGCAGTGAGGAATCCTCGGCCCCGCCCGCTGCAGGCAGCTGTCAGACTGGGAGAGAAGAGAGCCGACGAGTCACGTGAGTGGCGCTCGGCCCTCTGAAAACTGGTAGCAAAGGCTTATTTTTTTTTTTTTAAACAAAGACACAGGCACACAGGATTATTTAACAGACCAGACAGGATGGCATAAAGTGGCTTAACAACCACTTTAAAGGGGAGCATGAGATTCCGGGGGGGGGGGGCATTTGCCCCCCCTTGCCCCTACCTGCAGACGCCCATGGTGGCTGCCGAAACTGACTGGGAGAAAAACCTATGTGACCTTTAGGTCAAATAGCGAAACTAAATTCCTTGTGGTTTTGCGTTGTTGCTGAAAATTCATTTACCAAGAGTGGGACCTGCCAGACCTCCGAAACAGGCAGCAGAAGTTCAGAGTGAGGGAGGCTCTCCTTAACTCCGGTCACATAATAGTTGAGGGAGGACTCCCCCCCCCCCCCCTCCTTCTGAAATGCATGGTCTGGTAGGTGCACAACAAGCAGAAGATAGGAGTGCACACTGAAGCTGCCCAGTGCTCAGACTTCAACTCAGGCTTCAGCTTTTCCTCCTCCCGGACCACACCCACTAACGCGTTCCACCCACCCCTGGGCTTAGTCCTAGAAAATCTTTACCTGGGGGGGAGGGAATCTGTGTCAGTGGGGGAAAGATCTACACTATATTACCAAAAGTATCAGCTCCCCTGCCTTTACACGCACATGAACTTTAATGGCATCCCAGTCTTAGTCTGTAGGGATCAATATTGAGTTGGCCTACCCTTTGCAGCTATAACAGCTTTAATTCTTCTGGGAAGACTGACCACAAGGCTTAGGAGTGTGTCTATGGGAATATTTGACCATTCTTCTAGAAGCACATTTGTGAGGTCAGGCACTGATGTTGGACGAGAAGGCCTGGCTTGCAATCCCCCACACAGGGGGGATTATGATGTGGGGTTGGGCTTTACCCCTTAGTTCCAGTGAAGGGAACTCCTAAGGCATCAGCATGCCAAGCCATTTTGGACAATTTCATGCTCCCAACTTTGTGGGAACAGTTTGGGGATGGTCCCTTCCTGTTCCAACGTGACAAACAAGCTCCATAAAGACATGGATAAGCGAGTTGGGGTGGAGGAACTTGACTGAACAGAGTCCTGTCCCCAACCCGATAGAATACCTTTGGGATAAATTGGAGCGGAGACTGCGGGCCAGGCCTTCTCGTCCACATCAGTGCCTGACGTCACAAATGCGCTTCTGGAAGAATGGTCAAAAATTCCCATAGACACACTCCTAAACCTTGTGCGCAGCCTTCCTAGAAGAGTTGAAGCTGTTATAGATGCAAAGGGAGGGCCAACTCAATATTGAACCATGAAGACTAAGATTGGGATGCCATTAAAGTTGCCTGTAAATGCAGGTATCCCAACATTTGTGGTAATTTAGTGTATATTGGGGAGGGTATCTGTGCTAGTGAGGGGGATTTGGGCTTGAGGGGAGTTCGCTTTTTTTGTGGTACTCAATTAACCACTTCTGGACCGGAAGGTTGTCTGCCTAATGACCAGGCCATTTTTTGCGAAACGGCACTGCGATACTTTGACAATTGCGAGGTTGTGCGATGCTGTACCCAAAAATGTATGTCCATTTTTTTTTTCACACAAATGAGTTTTCTTTTGGTGGTATTTGATCACCTCTGCCTTTTTTTTGCGCTATAAACAAAAAAAAGAGCGACAATTTTGAAAAACAATAATTTTTTACTTTCTGCTGTAAAACACAGCCAATTTTTTTTTTTTTTTTCTTATCCATTGTTTTCATCAATTTAGGTCAATTTAGGCCAACATGTATTCTGCTACATATTTTTCGTAGAAAAAATCCCAATAAGTACAGTGCTTTGCGAAAGTATTCACCCCCTTGAACTTTGCGACCTTTTGCCACATTTCAGGCTTCAAACATAAAGCTATAAAACTGTAATTTTTTTGTGAATCAACAACAAGTGGGACACAATCATGAAGTGGAACGAAATTTATTGGATATTTCAAACGTTTTTAACAAATAAAAAAACTGAAAAGTTGGGCGTGCAAAATTATTCAGCCCCCTTAAGTTAATACTTTGTAGCGCCACCTTTTGCTGCGATTACAGCTGTAAGTCCCTTGGGGTATGTCTCTATCAGTTTTGCACATCGAGAGACTGAAATTTTTGCCCATTCCTCCTTGCAAAACAGCTCGAGCTCAGTGAGGTTGGATGGAGAGCGTTTGTGAACAGCAGTTTTCAGTTCTTTCCACAGATTCTCGATTGGATTCAGGTCTGGACTTTGACTTGGCCATTCTAACACCTGGATATGTTTATTTGTGGACCATTCCATTGCAGATTTTGCTTTATGTTTTGGATCATTGTCTTGTTGGAAGACAAATCTCCGTCCCAGTCTCAGGTCTTTTGCAGACTCCATCAGGTTTTCTTCCAGAATGGTCCTGTATTTGGCTCCATCCATCTTCCCATCAATTTTAACCATCTTCCCTGTCCCTGCTGAAGAAAAGCAGGCCCAAACCATGATGCTGCCACCACCATGTTTGACAGTGGGAATGGTGTGTTCAGGGTGATGAGCTGTGTTGCTTTTACGCCAAACATAACGTTTTGCATTGTTGCCAAAAAGTTTGATTTGACCAGAGCACCTTCTTCCACATGCTTGGTGTGTCTCCCAGGTGGTTTGTGGCAAACTTTAAACAACACTTTTTATGGATATCTTTAAGAAATGGCTTTCTTCTTGCCACTCTTCCATAAAGGCCAGATTTGTGCAGTATATGACTGATTGTTGTCCTATGAACAGAGTCTCCCACCTCAGCTGTAGATATCTGCAGTTAATCCAGAGTGATCATGGGCCTCTTGGCTGCATCTCTGATCAGTCTTCTCCTCGTATGAGCTGAAAGTTTAGAGGGACGGCCAGGTCTTCGTAGATTTGCAGTGGTCTGATACTCCCATTTCAATATAATCGCTTGCACAGTGCTCCTTTGGGATGTTTAAAGCTTGGGAAATCTTTTTGTATCCAAATCCGGCTTTAAACTTCTCCACAACAGTATCTCGGACCTGCCTGGTTTGTTCCTTGTTCTTCATGATGCTCTCTGTGCTTTAAACTGACCTCTGAGACTATCACAGTGCAGGTGCATTTATACGGAGACTTGATTACACACAGGTGGATTCTATTTATCAACATCATAGGTGTGCGCACAGGGTGTGCCAGGTGTGCCTGGGCACACCCTAATCACCCTGTGTGGTGCAGATTCCACCTATTTAGACCCTTGATATTTCACCTATTTAGACCCTTGATATTTCACCAAAGCCTCCTAAAGGGGCTCCTTAGATTTAAAAAAGGTCCTCTGCTCTACTGACAACAAAATCTCTTCCCTACTGACACCATCCCACACTCTCTCCTGACATTGTCAGTATACTGTATATACACATGCACACACACGCAAATACGTTTGAGTTTTTGGGTGCACACCCTAATGCAATAGGCTGTGCACACCTATGATCCTCATTAGTCATTTAGGTCAACATTGGATCATTCCGAGATCCTCACTGAACTTCTGGAGAGAGTTTGCTGCACTGAAAGTAAAGGGGCTGAATAATTTTGCACGCCCAATTTTTCAGTTTTTTATTTGTTAACAAAGTTTGAAATATCCAATAAATTTCGTTCCATTTCATGATTGTGTCCCACTTGTTGTTGATTCTTCACAAAAAATTAGTTTTATATCTTTATGTTTGAAGCCTGAAATGTGGCAAAAGGTCCCAAAGTTCAAGGGGGCCGAATACTTTTGCAAGGCACTGTATATATTGATTAGTTTGGGCAAAAGTTAGTGTCTACAAACGATGCAATATTTTTATGGAATTTAAAAAAAAAAAAAACATTTTTTGACTTGTAATGGCGGTGATCAGTGATTTTTAGCAGGACTGCGACATTGCTGCGGACAAATCAGACATCTGACACTTTTGACATTTTTTTTTGGGGGGGGGGGGGGGGACAGTGACATTATTACAGTGATCAGTGCTAAAAAAATGCAGTCACTGCACTAATGACACTGGCAGGAGAGGGGTGATCTAACTGTGTGTGTGTGTGTGTGTGTGTGTGTGTGGGGGGGGGGGGGGGGGGGTTCTCTGACTGGGGGAAGACAGATCTGTGTTCCCGCATGGCAGGAACACAAGATCTCTATTTTGTCACCTTGAAGAACAGCGATCTGCCTTGTTTACATAGGCAGACTGCTGTTCTGCCTCTCCCTGGGTTGATCACAGGTCGCTGGCCTCCAGACCTGCTGATTAACATCCCCGTTAGCCAATCACGGTGCGATCCCGCCATCTGGTGGCTATTGAATGAAATGGGAGTACAGGTAGGTAGTTTTAAGTAATAGAGCCACACTGCTGCAGTAATTACACAGTAGGCGGGCGGGTGGCAAGTGATGAATTGACCTGTGCATTATGCTCTACTGACCCCCTGTGTTCTCAGTATTACGCATACTTGACGTGTGCACTTTGTGTTTTGCATTGCAGACCCCTGGGTTCTGTGGGTTATGCACTCCTGATCCCTGCGTTCTGTGCAGTTGTGCTAGAGTTTGTACGTGTCTTACTCCTGCTTGTACACAGTCCATATTCCCATCATAGCGACCGCAAGCTGGATACTGGAACATGCACAATAATGTAGATATTTGCCAGCACACCAAGGATCTTCAATTTTGTCCAAACGGTTACCACGGCACCAGCTGCCCTCGCTGACTGGTGTCCCTGGTCACCCGGGTTACAACCCGCTGCATAGAGCATGCGCGGCCGGTGCCTGGAGCTGATAGGCTGGCTTGGCTGGTTGCATGGCGACCAATACCAATGACAGGGCACATCTGAACATGCGCCGCTGGCACTTTTTAGTGGATTGGCTTACCCGGGCTGTTGCTTGGCAACCAGCAATGCCAACATGACTCCTACAATCAGGCATATCTGCCAATCGGGCAGATGCACCTGATCAATACACAAAGTACATGTGCAACTGTTTAGAGGGCCAAAGCGACCTCCAGTACTGCTATCTATTGCCATGCTTCCCCAGCCATAGCCGACAAACTCAGCCTGTATGTATTTGACATTTGTATATATTTTTTGGCTGGACTGATGATGCCATATGCTGTTATGGAATGGGAGGGGCCATTGGTTATAATTGGTGGATCTTTATGTAAATACTTCTGCACAACTAAAACCGGAGCAGGCAAGACCTGAAGCAGCTGTGCCTAGTAGCCAATCAGCTTCCATCTTCAGCTTGTTCAGTTAAAGCGGAGTTCTGCCCAACCGAAAAATTAAAACTCAGCAGCTACAAATACCGTAGCTGCTGACTTTTAATATTAGGACACTTACCTGTCCAGGGATTCCGCAATGTCGGCACCCCACCTGAGTTTCGGGTCGGCTCTCGGGTGCTGCCGCCGCTTACCATTTGTGGTAAGAGAAACCGGCAGTAAAGCTCGCTACTGTGAGTGCGCGAAGCGCACTGCGCTTTCTAACTGGCCCGGGGGCGGAGAAAGGAGGAGGGGGGCTGAACTTCCGAAAATCTCGCTGCTGCGAAATCTCCCGGAAGTGGGGACAGGTACCTGTCAAAAAACGGTACTCATCCCCCCCCCCCCCCCTGAAAGGTGCCAAATGTGGCTTGAAAATAAAAGCTTGAAGCTGATTGGTTGCCATGTTTATCTGCCCCAGATTCTGGTTGCTTCAGTTTTAGTAAATTCCCTATAGTGAATAGACTTTTAGTTTTAGAGCTGGTTCATACCAGCGCGACTTGTCAGCCTGACAAGTCGCGCTCCCTCGTGGTCCATTGAGCGCTACAGGACCCGTTCTAATAGGCGCAACACAAGTCGCTCCGACTTAGAAAAAGGGTCCTGTACTACTTCGGGCGACTTGCATAGACTTTCATTATGTGAAGTTGTGGTGCATGGGAATGCACAAGTCGCCCCCGAAGTAGTAAGGAGTCGTGTCACCTCAGTGTGAACCGACTCTTAAAGTTATACTAAAATCTCTGTTTTTTTTTTTTTTTTGTTAAATAAGGCACAATTAACATTTCTATGTACAGTAACACTATATCTTTTCTGAGTCCAGTCCCACTTTGAAGAGTTTATCATAAACAATTATTGGTTGAGGCGCTTACAAAATGCAAGGGCTTCAGGTTTTACATGAAAAACACAAGGGTAGTGACAACTTTTGTATGGAGATGAGCTAAATATTTAGCAGTTGATGGTCTGGTTTTACAGGTGCAAGGGTCACTAGTGCAAAAATGTTGTAAATCCTCTTATACATTACATACAGCCAAAGTTACACCAATCTAGTATTGGATTCATTTTGCATTTCCTTGCCATTTCCCCTCCGTCTTTTTCCTGTAAGGTCCACATGGCATTTTTACAAATAAAATAAACTTGTAGTCTTTAAGTTATATTTTACTGGTCAGGCTATGCAACAGTAAATCTACAGTGCCTGCTTTTTCTATGCCAGCGCTGGTGCTGTCACCTTTTTCACTGCCACACTAAAAAACTTGGTACTTCTTGGTATGGAGGCACATTCCATGCTCCTCCAGCCTTCCATAACTTCTTACTCAGTCCCTGGTTAGCCAGTCTTCTGAATCTAACCGAGGGTGTAGAAGGCCTTCACCCTGGTTTAGGGATGGTTGTTTCATTTTGATGTGTATTGCCTCTTGAGAACCACTGTCCTGCATGAATGTCCCGGTTTTCCTTTAATCAGTTTGGAATGCCCAGGAAGGATTGGCAATCATGTGACCACTATCACAGTGGTCACAGGAATGGAAGGTGGACCCTCCAGATACCGATCCTCAGAGCTGTCTTCGACAGCTTGGTTTTTGTACTGAAAAAGCAAAGTGAGCGCTCTTAGCTCTTTTGGCACATAAACATTGACCATCCAGTGCCGCATATGTACGGCATGTTGGCGTTACATCCCTCCCTTTTGCAACTGCACATATGTGTTGGACAGTCATAAAGCAATTAAAGAAGAAGTTAAAGTGGTTGTAAACCTCAGACATGAAATATGAACAAAGCATATCCCTCTATAGTGTGTACTTGTTCCAATTAAAGGCACCAAGTGGCATTTTTGTCTGCTGCTCTGTTCCTCTATCAGCATGAATCACTTCTGACAAGTTTTCCTGACGCCAATCCAAGAGAAAAATGGTGACTTAGGAGGGAGCTCCAGCTGATTGTCAGCTTTAGATTTGTTCCTATGTGCTGCATGAAGGGGGGGGGTGTCTCTTCCCTCCAATTAGCTCTCAGAGCTCTCCTCACTGAGCTCTTCAGTATGTAATTTCAGCTCTGCCTCTTCTTTTTTTTTTTTTTTTCCTGAACTCTCAGACAAGCTGTATAAATTTAGCACTTTGAACAGCTATAGAGAAGCGAAAACTGCAGATAGGTAGGTAACTTATGTAGGAGGATTTGTTTTAATCTCTGTGTATCAGGCCAGTCACTTCACGGGGTATATGAAAGGGTTTTTTTTTTTTTTTTTTTGCAAAAACAGAAAACAAAAAGGGGGGGGGGGCGAAAAAAAAAAAAAAAAACAAGAAAAACTAATCAAACCTCCTGAGCTTGTTAATGGACATCTGCTCAAAATGTCAATTTAGCTACGCCGATATCTAGAACACAAGGAAAGTCCCAAGCCAAGGCAAACATCACTAAAACTTTTGGTGGGTTTAAAATTGTAACAATCTATCCATCACTAGCTGTGGAGGGGCAAGGCTAGGGTTCTCTTGCCAGCTTTGCCAGAGAAGGTTGAATTTTTTTGACAGCATTACGACGGCGATAGGCCAATTGTTCTCTAAGAAGAATAGAGTAACATAGGCAACCCACTGGGCCCTAGTAGGCTCAGTAAATGCCAGCCAAAATCGAGCAATCCACTTCCTAGCAAGATATAATAATCTGGTTACCATGATGTAAATACCTTTTTGGATACACTTCAGCATCGATCGCACCCAACAGACACACCAGAGGGGTGAGAGGTAAAGTTGTTTGGGCTAGATCAGATTTTGGGAACCCGATACAACACAACTGGAAGAGACTCCAGGGCCATGTCCCATTGAGCCCCATCTATATATCTATTATCAGCAGTCCAATGGGTTCTACATTTAGGTAAGGCAGGATCCTGAATGTATGATAACAAGACGGAGTATGCTTGCGATCAGACGTCTGCATAACCTCATGTAGCAATGAGGAGCTAGAGAAATCAAATTTAGCGTTTGTTTTTGTGTCTGTATCGCATGCCTGAGTTTGAGATATTGAAAGAATTGTTTGTGTGTTCATAGAAATTCTGCCAACCCCCCCCCCCCCCCCCCATCTTTGCCATATTGTAAGGTATTCAAGCCCATACGGGCCTGCCTCTTCCATATGAGATCACAAAATTAAGAGTCAATTCCTTTAAACCATTTATTAGAAATCCACATAGGTGAATTATGAAAAATGTATAAGAGCTGTGGGGCCCAGATCATCTTTAGTAGATTTACTCTACCCACTACTGAGAGTGGTAACTTGGACCAACCTTGACATTTAATCCGTTGTCTGTCTAGTAAAGGAGTTCAATTAAGTGTCAGGTATTCCAACGGATTCGGGGATATCACCACCCCCGGGTATCTAAAAGAACTAATGATAGCAATCTGAGAGGCACCTACGGGAAGGGGTGATACCAGCGGGTCAAAGGGGCTCAAGAACAGATTAGACCAGTTTATGGCTCCACTGGGGAGACGGGTGCAGAGGAGGCAGCCGACAATGCAAGCCCCATAATAACTCTATGGGTGATGTCACTTCACAATAATATCCTAGCCATTGTAGGCTGTGTCCTACTGCAGCGCTTCCTTCGTTGGAGACCAGACTGAAGCTGCTTCAAAAAAGGTATGTATACTGATTTTCTTCTTTACAGGGTTAGATACCGTAGGTTAAGCCCCGTACACACGTACCGATTGTCGGCCGCAAATATTTGGCCGCCGACCGATCGGCCGATTGTAGGCTTGTTAGTATGATGCTTCCGACAGCGCATTTTCGGCCGAACAGAATCTGTCGTGCAGACTTTAAAATTTTTGTTGGCCAACACCAGAACGGCCGATTGTTCGCCAGTCAGTACAGAATTCGGCCGACAATCAGCAGATTTGCAAGACTGGGCATGCTCAGAAAAGAAAAAAGACAAGGAAAGTTAACCATCACATGACATCACTTCTGCAGTCGGCTGTTGTTGGCTGACAAAATTCGTCTGCAGTCTTTTGCAGTTTTCAACAGACACGACAGCCCTGGACAAAAGACGGCCGATAGTGGTGATTTAATAATGTTTCAACCTCAAAATGCATAAAATTAGAGTACTAGCTTTGAGTGGTGTTGGCTTCCATATTCTGTACATTACTGATTTTTGTGACATGTTAACTATGTTCACTGACATTTTTGTTGGCCTTTTTCTTGTAGGATTCTGCTGCGCTTTCATCCTCTGGAACCTTGGCAGATTGGGAAAAATGGAACCGTCATGACATATTTGTGATGCCTTGCTAATCTCAAAGAGTATACAACCATTCAAATTGTTCTATTGGAAAGCATTTCAAGATATTCTTTATTTTAAATATACTATCCATGATCTTTACATAATGAAATAATTTCCCTGCAGATTACAGAATATCGGGACCAGAAGTTACAATATCTGTTAGTTGTGCTTTTTATGGCTACATGTTAAAGTCAATGAAGATTTACATACTAACCGTATGCTATGTATATTAATAAAGTATTACAATTGATGCTATTGATGACACATGTGTAGTTAGGTGAACTGTTTGTACATGCCTTATTATGTCCTTTTTTTGCTTTCTCATGCAAACTGCCTTTCTTGTTCTTACAGGGAAAAAAACATTTCAGAGCATTTGAAAATAATGCCAAAAATCTTTACCCTAACCAGAAAAAGTCTGTAAAAAAAAAAAAAAAACAAAACAAAAGGAATCTCCAAAAAGTTGGCTGAATGTAGTTACATCCATGCAAATTTTGTAGCGTGTTTTTATATGAAGGGCACTTACCGTGCAGGAATCAAGACATGACCACAATTAGTGAAATCATAACCAGTTTCCTTGATTCTAAATAATTTCTATGTAGAAGTACCTTCATCAACTGTATCATGGACTGATCTCAACTAGGAATGATCCCAAGATACTTGAGTTAGGTTCAACACCGGTTTGGCAAACAGGACCCATGTGTGGATCCTGAATCTGGACCCCATTGAAGGTAATTGAAACCCAATTGTAGAAATCATTAATGACCATTTTAAAAGCTAATAGGCAATGGATTGCCAAACAAAGGACATGGGGAGCAGTCCTCCAGTGGCCCGGAGGACAAACATCTTTTACATTTATTGTACGGTAGGGAAATTAACTTTTCAGGCAGCTTTAAAAGGCTACGTTCCCCTTTAAGGAAAAATCAATGAGCATATTTTTGCTGAAACAAATGTGCATTTATATTTTTTTCCCTACAGGACCCTGTAAAGCATTGCACCCATGATCAGTGGATCAAGGGTGTAATGTCAAGCTCCCGCACACCGTCCCTCCAGACGGGTGTAATGTCAAGCTCCCGCACACTGTCCCTCCAGATTTCTGCCTTTACCCTCAGTAATTTAGAAAGCTGGAGGAAGAGTGGATAGAACTATGATTGTGGTGATCATAGTCCATGGAGAGCTATAAACCATCTGCCATGGTGTAAGATGGACAATGATAAAATATGGTGCAGCGCTAAAATCATAAACACACATATACAATATGTAAGATATCAGTGTTCAATATGTAATAATATTAAGAGTCCATCAAAGTCCTCAAAGGTATAGCAAATATCCAGTGCAGGAAAGATGAGTACAGGCACCACTTAAACGTGAATCCTTCACCATAGTGAGTTATAGCCTCTCGCCTCCATCCTTCGACCACTAGGGGTCACTACGCCTTTAGGTACAATGAAGATGGCTGTGTTTGCGGGAGGAGGAGTCTGACGTCACCCGCGGCGCTCCGATGTATGCTACCAGCTTGTACATGCCTGCATTGAGCACTTTGATAGTGCCATTCATGTGAGTTGAACTATTTATGCTTTTAACCGCTTGCCGCCCGCCCGCCGTCATATGACGGCGGAGCGGAGCGACCATTATCCTGGGCCACCGTCATATGACGGCGGCACTTTAAGCAGGGCAGGCGCGCGATCGCGTGCGCGCCGCCCTGCACTGCCGGTGTCGGGGTGTCCCCGGGACACCCCCTGTCACCGGCAGGGGGGAAACAGCCAATGGGCGTGGCTGTTTCCCACGTGATCGGCTGTGTTCCAATGACACAGCCGATCACAATGAAGGCGCCCACAAGATGACCGCGCGATCGGGAGCGCGCAGCGCGGTCATGTCGGTGGCACTGTGTTCCGTAGGAACTCAGCTGTCACCGGCGGTAGTAAACAGCCACTGACAGTGACTGTTTACTATGTGATCGGCTGTAAATCCATTCACAGCCGACCACAAAATGTAAACAAAGAGCAGTAACTGACTGTTACTAGCTCTTCTCTCCTCATACAGTTTCCAGTATGAGGGGAGCAGAGCTAGAAATAGTGAGTTACTGCTCTGTACACATGTCACAAAGTAAAAGCACACTAATAAAGGTCCCCACACAGTCCTCAGCCCCCCCCCCCAATGTCACCTGTCACCCAACAGTCACCTCATCAGTGCCCAGAAATTGACACCCATAACGTTCACATGTGAGCGTAGCGATCGCAGGCAGAATCACAGCGATTCTGCCCGCGATCCGGAAATCATTGCAAATCGCGGGACGCCTGTGCGTTGCCCCTGATTTGCAATAGCACCCCAAACGCTGTGCGATGTTGCCGCCATTTCCACCTGCCGAATCGCGGTAACATCGCGCAAACATCGCATGACGCCCAAAAAAGGTACAAGAGTTTCTTTGGAGCGTCATGCGTTGTTTGCGCGATGTTACCGCGATTCGGCAGGCGGAAATCGCAGCAACATCGCACATCGTTTGGGGTGCTATTGCAAATCACGGGCAACGCACAGGCGTCCAGCGATTTGCAATGATTTCTGGATCACGGGCAGAATCAGAGTGATTCTGCCCGCGATCGCTACGCTCACATGTGAACATAGCCTAAAGTTCACCGGTCACCAGAGACTGCCATCAGTACCGCCGTGCACCATCGCCCGTCACCTGTCACCCATCAGTGACCATCGCCCGTCACCTGTCACCCCATCAATCACCGTCACCTGTCACCCCATCAGTCATCGTCACCTTTCACCCCATCAGTCATCGTCACTTGACACCCCATCAGTGATCGTCACTTGTCACCCCATCAATCATCGTCACATGTCACCCCGTCAGTGATTGTCATCTGTCACCCCATCAATCATCGTCACCTGTCACCCCATCAATCATCGTCACCTGTCACCTCATCAATCATCATCACCTGTCACCTCATCAATCATCGTCACCTGTCACCCCATCAGTCATTGTCACCTGTCACCCCATCAGTCATCGTCACCTGTCACCCCATCAGTCATTGTCACCTGTCACCCCATCAGTCATCGTCACCTGTCACCCCATCAGTCATCGTCACCTGTCACCCCGTCAGTCATCGTCACCTGTTTGCCATATACATGCAATCACTTACTGACCGCCTAACGACTATATGCGTCGGCCATTAAAAGCTAAATACTGGAGTTATGGCAGCAGATAGCCCCCATAACCCCGGTATTTTTTTAAATGGCGGGCGGTCGGCTTTCAGATAAGGGTGGTCCCAGTGGCGGATTCGCCGCGGAATTACCCTTACGGTGCAGGGGAAGAGGTGCCTCCCCCCCTCCTGCCACGTCCCAGACGTTTTCCCAGCTTACCGGACCCGCCGGCAGCGGGGAAAACTATCCGGTTCCGGATCCTCCGAGACAGGAAGTCGAGTGAGGGCAAAATGGCCCTCATTCAACTCTATGGTCTTGGAGGACCGGAGCTACGTCAAAAGACGTTGCCTAGCAACCGGTTTAAAGGGCCGCCTTTTTTTTTTTGCTTTTTTTTTTTCCTCTTTCAACAATTTTTTTTTTCTTTTTTCTTTTTTAGTGTAGTTGTGAGGTGTGAGGTCTTTTTGACCCCAGATCTCACAATAAAGAGGACCTGTCATGCCTATTTCTATTACAAGGGATGTTTACATTAAAAATATATAAAAAAAATATATAATGTTTGGGGGTTCAAAGTAGTTTTCTAGCAAAAAAAATGATTTTAGCTTGTAAACACCAAGTGTCAAAAATAGGCCCAGTCTTAAAGTGGATAAATGGACAACTTTGTGTAAAGCGCTACTTGGATGTGAGGCCTATGTATGTGGCCAGGCTGTGAAAAAGTGTTACACATGTGGTATCGCCATACTCAGGAGGAATAGCAGAATGTATTTTGGGGTGCAAGTTTTGCTATGTACATGCGATGTGTTAGAAATATTGCATAAATGGACAGCTTTGTGTAAAAAAAAATGTGTTTTCATTTTCTTTCCACATTTTCCAAAAACTTGTGGAAAAAAATGACATATTCAAAAGACTCATTATGCCTCAAAAATTATACGTTGGGCTGTTTGCTTTCCAAAATTGGGTCATTTTATGGGGGTTTCCATTGTCCTGGTGCTCCAGGGCCTTCAAAAGTGCGATAGGTTGTCAGGAAATTATATGTGTAATTTGTGCTCCTAGAATGCCGGACGCTGCTACTTGGATGTTAGGCCTCTGTATGTGGCCAGGCTGTGAAAAAGTCTCACACATGTGGTATCGCCATACTCAGGAGTAGTAGAATGTGTTTTGGGGTGTAGTTGCAAGTATACATGTGCTGTGTGAGAGAAATAACCTGTTAATACGGCAATTTGTAAAAAAAAAAAAAAATAAAAAAAAATAAATCTTCATTTTGCAAAGCATTGTGGGAAAAAATTACAACTTCAAAAAAACTCATCATGCCCCTTATTAAATACCTTGGAATGTCTACTTTCCAAAAAGGGGTCATTTGGGGGGTATTTGTACTTTCCTGACCTTTTATTGTCTCAAGAAATGAGATAGGCCTTCAGTACATCAGGTGTGATCAAGTGTGATCAATTTTCAATGATTCGCACCATAGCTTGTGGACTCTATAACTTTCACAAAGACCAAATAATATACACTTATTTGGGGTTTTTTTACCAAAGATAAGTAGCAGTATAAATTTTGGCCAAAATTTGTGAAGAAAAATTACTAATTTGCAAAATTTTATGACAGAAACAAAGAAAAATGTGTTTTTTCACGATATTTTCAGTATTTTTTTATTTATAGCACAAAAAATAAAAAACCCAGTATTGATCAAATACCATCAAAAGAAAGCTCTATTTGTGGGAAAAAAGGACACAATTTTTGTATGGGTACAGTGTTGCATGACTGAGTAATTCTCAGTCAAAGTGTGAGAGCGCTGAAAGCTGAAAATCGGTCTGGGCAGGAAGGGGGTGAAAGTGCACTGTAGGCAAGTGGTTAATAAAATTTGTGTTGAAATGGAGAGCATTAGATCTCTTTCTATATTTTTTGGGATGATCGATATCTGAGTCCATCTGTGGTTTTGGAGATCTTGTGCTGACGGTGGTCATCCAGCTATCTTCATTTTACCTAAAGGCGTAGTGACCCCTAGTGGTCGAAGGATGGAGGTGAGAGGCTATAACTCACTATGGTGAAGGATTCACGTTTAAGTGGTGCCTATACTCATCTTTCCTGCACTGGATATTAGCTATACCTTTGAGGACTTTGATGGACTCTTAATATTATTACATATTCAACACTGATATCTTACATATTTTATATGTGTGTTTATGATTTTAGCGTTGCACCATATTTTATCATTGTTCTATTTTAGGTATTGATAGGTTTGACCTATTCCGGTGTTCAGCAGCTTTTCCCATTTTTACTGATCATAGCGCTGAATAATTTTCTCTGTTTAAATGGCATAAGATGGGACTTGTAGTTTATTCATTCACAGGATCCATAAATATGGATGTAATATGTTCTAAAGGTTAACTTTGCATTTACCGAGCAACATTGGAAATACAAACATCCTTTAAATGACATGCTTAGGGGTTTCCTGTACATGGTTTCACTGAACATTTTGGTACAAAGGGACACCACCAGCAAATGTGTATTGTTCCATCACATAAATTGCATGTATATGAATTAGGTTAACTTTTACACCATTCACTGGCTTACAAACGGCAGCAACCATTATTTCCAAAGACACTGATTGCTTGGTGTAGTAGTGATAGACCATAAATGAGCGCTGGAGGTAGCAGGGACAATAGAACTAACATATATTGCAAATGATATACTTTAAAGAAAAATTATGCTGGCGCGATCAACTTCATACAAATTGCCAAACAGTGTCTAAACAAGTCACTTAGCATAGTGTGTGATGTTCTTTTCAGTACCCCACTGTATTATGTACAAAGTGTAAAGCTGATCTCCAGCTGTACTTTCACTTTAAATAGTTTGTTTGGTGGCCCAAAACAAACTATTTGCTACACTAATGTGCAATCCTGTCCCAGAGGTCTGCAGACAATTCCTTGGACTTCATGGCGTGGTATGCGCTCTGACATGCACTGTTAACTGTGGGACCTTGGATAGACAAGTGTGTACCTTTCCAAATCATGTCCAGCCAACTGAATTTACCACAGGTGGACTCCAATCAAGTTGTAGAAACATCTCCAGGATGATCGGTGGAAACAGGATGCACCTGAGCTCAATTTTGAGTGTCATGGCAAAGGCTGTGAATACTTAGGTACATGTGATTTTGGAAATATAAATTTGCAAACATTTCAAACCAACTTCTTTCACGTTGTCATTATGGGGTAATGTTTGTAGAATTTTGAAAACAATAATGAATTTAATCCATTTTGGAATAAGGCTGTAACATAACAAAAAAAAATGTGGAAGTAAAGTAAAATGCTGTGAATACTTTCCAGATACACTGTATAACAAAAACTGTCCCTGCATAATGTAAGTAACCAATTTTGATCTGTGCAATCTTTACAATGTGCAAATCTCCTACAAATGTTTAGGGGGAAAATATATCATAAAGTGCAAGTCAGGAAAATGTAACCATCATATGTGCAAATATTCTGGATTTATTAGAAAGTGAACTATGTGCAACTACAATATAAAAGAAAAAAAAAATGTATATACTGTATATAAAAAATTGTTGTGAAATAAACCTAATCTCTTCCGCCAAATACAAATGAGAACATACCATAAAACATGAAAAAATGTTGTATAAATTATAAAGCATAATTCAGTGTAATTTTGTTCATATCATCAAGGTGCTCCTTATTTCAATATTTTCCTGCGCAGGATACATTATGGATAATATAGTCTTTTTCCACCAGTGAATACTTTGAGGGATGCATGTATTTGTAGATCTCCTATCCCACCACCTGTGTTGTACTGCTCTCACCTCATAGGATGGACACAATGTACACTATATAGTCAAAAGTATTGGAACGCCTGCCTTTACACGCACATGAACTTTAACCACTTTCCCACCGGATGATTTTGCAGCTTAAAGACCAGACCCCTTTTTTCAACTTGGCACTTCGTGACTTTAACTGATAATTGCTCGGTCATGCAATGCTGTACCTAAACGAAATTTACGTCCTTTTTTTCTCACAAACAGAGCTTTCTTTTGGTGGTATTTGATCGCCTCTGCGCTTTTTATTTTTTGCGATATTAATAAAAAAAGAGCGAAAATTTTGCAAAAAAATGACATTTTCAACTTTGTCTTTTAAAAAATATCCAATATACTCAATTTATGTCATTTTTTTTTGCCAAAATATATTTAGCTACATGTCTTTGACAAAAAAAAAATCAATGAGCGTATTTTTATTGGTTTGCGCAAAAGTTATAGCGTCTACAAACTATGGTGTAAATAGTGAAATTTACGCAGCTTTAATTTCTGACTGCCAATCTCATTTCATGAAGTGCTAAAATGGCGGGGCAGTACAAAACCCCCCCAAACTACCACTTTTTGGAAAGTAGACATCCTAAGGAATGTCCTGACAGGCATGTTGAGCTCATTGAATATTTCATTTTTTGTCACAGGTGTTTGAAAAATGACTAAAAAAATTTTTTTTTTTTTTTTTTTACACAAAGTTGTCATTGAAATGATATATTGCTCACACATGCCATGGGTATTTGTGTAATTACACCCCAAAATATATTCTGCTGCTTCTCCTGAGTACAGGGATACCACATATGTGGGACTTTTTGGGAGCCTAGCTGTGTAGGGGTCCCCAAAAACAAATCACCACCATCAGAATTTCAAAGGGCGTACATTTTTCATTGCATTTTCTCACTACCTCTAACGGTTTAGGAGGCCCTGAAATGTCAAGATACCACAAAACCCCCCCAAATGACCCCATTTTGGAAAGTAGACACCCCAAGCTGTTTGCTGAGAGGCATGGTGAGTCCATGGAATATTTTATATTTTGCCACAAGTTTTGTGAAAATTACAATTTTTTTTTTTTAATTTTTTTTTTTTTACACAACGTTGTCACTAAAAGATAAATTTCTCACACATGACATGGGTATATGTGGAATGACACCCCAAAATACATTCTGCTGCTTCTCCTGAGTATGGGGATACCCCATGTGTGAGACTTTTTGGGAGCCTAGCTGTGTACAGGACCGCAAAAGCCAATCAACACTCTCAGGTTTTCTAATGGCGTAAATTGTTCATGTCATCTCTGCACTACCTGTCACAGTTTCGCAGGCCCTAAAATTCCAAGATAGCACAAAACCCCCCCAAATGACCCCATTTTGGAAAGTAGACACCCCAAGCTATTTGCTGAGAGGCATGGTGAGTCCATGGAATATTTTATATTTTGCCACAAGTTCCGGGAAATATATATATATATATATATATTTTTTTTTTTTTTTTACACAAAGTTGTCAGTAAATGATATATTGCTCACACATGCCATGGGTATATGTGAACTGACACCCCAAAATACATTCTGCTGCTTCTCCTGAGTACAGGGATACCCCATGTGTGAGACTTTTTTGCAGTCTAGCCGAGTACAGGACCCCGAAAACCAACCTCCACTTTCAGGCTTTCCAAGGGCGTAAATTGTTGATTTCACTCCTGACTACCTATCACAGTTTCGGAGGCCCTAAAATTCCAAGATAGCACAAAACCCCCCCAAATGACCCCATTTTGGAAAGTAGACACCCCAAGCTATTTGCTGAGAGGCATGGTGAGTCCATGGAATATTTTATATTTTGCCACAAGTTCCGGGAAATATATATATATATATATATATATTTTTTTTTTTACACAAAGTTGTCAGTAAATGATATATTGCTCACACATGCCATGGGTATATGTGAACTGACACCCCAAAATACATTCTGCTGCTTCTCCTGAGTACAGGGATACCCCATGTGTGAGACTTTTTTGCAGTCTAGCCGAGTACAGGACCCCGAAAACCAACCTCCACTTTCAGGCTTTCCAAGGGCGTAAATTGTTGATTTCACTCCTGACTACCTATCACAGTTTCGGAGGCCCTAAAATACCAAGATAGCACAAAACCCCCCCAAATGACCCCATTTTGGAAAGTAGACACCCCAAGCTATTTGCTGAGAGGCATGGTGAGTCCATGGAATATTTTATATTTTGCCACAAGTTCCGGGAAATATATTATTATTATTTTTTTTTTGTTTTTTTTTACACAAAGTTGTCAGTAAATGATATATTGCTCCCACATGCCATGGGTATATGTGAAATGACACCCCAAAATACATTCTGCTGCTTCTCCTGAGTACAGGGATACCCCATGTGTGAGACTTTTTTGCCGTCTAGCCGAGTACAGGACCCCGAAAACCAACCTCCACTTTCAGGCTTTCCAAGGGCGTAAATTGTTGATTTCACTCCTGACTACCTATCACAGTTTTGGAGGCCATGAAATGCCAAGACAGCACAACCCCCCCCCAAATGACCCCTTTTCGGAAAGTAGACAACCTGAGCTATTTGCAGAGAGGCATGTTGAGTATTTTGCAGATCTCACTTTTTGTCACAAAGCTTTGGAAATTGAAAAAAGAGGAAATAAAATGCATTTTCCTGTTTTTTCTTCATTTTCCAAAAAAAATTAGAGCTGCAAAATACTCACCATGCCTCTCAGCAAATAGATTGGAGTGTCTACTTTGCAAAATGGGGTAATTTGGGGGGGTTTTGTGCCATCTTGGCTTTTTATGGACTTCAAAAGTGTGATAGGTAGTAAGGAGTGAGATCAACAATTTACGCCCTTGGAAAGCCAAAAGGTGCGCATTGGTTTTCCGGGTCCTGTACGCGGCTAGACTGGCAAAAAGTCTCACACATGGGGTATCATTGTACTCAGGAGAAGCAGCAGAATGTATTTTGGGGTGTCATTTCACATAAACCCATGGCATGTGTGAGCAATATATCATTTACTGACAACTTTGTGTAAAAAAAAATAAAAAAATAAAAAAAAAATTTTTTCCCGAAACTTGTGGCAAAATATAAACTATTCCATGGACTCACCATGCTTCTCAGCCAGTAGCTTGGAGTGTCTACTTTGCAAAATGGGGTCATTTGGGGGGGTTTTGTGCTATCTTGAAATTTCAGGGCCTCTGAAACTCTGACAGGTAGTCAGGGGTAAAATCAGCAATTTACGCCATTAGAAAACCTGAAGATGTGGACTGGTTGTCGGGGTCGCGTACACAGCTAGGCTCCCAAAAAGTCTCACACATGGGGTATCCCTGTACTCAGGAGAAGCAAAAGAATGTATTTTGGGGTGTCATTTCACATATTCCCATGGCATGCATGAGCAATATATCATTTAGTGACAACTTTCTGTAAAAAAACAACAACAAAAAAAATAATAATAATTTTCCCGAAACTTGTGGCAAAATATAAAATACTCCATGGACTCACCATGCCTCTCAGAAAAAAGCTTTGGGTGTCTACTTTTCAAAAAGGGGTCATTTGGGGGGTGTTTGAACTGTCCCGGCATTTTATGCTCAATCTTAGCCACACATCACCCACTCTTCTAACCACTTGAAAATCAAGCCTTTTCTGTGCCTTTTTGTTTACATGAAAAAATATTTTTTTTTTACTAGAAAATTACTTTGAACCCCCAAACATTATATATTTTTTTAAAGCAGAGGCCCTATAGAATAAAATGGTGGATGTTGCAAATTTTTTTGTCACACGGTATTTGCGCACAGATTTTCCAAACGCAATTTTTGCGAAAAAAATACATTTTTTTTAATTTATTGCACAAATACACTATATAATTCCAATTTTTTTGGTAAAATTTAAAAGATGATCTTATGCCGAGTTCATAGACACCTAACATGACATGCTTTAAAAATTGCGCATGCCTGCGCAGCGGCAAAAACATACGTACATTTTTAAAAACCTTTAAAAGTCTCTACAGGTTACCACGTTAGACTTACAGAGGAGGTCTACTGCAAGAATTACTGCACTCGATCTGGCGATCGCGGCGATACCTCACATGCATGCTGAAATTGCGGTTTACATATGACACTAGACCACCGCTTGCGTGCGCCATTGCGCGCAAGCACCGGGGGGAAAGGGGGGGGCTCAATTTTTTTTTTTTTTTTTCTTTTTTCTTTTGCTTTTTTATGTTATTTTGACACCTTTCCTTTCATTTTTTTTTTTTAAATCATTTTTATTGTTATCACAGTGAATTTAAATATCCCCCATGATAGCAATCTGTGGTGACAGGTACTCTTTTTTAAAAAAATTGGGGTCTTTTAGACTCTAGATCTCTCCTCTGACCTTAACGCATCTGACCACACCAAAATTGGTGTGATAAAATACTTTCCCAATTTCCCAATGGCCCTGCTTATTTCTGGCGAAACAGAAGTCATGAAATGCTCGTAGCCTCCGGCATCTTAGGCCATAGAGATGATTGGAGCCATTCTCATCTCCAATTAGCTCTATGGTTAGACAATTGAACCACCGGCTGCACTCTCGGGTTAACCGGTGGGACAGGAGAGCCCGAGAAAAACCACGGAAGGCTGCGGAAGGCGGCGGTGGGGGGGGGGGGAGGCCCCTCCCACTGCATGTAAAAGCAGTCTAGCGGCCAATTACCTGTTAGGATTGCTTTTACATGTAAGCCGACCGCTGGCTGTAAAAAACGATACCAAGATGATGCCTAAATCTGCAGGCATCATCCTGGTATAACCACTCAAAGTCCAGCAACGTACCAGTACATTGCTGGTCCTTGTTTGGCATATAGGTTTTTTTTTTTTTCATGCAGCCTGTGGGCTGAACGGAAAAAAAGAGAACCTATCAGAAATCAGCACAGGAATAATGCGTAGTATTACTCATCATTAACCGCCCAAACAACCACCCACTGAATTTAATGATGGGTATACACGACACTATCCACGTATACCAAAATAGGATTTTAACTGCAGTGCTAAAATCAGAAAATCACCACAGCTGCTATCAGCAAAGGTATCCATATATGCTGAGCGCAAACACTGTTTGTGTCAGAATATATAAAATCAATGCGTGGTAGCCGACGAGTACCTGCAAGAGAAACAGGTCACAAAAGAATGAAAAAACAAAGGACATTAAAAAAAGTATAGTAGGAAGAGTAGGACATATAAAATGACTGACACAACAAAAGTTTTTGGATTCTCATCATTAACCGCCCAAACAACCACCCACTGAATTTAATGATGGGTATACACGGCACTATCCACGTATACCAAAATAGGATTTTAACTGCAGTGCTGAAATCAGAAAATCACCACAGCTGCTATCAGCAAAGGTATCCATATATGCTGAGCGCAAACACTGTTTGTGTCAGAATATATAAAATCAATGCGTGGTAGCCGACGAGTACCTGCTAGAGAAACAGGTCACAAAAGAATGAAAAAACAAAGGACATTAAAAAAAAGTACAGTAGGAAGAGTAGGACATATAAAATGACTGACACAACAAAAGTTTTTGGATTCTCATCATTAACCGCCCAAACAACCACCCACTGAATTTAATGATGGGTATACACGGCGCTATCCACGTATACCAAAATAGGATTTTAACTGCAGTGCTTAAATCAGAAAATCACCACAGCTGCTATCAGCAAAGGTATCCATATATGCTGAGCGCAAACGCTGTTTGTGTCAGAATATATAAAATCAATGCGTGGTAGCCGACGAGTACCTGCAAGAGAAACAGGTCACAAAAGAATGAAAAAACAAACTAAGGACATTGAAAAAAGTACAGTAGGAAGGAGAAGGACATATAAAATTACTGACACAACAACAGTTTTTGGATCCTTTTATTTTTCTAACTGTTTCTTGATTTGGGACTGCGATCTTCTGCGATCTTCTCTTCCAGCTTGGGTCTCTCAAAATGTCGATGGACATCCAACATCTTTCGAGACCCTGTGTTTGTGTGCCCTACACTGTGTCGTGCTGTACCCTACGCTAATACTCCACTAGTGTATGGTAGCGCTCGAAACATTCCCCGATGCAGAGACCAGGTTGGTCAGGACATTTGGGACAATAATAACGGGTGTCACGCCTAAATCCGCGCCTGCTACAGATACGACATCTTTTTTGGGGGTATCTTTGGGTAGGGGTACTCGGGAGGACATAAGGAAAATGCCTCTCATGCAGCCGGCTCACTGCATCTGGAAGGGGAAGTTGGGCAGGCATGCCTCCTGGGTACAGGTAGGCAAGGATGATCTCTTCCTGGAATTCCCGGAAAGATCCAGTTCGTCCTGACGCCCTGTATAGGACAAAGGCGTTCAGCATAGCCAATTGGTAAAGGTAAACAGACACTTTTTTGTACCAGCGTCTGGCTTTACGGGCAACTAAATACGGCGCCAAAAGCTGGTCGTTAAGGTCCACCCCTCCCATGTTAAGGTTATATTCGTGGACACAGAGGGGTTTCTCCACAACGCCAGTTGCCGTAGTGATTTGGATCGTCGTGTCTGCGTGAAGGGAGGACAGAACATAAACATCCCGTGTATCCTTCCACTTCACCGCAAGCAATTTGTCCGTTTTCAAGCAGGCTCTCGCCCCCCGACTAAGACGGGAATTTACAAGCCGTTGGGGGAAGCCCCGGCGATTAGGTCGCACGGTGCCACATGCGCCAATTTGTAAATCGAGAAGGTGACTAAATAGTGGCACGCTTGTATAAAAGTTGTCCACGTACAAATGGTACCCCTTTCCGGATAAGGGTGACACCAAGTCCCAAACGATCTTACCGCTGCTCCCTATGTAGTCTGGGCAGTTGGGGGGCTCCACACAGCTATCTTTTCCCTCATAGACCCGGAAACTAACTGTATAGCCTGTGGCCCTGTCACACAATTTATACAGTTTGACCCCGTACTTGGCACGCTTGCTGGGGAGGTACTGTTTCATAGCAAGGCGGCCAGTAAATTTAATCAGGGACTCGTCAACGCAGACAACTTGTTCGGGGGTAAACAAGGCTGCAAACCGCTGATTGAAGTGGTCTATGAGGGGCCGAATTTTGTGGAGCCGATCGTATTCAGGGTCTCCCCGAGGACGACAGATTTCATTGTCGCTGAAATGCATGAATCGCAGAATTTGCTCGTATCTCCCCCTGGACATGGAGGCAGAGTACATGCGCATATGGTGAACTGGGCTAGTGGACTAATATAGCCGCAATTCACTCTGTTTAGTTATGCCCATGTGGAGGGAAAGGCCCAGAAAGATCTTAAATTCGGAAACCGTTATAGGTTTCCAGCCGAATTGTCTGGCAAGGTGTGAATTTGGGTTGGCGGCGATGAACTGTTGTGCATATAAATTTGATTGATCCACAATCGATCTGTAAAGATCTTCCGTGAAGAACAGCTCATAAAAGTTTAGGGGCGTAAAACCAGCTGTCTCCACGTGGATTCCAGGTTGGGCGGTGAATGGGGGAAGTACTGGCGCTGTAGTATCGGTGGGTTGCCAATTAGGATATGCCAGCGCATCAGGGAGGGCACTATGGGCTCTACGGGCCTGTCTACGAATACGCGGTGGCTGCGGGCCACTACTTGTGCTAGCCACCGCACCAGCTTCAACTGCACTTAGGGGACTCGCCACGTCACCAGGTCTTACTGCAGTGCTGGTTGTACTAGGTCCAGGTTGTACTAGGCCGCTGGCGCTTGCCAGGTCGCCAGAAAAATGAGCGGCACTAGTACCCACACTCTGCTCCATACGAGCACCCTGCGATTCCTGCATCTCAACAACTTCAGAATGGGGTCGGGTACGCCTGGGTCTAACAGGGACCCATCTGTCGTCGGAGCTATCTGTCAGGGAGCCGCTGCCGTCATCAGGTTCATATACTGACACTAATTCGGTCATTGTAGCTTCCCCTTCGCTATCAGATGACTCGGTCAACATAAAACTGATAAGCTCTTCATCTCTGTACGAACGTTTGGTCATTTTGGTAACTAAATTTACCCGTACAGTGATGCGACTCACAGGTAATAAAAGCACCTGGTTGTCGAAGATTATTTCAAGCGCTACCAAAAAAACTGCTAATGCTAGCAGGGATCAGGCCTGACTCTGCTAACACAGCGGTTTTGTGTCTTGTGTTTTTTTGCAAGTGACAGTAATCTATTGATTACTACACTTGCCTGGGTGAAAGGGTTAAACGCAGGTGCTGGCCGGAATCAGTGCTGATCGTGCAAACTCCGCGTTTTGGGAACCCTAAACTATGGGGGCGCTAGTATAGTTCTGATCAGATCAGATATTGATCTGTTCAAACACTATACTAGAAATGGAAGTGTATGTGCGTGCGTGCGTGTGTGGTAATCAAGGGGTTACTTCTAAACTATGCGCTGGGGATCTGGGGGGGGGGGTGGCGGGGACCCTAAACCTCCTTTGGGAAAGAAACTAGCTAGCTAGCGCAACCTCAAGTCACAATGACACTAATACAAAATACAGTAAAAACAGTATATTATGTGTGTATTAGTGCTAATGTGACAGAGGGTGTAGGGGTTAACGTGATGTGATCAGGGGGGGATCAGGGGTTTAAATCTTTATTGGAAGGGGCTGGCGGGTATCCTAAGGATAAAAGGAACGGTGGCAAGCGCTAAACCTGGTCACAAGTCACACTTATACGGGTATATAGAAAATGCTATATACTGTATACAGTGTGCGTTATGGCAGGGGGTGTAGGGGTGATCAGGAGGGGATCAGGGGATTAAATCTTTATTGGGCGGGTGGCGGGGACCCTAAACCTCCTTGGGACAGAAACTTAGTCGCCTGCGCTAATTCTGATCACAATGACACTAATACAAAAATACAAAAACACTGTATATTACGTTTGTATTAGTGCTGATGTGACAGAGGGTGTAGGGGTTAACTAGCGGTGATCAGGAGGGGATCAGGGGGGATCAGGGGCTTAAATCTTTATTAGGGGGGGGTGGTGGGTAATTCAAGTGGAAAAAGGGGGGTCGCAAGCGCTAGACCTGACCACAAATCACACTTATACGGGTATATAGCAAAATGCTATATACTGTATACGGTGTGTTATGGCAGGGGGTGTAGGGGTGATCAGGGGGGGGTCAGGGGCTTAAATCTTTATTGGGCGGGTGGCGGGGACCCTAAACCTTCTTGGGACAGAAACTTAGTCGCCTGCGCTAATTCTGATCACAATGACACTAATACAAATATACAATAACACCGTATATTGCGTTTGTATTAGTGCTGATGTGACAGAGGGTGTAGGGGTTAACTAGCGGTGATCAGGGGGGGGTCAGGGGAGATCAGGGGCTCAAATCTTTATTAGGGGGGGGTGGGGGTAATTCAAGTGGAAAAGGGGGGGTCGCAAGTGCTACACCTGTTCACAAATCACACTTATACAGGTATATAGGTAACTGCTATATGCTGTATATAGTGTGTGTTGTGTCAGGTGCTGTAGGGGTTAATCGGGGGGGCGATCGGGGGTGAAATGTGCCTATCTAACTGTGTGTGGGTGTGCTTGGTGCAGTACTCACAGTAAGATGTGCTCTCCTCTCACGCTGGATCCAAAAAGACCGTTGTGGGGGTAGGGCACATCTCCTCTAAGCCTGTGTTTACATTTCACAGGCTTAGAGGATGATCTGATTGGGCAGGACCGATCAACAGGTCCAGGCCAAAAATCATTGGCCTGGACCTGATGACTGATCGGTTCTGAACCCAATCGAGCCATCGGTGTCGGCGGGCACGCGCGGGAGCGCGCACAGGACCGGCAGGAAGTAGCGACGTAGACCTACGTCACTCTGCCTGGCCGGGGCCGACTGCCGCAGTAAATATACTGTGCGCAGTCGGCAAGTGGTTAATGGCATCCCAGTCTTAGTCCATAATATTAGTTGGCCCACCCTTTGCAGCTATAACAGCTTCAACTCTTCTGGGAAGGCTGTCCACAAGGTTTAGGAATGTTTCTATGGGAATGTTTGACCATTCTTCCAGAAAAGCATCTGTGAGGTCAGGCACTGATGTTGAATGAGAAGGTCTGGCTCGCAGTCTCTGCTCTAATTCATTCCAAAGGTGTTCTATCGGGTTGAGGTCAGGACTCTGTGCAGGCCAGTCAAGTTCCTCCACCCCAAACTCACCCATCCATGTCTTTATGGACCTTGCTTTCCTTCAACTGTCTTTGGCTGTCTTCATTGGCTGCCAGGGGATGATGTCACTCCTGTACATGCACAGTAGGTCACCACTCTGGCACACAGAGACAGTGCCGTTGATATAGGCCGAGCTGTGTATGCACAGCTCAGTTTATATTGTCAGCAAAGAAAACAAGGTGGCAGGTAGGAGTATTTATTGCAGAAGAGATGTGCAATTTCAGTCTCAAAATGTCTTGGGTAATCTGTCATTATCATGCTACCTATTCTAGTTACTCTAGGGGGGTGAGCATTTTGGTGCATAGGTCCCTTCCTTTTCAGCTTATAGATGTTAAGACTGATCCGGGGGAGAAGATATATTATTGTACATGCAATTTTTTGCTACATATGTACTGGTGGGACTTTATTTACCACCTCCTGCTGATATTGCCCTCCTATATAGTATTATGCAGCTTACAGTATGTGTTACAGTATGAGGCTTAGAATGTACTGATAATGAGGGATTTTAATTTGGCTCCATGTCCGTCCCTGGACAGACTCCACCCGTTTGCTAGATGGTCCCCTGATCTCTCACAGTGGGCCTCCACTTTTGCGTTGCTGGAAGCATGGCGTCATTTTATTCCATTGGACAGGCAGTACACTTGTCACTCCTACGTTCCGAACCCTCTCCCGCATAGATCTGGTGTTTGCTACATCTCTGATCATGCCCCTTTTATGATCACTTTGCTTTTGGGTCCTCCTGTCAGACATGGGCTGTAGAGACTGTCTGGGCACTGGATAGCAGACCCAAACATGCAAGAGGATATGCCTGAGGCTCTGTGTCAATATTGATTGGCTAATGAAGATTCCTTAGATCCTTTGATGGTATGGGCTGCCTTTAAGAGGTGGCTCAGGGGTGAATATGTATCCCTCATTGCTAAAGCTGAGAGGGAGTCTGTGCGATCTTTGGAGGAGCTAGAGGGAGACCTACACCGTAGGGAGGCTAGCTATGTTGCTGATCCTACTCCCCTGCACTATGGGTCCTGGCAGTATGCAGTGTGGGCGGTAGAGCTGCATAGAATTGAAATGACTAAGAAATCAATGCTAAATGCAGCCCAACAAATATTTGAACATGGAGACAAAAATGGTAGAATGTTGGCCTGGTTGACTCGGAGGCATCTCTCCACTAACCATACTGGTAGAACCAGAGATGAGAGGAGGGTTCCCCTGGTAGGGCCCAATGAAATTAACCACTTCAGCTCCGGAAGGATTTGCCCCATTAATGATTAGGCCATTTTTTGCGATTCGGCACTGCGTTACTTTAACAGAAAATTGAACAATTGTGATTGGCTGTACCCAAATACAATCAATGTCCTTTTTTTCCCACAAACAGAGCTTTCTTTTGGGGGTATTTGATCACTTCTGCAGTTTTTAGATTTTGTGCTATAAACAAAAAAAGAGCTAAAATCTAAAAAAAAAAATATATTTTTTTTTTACTTTCTGCTATAAAACATTCCCAATAAAAAAAAATTAAAAATCAATTTTTTTTATTAGTTTAGGCTAATTAGTATTCTGCTACATATTTTTGGTAAAAAAAAATCCCAAAAATCGTATTTTAATTGGTTTGCGCAAAAGTTAGCTTAGCTGAAACACATGATCTCTCTGTGCCTGTGTGACAGATGAGCCGTCTGGTTTGTTTACATAAGCAGGCGGCTCTTCTGTCAGTGTCTCTGAAAATTGCGGGAGGCAGACAGCGTTCGAGCCCGCTCCTCCCGCAGTCTGGCTCCCGCTGTGTCTAATCACAGTGGAAACGCGGCTCCTGCGGCGCACGCTGCCGAGACCGCATGCACATAATCAGGTATATGTATATATATCGCGTATATGCCGCAGTATATCTGCGTGGGGCGGTCGGCAAGTGGTTAATATTCGATTTCTACAGTATCTACCGTATTACATTATCACTATACTGTATTAGGGTGGACTATGAGGAATCAAGACTTCTAGCATACTTAGATGGGGTGACCTTTCCTACTCTATCCCAGGAGACTAGTGATAGGCTTGACTGGGAAATTTCTTTAGATGAGTTACAGATAGCTATAGCCCAACTGCAGCCAGGTAAGGCTCCCAGGGCTGATGAAATCCCGGTGGAGTTTTACTCCTCCTATCAGGATTTATTGGCTCCCAGACTTAGCATTGTTTTCCCAATTTTCTCTCCAGGGGTCTCCGCCTAAAACTATGTCTAAGGCGGTAATTGTGTTGGTGCCCAAACCTGGTAAGAACCCTGAGGATTATTCCTCTTATAGACCTGATTTCCTTACTTAACATGGATGCAAAGATTCTAGCTAAGATCATTGACAACCAGTTGTCACAGGTCCTGGATGAGCTCATCCATGTGCACCAGACTGGGTTTATGCCCGGTAAGGGCACCAACATTAATTTGATACGCCTCTTTCTCAACTTATCTACCACACATAACAACAGGGCACTAGAGTCATTGCCTCTTTGGATGCCGAACAGGCATTCGACTCCATTGATTGGGGATACCTCTAGGAGATAATAGGAAGATATGGATTTGGTCCTCAGTTCCTATGTTGGCTGCGTATGTTATACCGAGCTCTCACTTATCGCATCCACACTAATGGTAGGATTTCCGCAAAATTTCCCCTTTAGCGATGTACACACTAGGGGTGTCCCCTCTCTCCCTTCCTTTTTGCCTTAGCTTTGGAACCCCTGGCCATCTTGATACAGACTTCCCGACAGGTTGAGGGACTGGGTCGGCCCCCTGGAGGAAAAGGTGTTGCTTTATGCAGAAGATGCTCTTTTATATCTACATGATGCAAATTCTCCCTGCGGGCTGCCCTGGTGCTCTTTGACAAGTTTGGGCGTTACTCTGGTGTCCGTATTAACTGGTCCAAATCTATACTCTTTCCCTTAAACCCCTTGTCACAAGAAACGGCGGCGAACACTTAGTTATTGTGGGTTGATAACTTCAAGTATTTGGGCATCCACATCCAGCGTGACCTCAATCTTCATCCTGCGTTTGTACAGATACGCGACAGGTGCGCGTCATGGGGGACCTTTCAATTAAACTTACTGGGGCGTAAAAATCTTATCAAAATGGTCTTTCTCCCCAAATTTTATTATATCTTTCAAAGTTGCCCTGTGTGGACTCCAGGTCCTTTTTTTCGGGAGCTGAACCTCTGTGTTGGTATCTTTTGTATGGGCTGGATCCTCCCCACACCTGACGAAGTCTACTCTGTGTCTCCCTATAGAATGTGGAGGGTTGGCATTGCCTAAGTTCCTTGTATATTATTGGGCAGCAATATTGGTCTCTGTCCGTTGGTGGTTCGTCCGCTCTCGGGTCAATGCGGCTGTATGCTTGGAGGCGGCCCTCCTGGGCTCTCTCAATCAACTTGGGAATCTGGTATATAGGGGCCCCAGGGCCTATGCTAACCTTCTGCGTCTGACTAGGACGACTCTTCAAGTATGGGAGGCTGCTAGGAAGAGATTTCATAAGGCAAACCAATGGTCACCCTTTCAGCCACTATGGGGTAACCCTAATCTCGCACACTTTCGGTCTATTCCTGACCCTCGGGTATGTACAGACCTGGGTATAAAAGTTCCCAGAGACATAATGCTGGCAGAGGTATTATTATCTTTTAGAGACCTTTCAAATAAATTCAAATTGCCCAAATGGATGTATTTTCATTATTTTCAGTTGTGACATGCTGATCAGGCCCAGTTCCCACAGCCCATTACTTTAAAAATGGACCACATTGAGGAGCTTCTGGCGCAGGAGTCCCTAACTAAGCCTCTCTCTTCCCTCAACCGTCGTTGCTCAGTTTAGACTCTCCTAAGATGGAGAGGTTGTGGGGGGCTTGGAAGGCGGACATTCCCCCCCCCCCCCCCCCCTGGAAAGCAGGTTTGGGAGGATTGCTTTGAGGACAGCTCTAAGCTAGTTATCTCTTCTAGAGATAAACTGATAGAAACTAAACTTCTACATAGGATTTATTTTACTCTCCAGAGATTGCACAGAATATATCTTCAAAGGGACTCCATATGTTGCCAATGCCACTTGGATACTGGTACATACTTCCACATGTTCTGGAGCTGTCCCAGGGTGGCACAGTTTTGAGCTGGAGTCTTTGAAACCATTAATGGCCGTCTCCAGCTTTCCCTGGTGCAGTCTCCGAAACTAGCACTACTAGGTATACAGGAGGATGATCAGATGCCTCGATACACTAAGCTTTTAATCTCATAGCCTTTGTGCTATGCCAAGAAAGCTATTTTGCTTAAATGGAATACTGCCTCCCCTCCAACTGCAGTCATCTGGGAAAACTATGGGTATAGTTCCTTAGCAATGTATAAACTGACCTATTTGAACAGAAACTGTCCCAAGAAATTTCACAGAGTTTGGCAACCCTGGACAGCGTGAGTGGGTTATTTGTTCCTCACTAAGTTGGGGTACTCATGATTCTTGATCGACTATATATAATGCATAACTTGTCTTCTATGTGATCAATACTTGCTGAATAAAGAAGCACTGGCGAAGTATCTGTACTATAGGTGTGACCATCACTCTCCTTCTTTTTTCCCGATTGTGCATTTGCCTTTACTATGTATCATCTTGTAACCTGTTAGGACTGTACCATGCTTACTTTTGCACAATAAACTGATATTCTGACCGTGAACTAGCCTGCCTACTCCCATGTCATAATGGAACTTGAGTTCCCCTTTAATTCACTAAAATGAATTAAAAAAAAAATAACTTAATTTTATCTTGTGATATTTTTTCCTAAAAGTTTTTCTTTTTTCATAAACAGAAATATTGCTTTCATTTGGATTTAATCTGGATGCATGAGCAAGTGACTGTTGAGAACTTTCTCTTATGAATCGTTATTTTATCTCGCAATAGGCTCAACTCACTAACCTATAATGCATGCGTTACTTGCAATAATGCTTGTTATTTTCAACCTGTACATGCTTTTATGAATTGTGCTTGTCCAAAGAAATGTTTCCTAGTAGAACGTCTCTTGGCACAGTGTATGTAAGTGACTGTCTGGGGATTTATATCTACAGATGTTGCTGCGCTCATTTAGACACAGGCACACCATCCCAGGGGACAGTCCTATACTCAGCAACTCTCATGAGTCTTTCATCCAGTATACAACATAGCGTGGATTCCCTTTCTTGCATCTAGTTGCTGTGCATTATGTGTTTTCTTTTAACCACTTCTGGACTGGAAGGATTTGCCCCCTTAATGACCAGGCCCTATTTTGCGATTTGGCACTGTGATACTTTAACAGACAATTGCGCTGTGGTGCGACACTGTACCCAAATAAAATGAACGTCCTTTTTTCCCCACAAAGAGAGCCTTCTTTTGGTGGTATTTGATCACCTGTGCGATTTTTATTTTTTGTGCTATAAACAAAAAAATAGTGCCAATTTTGGAAAAAAAAAACATTTTTCACATTCTGCTATATGACACTCTCAAAAAAAAAAAAAGTAAAAATCATTAACATTTTAGGCCAATTTGTTTTCTGCTACATATTTGTGGTAAAATGGCAATAAGCGAATTTGATTGGTTTGCGCAAAGGTTATCACGTCTACTAACTACGGGAAAGATTTATGTTATTTTTATTGGTTTTTTTTTGGCTGCGATTTTTTTGCGGGACAGCGACATTGCGGCGGACAGATCAGACCCCTAACTGACATTTTTGACACTTTTGGGGGGACCATTGACATTACTACAGTAATCAGTGCTATAAATATCCACTGTTACTGTAATAATGACACTGACAGGGAAGGGGTTAACCCTGTGGGTGATCAAGGGGTTAAATGTGAGCCTAGGGGAGTGATTCTAACTGGGGGGGGCGTGGCTTCTGAAATGACCATAGAGACATGCGATCCTATATAGAAGGGTCACATGGGCTCTGTGACCATTCTAGGGGGAAAGACGGTCGGCTGTGTTTACAATAGCCGACTGTCCTTCTCAGCAGAGAGCGATCACGGGTGTCAGGCGGCAATCGGAGCTACCTGACACACGCATCGGCTTCCCCGCTGATGATCGAGGGCAGGAGCGCGCTGCTGGCGGCGTGCGCTCGCCCCCTAGCTGCCACCAAGCGAGCAACGTATCATACATTGTTTTCCCTGTACGAGCCACCCTGCCGTCGAATATATATATAGTAAGCGGTTGGCAAGTGGTTAATGACCAGGCCACTGTTTTCGATTCGGCACTGCATTAATTTAACAGAAAATTGCACGGTCGTGTGCGACACTGTACTGAAACAAAATTGATGTTCTTTTTTTCCCACAAGTAGTGCTTTATTTTAGTGGTATTTATCACCACTGCAATTTTTTTTTTTTTTTTTTTTTTTTTTTGTGCTATAAGTAAAAAAAGAGAGACAATTCTGAAAAAAATATATATTTTTTACATTCTGCTATATAACATTCCCAAAAAAAGAAAAAAAATTTAAAAAACTAAATTTTTCATCCTTTTAGGCCAATTTGTATTCTGCTACATATTTTTGGTAAAAAAAAAAAATTTTTGATTGGTTTGCGCAAAAGTTATCGCGTCTACAAACTAGGGGAAAGATTTATGTCATTTTTATTCATTTTTTTACTAGTAATGGGGGGCGATCAGCGATTTTTGACCGGACTGGGACATTGCGGCAGACAGATCGAACCCCTAACTGACATTTTTAACACTTATAGGGGGACCAGCGACATTACTACAGTAATCAGTGCTAAAAAATATGCACTGTTACTGTAATAATGACATTGGAAGGGAAGGGGTTAACCTAGGGGCGATCAAAGGGTTAAGCGTGAGCCTAGGGGAGTGTTTTCTAACTGTGGGGGGGGGGACTTGTGAAATGATCATAGAGACCAGTGATCCTATATAGAAGGATCACAGGTGCTCTGTGATCATTTCAGAAATAAGAACGATCAGCTGTGTTTACAACAGCAGACCGTCCTTCTCTCTCAGCGGGAAGTGATTGCGGGTCGGCATCCCCGTTGCCTAGTGGGGGGGGGGGGAGTGGGCGTGCTGACGGTGGCATGCCGATGGTGGTGCGCGCTTGCACCCCCAGCACCAGACGTGTGACCGACGTAGGGCTATGTCGGTTCGCGCAGGAGAGCCAGCCTGCCACAGTAAATGTGCGGTGCGCGGTCGGGAAGCAGTTAAAGTAAAACTCAAGAACAAAAATGTAAGATACTATAGATGACCAGTCCTCAGATGTGGTAGCTGCATTACTTTTTTTTTTTCTCTTAGTCTTACCTGGTGATCTTGCCATTAACACACTTATTACCACAGGATGACAACACTGCCTCACTTTACTGTGCCTATGGAGGTCTTGTATTATCACCCTAGCGCAGGAAGTGTGATAAAACTACAGAACACCTCTCTCTCTTCTCTTCTCTGTAACATAGTGGGAGGTGTTCTGTATGTAGCACCCTACAGGTAGGTGCTAGGTAAAGATATAGTGGGCCTTGGCTGCCTAACAGCAGGGCTGTGATTTGCAGAGATGTATAGTGACTAAGTAGAACTACTTCACTACTATACTTAAGTATCGAAAGGCGGTATCTGTACTTTCCTGGAGTAGAATTTTTTCTCCTACTTCCACTTTTACTTCACTACATTTTTTGAATGATTTCAATACTTCTACTCCGATATTTTTTTTTAGTGCTGCATAGTTACTCGTTACAAATATAAAAATTACCACTGCCAGAACAGTAGACGGCAGGTTTCTTGAGGCTCCGTTCATATCTAGGCGTTTTGGGGCGTTTTTGGGGAGTTTTTCTGCTCTAGGATCAGCTCTCAAAACGCCCAACAAGACAAATCCTATTCATTTTAATGGCCCCTGTTCACATCTGAGCGTTTTGACGCTGTAAGCAAAATGCCCAACGCTCAAAAAAGTACATGAGCTTCTTTTTGGGCAGATTACAGGCGTTTTCCATTGGTTTCTATTCAATCAAAAAACGCCTGCACAAAAAACGCCTGTAAATCGTGGTAAAAATCGCGGTAAAATCGCGGTAAAAAATGCGCTACGCTCAGGTGTGAATGTAGCCTCAAAAAAGTACATGAGCTTCTTTTTGGGCAGATTACAGGCGTTTTCCATTGGTTTCTATTCAATCTAAAAACGCCTGCACAAAAAACACCTGTAAAATCGCTGCAAAAATCGTGGTAAAAAACGCGCGAAAACGCTACGCTCAGGTGTGAATGTAGCCTTATTTTCGGATGCGCTGATAATACACATGTTTTGAGCTTCGGCTACATTCACACCTGAGCGTAGCGTTTTCGTGCGTTTTTTACCGCGATTTTACCGCGATTTTTACTGCGATTTACAGGCGTTTTTTGATTGAATAGAAACCAATGGAAAACGCCTGTAATCTGCCCAAAAAGAAGCTCATGTACTTTTTTGAGCGTTGGGCGTTTTGCTTACAGCGTCAAAACGCTCAGATGTGAACAGGGGCCATTGAAATGAATAGGATTTGTCTTGTTGGGCGTTTTGAGAGCTGATCCTAGAGCAGAAAAACTCCCCAAAAACGCCCCAAAACGCCTACATGTGAACGGAGCCTAAATGCTACTGTATGTATAAATGCTGCATTTGAAATAATAAAAAACAATATGATGTTCAAACTTTTGACTTCTTTCTTTAATAACTACATAACACAGTACTTGTACTTTTACTTTCAGTACTTGAGTAGCAATTTTTTTTTTCAAAACTTTTGGTACTTTTACTTTCAGTACTTGAGTAGCAAAATTTTTAAAAAAACTACTTGCAATACTTAAGTACAAAAAATGTTGAATACTTTAGTACTTCTACTCAAGTCACTTTTTGATCGAGCACTTCCACTTCTACTCAAGTCACTTTTTGATCGAGCAGAGAGAGGGGGGTCCAGTCCCAGGAAAGCCTACACAGGTCGTGAGTACTGAGGATTGCCCCTGGAGGTCTGCCTGAAGTTAGAGGGGACCACTCCGGAGGAGGTTCTAGGACCAGTGCCAGCTAGCTGAAAGGGGTTACCTAGGTTGAGGACCCTGAAGGTATAGTGGTACATAGTTAGTGAATCCCGAAGAATTCAAGGTTAAAGGGGGCACCTGCAGTTGGGCCCTGAATTGTACAGAGTGTGACAGTTAACAGTTGCAGCTTTACAGACAGGGCCGGTTTTAGACAAAGTGTGGCCCTGGGCAAACCTAAAAGTGGGGCCCCAGGGCCGGACTGGGAATGAAAACCAGCCCTGGAAAAAATGACATACCTGCCCCATAGCATTGCGTCATTATACCAGCGCAACGTCATTTTCAGCGCAACGTCCCTCCCCCTAATACAATGCTGATCCCCCTCTACCTAATTCAATGCTGATCCCCCCTCCCCCTAATACAATGCTGACCCCCCCCTCCCCCTAATACAATGCTGTTTCCCCCCTATCCCTAATACAATACAGACCCCTCAGTAAGCCCCCCTCCCAGTACAGACCCCCCAGCAAGCCCCCCTCCCAGTACAGACCCCTCAGCAAGCCCCCCTCCCAGAACAGACCCCTCAGCAAGCCCCCCTCCCAGTACAGACCCCTCAGCAAGCCCCCCTCCCAGTACAGACCCCTCAGCAAGCCCCCCTCTCAGTACAGACCCTCCAGTAAGCCCCCCTCCCAGTACAGACCCCCTCCCAGTACAGACCCCTCAGTAAGCCCCCCTACCAGTACAGACTCCTCAGTAAGCCCCCCTCCCAGTATAGACCCCCAGTAAGCCCCCCTCCCAGTACAGACCCCTCAGTAACCCCCCTCCCAGTACAGACCCCTCAGCAAGCCCCCCTCCCAGTACAGACCCCCCAGTAAGCCCCCCGCCCAGTACAGACCCCCTCCCAGTACAGACCCCTCAGCAAGCCCCCCTCCCAGCACAGACCCCTCAGCAAGCCCCCCTCTCAGTACAGACCCCTCAGTAAGCCCCCCTCCCAGTACAGACCCCTTAGTAAGCCCCCCTTCCAGGACAGGCCCTCCGGCAGCCCCCCTCCCAGTACAGACCCCTCAGTCAGCCCCCCTCCCAGTACAGACCCCTCAGTAAGCCCCCCTCCCAGTACAGACCCCTTAGTAAGCCCCCCTCCCAGGACAGGCCCTCCGGCAGCCTCCCTCCAGTACAGACCCCTCAGTCAGCCCCCCTCCCAGTATAGACCCCCAGTAAGCCCCCCTCCCAGTACAGACCCCTCAGTAAGCCCCCCTCCCAGTACAGACCCCTCAGTAAGCCCCCCTCCCAGTACAGACCCCTTAGTAAGCCCCCCTCCCAGTATAGACCCCCAGTAAGCCCCCCTCCCAGTACAGACCCCTCAGTAAGCCCCCCTCCCAGTACAGACCCCCCAGCAAGCCCCCCGCCCAGTACAGACCCCCTCCCAGTACAGACCCCTCAGCAAGCCCCCCTCCCAGTACAGACCCCTCAGCAAGCCCCCCTCCCAGTACAGACCCCTCAGCAAGCCCCCCTCTCAGTACAGACCCCTCAGTAAGCCTCCCTCTCAGTACAGACCCCTCAGCAAGCCCCCCTCCCAGTACAGACCCCTCAGCAAGCCCCCCTCCCAGTACAGACCCCTCAGCAAGCCCCCCTCTCAGTACAGACCCCTCAGTAAGCCTCCCTCTCAGTACAGACCCCTCAGTAAGCCCCCCTCCCAGGACAGGCCCTCAGTCAGCCCCCCTCCCAGTACAGACCCCTCAGTCAGCCCCCCTCCCAGTACAGACCCCTCAGTCAGCCCCCTCCCAGTACAGACCCCTCAGTAAGCCCCCCTCCCAGTACAGACCCCTCAGTAAGACCCCCTCCCAGTATAGACCCCCAGTAAGCCCCCCTACCAGTATAGACCCCCCCAGTAAGCCCCCTCCCAGTACAGACCCCTCAGTAAGCCCCCTCCCAGTACAGACCCCTTAGTAAGCCCCCCTCCCAGTACAGACCCCTTAGTAAGCCCCCCTACCAGTACAGACCCCCTCAGTAAGCTCCCCTCCCAGTATAGACCCCCAGTAAGCCCCCCTCCCAGTACAGACCCCTCAGCAAGCCCCCCTCTCAGTACAGACCCCCAGTAAGCCCCCCGCCCAGTACAGACCCCCCTCCCAGTACAGACCCCTCAGCAAGCACCCCTCCCAGTACAGACCCCTCAGCAAGCCCCCCTCCCAGTACAGACCCCTCAGCAAGCCCCCCTCCCAGTACAGACCCCTCAGTAAGCCCCCCTCCCAGTACAGACCCCCCAGCAAGCCCCCCGCCCAGTACAGACCCCCTCCCAGTACAGACCCCTCAGCAAGCCCCCCTCCCAGTACAGACCCCTCAGCAAGCCCCCCTCCCAGTACAGACCCCATAGTAAGCCCCCCTCCCAGTACAGACAGACCCCTCAGTAAGCCCCCCTCCCAGTACAGACCCCCCAGTAAGCCCCCCTCCCAGTAAGCCCCCCTCCCAGTACAGACCCCCCAGTAAGCCCCCCTCCCACTACAGACCCCTTAATAAGCCCCTCCCAGTACAGACCCCTTAATAAGCCCCTCCCAGTACAGACCCCTTAGTAAGCCTTTCCCAGTACAGTCTACAGACCCCCTTAGTAAGCCCCCCTCCCAGTACAGACAGACCCTTCAGTAAGCCCCCCTCCCAGTAGAGACCCCCAGTAAGCCCCCTCCCACTACAGACCCCTTAGTAAGCCCCTCCTAGTACAGAACCCTTAGTAAGCCCCTCCCAGTACAGACAGACCCCTCAGTAAGCCCCCTCACCTGCGATCACATCACATGCTGGCGCGTGACGTATCGTCTGTGTCACAGGAGGAGGGATCATCTTGTCGGCGCAGTGACAGACATTCTTCAGCAGCCGCCACAGCCAGTCAGCTCGCCTCACGCATGATGCACCAGCACCGCCAGCGATCCGCCGCGCAGGGGCAGCCGCCTCGTGACGTCACGCCGCTCACAACGGCTGAGGTAGAAGATACGGAGCCCAGCGGGGGGAGGGGGCGGGGCAGCAACCATCATCAGCGGCGACCGACGAGCGGCCCCAATCATTGCAGCGGCGATCAATGCTTAAAGCGGCGCTGCGGGCGGACTTGTCTTAAAGCGGCCAGTCCGGCCCTGGAGCCCGCTGCTGACAGTGACACGGGGCCCCTGGATATTCGGGGGCCCTGGGCAGTTGCCCAGGTTGCCCACCCCTAACGCCGGCCCTGTTTACAGAACCCTACAATGTACTACCTTAAGCCAGTGCAAGGCAGGAGGGGAGTATTCAGTGACTTTGCAGTACCGCAGTGTCAGTAATTCTACAATTTACAGTCTTGGGTCTTCTTGATTTATTGTCGAGGATCCAGCAATTCTATCAAGCTACAGTGTGTTCTCAGTGTTAGTGAGCGTTGGCTGGCGTCGGCTGGCGTCAAGGAAGCGCCAACGGGCATTTTTCAAGGATTAAGTCCCAAGTGTAATTAGTTAAGCCTAAAGGAGTATCCCACTCATTCCCTTCTCCCATCCCCCTTCTCTGCAATAAAAACCCCAAAACCAAGATGCCGGAGTCGTCCATGTCTCAGTTCTCACACCCAGGGTCGCAGCTCACATGGGCTGGAGAGGTAACTGGTAACAATGGCAGACCCACATCAGGCCACAGACCTGGAAAACCTGCTACATGTATTTGACACAGAGAACTGGAAACAACGTATAACTGATGAGAGCAGAGCACAGGCAAAGAGCACAGGAAGCTAACAGCTCCTGGGATTTCTGCCAGGATTAATGGGTATTTTCGACTTACCGAACAAATACAACAAAACACTTTTAGTGATATACTTAAAAGGGAGCAAATTATAGAAGTTCATTGTTAAAGCTGTATTAAATCTAAAACAGAAATACATGTGTGTGTCCAGCAGGTAATCGCTAGCTCTGCGGACAGCCACGGATAGCTAGTGGCTCACAGGTAGAAAAAGAAAACTGCAGGAATCAGCTTCCTGCCACTGTTATTCACGCCAGTGCTAGATGCCCTTTGCATGTAGCCTAAGGCCTCATTTACATGGAGCATGCTAAAGCGTATGTCTGTGGCCATGTTTACCCACACGGGGATGCACAGGTGTTTCATGTACCCCCGTGCAGGCAGTCCCATTGATGTCAATTGGGACCCAGTGGCTGTATAGACATAGCTGCTGCTCCTAATTTGATATTCACGTGGGTGCAGGTGTGTGTGCCCGAATGCACAATGTGTAAGTTCAGAACACACACCTGCACCCACACAGATGTCAAGTTGGAAGCATTGTATAAGTCTGTGCAGCCACTTTACGTCCCAATTGACATCAATTGGACTGGCTGCATAGGGATGCACAGAACCCCTGAGCATTCCTGTGTGGGTAAACATGGCCCTCCATATGCTTTAGTAAGCCCATGTGAACGAGGCTTAAGTATTACACCATTGCACTTCTAATAATAAACATGTCATACTTATGTGCTCTGTGTAATGGTTTTGCACAGAGAAGCCCCAATCTTCCTCTTCTGTGATTCCCCCGCCAGCACTCCTTGCTCCTCCCCCCCCCCTACCAAGTGCCCCCATAGCAAGCTGCCTGCTTGGAGGGCTCTCCCACAGGCTTCATCCCAAGGTGCGCTCTGTGTGTCACACATAGCACTGCTCAGCCTAACCCCCACGCCAATGGCTTGATCTCCAGTAAGAAGAGAGAGAGCCGCTGCTATAAGGTACAGCGCTTTACATCATAGAGCCGCTGCTCTCAGGTAGAGTTCCCCTTTACATCACAATCCACAGAGTTATCCTTTACATCAGGGTCTGCAAGGTCCCCCCTTACAGTGTAAGGGGATCCTCTGTGGACCCTGATGTAAAGGAGAACTCTAATGTAAGGGGGTCTCTCGTTACCTTAGCCCACCCCCCCTTACATCAGAGTCTGCAGGATTCCCCCTTAAATCACCATCCACAGCATTTCACTTTACATCAGTTCCCATTTACTGTAGATCAGGGTCTGTAGCATTGGTCTTTACATCAGAGTTCATCTTTGCATCACGGTTCGCAGAGTTCCACCTTGCACTGTAAGGGGGAATCCTGCAGACTCTGATGTAAAGGGGAACTTTGATTAAATGGGGGACGCCAGCAACTCTGATGTGGTCTCTGGTAACCACAGACCAGTTTCCACAGAGTGAATACACTTAGGTAAGGGGGGGGGGGTCACTGATATAAGAGGGAAACCTTATCAGTGCCCCTCCTTACCTTAGTGTATTTACCCCCTCTTACTTTAGTGACCCCTCCCCCACAGACTGTGGCCTGACTGGAGCTGTCACTGACCTCCTCCATGAGAATGCTCGGGTGCGGGGCAGTGGGGGCAACGGGGGCAGGCTCAGTCAGATGGTCCTTCGGCTCCTTTGCTTTGATCCTCTTCTCTTGTCCCACCATCCCACGCTCCTGCTCCCCCTCCTTTCTCTATAATTCATAAAAAGGGGGCATGCGCACTTGCTCGAGCTTGGCTGACTTTGAAATTGCGCATGCACAGTTCTGAAGCTAGCTTGTGGTTGTCTGTTTTATGGGCAGCCATTGCCATTCCAAGACAGGATAAAAATCTGATGAATTTTTACAAACTGTCTGTAAATTTACAGGCAATTGACAACCATGATGCCAATGCCTGATCCTCCACCCTTGGGTGACTAAACTCGCAATTCACTGTCTGTGATAGAAGTCTTCTGCTTCCCTCCATTCTCTCTTCTGCCTCTGAGTGAGTGAGCACACCAAGGTAAGGGAGACAGATGTAAGGGGCGCTCTGTGGACTTTGAAGTAGGGGGCGATTTGGGAACCATGATTTTTATTTTATTTTTTATTTATTCTTTGTTTGATTTTCCCTATACAATATATTCTTATATTTAAACATTCATATACAAAAGGCAACATATATAATAATTATTATAACCTTCCCTTCTAACCCTCTCCCCTGCCCCCCCCCCCCTCCCTTTCATCATCTAAAATCCTTACTACTTTCTTTTCCTCCTCTCATCTGGACCTCCTTCCCTTCCTAATATCTCTATCTTTCCATATATCCTGAACTGTCTTCGTTTCTTCGAACTCTTCCTTTCCATATGTTAACAAATTTCTCTCTTTGAACATCTCCTTGGCTACATTGTTGTTCCATTTTGTATATATATTCAGTCCTTATGCACTTAAGCCCCAGGCCTATTTCGGACACTTTCTTTTTACAAGTTAAAATCAGTATTTTTTCCTAGAAAACTACTTAGAACCCCCAAACATTATATATATTTTTTTTAGAATAGACTCTGGAGAATAAAATGGCAGTCATTGCAATATTTTTTGTCACGCTGTATTTGCTCAGCGGTCTTTAAAACGCCATTTATTTGGAAAAATTTTCGAAAAATCACATTTCACTGCATTTTAAAAAACTAAACAGTAAAGTTAGCCCATTTTTTGGTATATTGTGAAAGATGATGTCACGCCAAGTAAATAGATACCCAACATGTTACAGTTTAAAATTGCGCACACCCGTGGAATGGCTACGGTCAATAGAAATCTCAATAGGCGACGCTTTAAAAATTTTTAACGGTTACCAGTTTAGAGTTGGAGTGTAGCTCTTCTTTTAAATTACTGCTCACGCTCTGGCGATCGCGGCGATACCTCACATGTGTGGTTTGAACAGTGATTTTATTCGCGGCTCGACTTCCATATATGTTTTCTTTCGTGCGCGAACTAACGGCGAGGTAGGCGGCTAAAAATTTTTTTGGCTTTTTTTTCCTATTTATTTATTTATTTTTTTAACTTTATCACAGGTTTTTAAAAAAAAAAAAATTCTGATCACTTTGATTGCTGTCACAAGCAATGTAAACATCCCTTGTGACAGCAATATGCAGTGACAGGTACTCTTTATGGAGGGATCGAGGGTCTAAAAGACCCTCGACCCCTCCACTCCACTTCCCTGTATGCAAAACGCAGAAAACTGCATTTTTTAATACACTCGTTTTTTGAATCTGCCGCCTTTAGCAGCAGAGTAACCCGGACGTGACGTCATGGACGTCGCCTCCGGGTTACATCATTGGAGACCCGATCGAAGCCGCATCCGGCTTAGAACGGGACTCCATCCAGACGTGCCGGCTGGGTGCTCGGGTCTCCTGGTGTGACGGGAGACCCGGGCAAAGCCGCGGAAGGCGGCGGGAGGGGGGGGGGCGTCCCTTCCCGCTCGCCGGGGTAACAATCGAGCGGCTCCTGAGCCACATCGGTCATTACCGCCGGAAAGCTGACCGCCGGCTCTAAACTACGGTACCAGCTAGAGGCATCACCCTGGTATAACCCCGCAAATCTGCCGACATAAATATACGTTACTTTACGGTAAGTGATTATAAACCAGTCCCTTAAAGTAGGGTTTTCCACCTCTAGCCATTTTTTGGGGATTGTTCCTTTTAATGCATTCAAGAGATATGGTACTAACGTACTCTTATATTGTTTTAATGGACTTTCTGTATTATGAAACAGGCAAAGCCAAGGATCATCGGCGATCTCCTCCCCTGTAATCTCCCTTATATATTGTCGTACTTTCTGCCAAAAAATTTGTATATTTGGACATTCCCACCAGATATGGGCCATCGTACCCTTTATTTTACATTCCCTCCAACATTCTGTGCTCTAGCTGGGGTTATATACCACCTTGCTATACATTTATAATTCATTTCTCTCATATTATTATCTCTGGCCAAGGTATAAACGGCTGTCAGAATCTTGTCTATTTGTTGCTTTCCCAGGGGGTTTCCCAACTTCTTTTCCCAATAATAAATAAATAAATGTAATAAATGGTGGCTTCTCCAGCCCCCCCCCCCCCCCCACTACGCAAGAATCTTATAAATTTGAGAGTTATGTTTTGAAGCTATCTGGGCACTGCACAAATGCTCCAATGGGAGATATTCATCCTCTGCTCTAATTGGTTAGGGTAAAGATGTCACGAAATGCTTTAGCTGTAGATACCGCCATTCATATGCTATTATTAAATCGTTTTTGTGTTTCAATCCCTGATAAGTGCACATTTCCCCTTTTTTCATTATATCTTTTATTTGTGCATTTTTATCCCTGATCAAATTCCCAAATTACATTTTATTCCCAGGTGAAAAATATTTTGTCCCTGTGAGTGCAATTAACGGTGAATTGTATTCCCAGTTAGATTGTTTATATATCTCATCCCATATTTTAAATACATTGCTGGTTATTTCATGTGTATTTACATCTAACATTCTAAACTTTCGTGGAACCCATATATTATTACCCAACCGTGTCCTACTAAGGGAATTTTCCAATATTACCCATCTTTTATCACTCTTATTCTTTGTCCATTTTATCATTCTTGTCAACATTACAGCTTTATAATATCTTCTAAAATCTGGTGCAGCTAATCCCTCATGTCATTTATCCCTGGCTAGAACCATATTCTTGGTTTCTTATTTTGCCAGATAAAATGCAATATTGTTGTTTCCAATATCTTAAAATAATTCTGGGGTATAGAGATTGGTAGCATTTGAAAAGTATATAACATTTGTCAGGGTCCGGACTGGCGGCAGATGACTGCACTAGAGGTGGATCCTCTGTGTCAGTGAGGGATTGGCGTGGACCGTACTAGAGAAGTTACTACCGGTTTTCACCAGAGCCCGCCGCAAGGCAGGATGGACTTGCTGCGGCGGTAGCAACCAGGTCGTGTCCCCCCGGTAACGGCTCAACCTCACTGGCAGCTGATACAGGCGTGGTACAATAGGACAAGGCAAAGGCAAGGTCAGACCTAGCAGAAGGTCAGGGCAGGTGGCAAAAGTTCGAAGTCAGAGGTCAACGGCAGAAGGTCAGATACACAGGCAAGGCAAACACAAATCGCTTTCTCATGGCACTAAGGCAACAAGATCCGGCAAGGACAGGAAGGGGGAGTGGGTTTATATAAGAAACAGGAAACAGGTCACAGGAAACAGGTCACAGGAAACAGGTCACAGGAAACAGGAAACAGGAAGGGAGGTTGGACCAGGCACCAATTACTGGTGCACAGGCCCCTTAAATTTCAAACAACCGGCGCGCGCGCGCGCCCTATGGTGCAGGGGCGCACGCGCCGGGAACCACGTGAGCGGGGAGCGGAGGAGGGAGCCGGAGCGAGCACAGGTGAGTGGATCTGGAACGAACGCCGCGAGCGCTCCGGTCCAGAAGCAGGGACCGGAGCGCTCAGCGTTACAACATTTTTGGCAAAATCGTCATTTGAATCAAATTTATTCGTCCTATCCATGAAATTGGTCTTGTTGACATTTTCCAGATTTCAGTTTTAATCTAATTGAGTAATGGGATATCCTTTTCTGTTTATAAGTTTTTTTTAATGATAGTGTTAGCTTTATCCCAAGATAGTTCAGCTAAATAAATAGATAAATAGATAGATAAATAGATAGGTTTCCCTCCAGCTAAATTGGAATTCTTTACACAAAATTAGTTCATCGTTCTTATTTAATTTAATATTAAATATTTCCACTTCCCATAAAATTGGAAATTTTGAATATTAAATTAAATAAGAACGATGAACTAATTTTGTGTAAAGAATTCCTGTTCAGCTGGAGGGAAACATATTTGAACTATCTTGGGGTAATGTTGGCAACGCTGATGTAAGTGGGGCTTCGGTGAGCAGAAAACCAATTACATCAGGGTTCCCCTTTACACCAGAGTCCTCAGCGTTCAGTGCCGTATACCACTAAAGTGTTCGAAAAATTTACCTATAACAACTTTTTAAAAAATAATGTTCTTTAGCGAGGAAAATACATTTCAAACTAATAGTTATGCTACCAAAACGAGCGTGTGCTGTAAATTGCCTCCAGCGTTGTTCCTGTTTCTTCTTGCTGGAGGCTGCCATTATGCTGAAGCCCAGAGCCCCTTAACATAAGTAAAATATAAAGGGAAACTAAAACCATTGATTTAACTCTTTTAAAAAACAGTTAGATTCCTGGAGTGCTGGGAATGCTAACTGTTTAATTTTCATGTGTCCTCAACCAAACTGTCAAACCGTCAAATAGCTGGAGTCATAACTGATCACATGTGCAGCACCATGGCAGTTGCAGATTAAACAGAAGCCACTTCCTTGGCTCTAAAGGATAGGAGGGTTTAATTTTGCTTTAAAGCGGTGTTCCAGCCTCCCCCCTCCCCCTCCAAAAATTAAAGTCAGCAGCTATACATACTGTAGCTGCTGACTTTTAATATTAGGACTAGGGATGCACCGAAATGAAAATTCTGGACCGAAACCGAAACCGAAAATGCAGGAAGCCCTTGGCCGAAAACCGAAACCGAAAATGACTTTTTCCCCCCAAATTATTTTAAAATAGATAGAACAGGGGCATACGACAGAAACAGGCAGCGATGTACACCTGTAGCTAGTATGCAGTATATGTACTGTGATGGGTTGGCAAGAGGTTAATTTAATTACCAATGATATTTGTATTATGCAGCATGAGGGGGTTAATGTATTGCCACTGCTGGTCACTGATGCATTAGTGACCGACCAGTGGCAGTTAATTAACCCCTTTGTGCTGCATTAGTACAACCAGTATCAGTGTTAATTAACACTGGTTGCACTGATACTGGTTGCACTAATGCAGCACAAAGGGGTTAATTAAGTGCCACTGGTCGGTCACTAATGCATCAGTGACCAGCAGTGACAATACATTAGCCCCCTCATGCTTCATAATACAAATACCATTGGTAACCTCACCTCAGCCCCCCCACCTCAATGATGCAATGTCCTTACTTGTCAGCACCTCTCTGCTCCTCCCGTCCCCTTCCTTTCAAAAATGCCGCCTCCCGGTGATGTCACTACTACGGCTCTGTGTATGTCACCAGGACAGAAAGTCAGGGAAATTTCCCCAACAGTAATAAGGTTTTAAAACAAGGTGTGAATATAGCTCTGAGGGGCATCCTAATCACACTAGCAGCGCTCCAATGAATTCTTAAGGAGAATCGTATACAACCACTACAATACATATATAAAATACATTCAGTATTTTATATATGTATTGTAGTGGTCGTATACGATTCTCCTTAAGAATTCATTGGAGCGCTGTTAGTGTGATTAGGATGCCCCTCAGAGCTATATTCACACCTTGTTTTAAATTTATTCTATTTATAGCAGCTGCTATCTTATTTGTCAGCTTTAAGCTAGCGCTGGGTGAGTGGGCAGTTTTTTAATTACTTACTCCTTTTTGTACAAGTAATAAGGTTTTGTTGGAGTAAGGCTTTAACATACAGTGCCTTTTTCACAGATTTGATGTATGTTACAAAGTGTATACAATGTGTATCTGCAGTCAAATCTTAACAAGAGAGAGAGACTGTTACAAAGTGTTTCTGAGAGAGAGAGAGAGAATGTTACGTTTTGACTGCAGAAACACTTTGTAACATTCCATTTCAGAGAGAGAGAGAGACTGACTCTAGGCTGTGATTTATAATCCGTTCTAACTAGACGCTACAGCAGCAGACATCCACATTACCTTCTTCTACAGCGAACGGCACATGGAAGGGAGGAGGAGGGTGCAACGATTCAGCATTAGGCGCGGAGGAGGATAAGATCCTTTGCATTATAAGTCCCTCTCCCCCGAGCCGTCTAGCGACCACTGTAGCTCACAATGAAGCCCCAGTGTAACCAGCATAGGATCGCAGCAGTCAGCAGCACACATACCCGCAAATGACAGGGAAGTGAAGGACTCACTTTTAACTGATATCAGCATACATTTTCGGCATCCTTAACCCCCTATCGGCCGAAATTGGATACTCACATTTTCGGCCGAAATTATCGGTGGCCGAAATTTCGGTGCACCTCTAATTAGGACACTTACCTGTTCTGGAGTCCAGCAATGTCGGCACTGCAGCCCATGTTTCCATCGGCTGTCAGGTGCTGCCGTCCCCATTGTCACAGATCAGCAGAAAGGGCAAAAGAACTGCTTCGGTGATAAGGTAATCCCAACCATCCAAATAAGGTGCAGCAAGGATCCGCAGTCCAGACAACCGTAATGTATAGAGAGAAATAGCCGCACTCCAACTTAAAGGTGAAAAAATATAAAATCTGTTTTATTCGTATCCAAAAGATAAAATCAATTCAAAGTATATCTATAATACAGTCAGAGACAAGAGATGAACGCATAGTAGTTGACGCGTTTCACGGATAAACGTCCGCTTAGTCGTAACCATTTACGACTAAGCGGACGTTTATCTGTGAAACGCGTCAACTACTATCCGTTCATCTCTTGTCTCTGACTGTATTATGGATATACTTTGAATTGATTTTATCTTTTGGATACGAATAAAACAGATTTTATATTTTTCACCTTCAATTTGGAGTGCGGCTATTTCTCTCTATACATTACTGCCGCCGCCATTGCTGTGAGGGAACCCGGCGGTGAAGCCTTGCAGCTTCACGGGCAGGTCCCTAATGCGCATGCGCAAAGTGCGCTGTGCATTCGGATTGGCTCGGTGGCGGGGAAAGGAGGAGGGGGCCAAACTTCCGAGGGACAACGCTTCTGCGCCGTCTCCCGGAAGTGGGGAAGGGTACCTGTCAAAAACAGGTACCCTTCCCCCCTCCCGCCTTAAAGGTGCCAAATGTGGCACTGGAGGGGGGGGGAAGCAAATGTGCAGAAGTTCCACTTTTGGGTGGAACTCCGCTTTAAGGCTGTAAGCAGATTGGCGTCTACAAACTCAACAGTGCCACAAAATGCCTAAAAATGGAAAGCAACTGAGCATGTGCACAGAAGAGTGAGACGGTGTATTACTGAATTTTACACAGTATAGGTACCTATTTTTAACCACCTCCCACCCGGGCCATTGTAAATATATGGCCGGGTGGGAGTCTCCTCCTTCTGATCGGACGTTCCGGAACGTCCTTCAGAAGGAGAGAGATCGCGCCGCCGCGGGCACGCGCAGTGGCGCGATCTCAATGTGTCTGTGTCCCTCGGACACAGAGCAACATCATTCGGCAGGAGGGCCCTGTGATTGGCCCTCCTGATCACATGACGGCTGTGTCCAATCACAGCCGTCATGTAATGTAAATAGAGCCGCTGTAACGGCTTCGATCTCTTCTCCTCCTGACAGATCCTGTCAGTGAGGAGAAGAGGGATGATCGGTGCTGCAGCGGGGGTGATCAGTGAGTATTTCTAATTACTCACTGATCACAGGGGGGGTCTGTGCTGGTAATCAGAACATTGATTACCAGTGCAGCCCTGGGGGGGGGGGGGGGTGCCACTAAGCCACCAGGGATGCCCACCCATGACCACCAGGGATGCCCACCATGGCCACCAGGGATGGCAAACAGGGCTCAGAGAGCCCCCCAGTGCCCTCCCTATCAGTGCTGCCCACCAATGCCATCTATCAGTGCTGCCCACCAGTGCCGTTATTGCCATCTATCAGTCCCGCCCACCAGTGCCCATTATTGCCCACCAGTGCTGCCTATCAGTGCCCATCAGTGCCCCCCATCAGTGCCGATCAGTGCCACCCATCAGGGCCGAACATTGCCACCCAACAGTGCCACCTATCAGTGCCCATCAGCGCTGCCTATCAGTGCCCACCAATGCTGCATATCAGTGCTATCTATCAGTGCCACATATCAGTGCCCATCAGTGCTGCATATCAGTGCTACCTATCAGTGCCCATCAGTGCTGCATATCAGTGCCACCCCATCAGTGCCACCCCATCAGTGCCACCCCATCAGTGTCTCCTCATCAGTGCCTGTCAGTGCGGCATCATCAGTGCTCATCAGTGCAGGAAAAAACATATCTATTTACAAAATTTTATAACCTAAACAAAAAAACTTTTTTTTTTTTCAAACTTTTCAGTCTTTTTTTATTTGTGCACCTAAAAAGAAAAAACCTGACGGTGATCAAATACCACCAAAAGAAAGCTCTATTTGTGGGAAAAAATGACACAAATTTGGTTTAGGTACAATGTTGCATGACCGCGCAATTGTCATTCAAATTGCAACAGCGCTAAAAGCTGAAAATTGGTCTGGGAAGGAAGGGGGTTTAAGTGCCCAGTATTGAGGTGGTTAATGTTTTCCATAGCTACACCTGCAAAAGGGACCAGCCTGAAGTGATCTAGCAGGACTTAAAGGATAAATTCACTTTTTGGAAACAAATAATAAATGCACATTTTTTTGCAGGTTTAAAATTGTTTATTTAGCTATTTATTTTTGAGCCTGTAAAGCATTGCACTTACATATTAACAAAGATCGCTGGTGACATGCAGGTCTTCGCAGATATGCCAATATATCTGTGTGGCTGTACGGGCAAGCAGATACAATCTGACAGGAAGGGAGAATCAACTACCACAGTGCTCTACAGCGCTGTAGTTGTTAATTGAAAACTACAAGCTGACAGCTACAAAGGCTGCTGGACCTTGTAGTTTCCCATGCACAGAGTCCTGTAAATCAGTGACGTGGTCTGGCGGGCGGAGTCCCACTCCGCCACATTTGTTTAAATTTGAGACAGCTAGTGCGGAGGGAGAAGTCCCCTGCTAGCTGTCACTCGGGGATCAGGGAGGTGCTGGGGCTGGTCAGTTCGTAACATGTTACATGTTACACCCTGAATATGGGTGTAACATATTATGAAAGAAGAACTTATCTTCAATTTTCTGACTAAAGTTCCACTTTAATCACTTGCCGACCCTGACTTTTTCTGACATTTGTTGTTTACAAGTAAAAATCAGTATTTTTTTGCTAGAAAATTATTTAGAGCCCCCAAACATTATATATATATATATTTTTAGCAGAGACCCTACAGAATAAAATGGCAGTCATTTTAAAATTTGATGTCACACTGTATTTGCACAGCGGTCTTTCAAACACGATTTTTTGGGGAAAAATACACTTTCATTCAATTAAAAAAAAAAAAAAAAAACAGTAAAATTATCCTAATTTGTTTTTATATATTCTGAAAGATGATGTTATGCTGAGTAAATAGATACCTAACATGTCATGCTTTAAAATTGCACATTCCCCTGGAATTGCAACAAACTACGGTGCTTAAAAATCTCTGTAGGCGACGCTTACCTGTTTAGTGTTACTGAAGAGGTCTAGTGCTAGAATTATTGCCTAGTGCTAGAATTATTAGTGCTAGAATTATTGCCTAGTGCTAGAATTATTAGTGCTAGAATTATTAGTGCTAGAATTATTGCCTAGTGCTAGAATTATTAGTGCTAGAATTATTGCCTAGTGCTAGAATTATTAGTGCTAGAATTATTGCCTAGTGCTAGAATTATTAGTGCTAGAATTATTGCCTAGTGCTAGAATTATTAGTGCTAGAATTATTGCTCTTGCACCTCCCATGTGTGGTTTGAACACCATTTACATATGCAGGTGCGACTTACGTATGCTTTCACTTCTGCGATTGATGGGGCGCTTTCATTTTTTTTTTTTTTCATTTATTTTACTTTTTATTTTTAAAAGCAAAAAAGAATGTAATTTTGACTTTCAGAAAAAATAAACAATTAATCCCTTTATGGCTAAGTGGCGGAAGTGACGTCAGATGTTGCTCTGGTCCTCCTAGGGCAAAGAGCCAAGTTGGGGCTATCACGGATCATCTCTTGGCTTACGGATGGCTCCGGTAAGCTCGGAGACAACCAGGAAGCTGTGGGAGGGTAGGTACCTCCAGACATCTCACGTCTCCCACAAGTTGCGGGAGTCTCCTGCATTTCGCCCTGCACTCACGGACACCCGCGAGTGCAGGGCGATATCCCGGCAGGGCTGAGGACGGCAGTGTCAGAGGCGAGCTCAGCTGTCATGACTGAGAACGGAGCCGCTATTTAGGTCCGGCTCACAGGCGGAGTGATATCAAGTGCACTCTGATTGTGGAAAGAGGAGCCATGCAGAGGAAGCACAGGGCTCTGCTCTCTACTGCAGCTGTGTGCTTCCTCTGTATGACTCCTCCTCTCACAGGCAAAGTGCACTTGATATCACGCCGCCTGTGAGCCAGTACTACGAAGGAAATAGCGGCTCCATTCTCAGTCTTGACAGCTGAGCTTTGACACTGCCGCCCTCAGCCCTGCCGGGATATCCACAGTATATTACAGAGATCGGCGGCACCACAGAGCCCAGCATACCACAGAGCCCGGCCCCACAGAGCCCGTAACCACAGAGCCCGTAACCACAGAGCCCAGCATACCACAGAGCCCGGCATACCCCAGAGCCCGGCATACCCCAGAGCCCGGCATACCCCAGAGCCCGGCACCACAGAGCCCGGCATACCCCAGAGCCCGGCATACCCCAGAGCCCAGCATACCACAGAACCCGGCACCACAGAGACCGATACCACAGATATCAGCATACCACAGAGACCGGCACCACAGAGACTAATACCACAGAGCCCAGCATACCACAGAGACCGGGACCACAGAGCCCAGCATACCACAGAGACCGGCACCACAGAGCCCAGCATACCAGAAGAGCCCAGCACACCACAGAGCCCAGCATACCAGAAGAGCCCAGCACACCACAGAGCCCAGCACACCACAGAGCCCAATACCACAGAGCCCAATACCACAGAGCCCAGCATACCACAGGGACCGGCACCACAGAGACCAGCATACCACAGAGACCAATACCACAGACATCAGCATACCACAGAGACCGATACCACAGATATCTGCATACCACAGAGACCGATACCACAGATATCAGCATACCACAGAGACCAATACCACAGATATCAGCATACCACAGAGACCAATACCACAGATATCAGCATACCACAGAGACCGATACCACAGATATCAGCATACCACAGAGACCGATACCACAGATATCAGCATACCACAGAGACCAGCACCACAGATATCAGCATACCACAGAGACCAGCACCACAGAGACCGATACCACAGATATCAGCATACCACAGAGACCAGCATCACAGAGACCGATACCACAGATATCAGCATAGCACAGAGACCAGCATACCACAGAGACTGATAACCCAGATATCACAGAGCCCAGCATAGCAAAGAGACCGATACCCCAGATATCACAGAGCCCAGCATAGCAAAGAGACCGATACCCCAGATATCACAGAGCCCAGCATAGCAAAGAGACCGATACCCCAGATATCACAGAGCCCAGCATAGCAAAGAGACCGATACCCCAGATATCACAGAGCCCAGAATACCACAGAGACTGATACCCCAGATATCACAGAGCCCAGAATAGCACAGAGACTGATACCCCAGATATCACAGAGCCCAGAATACCACAGAGACTGATACCCCAGATATCACAGAGCCCAGAATAGCAAAGAGACTGATACCCCAGATATCACAGAGCCCAGAATACCACAGAGACTGATACCCCAGATATCACAGAGCCCAGAATACCACAGAGACTGATACCCCAGATATCACAGAGCCCAGAATACCACAGAGACTGATACCCCAGATATCACAGAGCCCAGAATACCACAGAGACTGATACCCCAGATATCACAGAGCCCAGAATACCACAGAGACTGATACCCCAGATATCACAGAGCCCAGAATAGCAAAGAGACTGATACCCCAGATATCACAGAGCCCAGCATAGCAAAGAGACTGATACCCCAGATATCACAGAGCCCAGCATAGCAAAGAGACTGATACCCCAGAGCCCAGAATAGCACATAGACCAGCATAGCACAGAGACCAGCATAGTCTGCAAAATAAGAAGCAAAGGTATGTGCATTAGTGTGTGTAAATTGTTGCAATGTGTTTTTTAATACCTAGCGGTGTTCGGTCATAATAAAATGTCATGTCTTTGTACATACATGTATGAATAAGGACATGACATTTAATGTCTGCCTAAGTCACATGTTCTAGGGGTGCAACTAGCCCCCAGCACATAAATGTAAATATCCCAGCATGCGCAGTGTTTCTGACTCCTACCACCATCACCACTTCAAATCATTGAAGTGGTGATGGTGGTTACTGGTTAGAGTGCTCCTTTAATATCTCCCAGAAGAAGTAACCCTCCGCATACTGATTGCATTTCATTTCATTATCCTCTAGTTATATTAAATTGGGAAGGGGGGTGCAGCGGTGTGCGCAGGGGGGTTGCGGGCAGCGGCACAGAGTGCCATCTCCCTGAAATGAGTTTTTGCAGGTTTGGGATGATCCTGTAACGAATCCGCTGCTGGGACCACCCTTGTCTGAAAGCCGACCATCTGAATAAAAAAAAAAGATACCGGAGGGTTATGTAGTCAAAGTAATTAATGACATATATTTACAGTCAGACGGTTGGTAAGTGGGAAAATGTGGCAACCCTATGTGCAAATAGCATGGCAATCAAGTAAAATCTGGAGCTGTGCATGGATGACATGACACCTTGACAATTACATTTAATATACATTTTATTATTTCATTATTACAAAGTGACCAATACAGCAGTACTGTGTCAGGGACGCGCAGTGGGGCGAGCACGCAGACCGCTGACTCTTATACGCTCTCTTTCCTGGTATGCGTCTTCCAAGACAGGGCTCTGGCTGCAGACTGGAGCTCCACGTTTTGAAAGGAAACATGTGACCTCCACTCCTCCTTTTTTTTTTAAATAAACTTTAATGTAACAAACATTCAATAGACACTAGACACAACTCGTGGAAGTGGAGGTCACATGTTTCCTGTCAAATTGCTGGAGTGGGCGTGTTTCCAAAGAGGAATCGTTTGATTGGCTCCGTATTGGCCTGACGTTAGCCTATGGCTGCCAGTGATAGTGCTGGGTGAATGTGGTCCCCTATGAATGGGTGCTGGAGGTGGTTGCCGTGGTGACCGTAGGTGAGTTTCCCGGTAATCCCCCCCGTGCAGGAAACATAAGCGGACACTATAGTGTACTCAGACCTCCTGGACAGATGTGTGAGCCAGGTCCGGAGCTCTTCATTGAAGGACTCTGATTGGCTTGCAGTCTTCTCCTGATTGTTCTATGACAAAGACATGAGTGAATGCAGCTTAGGTAGAACAGACAATGTATTCGATCAAAGTGTGCTCATCATAATCACCTCCTACAGAGCCATGGCTGCATTCTATTCCTCATAGGACAACTGGACTTCTATTGTGTCCCTACTGTCACCAGTTATGGGGGAGAACACTCACTGGCATCATCACACAGTGTTCCTGGTCTCATGAGCAGTGTCAGTGTATAGTCATCAGTGCTGGTGGTAGAAGTAACCCTGATAGAACAGAGCCATTAGTACTGTCAGTGCACTGACCATAGCACTGTTTATGTGTTTCAGTATATAGACATTAGTAGGGATGATGTGTTACGGTATACAGACATTAGTAGGGATGATGTGTTACGGTATACAGACATTAGTAGGGATGAAGTGTTACAGTATATAGACATTAGTAGGGATGAAGTGTTACAGTATATAGACATTAGTAGGGATGAAGTGTTACAGTATATAGACATTAGTAGGGATGAAGTGTTACAGTATATAGACATTAGTAGGGATGATGTGTTACGGTATATAGACATTAGTAGGGATGAAGTGTTACAGTATATAGACATTAGTAGGGATGAAGTGTTACAGTATATAGACATTAGTAGGGATGAAGTGTTACAGTATATAGACATTAGTAGGGATGAAGTGTTACAGTATATAGACATTAGTAGGGATGATGTGTTACGGTATATAGACATTAGTAGGGATGATGTGTTACGCTATATAGACATTAGTAGGGATGATGTGTTACGGTATATAGACATTAGTAGGGATGATGTGTTACGGTATACAGACATTAGTAGGGATGATGTGTTACGGTATACAGACATTAGTAGGGATGAAGTGTTACAGTATATAGACATTAGTAGGGATGAAGTGTTACAGTATATAGACATTAGTAGGGATGAAGTGTTACAGTATATAGACATTAGTAGGGATGAAGTGTTACAGTATATAGACATTAGTAGGGATGATGTGTTACGGTATATAGACATTAGTAGGGATGAAGTGTTACAGTATATAGACATTAGTAGGGATGAAGTGTTACAGTATATAGACATTAGTAGGGATGAAGTGTTACAGTATATAGACATTAGTAGGGATGATGTGTTACGGTATATAGACATTAGTAGGGATGATGTGTTACGCTATATAGACATTAGTAGGGATGATGTGTTACGGTATATAGACATTAGTAGGGATGATGTGTTACGGTATATAGATATTAGTAGGGATGATGTGTTACGGTATATAGACATTAGTAGGGATGATGTGTTACGGTATATAGACATTAGTAGGGATGATGTGTTACAGTATATAGACATTAGTAGGGATGATGTGTTACGGTATACAGACATTAGTAGGGATGATGTGTTACAGTATATAGACATTAGTAGGGATGATGTGTTACGGTATACAGACATTAGTAGGGATGATGTGTTACGGTATATAGACATTAGTAGGGATGATGTGTTACGGTATATAGACATTAGTAGGGATGATGTGTTACGGTATATAGACATTAGTAGGGATGATGTGTTACAGTATATAGACATTAGTAGGGATGATGTGTTACGGTATACAGACATTAGTAGGGATGATGTGTTACAGTATATAGACATTAGTAGGGATGATGTGTTACGGTATACAGACATTAGTAGGGATGATGTGTTACGGTATATAGACATTAGTAGGGATGATGTGTTACAGTATATAGATATTAGTAGGGATGATGTGTTATGGTATATAGACATTAGTAGGGATGATGTGTTACGGTATATAGACATTAGTAGGGATGATGTGTTACAGTATATAGACATTAGTAGGGATGATGTGTTACGGTATACAGACATTAGTAGGGATGAAGTGTTACGGTATATAGACATTAGTAGGGATGATGTGTTACGGTATATAGACATTAGTAGGGATGAAGTGTTACGGTATATAGACATTAGTAGGGATGAAGTGTTACAGTATATAGACATTAGTAGGGATGATGTGTTACGGTATATAGACATTAGTAGGGATGATGTGTTACAGTATATAGACATTAGTAGGGATGATGTGTTACAGTATATAGACATTAGTAGGGATGATGTGTTACAGTATATAGATATTAGTAGGGATGAAGTGTTACAGTATATAGATATTAGTAGGGATGATGTGTTACGGTATATAGACATTAGTAGGGATGATGTGTTACGGTATACAGACATTAGTAGGGATGAAGTGTTACAGTATATAGACATTAGTAGGGATGATGTGTTACGGTATACAGACATTAGTAGGGATGAAGTGTTACAGTATATAGACATTAGTAGGGATGATGTGTTACGGTATACAGACATTAGTAGGGATGATGTGTTACAGTATATAGACATTAGTAGGGATGATGTGTTACGGTATACAGACATTAGTAGGGATGAAGTGTTACGGTATATAGACATTAGTAGGGATGATGTGTTACGGTATACAGACATTAGTAGGGATGAAGTGTTACAGTATATAGACATTAGTAGGGATGATGTGTTACGGTATATAGATATTAGTAGGGATGATGTGTTACAGTATATAGATATTAGTAGGGATGATGTGTTACGGTATATAGACATTAGTAGGGATGATGTGTTACAGTATATAGACATTAGTAGGGATGATGTGTTACGGTATACAGACATTAGTAGGGATGAAGTGTTACAGTATATAGACATTAGTAGGGATGAAGTGTTACGGTATATAGACATTAGTAGGGATGATGTGTTACGGTATATAGACATTAGTAGGGATGAAGTGTTACGGTATATAGACATTAGTAGGGATGAAGTGTTACAGTATATAGACATTAGTAGGGATGATGTGTTACGGTATATAGATATTAGTAGGGATGATGTGTTACGGTATATAGACATTAGTAGGGATGATGTGTTACGTTATACAGACATTAGTAGGGATGATGTGTTACAGTATATAGACATTAGTAGGGATGATGTGTTACAGTATATAGATATTAGTAGGGATGAAGTGTTACAGTATATAGATATTAGTAGGGATGAAGTGTTACAGTATATAGATATTAGTAGGGATGATGTGTTACGGTATACAGACATTAGTAGGGATGATGTGTTACAGTATATAGACATTAGTAGGGATGATGTGTTACAGCAGCCCTCAAAATTGCCACTCGCCTGCTCGCATTTGGCGATTGGAAAAAGATTGAGGGCGAGTGTGGGGCTGCCTTGGAGAGGGGGGGGGGTCAGCCCTGCCAGGAGGTGGGGTTAAATGGGAGCCATTCTCCCAGCGATAGGCCAAGGGAAGAGAGAGGGCAGGAAAAGGAGAGCTGGCCGGAATTTAACACAAAGCCGAAATCACCCGCTGTGACAGCTTTGAATTGAATTGCCGTGTGTTCCCAGCGCTCGTAGTCACACAAAGTCCCACCTCCTGGATCTGCTCCTATGATAGACATCACACATCCCGGCATTGGATCAGTGCTCTGTCTATCATAGGAGCTGATTGCGGAGGTGGGACTTTGTGTGACTCTGAGAACACTGGCGATTCAAATCAAAGCCATCACAGCGGGCGATCCCCGCTGTGTGTGATGAGTTGGCTGGCTCTCCTCTCCCTGCTCTCTTTTCCCCTGCACTGGTCAGGCTGCACTGATGGGCACTGGTCAAGCTGTGCTGATGGGGCTGCATTTATGGGCACTGATGGGTACTGGTAAGGTTGCATTTAAGGGCACTGATGAGGCTGCATTGATGGGCAATGGTAAGGCTGCATTTTTGGACACTGGCGAGGCTGCATTGATGGGCAATGGTGAGGCTGCATTTTTGGACACTGGTGAGGCTGCATTTTTGGACACTGGTGAGGCTGCATTGCTGGGCACTGGTGAGGCTGCATTGCTGGGCACTGGTGAGGCTGCATTGCTGGGCACTGGTGAGGCTGCATTGCTGGGCACTGGTGAGGCTGCATTGCTGGGCACTGGTGAGGCTGCATTTATGGGCACTGGTGAGGCTGCATTGATGGGCACTGGTGAGGCTGCATTGATGGGCAATGGTGAGGCTGCCATGATGGGCACTGGCGAGGATCATTGATGGGCATTGATCAGGCTGGATTGATGGGCACTGGTGAGGCTGCATTGATGAACACTGATGAGGCTGCATTGATGAACACTGATGAGGCTGCATTGATGAGCACTGATGAGGCTGCATTGATGAGCACTGATGAGGCTCCATTGATGAGCACTGATGAGGCTCCATTGATGAGCACTGATGAGGCTCCATTGATGAGCACTGATGAGGCTCCATTGATGAGCACTGATGAGGCTCCATTGATGAGCACTGATGAGGCTCCATTGATGAGCACTGATAAGGCTGCATTGATGGGCACCGATGAGGCTGTGCTAATGGGTACTGATAAGCTGCACTGATGATGCTGCACTGATGAGGCTGCATTCATGGGCACTGATGAGCACTGAAAGGCTGCATTGATGGGCACTGATAAAGTTGTTGTTAATATTTATTTTTGTAACCTAATTCTTCATAATGTGTTACAGTATATAGACATTAGTAGGGATGATGTGTTACAGTATACAGACATTAGTAGGGATGATGTGTTACAGTATATAGACATTAGTAGGGATGAAGTGTTACAGTATATAGACATTAGTAGGGATGATGTGTTACAGTATACAGACATTAGTAGGGATGATGTGTTACAGTATACAGACATTAGTAGGGATGATGTGTTACGGTATACAGACATTAGTAGGGATGATGTGTTACGGTATATAGACATTAGTAGGGATGATGTGTTACGGTATATAGACATTAGTAGGGATGATGTGTTACAGTATATAGACATTAGTAGGGATGATGTGTTGCAGTATATAGACATTAGTAGGGATGATGTGTTACAGTATACAGACATTAGTAGGGATGATGTGTTACAGTATATAGACATTAGTAGGGATGAAGTGTTACAGTATATAGACATTAGTAGGGATGATGTGTTACAGTATACAGACATTAGTAGGGATGATGTGTTACAGTATACAGACATTAGTAGGGATGATGTGTTACGGTATACAGACATTAGTAGGGATGATGTGTTACAGTATACAGACATTAGTAGGGATGATGTGTTACAGTATATAGACATTAGTAGGGATGATGTGTTACGGTATATAGACATTAGTAGGGATGATGTGTTACAGTATATAGACATTAGTAGGGATGATGTGTTACAGTATATAGACATTAGTAGGGAAGATGTGTTACGGTATACAGACATTAGTAGGGATGATGTGTTACAGTATATAGACATTAGTAGGGACGATGTGTTACGGTATACAGACATTAGTAGGGATGATGTGTTACGGTATACAGACATTAGTAGGGATGATGTGTTACGGTATATAGACATTAGTAGGGATGATGTGTTACGGTATATAGACATTAGTAGGGATGATGTGTTACAGTATATAGACATTAGTAGGGATGATGTGTTGCAGTATATAGACATTAGTAGGGATGATGTGTTACAGTATACAGACATTAGTAGGGATGATGTGTTACAGTATATAGACATTAGTAGGGATGAAGTGTTACAGTATATAGACATTAGTAGGGATGATGTGTTACAGTATACAGACATTAGTAGGGATGATGTGTTACAGTATACAGACATTAGTAGGGATGATGTGTTACGGTATACAGACATTAGTAGGGATGATGTGTTACAGTATACAGACATTAGTAGGGATGATGTGTTACAGTATATAGACATTAGTAGGGATGATGTGTTACAGTATACAGACATTAGTAGGGATGATGTGTTACAGTATATAGATATTAGTAGGGATGATGTGTTACAGTATACAGACATTAGTAGGGATGATGTGTTACGGTATATAGACATTAGTAGGGATGATGTGTTAACAGTATATAGACATTAGTAGGGACGATGTGTTACGGTATACAGACATTAGTAGGGATGATGTGTTACAGTATACAGACATTAGTAGGGATGATGTGTTACAGTATACAGACATTAGTAGGGATGATGTGTTACAGTATACAGACATTAGTAGGGATGATGTGTTACGGTATATAGACATTAGTAGGGATGAAGTGTTACGGTATATAGACATTAGTAGGGATGATGTGTTACGGTATATAGACATTAGTAGGGATGATGTGTTACGGTATATAGACATTAGTAGGGATGATGTGTTACGGTATATAGACATTAGTAGGGATGATGTGTTACAGTATATAGACATTAGTAGGGATGATGTGTTACAGTATATAGACATTAGTAGGGATGATGTGTTACGGTATATAGACATTAGTAGGGATGATGTGTTACAGTATATAGACATTAGTAGGGATGATGTGTTACAGTATATAGACATTAGTAGGGAAGATGTGTTACGGTATACAGACATTAGTAGGGATGATGTGTTACAGTATATAGACATTAGTAGGGACGATGTGTTACGGTATACAGACATTAGTAGGGATGATGTGTTACAGTATACAGACATTAGTAGGGATGATGTGTTACGGTATATAGACATTAGTAGGGATGATGTGTTACAGTATACAGACATTAGTAGGGATGATGTGTTACGGTATATAGACATTAGTAGGGATGAAGTGTTACAGTATATAGACATTAGTAGGGATGATGTGTTACGGTATATAGACATTAGTAGGGATGAAGTGTTACAGTATATAGACATTAGTAGGGATGATGTGTTACAGTATATAGACATTAGTAGGGATGATGTGTTACGGTATATAGACATTAGTAGGGATGAAGTGTTACAGTATATAGACATTAGTAGGGATGATGTGTTACGGTATATAGACATTAGTAGGGATGATGTGTTACAGTATACAGACATTAGTAGGGATGATGTGTTACGGTATATAGACATTAGTAGGGATGAAGTGTTACAGTATATAGACATTAGTAGGGATGATGTGTTACGGTATACAGACATTAGTAGGGATGATGTGTTACAGTATATAGATATTAGTAGGGATGAAGTGTTACGGTATATAGACATTAGTAGGGATGATGTGTTACGGTATACAGACATTAGTAGGGATGATGTGTTACAGTATATAGACATTAGTAGGGATGAAGTGTTACGGTATATAGACATTAGTAGGGATGATGTGTTACGGTATACAGACATTAGTAGGGATGATGTGTTACAGTATATAGACATTAGTAGGGATGAAGTGTTACGGTATATAGACATTAGTAGGGATGATGTGTTACGGTATATAGACATTAGTAGGGATGATGTGTTACGGTATATAGACATTAGTAGGGATGATGTGTTACGGTATATAGACATTAGTAGGGATGATGTGTTACGGTATATAGACATTAGTAGGGATGAAGTGTTACGGTATATAGACATTAGTAGGGATGATGTGTTACGGTATATAGACATTAGTAGGGATGATGTGTTACGGTATATAGACATTAGTAGGGATGATGTGTTACGGTATATAGACATTAGTAGGGATGATGTGTTACAGTATATAGACATTAGTAGGGATGATGTGTTACAGTATATAGACATTAGTAGGGATGATGTGTTACAGTATATAGACATTAGTAGGGATGATGTGTTACAGTATATAGACATTAGTAGGGATGATGTGTTACAGTATATAGACATTAGTAGGGATGATGTGTTACAGTATATAGACATTAGTAGGGATGATGTGTTACAGTATATAGACATTAGTAGGGATGATGTGTTACAGTATATAGACATTAGTAGGGATGATGTGTTACAGTATATAGACATTAGTAGGGATGATGTGTTACAGTATATAGACATTAGTAGGGATGATGTGTTACAGTATATAGACATTAGTAGGGATGAAGTGTTACGGTATATAGACATTAGTAGGGATGATGTGTTACGGTATACAGACATTAGTAGGGATGATGTGTTACAGTATATAGACATTAGTAGGGATGATGTGTTACGGTATATAGACATTAGTAGGGATGAAGTGTTACGGTATATAGACATTAGTAGGGATGATGTGTTACGGTATATAGACATTAGTAGGGATGATGTGTTACGGTATATAGACATTAGTAGGGATGATGTGTTACGGTATATAGACATTAGTAGGGATGAAGTGTTACGGTATATAGACATTAGTAGGGATGATGTGTTACGGTATATAGACATTAGTAGGGATGATGTGTTACAGTATATAGACATTAGTAGGGATGATGTGTTACAGTATATAGACATTAGTAGGGATGATGTGTTACAGTATATAGACATTAGTAGGGATGATGTGTTACAGTATATAGACATTAGTAGGGATGATGTGTTACAGTATATAGACATTAGTAGGGATGATGTGTTACAGTATATAGACATTAGTAGGGATGAGCTCAGGTATGTTGGGATCCTAGTCTGAACCAGTTTCGGAAAGCTGTCACTGTGCACCACCAATCATAAATGTCCGCGGCATTCCCCACCATGCAGCCCTATGTATATGTGTGTGTAATATATATATATATAATGTGTGACTGTGGGTCAGGGAAAGCCTCAGCCATTTACACCAGGACTATGCTATGCTGCAAAATCCAAGTCACCTGGGAACTGTGCAGAGAAGCTGGATCAGGGCTCTAGTGCAGCCTTTTTCAACCAGAGTGCCTTAAGATTTCTTCAGGGGTGCCTTGGTAAAATGCCTAAAAATTGCCCAAAAACAGTATAAAATATGCGTGTGGATGAAACCTGCCTTTTAGTTACACAAAGCCACAGATTTTATTTGTGTACCATTACAACCTTCTAGCTGCCAGCGTCCTAACAACCAATGGCATCATCAGTTAATATGTATGATGTCAGTTGCTTGCACAGCATCCTTGTATCCCCTCTCCTGCCCTTCTCCATCAGCGTTGAGTTCACATTAGCTGAGTGATGGAGAAAAACTGAGGGAGAAGAGAAACATTGGAATACTAGTGGGTACCAGTTTGCCAAAGTGTATTTGCTTTGGAAGAATAAATCCCCTCTAACATTGGGTGTTCTATGTGTGTGGATGTTGCTGCATTATGTAAAACTGTTAGAATAGTTTTGAGATTGGGGTGCCTCCAGACTGTTCATAACTTTTAAAGGGTCTCTTGACTGAAAAAAAGGTTCGGAAACACTGATCTAGTGAATGAGAAGAATTAAAGGGGAACTTTACCCATAACAACGTGATAAAAAAAAAAGAATATTCTTTAGCAAGGAACATACATTCCACATTAATAATTATGCTACAAAAATGAGTGTGTGCTGTAAATTGTCTCCAGCATTGCTTCTGTTACTTCTTGCTGGAGGCTGCCATTTTTCTGAAGCCCCGAGCCCCTGAACAGAAGTAAATCAGAAAGTGGAACTAACAGTTTATAAAAAGCAAACATTACATTCATGGAATGCTGAGAATGCGAACTGTCACATTTGCTTGTGTCCTCAACCAAACTGTCAAACCATCCAATGACTAACTGATCAAACAGAAGCAGCTTCTGGGGTTTTAATCCCGCTTCAAGTTTGGAAGCAGATTGGCCTCTACAATCTCAGCACTGGTAAAAATGCCTAAAAATAAAGAGCAAATGAGCATGTGCAGAGCAGGGTGAGACAAGTGTATTACTGGATTTTACACAGTATAGGCACCTATTTTTAATGTTTTACATAGCTATACCTGCAAAATGAGCCAGTCTAAAGTGATCGAGCAAGACTTAATTTTCTGACTAAAGTTCCACTTTAGGGGAGATTATTTTACATCATTGCATAGTGAGAGGGGTAAAACCAGGGTTACCCCGTGGATTCTAGGGTGAGGTGAAGGATTGTAGGGCAGAACCACAGAAGAGACATTGCTCCCTTGCAATACATTGCCTCCCTATCTCTCTAGGTCCTCTCTTGTTAGGCTTACATGATTGCAATTGTTCTAATATGCGTTTTTAAATGACTATTTGATTGGCCTTTTTAGGTCTTTAGGTCACAGGCAAAGATTTTTGTTAAATTGGGTTTCAGGGCCATGTCCAATGGGCATTTTTGGGGTCTCGTCTGAATATGTTAGGTGTTGGAATTTTCTCATTAACATCCCGGGAATTGCCGAAGGTGTATGGCCTTTCCCCGAGCGGTGGGGGCGCATGCGCAGTGACATGTTGGCGCGGGGCAGCGCCATTTTTAAATCTAAGCCGCCTCAGGAGCACGTCGGGCCGGCCATATAAGCCGAGTGGGACCTTTTCAGCACAAAAAAATGTGCTGAAAAACTTGGCTTATACTCGAGTATATACAGTATGCTACCAAAATGAGCGTATGCTATAAATTTTCTCCAGCCTTTCTTCTGTTTCTTTTTGCTGGAGGCTGCCATTTTGCCAAAGCCCAGAGCCCTTGAACAGCAGTAAATCCTAAAGTGGAAATAAACGAATTTAAAGAACTCAGCCAGGTGATAGCCAGACCGTTATTCTTGATCTTTACAGATAGTCTACAGACGGTATGGTGCCAGTTGATTGGAAAAAAAGCCAACGTGGTACCAATATTTAAAAAAGGGCTGAGATATATCTCGGGTAACTATAGGCCAGTCAGCCTAACATCAATAGTCTGCAAGATTTTGGAGGAGATGTTAAGGGACCACATACAAGACTTTAGTAATGAAAACGGTATTTTTAGTAGTAATCAGCGTGGATTCATTTAAAACTGTTCTTGCCAAACCAATCTACTAACCTTCTACGATGAAGTGAGTTGCCATCTAGATGAAGGAAGGCCTATGGATGTGATTTATCTGGACTTTGCAAAGGCATTTGACACCGTTCCCCACAAACGCTTACTGTACAAACTAAGGTACGTAGGTATGGACCATAGGGTGAGTACCTAGATAGAGAACTGGCTCCAGGGGAGAGTCCAGAGGGTGGTGATAAATGGGGAGTACTCTGATTGGGTGGGCGTGGAAACTGGAAAGTGGGGTCCCCCAAGGATCTGTCCTTGCATCAATCCTGTTTATTTATTCATAAACGACCTAGAGGATGGAATAAACAGCACAATCTCGGTATTTGCGGATGACTCTAAGCTAAGCAAGCCAATATCTTCTATGCAGGACGTGGTAACCTTACAAGCAGACCAGAACAAAATAATGGGGTGGGCAACTACTTGGCAGATGAGGTTTAATGTTGAAAAATGTAAGATAATGCACCTAGGCATCAGAAACCTGAACGCAAGTTACTTGCTAGGGGGGGAACCTCTGGGTGAATTCAAGATGGAAAAGAACCTGGGGGTCCTAGTGGACAACAGGCTTGGCAGTGGCATGCAATGCCAAGCCGCTGCAAGCAAAGCCAACAGAATACTGGGATGTATAGAAAAGGGGATTCACTCCAGAAATAAAGAGATTATTCTTCCACTCTACAAGACTCTGGTCCGCCCACATCGTGAGTATGCTGTCCAGTTCTGGGCACCGGTTCTCAGGAACGATGTGCTGGAACTGGGAAGAGTCCAGAGATGGGCAACAAAAATAATTAGGGGAATGGAGGACATCAGCTATGAGGAAAGACTACAAGCACTGAACTTATTCTCTCTGGAGAAGAGACGCTTGAGGGGGGATATGATATCAATGTACAAATACTGTACTGGCGACCATAGCATAAGGAACAAACTTTTCAGAGTAAGGGAATACAATAAGACACGTGGCCACTCACTAAAACTAGAAGAAAAACGGTTTAACCTTAAAATACGTAAGGGGATCTTTACTGTAAGAGCAGTAAGGATGTGGAATTCTCTTCCACAAGCAGTGGTATCAGCAGGGAGCATCGATAGTTTTAAAAAACTATTAGATGGGCACCTTAAAGACCACAACATACAGGGCTATACAATGTACAGTTAACAGCAAACACACATGCACACACTATGGGTTGAACTGGATGGACTGATGTCTTTTTTTTTTTTAACCTCACTAACTATGTTTCATTCTTGGAATGCTGGGAATATTAACTGCCACATTTGCTTGTGTCCTCAACCAAACTATCACATGTGCAGCACCATGGCAGTTGCAGATCAAACAGAAGCAGCTTCCTTGGCTGTAAAGGAAAGAAGGGTTTAGTTCTGCTTTAAGGCTGTCAGCAGATTGGCCTCTACAAACTCAGCAGTGCCTAAAAATGGAGCGCAACTGAGCATGTGCAGAGCAGGGTGAAACACTGTATTACTGAATGTTAAACAGTATTGGCACTTTGTTTTAATGTTTTACATAGCTATACCTGCAAAAGGGGCCAGCATGCAGTGATCATTCAGAACTTAATTTTCTAACTAAGGTTCCACTTTAACAGAAATTCTAACAAACAGATCTGGCTGTGTCTCTAACGCAGCCCCTAGGGAGGGTGAGGCAGAGGCAGAGGGGGGTTAGTGATAGTTTTGGTAAAGGTAGAACTGTAGACTTGAGCTAAAGAAAAATGTGGGACTTTGTATGAAACGTATATAATTATACGTCTCCATCCCTATTCAGTGTAAAAAGGGGGAAAGGAATTGGGAGTTGAGTAATAAGTATATAAACTATATCCATTTAATGGCATTGAATAATCAATATAAACAATATATCTACTTAATTGTATTGAATAATAACTAGCATAGCATTTTCACTTTTAAAATGTATCTATTAATCGTATTTGGACAGTGAATGGCACAATCACATTAATCCATGTATGGATCTAAGAACACATAGATGGCGTGTTAACAATTACATGCATAAAAAATGCACAGCAACATAGCACATTGTGTCATATGGAAAAAGGACGTATATCCTTCATGTCGTAAGGTCACTTAAAAAGCAGAATAATAAAATAAAGTCAAGATAGAGGAAATGCATAAAACTATAAAAGTGCATCCAAATGTGACTGACGCGTTTCATGGTTATCAACCACTCCTGTGGTACAAATGCATCCAAATCTGCAAGGTGTCGGGCAGAGGTGGGTTAGCAATTAGTTTTGTTAAAGATAGAAACTGTAGACTTCTAAGCACACAAAGAAGAGTGCAGATTAAGGCTTCATACACGCTGTATGCTCTTGAGGCTTTTTTCTTATACAGGAGTTTAGAAGCCACAAAATCACAGTATAAAGCCTCGCTTTGTATGGGCGCTAATGTGCATTAGTGTGTGTTAAAATGCATTAACACAGGAACACGCCTATTGCTAATGCGCATTAATGTGTTTTAAGGAGCTTTTCAACGTTTTTTTATGCGCAATAGCTCCTCTCCAAAACACACAAGTGATGTGTTTTTTTTTTTTTTTTTGTGAACTCATCTGCAACTAAACTACTGAAAACTCTTATGCTGGCCATACACTAGCCGAAAAATCATTTGTAAATCTGTCATTTGGTCCGATCGTTCATTTTTCGTCCAGTTAATGGGCACAAATAGAAAATAGTTTTTAACTTTTCAGAGCCGAAAAATCGAAGGAAAATTTTGCAGAACGAACAATAAATTGAAAGGCTAATGTGTTTCTCGGCCAAACTATTTGCACTAGGTATATGTGACAAACTGAACGAAAAACGTCTATTGAACGATTTATCGTTCGAAATTCAGTCATTACATGATGGCACGATCGTCTGCTCTCACAGCCGACTTTTCGAAAATGAGTTTGAATGATTTTGTGGCTAGTGTATGGCCAGCTTTACTCCTTCCCTAAACTACTGAAAACTTTTACTCCTTCCCTAAACTACTGAAAACTTTTACTCCTTCCCTAAACTACTGAAAACTTTTACTCCTTCCCTAAACTACTGGAAACTTTTACTCCTTCCCTAAACTACTGGAAACTTTTACTCCTTCCCTAAACTACTGGAAACTTTTACTCCTTCCCTAAACTACTGGAAACTTTTACTCCTTCCCTAAACTACTGGAAACTTTTACTCCTTCCCTAAACTACTGAAAACTTTTACTCCTTCCCTAAACTACTGAAAACTTTTACTCCTTCCCTAAACTACTGAAATGCCTATAATGTGCATGGACACATAAACTAACATGGAGGGGAGTTAACAGGCAGAGAAAAATAATCACTCAATTGCTCAAAGATCACCTTCCTTTGGTGCTGCAGTGTGCATGAGGCCTAAAGGCCCGTACACACGCACAGATTGTTGGCCGTAAATTGTTGGCCAACGTCCGATCTGCCGATTGTAGGCTTGTTAGTATGATGATTCCGACAACCAACTGCGAATTTTCGGCCGAAAAAAATCTGGTGTGCATGCTATAAAATCTTTGTTGGCCAACAAAGAAAGGCCGATTGTTCCTCAGTCAGTACAGATTTCGGCAGACAAAAATCAGATGAGCAAGACTGGGCATGCTCAGAGAAGAAAAAACACACGGAAAGTCAACCATCACATGACATCACTTCTGAAGTTGGTTTTTGTTGGCCAACAAAAGTCCAGTGCAAGTCTAGAGCACATTTCAACCAACAAACAACACTGGACAAAAGACGGCCGATCGGTTGGCCAACAATCTGTGCGTGTGTACGGGGCTTAAGGCTCCATGCACACTAGCTTAAAAAAACGCTGATACTCTCTGTGTAAAAATTTCTGCTAATTTTGGGCTTTTAGGAGCCCTTAGAGTTTTTCTTCTGCCCTCCTATGAGAAGCTCACAGTGTATAACAAAAGCAGAGTATGCCATTTCAGTACAGGAGAGGGCCTTTACAACTATAATAAATACAAATATAATCAAGGTAGAATTCGAATGCGTTGCATGTGTTTCATAAGTGTATTAGGACTTATAATATACTAGTGTACCCATATATTTCTCCCTAATCAGAGAATTATTTTAGCGGGATACATATGTCATTTTTTCATACTCCAGGCAGAAGTAGAATAATTTTGTCAGGAGTTGCTATGAGAAGTGATAATATGAAGGGGAGCAGAGCTGAAACTGATCAGGGGGTAGAGGAGGTACAGGAGGATCGGTGAGGGGGCTTACAGATAAAGATTTCTGATTTATATTCCTTGTGACACTGAAGTTATACAGGGAAGACCTTGCAGTACAGCAGATGTTCCTTACTCCCTGCTGTGCTGGTGGATTCAGTCCTGTGCATGAACCAATATTTGGCTTATGGATGAACTGCTGTGAAATTGGATTTTTTCTTTGTATGGGGTCCTCCAGGGAAAACCGAAGTTGCAGTATGTTTCTTGGCAGACTCTCTTTTTACGTGTTATGGTATTTACAAAAGAATAATATTTGTAACTAACTCATCGATATCAAATCTCGTTATTGTTCATTTCAGAATGGATTCCTGTCTTTTGCCGTAGTACTGAATCCAGAAGATTACAAGATGGTAAATCTGTCTGTTTTTCAAATATGCCCATGTTGTGGAATATATTCGATAGACCACTTACTCGTATTTGGTGTTATTTTCCTGCTAGATTCGAATAGCCGCTTTAAATGCCACTTCAGCAGTGGAAGAAGAACATGAAGAAACTTTAAAAAGTCACAAAACACAGACAAAGGAAGCTCAGGTAATGAAAGTGAATTAAAGTGGTTTTAAAGGTCCAAGGTTTTTTACCTTAATGCATTCAGGTAAAAAATCTTCTGCAAGCATACCTCCCTATACGTGTCTGAGCCCGATATCGATCCAACGATGTGTACGAGAGCAGCGTCTTTCTCTCTTTCCTCATTGGACAGAGGGCCATTGGCTCCTGCTGCTGTCAATCACATCCAGTGAGGAAGGATGTTAATGGACACGCACAGCCAGCTTGGGAGCGAGTACGCATTAGTGCCTCTTGCTAGGGGGGCACTTGGTATGAAGGAGGAGCCACGAGCGCTAGGGGGGAGGACCTGAGAAGAGGAGGATCGGGGCTGCTTTATGCAAAGCCTTTCACAGAGCAGGTAAGTATAACATGTTTGTTTTTTTAATTTTTGACTTTCGAATCACTTTATTTTTTGTGTATTAATTGGTGTTGTCAACACATCATATAATGTTATCCCTTTAATCAATTATGTTTGTAGGAAGCAGAGGCATTTGCACTTTATCACAAGGCCTTGGACCTGCAGAAGCTTGACCGTTATGATGAGTCTTCACAGGCCTATCACCAGCTGCTTGACACCCGTCTATTGCAGGAAGTGAGTATATTTTGCTATTTGCCTCGATGAACGATGAAGCCCTTTTTTGGGTGAAACACTTTGGAACGGGTGTATGAGAGGGGGATTTTATGCTGTGGACTTGAACCTGTATTATTGAAATAAAGGTTTTTTTTTTTTTCTCTGTTCTAGAGTTGGGCTTTAAATGTTCACACGAATCACAATTGCATGCTACTGTATTTACTTACTGAGCATGCAGTCATTCCAGAATCTGTATACTCCAATAAGGCTAAAGAGTGACCACAAAGAGTAAAGCATAGTACGTATCGGACAAAAATACCGCTTTTGAAGCGATCGACCGATAATCTGGTCGCTAATACACAGTTTTTGAGAGCCAATCGCGACAGTTTGCCTGAAATTATTTGAAGGGACAAACCTGAAAATTCTTCTCTTACGGTACCAGATCGTACGATTTTTATTTTAATCAGTACAGTTTTCGTCCAAAAAAATGTAAAAAACAAGACTAGGCATGCTCGGAAATGAAAGAATACATTACAGTACAGTACAGTACATCACTTCCGATGTTGTATTCTGTCATACGAGAATTTTTGTAAGTTGAGTGACCTCTTTATTTCCGATATGAGACAAGCACGCAAAAATTAACCGGACAATCGTTCGTCCGATATTCTTCTTGTGTGTGTGGGCCTTAACCACTTACCTACTGGGCACTTATACCCCCTTCCTGCCCAGGCCAATTTTCAGCTTTCAGCGCTCTCACGCTTTGAATGACAATATGCTACACTGTACCCATATGAAATTTTTATCATTTTTTTTCACACAAATAGAGCTTTCTTTTGGTGGTATTTAATCACCTCTGGCTTTTTTATTTCTTACAAAAAAAAAGAAAAAATACAGAAAATTTTGAAAAAAAAAAAAAGTTTTTCTTATTTTCTGTGAGTAAATTTTGAAAATAAATAAATTTTTCTCCTTCACTGATGTGCGCTGATGAGGCGGCACTGATGGGCACTGATGAGGTGGCACTTATGGGCACTGATGAGGTGGCACTTTTGGGCACTGATGAGGAGGTACTAATATGCCGCACTGATGAGCACTGATAGGCGGCACTGATGAGCACTGATAGGTGGCACTGCTGGGCACTGAGAGGTGGCACTGCTGGGCACTGAGAGGCGGCACTGAGAGGCGGCACTGATGGGCACTGAGAGGCGGCACTGATGGGTGACACTGATGGGTGGCACTGATGGATACTGAAGGGTGGCACTGATCAGCACTGATGGGCAGCACCATCAGTGCCCACACTCAGTGCCCATAGTGCTGCGTCAGTGCCCATCAGTGCCTAGATGAGTAGGCACTGATGGGCACTGACTGGCAGCACTATGGGCACTGACTGGGGGCACTGATGGTTGTTACTGGGAGGCCGTATAAAGAAGGCCGCCCGGAAATTAGAGCCCGCGCTGTAGCCGTACTTCGGCTGTAGCGCGGGCCGGAAGTAGTTAAGAGAAGCAGACACCCATAAGTAGAATATAACATTGCTAAGGAGAGTGTGTAGAAGGTTGTTCTATTGCCTAGAATAGTAAGCATTGTGATGAGAAAGGTGGGGCATGAACCCTGAGAATGTTAAAGGTCAAGTTCACCTTTCGTAACATGTTACATGTTGCACCCATATTCAGGGTATAATATGTTATGAACAAATGGACCGATCTCCGTGTAAATTTCAATGAACTACCAAGGCACTGTGGAATGCTGTGGAAGTTTTCTTCTGTCAGACTGTATCTGCTTGCCCGTACGGGCACACAGGTACACCGAGGAGACCTGCATGGCACCAGCAATTCCAATTTCTAAAACACATTCATTAAAAAGATGTAAAAAATCTAATTTTTTCATCAATTTACTCCAATGTGTATTCTGCTACATATTTTTGGCAAACAAAAATCCCAATAAGCGTAGATTGGTTTGTGCAAAAGTTATAATGTCTACAAACTATGATATATTTTTATTTCTTTTTCAATGATTTTTATTAAAAGTTTTCACAAAAATAGTGCAAAATATACACACATAATAAAAAATCAGTGCATAATAAACGTTAACAGTGGTATAACCATAGCAAACATTAGATAATACTTCTATAAAAGGTCGAAACTATAACGTGGCAAGGGCTAGCACCTCAAAACACAAAAAACAGGAGCCTCAAGGTATCTAGAGGGACCTTCACCGAGGGTAAACAGGGCCAACCACCCCGAGCATTTAATCACATTGTGCGTACTACACAGGATAAGTGGCTAGATCGTGATCCCACAGATCTTTGCCCCAGCCTGGGCTGGGGACATGGGGTACTAAGCCCTTAGAATACAGTACCACTGTTAACCCCATATCGTAAACTGAGACAAATCGTAGAAAAAGAGAAAGAGAAAGGACAATAGAGCCACAAGAAAAGAAGAGAAAAGGGAAAAGAGAGAAGAGAAAAGATTTGTACGATTGGACCCGACCCCGCCCCCGCACCCCACCCCCAGACCTTCCCGAGTCCATCAGGTACCCCCAGTGAGGTAGTTAATCCACGATCCCCATACCTTGTCAAACACACGCAATTTGTCCTCCAGTTGAGCCGTCAGGCGCTCATTAACCATAATCCAATTCAGTTTGTGCCTAAGCAGCTCAAATGGTATCGTAGCAGACTTCCAGGATCTCGCTATTGTTATTTTTGCTGCAGTAAATATGAACGTTATGAGCCGCCTCTGCGCTCTATTGGCTGTATCCACCTTTTTGCCCAACAGTGCCTGCTGAGGAGACTTGAGTAGGTTTATTTGCGTGAGGGTGTAGATGAAATTGTACACTCTAATCCAAAAGCGTCGGGCCTTCGGGCATTGCCACCAAACATGGAACATCGTACCCTCTTGGCCACACCCCCGGAAACACCGCGAGGATGCTCCTGGCACAAAGGATGCTATCCTGACTGGTACCATGTACCAGCGCAGGAGCACTTTGTAGTTGGCCTCGATGATTGAAGTGTTAACTAGAGACCTGGAAGCCTCTCGAGCCATGTCGTGCCAGTCCGCCAACTCCACAACCTCCCCGACATCCGCCTCCCATCGCTCCATGTATGGAAGCTTCAGGGGCGAGTCCATAAGCATATTATAAATCATGGAAATATACCCCCGTAATTTATCGTATTTGCGGCACAAAAATTCCATGGAGGTCATGGTAGTCAGATCGGACAGGCGAGACAGGGATCGCAGGTAATGATCAATCTGTGCATACCTATAATACTCAGTGTCAGGCAGGGCATGTTTTTCTATCAGCTGCTGACGTTTGAGGATACCCCTATGATCACAAAAGTCCGCTATGCGAAGCAACCCCTTGTTCGTCCACCACTGAAAAGATCTGGGGGAGAGACCCGGGGGGAACCCGCTGTTGTTAAGAATAGTGGCCAATGGGGTATGTGGGGACCTAAAGCCATGTGTTCTGGTCAAACGATCCCAAATGGCCATAGAATGAGACAAGGCTGGGCACAGGATGGGGGGACGATCCCTAGGCGATAACCACATTGCATGGGAGACTGCCAGGCCCGGTACCGAGCTAGCCTCCAATTCCATCCAGGGCATCCGGGCCCCCTCCGAGTGGAATCTCACCAACTGGGATAACTGTGCAGCATAATAATAGTTCAGCAGATCCGGTACCCCCAGACCCCCCCTGACTTTAGGGGTGTACAGCGTCCTCTTGTTCACCCTGGGCCTCTTGTTCCCCCAGATAAAGGAAAGGACGTGACCCTGAAACTTGAGCAGGTCAGACCGCCTTAGCGCGACTGGCAGAGTGCGGAACAGATATAACACCCTCGGAAGGACATTCATCTTGATGGAGTATAGTCTGCCAAACCACGAAGGGGGCTGAATCAACCATTTATCCATGTCACCCTTCAGGCGTGTAAACAGAGGAGGATAATTCTTTGTGTAGAGTGTAGACAAGGATGGGGTTAAATTAATGCCTAAGTAGGGCATAGAGTCCGTGCACCATGCAAATTTGAAAGATTTCCTAAGTGTGTCCACAGTGCGACCCTCCAGGGAGATGTTTAGTGCCTGGGATTTCGTTTGGCTTACATGCAATCCTGATACAAGCGCAAACGCATCCAATAGCGCAAATAAGTTGGGTAAAGTCGTGACGGGCGAGGAGACAATGGCTAAAATATCGTCCGCAAAAAGGGCGCACTTGTGTTCGACGCCCCCGCACACCACCCCCCGCACGTCCGGTGAAGCACGAATTTTAATGGCTAAAGGTTCCAGTGCTAGGACAAAAAGGAGAGGGGACAAGGGGCAGCCCTGTCGGGTACCTCTACAGATAGGGATAGAGTCCGAGGAGAAGCCCTTCAGCCTAAGAACCGCCCTGGGTGTACTATATAGGGTCCGCAGCAACGTGAGAAAGGGAGCGCCGAATCCAAATCTGGTCAACACGTCGAAAAGGTATTCCCACGACAGGGAGTCAAAAGCTTTATGAATATCTAGGGAGAGGAGCATGCCTCTACGATTACCCCCTCCGTCCCAATCTGATTGAATAGCTGTGATGATGTCTACAACCCGTCTAGTCTGATCCGAAGTCTGTCGACCAGGGACAAACCCAGCTTGATCGGGATGTATATATTGAGCCAAAAAGGAGCCAAGCCTAGTGGCCATAATTTTCGCCAAAATTTTTAAATCAGAGTTAATCAATGAGATCGGACGATAATTGTCGCATATGCTATGATCCTTGTCCGGTTTGGGCAAGACATGAATATAAGCCGTGTTCTCATGGGGCGGGAGGGATTCCCCATTGCGTAGAGCATTAAAAAAGGCGCAAAGATGCGGCGTCAGAACTTCCTGAAATTTGCGATAATACACCCCGGAATATCCGTCCGGCCCGGGGGCCTTGGAGGGATGTAAGCCCTTGATCGCCTGGAGAACCTCCGCCTCTGTAATCCGACCGTTCATAAGGTCGACATGAGACTGCGTCAGCATGGGCAGCCGCAGGTCGGCAAAAAAAGAATCGGCCAAACCCCGGTTATACGACGGTGGTGCCCTGTAGAGTTTAGTGTAAAACCTAGTAAATTCGGACGCGATCAGGGTTGGATTGCGAGAGAGCGCCCCCGTCCGCAGCCGCAATCTAGGCAGGGCCGCCGAGAAGGGGCGAGGGGCCAGCCTCCTAGCCAACAGAGTGGAAGGTTTGTCACCCATAGTGTAGTATCTATGTCGGGACCATCTAATGTATTTTTCCGCCTGGGTCGTGAGTGTCAAATTGAGCTCCAATCTAGCCGCATCAATTTTATGACGGATATCAACGAGGGGGCGTGTCCGTTGTTCAAGGAGTAGTGCGCGCAGAACCTGCTCCTGTTCCCTTATTGTACTCTCCCTATTACGTTTTAGTTTGGCTGCCAATTGAATCAGTTTACCGCGTATGGTAGCTTTATGGGCCGCCCACACGACAGTAGAGGAAGTATCACCCGGTCTATTTTCTAGGAAAAATTGTTTGATATCCCTTTCGATCTCCCCCAGGACCCCAGGATCGTTTAGTAAAGCTGCATTGAGTCGCCAAGGAGAGGGGCCCGGGGAAGACCACAGGGCCGAAAACTGCACCAAAACCGGGGAATGATCGGACCAGGAGGATGCCAAAATCTGCGCTGAGCATACACATGAGGCCAGAGCGGAGCTGGCGAACACGTGGTCTATGCGAGAGTAGGTGCCGTGGACATGGGAAAAATGCGTGTAGTCTCTCTGAGTCGGATTATGTTCCCTCCACAAGTCTAGGAGATCCCAGTCATGAAGAAGTCGGGCCAACCTCGAGCCGTTCTTCGGTACATGCTTATATCTGGGCACGCCTTGGACGGATTTGTCCAGCGTGTTCTCGAGCGGGAGGTTACTATCTCCCCCTAGGATCACCCTGCCCTGCGCTTTGGGAAGCAATGTCCTCAGCATATCCTGAAAAAACCCTACCTGACCCGTGTTAGGGGTATAATAGGAGACCAAGGAGACCAACTGATCCTGAACAAGGCCCACAACCATGAGGTACCTGCCCTCCTTGTCTCGGACCACTGTAACCGGAGTAAAGTGGACCCTTCTCGAAAAACATATAGCCACACCCCGCTTCTTTTCCTGGCCCGAGGATAGATAAAATTGAGGATAATGTGTCGAAAGATATCTGGGTGCTGATGTTTTGGAAAAGTGCGTTTCCTGCAATAGTAAGATATCCGCCTTCTGGCGCTTATATTGGAGGAAAGCCTTGGTGCGCTTCAGTGGAGAGTTAAAGCCCTGCACATTATGTGTTATCAGTGTAAATCTAGAGGAACCTGAGGGTGACATGGTGGTTTGGCAGTGCACTCTTACCTGATCGCTGTGGACAACGGCCTGACTCAGCTAGGCTATAAATCCCTCCGCCCGGGGAGCCCGGGGGCAGCAGTGCGGGGTAAGTTCGCAGAGCCTGGGTCCAAGAGGGGAGAAAGGAAAAAGAAAAGTTAGAGAGAAAGCATAAGAGGACAGGAGGAATCATCCCCCATGCCGTAAAGGCACTAATGTAATACATATACAAATACAAAAACCTTTGGGAATTACTTTCCCCCAGTTCCCAAACCTGGGGTACGTGTCGTGAGATTGCCCCCATCGGGAGAGGGGGGCAAGTTCACAGAAGTGGCACACGGTAACATCCCGGGTAACAATCCGAGACGCCAATGAGGGCGGGGAAGACCCGAGGTGTACTTCCTCCCGGCCACCCCAGGCCCCCATCCTGAGAACTATGGTAGGTGAACCGGTCGCCTCCGCCTACAGGATCCTGGAACGTCGGATCCGCGACCAGCCACCATACTTTAAAAAGCAATAGAAAAATAAAAAATAAAAACAAACGTAACAAAAGAAAGTTGGAGGAGGATGGGGGAAAACCAGTTAAACTTGCAATAAAAGAACTATCCGCATTAAATGAACCGTTCCCAACCTCACCCAACCGACACAGCAACAGCTGCGCCGGCCAGGATTGACAGGGAGGGAACAACAGGTAAACAAGTACTTGGCTGGAAAAAATGGAGAGCCTGAGCGAGCAAAAATAGGTTTATCGACAGTTCAGGTCTTGCGTCCCCCCCTGCCCCCTCGCTGTCCAGCGGGAGGAGGGCCCCGATGTGACCACACCGGGGACAACGGACGATCCGGTCCGGCCGCTGTTGATGAACGTGGAGAGCGCGGCTCCCTGGTCAAGATGCCCAGCTTTAGCAATAGATCTTCTCCTGCATGGAAGTTGGTGAAGAAGTGATTCTTGCCATTATAGGTAAAAGACAGCCGAAAGGGGAAGGACCACCGATATTTGATGTTATTGTCCAGTAAACATTGGAGCAGGGGCTTGAGCGTGCGGCGCTTCTGCACCGTCGATGGGGCCAAATCCGTATACAATTGTATAGGGGACCCAAGCAGTGTGAGGTCTCGGCGGTTCCTGGCCGCTGACATCATTCTCTCTTTGATGTTATAATAGTGCGGTTTCAAAATTATGTCCCGGGGGAGACCATCCTGCCGTGGCGCAGTTAGAGCCCTATGTACCCTGTCCACTTCCATGTGATGTGGAGAAATATCTGGAATCAGATCTTTCATGAGATCCCGAACTGCCGCTTCCAGGTCCTGGTGTGATTCAGGAAGGCCCCGTATGCGCACATTGTAACGACGCGACCGGTTTTCCAAGTCCTCAATCTTGGAGTAAGCTTCCTCCAACCGGTCATGAAGCTCTGACACTAATTTAGTATTCTGATTAACTTTGAGCAGTGAGCCATCCACCTTTTTCTCAACAGTGTCCAGTCTCATCCCAAATCCCTGGAGATCCTTCTTGATGTCAGTTGTAATAATGGAGCATGCCTTAGACAGTTCTTGCTGGAGCATTGTGGAAAATCTTGCTAACAGCACCGCATCACCCGAATAGGGGGCTGGGGGGGGCGCCTGAGCATCACCCGTGGGGCTAGGCTGGCTAAATAGAGAGTCCGCCATTTCAGCCATATTCCGGTCCATCGAGGAGGCCGGGGAGCCGGACATATCAGGCCTGCAGTATGATGAGGTGGGGGAGGGCTGCTGATAACTCACCCCGGCACTCGGAGACCCCCCGGACGCTCCTGAAGTCTGGGAAGAGAAGGGATCCCTCATATCATCCCTGGAAGGGGAATCTGCGGGCAGATGCGGTGAAGCCGGAGTGGGAGGCCGAGGTTGCTCCGGGGCCGCGTCCCGACCGCTCTGAGCCTTCTGCTTGCCCGGCGCCATTTTGGGGGAGGGCGTCTTCCCAGATGAGATAGGCCGCAGACCTTCCCGCTGATTGCCGCGCTTGTATGGCCTTTTTCTGGGCAAACCAGCCGATCCCCGCCGCATGACCACCTCACGATCCTCCGGGGAGAAAACCGAGCCGCCACCTGGACTCCCGCCGCTGAAGTTAGCTGGATTTCCTCGGAGATGTGCGGAGCACAGCTAGAACATGTCCGTGCTCGTGCCCGCGCGCATGCGCACTTCGATATATTTTTATTTATTTATTTTTTTCACTAGTAATGTTAGCGATCCACGACTTAGAATAGGACTGTGATATTGTGGCGGACAGATCGGACACCTAACTGAGACTTTTGACACAGTGACATTATTACGGTGATCAGTGCTAAAAAATATGCACTGTCGCTGTACTAATGACAGTTCTTTTCTATTGTGGGGGAGGTGCTTTTTACTAGTGGAAGACATAGATCAGTGTTTCTGCTTTACAGAAGCACAGGATCTATGTTTTCTGTACTTACAGAATGACAATCTGCCTTGATCACATAGGCAGACCGGCGTTCTGTTAGTGTACCGAATGATCAGCTGGTGCCAATGGACATCGGATCCATGGGAGCCAGTGGCGTGCACTTTCGTCCAAAACCTGGAAGTGCAGAATCACGTATATACATGGGATTCTGCACAGCACGGCTGCCCTTTAGCAGTAAATTTGCTATGGGGCGGTTGGCAAGTGGTTAAATAAAAATTTTGATCTCTGAGTCTGATGATATGTACCAGATTAAACCTCTAATAGTACTTACTCTATATTGTCAAAAGTATTGGGACGCTTCCCAGTCTTAGTTCGTAGGGTTCAATATTGAGTTGATCCACCCTTTGCAACTATAACCGCTTCAACTCTTCTGGAAAGGCTGTCCACAAGGTTTAGGAGTGTGTCTATGGGAATGTTTGACCATTCTTCCAGAAGCATATTTGTGAGGTCAGACACTGATGTGGACAAGAAGACCTGGCTCGCAGTCCCTGCTCTAATTCATCCCAAAGGTGTTCTGTCAGGTTGAGGTCAGGACTCTGTTTAGGCCAGTCAAGTTCCTCCACCCCAAACTCGCTCATCTATGTCTTTAGCCAGCTCTCTTGTGTACAGTTACTATTACACTTAGTCTCCATTCACACTGGTACAACTTGTCAGGCGACTAGGTCAGCCTGACAAGTCACGCACCGTCGCGTCCCATAGTGTAGTACAGGAACGGTTCTAATAGGAGCGACACAAGTCGCTCCAACTTAGAAAAACGGTTCTTCGGGGCGACCTGGAGCGACTTGCATAGACATTCATTTTATGAAGTCCGTGCAAGTCGTGCCGAAGTCGCGGTGCACGCGACTTCACAGGTCGCCCCCTAAGTTGGAGCGCCGTAGTGTGAACCGAGCCTTACCTGTACTTTTTCATTACTTTTTTGTTTGTTTTTAATGAAATATGTTGCATGTCAATTATCTCCTGTATTTTCAGGCTGCCCCAGTGACTGATGAGAAGGAAGGTCTAAAACATCCTGGTTTAATGCTTAAGTATTCAACATATAAGAATCTGGCACAACTTGCGACGAAAAGAGAAGATTTGGAAACTGCAATGGAGTATAACCTTGAGGTACAATGTACATTCCTATTATTTAAAAAAAAAAAATAAAACTGATTATTTACTACGGAGGAGGATTATTTTATTCCCTTATTCTGCTCCTTATTTTATCTCTTTATAATTTTCTCCTAAAGATGTTTCAGCCTTTACCATACCTGCCTGTTATGTATGTAACTCTTATTTTTTGCATAAAATTAGTGTTTAATTGTTGAATGCCCTATTTTCCCATTGTTTTCCCATTTATATGTCATCTTACAAAGCGTAATTGTGTCTTGGCTTTTTTTTCTGATTTTCTAACTAGAAATGTGTTTGCCAGCTTGAAGCTGACTTTTAAGCTTTGTTCACATTTCTGTGTTGTGGGAACACACTACTTGCGTTAGTGTGATACGGTGTCAATTATTCTGTATGGCACTCTAAGTGTCGGTTCACACTATGGCGATCCGACTTCGGGGGCGACCTGTGAAGTCGCGTCCACCGCGACTTCGGTGCGACTTGCATGGACTTCATAAAATGAATGTATATGCAAGTCGCTCCAGGTCGCCCCGAAGTAGTACAGGACCCTTTTTCTAAGTCGGAGCGACTTGTGTCGCTCCTATTAGAATGGTTCTTGTACCACACAATGGACCGCGACGGTGCACGACTTGTCAGGCTGACCAAGTCGCCTGACAAGTCGTATGCTGAGAGAAAAGGTGCAGATTTAGTTTTAGGTCTGCTAAGTTGCGTTGTCCGCCCCTTAATTTTAAATGGGCTATGAAGCGCAGCACATGGTAAACGGCAAGACAATGCATGTGCTTTAACGCAACATACCTCAATGGTGAGGTATGAACTTAGCCTTCAAGTAGAAATAACCTGTGTGATCATTTTAGTGAATTCTATTGATTCATTGATTGAGTCATTAATGCTGACAGTTGATAGAGATATTTAGAATTTCAGTGCTGGCCTGCTAATGAGAAGGATTTTTCATAAACAATCCAGATAGTGGCTATAAATGACATGTTGTAGACTAGTTACATGCACTGAGATAGCCTGTGCCTCTTCTAAAGCAGACATGACAAACTGGTGTTTTGTGAGCCACGCGTATTCCTCTAAAGCCGAGATATGCAAACTGTGGCCCTCCAGCTGTTACAAAACTACAAGTCCCATCATGCCTCTGCCTCTGGGTGTTATGATTGTGGCTGTCAGAGTCTTGCTATGCCTCATTGGGCTTGTAGTGCTGTAACAACTGGAGGTCCACAGTTTGCAAATCCCTGCTCTAAAGTCTCGTACACGATTAGAAAATCGTACAAAAAATACCTCTTTCGAAACGATCGTACGATAAATCTGATCGTTGGCACACAGCTTTCGTCCAAAATTATCTGAAGGGATAAACACAAAAATGTTTCTTTTATGATACTAGATTGTACGATTTTTGTTTAATCAGCACAGTTTTTGTCTAAAAATACAATACATTACATATAAGTCGCGCTAAATATATTAGATGGAGATGTGAAGTCCATAAAAGTCCAAAAATATATTATTGATAAATTCCAGGACCAAGCTCCCTTAAGGGTATGTGCTTACCAGATGAAGGTAAGAAAAAGGCAGTCTCGCTGCGTGGAAACTTGTCACCTTGACAGTAGATCCAAGCTTCTATGATCGATCAACTCAGTGGACATGGGATCATGAAAAGCAAAAAAGTAACGCAATAGCGTAAAACCCAACAAACAAATTGTGACTATCACCACAGGTGTGGGTAAATGAAAATTGTGATGTGAAATGACCTCCACCTCAATAAATCAAATAAATAAGTCATGCAAAAATTTGGGGAACTTAAGGTAAATAACCCTTACCAGAAAGGTTAAGGGTTGACGCCTTAAGTGATTAAATGTGTATCGGTTGGAGTAGCCTCTTACCAAACATAAAAATAATGACACAATGAAGAAAACGTTGAAAAAAAGGTAATCGTGCTGAACCACCACCAGCTGAATTCGCCTCTTACCCTGGATAGATATAGATTAGCCAAAGTGTACTAAACAAATCCAGTGTACCACTCAGGAGCCAGCAATATCACACCTGTGAGAGTTGCCTCTTACCACATATGAAGTTGTATCAAGCCTGTAGGGTAAACCAAGTGGCCAAAGACCGACCCCAAATTGAATCCAAGCCTGTATGTATACGAGTAACCAGGGATCCGACCAGAGGTGTAGGTAACTGGGTCTCAGAAGTTTCAGCAATATAGGATATCACCACCATAAGAAGAAAGAAAGGGCTCCCATAGCGTAAAACCATAAAAGCATTTTATTCCATAAAAGCAAAAAAACTTACAAAGACCAGGAATGTGTGAGCAATGGAAGTTGCCGCCGGCCGGACGGCTCCGCTCGTCCGCACTCGTGGGTCGCAGTCAGATGACGTCAGTACGCCGTTGCCCTGACGACGTTTCGTCACAGATGACGTTTTCAAAGGTGCGGACGGCGCACTGACGCCATCTATTTATAAGAAGAGAAGACTGGATGCCCGGAAGTGAGTGAAGACCGTTCCGCCATCATTGAAGAGGTAATCAGAACTGTTACGATCATACATCCACCATCGGGCAAACACTTTGAACTAAGCTGTTGTACGCAGCACAAGTAACACCCATAAGGTTGTCAACCCGTGCAAACAATACATTGGTGCAATACATATATAATAAACAATAATGTCAATCACCTAGAGGGGGCTGGTTGCAACGCCATCTAGTGGATATTTGATATATTAAATATGAAAGGTCCATATATATGATCTTATTCACATAGACCCCATCAAGACAACAACAATATTAACCTATTGAATATAATCAAAAGGTTGCTGATATATGAAATAAGGTTAATCCTGACAAACCGCTCTCAATAATTGTGTATATTGGGTCAAGAACCTAAACCAACTCAAAAAATTTTGGCCCCACCCTACATCAATAAATGTCACATATACCAGTTATATATTGGTGTTGTCCTGTTACAATCTCAAATGAAATTTGAATAATGTACATAATTAAAATTTATAAAATTATATAAAATACAATATTTGGTCAAGTAAACTTAATCCAAAATGCACGGGTGACATCATGCATCTCCATCAGATAATGAAAAATATATTAATATCAATGGAAAAAAGGGCTTATAATGACTGAATAACCGGATCAAACTAAGCATTATTTATGAACGCATTCACTTCTATATCCACGTTCAGTCCAAACGGTACATAAGTTTTGACTCGGTGAATCCAGGTCATCTCTAATTTAGAGATGCCTCTAACTAGGGGTTCACCTCTCCAGTGTGGTGTGAATTTAACTATCCCTAAAAATAAAGTATTGGCGGGATTTTTACCATGGACAAGAGCGTAGTGTTTGGACACTGAGTGTTTAGGAAATCCCTTGAGGATATTGGATATGTGTTCATTGAGTCTCACTTGTAGCGGTCGTTTAGTTCGGCCTATGTATTGTAACCCGCATGGGCACTGGAGTAAATATACAATGCCAGTGCTCATGCAGGAAACAAATGGTCTAATGGCATGAACTCTACCTGTACTGGTAGAAGTGAATTCTTTAACTGTTCTACGCTTGTTAGAGCTAAAGGAACAAACCCGACATCTATTACATTTATAGAATCCAGTCATTTGGCTTAAAAAGGTAGGTTTAGGAGCTGGTGGTTCTAAAATGTTAGGTGCCACCTTGTCTCTCAAGGTGGGAGCCCCTCTAAACACCACACGTGGTCTATCTGGCAAAGTGCTGCCCAAGACAGGGTCATTCCCTAGAATGTGCCAATGGCGGCTGACAATGTTCTTAATACTCATATGCTGGCTAGAGAAAGAAGTGACAAAAGGCAGGCCGAATGATGAATCCTTAGGATCCACTTTTGGATTCCCGCTCAGTAGTTGACTTCTGTCTATTCGACTAACCTCCGTCAGGGTCTCTCTAAGGAATCCCTCGTCATATCCCTTATCAAGAAATCTCTTAGTGAGGACACGAGCCTGAGTTTGGAAATCATGAAAGTCACTACAGTTGCGCCTAATGCGGAGGTATTGGCCTTTGGGTATGGCCCTCAGCCAAGGTGCATAATGGCAACTATCGATAGGAATATATGAATTCCTATCGGTTGCTTTAAAGTATGTGGATGTACAGAACTGTCCATCTTTGATGTTAATAGTAAGATCAAGAAAATTGATGGTAGACTGGCTGCATTCATAGTTTAACTGTATACCCCGATCATTGGTGTTTAAATGATCTAGAAAGGATATCAAGTCACTGTGATGGCCATCCCAGAGGAGGAGCACGTCATCTATATACCTAGCCCAAAGGAGTATCTGCGGTCTACGATGGGCATAGATGACGTCCTCCTCCCACTGGGCCATAAACAGATTAGCAAGGGATGGGGCATATTTGGCACCCATGGCCACACCGGTGACCTGGCGATAGAATTGCCCGCTATACCAAAAATAATTATGGTGGGTTGCAAACTCCAATAACTCCATAATAAATAATATCTGGATAGCCGGCAAATCAGAATTCCTATTGAGAAACATGTTAACCGCATTTAGCCCAACACTATGTGGAATGATTGTGTATAGGGAAGAGACATCAGCTGTTTGCAACCCACCATAATTATTTTTGGTATAGCGGGCAATTCTATCGCCAGGTCACCGGTGTGGCCATGGGTGCCAAATATGCCCCATCCCTTGCTAATCTGTTTATGGCCCAGTGGGAGGAGGACGTCATCTATGCCCATCGTAGACCGCAGATACTCCTTTGGGCTAGGTATATAGATGACGTGCTCCTCCTCTGGGATGGCCATCACAGTGACTTTATATCCTTTCTAGATCATTTAAACACCAATGATCGGGGTATACAGTTAAACTATGAATGCAGCCAGTCTACCATCAATTTTCTTGATCTTACTATTAACATCAAAGATGGACAGTTCTGTACGTCCACATACTTTAAAGCAACCGATAGGAATTCATATATTCCTATCGATAGTTGCCATTATGCACCTTGGCTGAGGGCCATACCCAAAGGCCAGTACCTCCGCATTAGGCGCAACTGTAGTGACTTTCATGATTTCCAAACTCAGGCTCGTGTCCTCACTAAGAGATTTCTTGATAAGGGATATGACGAGGGATTCCTTAGAGAGACCCTGACGGAGGTTAGTCGAATAGACAGAAGTCAACTACTGAGCGGGAATCCAAAAGTGGATCCTAAGGATTCATCATTCGGCCTGCCTTTTGTCACTTCTTTCTCTAGCCAGCATATGAGTATTAAGAACATTGTCAGCCGCCATTGGCACATTCTAGGGAATGACCCTGTCTTGGGCAGCACTTTGCCAGATAGACCACGTGTGGTGTTTAGAGGGGCTCCCACCTTGAGAGACAAGGTGGCACCTAACATTTTAGAACCACCAGCTCCTAAACCTACCTTTTTAAGCCAAATGACTGGATTCTATAAATGTAATAGATGTCGGGTTTGTTCCTTTAGCTCTAACAAGCGTAGAACAGTTAAAGAATTCACTTCTACCAGTACAGGTAGAGTTCATGCCATTAGACCATTTGTTTCCTGCATGAGCACTGGCATTGTATATTTACTCCAGTGCCCATGCGGGTTACAATACACAGGCCGAACTAAACGACCGCTACAAGTGAGACTCAATGAACACATATCCAATATCCTCAAGGGATTTCCTAAACACTCAGTGTCCAAACACTACGCTCTTGTCCATGGTAAAAATCCCGCCAATACTTTATTTTTAGGGATAGATAAATTCACACCACACTGGAGAGGTGAACCCCTAGTTAGAGGCATCTCTAAATTAGAGATGACCTGGATTCACCGAGTCAAAACTTATGTACCGTTTGGACTGAACGTGGATATAGAAGTGAATGCGTTCATAAATAATGCTTAGTTTGATCCGGTTATTCAGTCATTATAAGCCCTTTTTTCCATTGATATTAATATATTTTTCATTATCTGATGGAGATGCATGATGTCACCCGTGCATTTTGGATTAAGTTTACTTGACCAAATATTGTATTTTATATAATTTTATAAATTTTAATTATGTACATTATTCAAATTTCATTTGAGATTGTAACAGGACAACACCAATATATAACTGGTATATGTGACATTTATTGATGTAGGGTGGGGCCAAAATTTTTTGAGTTGGTTTCGGTTCTTGACCCAATATACACAATGATTGAGAGCGGTTTGTCAGGATTAACCTTATTTCATATATCAGCAACCTTTTGATTATATTCAATAGGTTAATATTGTTGTTGTCTTGATGGGGTCTATGTGAATAAGATCATATATATGGACCTTTCATATTTAATATATCAAATATCCACTAGATGGCGTTGCAACCAGCCCCCTCTAGGTGATTGACATTATTGTTTATTATATATGTATTGCACCAATGTATTGTTTGCACGGGTTGACAACCTTATGGGTGTTACTTGTGCTGCGTACAACAGCTTAGTTCAAAGTGTTTGCCCGATGGTGGATGTATGATCGTAACAGTTCTGATTACCTCTTCAATGATGGCGGAACGGTCTTCACTCACTTCCGGGCATCCAGTCTTCTCTTCTTATAAATAGATGGCGTCAGTGCGCCGTCCGCACCTTTGAAAACGTCATCTGTGACGAAACGTCGTCAGGGCAACGGCGTACTGACGTCATCTGACTGCGACCCACGAGTGCGGACGAGCGGAGCCGTCCGGCCGGCGGCAACTTCCATTGCTCACCCATTCCTGGTCTTTGTAAGTTTTTATGCTTTTATGGAATAAAATGCTTTTATGGTTTTACGCTATGGGAGCCCTTTCTTTCTTCTTATGGTGGTGATATCCTATATTGCTGAAACTTCTGAGACCCAGTTACCTACACCTCTGGTCGGATCCCTGGTTACTCGTATACATACAGGCTTGGATTCAATTTGGGGTCGGTCTTTGGCCACTTGGTTTACCCTACAGGCTTGATACAACTTCATATGTGGTAAGAGGCAACTCTCACAGGTGTGATATTGCTGGCTCCTGAGTGGTACACTGGATTTGTTTAGTACACTTTGGCTAATCTATATCTATCCAGGGTAAGAGGCGAATTCAGCTGGTGGTGGTTCAGCACGATTACCTTTTTTTTCAACGTTTTCTTCATTGTGTCATTATTTTTATGTTTGGTAAGAGGCTACTCCAACCGATACACATTCAATCACTTAAGGCGTCAACCCTTAACCTTTCTGGTAAGGGTTATTTACCTTAAGTTCCCCAAATTTTTGCATGACTTATTGATTTCATTTATTGAGGTGGAGGTCATTTCACATCACAATTTTCATTTACCCACACCTGTGGTGATAGTCACAATTTGTTTGTTGGGTTTTACGCTATTGCGTTACTTTTTTGCTTTTCATGATCCCGTGTCCACTGAGTTGATCGATCATAGAAGCTTGGATCTACTGTCAAGGTGACAAGTTTCCACGCAGCGAGACTGCCTTTTTCTTACCTTCATCTGGTAAGCACATACCCTTAAGGGAGCTTGGTCCTGGAATTTATCAATAATATATTTTTGGACTTTTATGGACTTCACATCTCCATCTAATATATTTAGCGCGACTTATATGTATAATATTTATTAGGGTGTGGTCACACTTGAAGTTGCTGCTGTCCCAATTTATTTGTTCCTTTAGCGCGGTTATTATTCCCTTATTCCACAATACATTACATCACTTCCGAATTTTTTTTTTTCTGTTGTACGAGAATTTTCAAACTTTAGTAACCTCTTCATTTTCGATATGAAGACCATCATGCAAACAAAAAAAAAAAAACGGATGATCATTCAGCTGATAATCTCTTTGTGTGTACCAGGCTTAACTATGCAGTCTTCAGAGGTCATGGATGTGCCCCCAGCTGTTTTCCATTTGATGGAGACATTACCCTTCCTTACATAATTCTGCTTCTAAATACTTGAGTAAATGTTTTATGGCCTATTTCTCTGGAATTAAATATTGTAAATTGCAATGTTTGCTATTTTTTTTATAATGTTAATTTCTAAAGTCTGGCGATCTTTTTTTGCCGCTAAATAGGTGCAGCCCACAGTAGACATAATGCGGACCATTGTTAAATGTTTAAAATACTTGTTCTAAAGAAAACCTGTTCTGAGATGAATGCCCCTGGTGACATTCTCTTCTAAAATTGCTACTTGCCAAAAATCCTAATCAAGTGGCTTCAGTATTTTCTGACCTACTGACAGAAGGAAGTGAAAAGTCTGCATCACCTTGCTTTGTCTGTTTTTTTTTTAAGCACATGTAAACCTTGTTACAAAAAAAACAAAAAAACAAACTGGTCCCCCTGCAGCCTCACATCATAACGTGTTAGTTTGCATTGCATACTAGCACATTATGACAGACTTACCTAAAAATTAGATCCCCCCCAGCGGCTCACTGTCATGGCTGACAGGGATTTCATCTTCACTGGTCCTTCTTCTGGGTTCGTGGGCTCCGGCTGTTTGAATGACTGAGCCGTGATCGCTCCACTCCAGTGGCACACCTGTGTTAATGGACAGCATGCTGTCCAATGAGAATGCGGTGTGCATGCGCCGGGACATCCCCGGCTGTTACACGTGTTAATATCTCCTAAATGGTAAACATTTAGGAGATATTCACTGTACCTACAGGTAAGCCTTAGTATAAACTTACCTGTAAGTACAATATAAAAAGGTGGAGTTTATTACCAAATAAAGAGTGTGTTCCTTCAAATGTGATATGTTTTACTTCTAGATTAAGGGGTCTGTGAATGTGAGTTCACCTTGAACAAATGTTTCTGACTGACACTCATGCAGCAAATGTTTTATAAATGGACTCCAAAGTGTGGTGTTCTGATTTCTAGTTCTTTAGGATTTGTTTCACTCACCAAAATGAGCAATTTTTTGCACAAAGCATACATGGGTGCTATAAATCTTGTTCAGTCCTTTCTCTTAAGCCCCGTACACACGCGTCGAAAATTGTCAGGGAATTTTCGTCCGACGACCGATCTGCCGATTTTCGGCTTGTTAGTATGATGCTTCCGACAACCAACTCCGACTTTTCGGCCGAAAAAAATCTGGTGTGCAGGCTATAACATTTTTGTTGGCCGTCAACACAACGGCCGATTTTCGTGCAGTCAGTACAGATTTCGACAGGGAAAAATCTGATGAGCAAGTCTGGGCATGCTCAGTGAAGAAAGAACACAAAGAAAGCGAACACATGACATCAATTCTGAAGTAGAATTTTGTTGGGCGAGAAAATTCGTGTGCAGTCTAGGCACATTCCAACCAACAAAACACCACTCTGGACAAAAGACGGACGATCGGTCGGCCGATAATCGTTGCGTGTGTACGGGGCTTTAGACTCAAAATCCAGTATGTATAATAGTAGAAATCAGTAAAACAAACAGAAAAATATATACTGCAGATTACTTTTAAAAGCCAAGTCCTGTTAACTTTAAATACCCAATCATGAGCGGACACTTTTCACATTATTGGAAAATTTGAAGTGAGGATTCACACATTTTTTTCAGTAAGGATTCTCAACTACTTTAGTAAATCAGCCCCATTATGTAACCGTAATAACCAAATTATTCCTTGTTTTGACTTAGTATGGATTTTATTGAAAGCCACTATTTGGTCAGTCTCTTGGGTGGTAATATGTTACTTAGGTCCACATCCCTCTTCTCTGTGACAGATCAAAAATATGGATTTAAAATTAGCAGTTAAGGTTTTTCTATACAATTTTGTTTACTTTTGCTTGATCAGTTTCTGTTTGCTTTGCAGGCTGTCATGCTGGACGCTACTGATGTTAACCTATGGTACAAGATCGGTCAATTGGCACTTCGCCTTGTGCGCATTCCACTGGCACGACATGCATTTGAAGAAGGACTGCAGTGTAATCCTGATCATTGGCCTTGTCTGGATAACCTGGTCACTGTCCTGTATACAATCTACGATTATAGTAGTAAGTTTTGCCCAAACCAATAAATGAACTTAGACTTGTTGAGAAGGGCATTACAATGAATAATAATGGTATTGATTTTTTTTAGCAACACATGGCAGAGAGATAAAGGGTTCTAATGAACATAGTACTGTACTGTGATATTGCTATCTCTCTCTGGTGGGCTGGGTCACCTGCTGGCTTTTTATACCTTCTGAAGTCTCGAGCAATGTGAGCTCCTGTCCTATTACCTAGCTCTGCTACCACTCATTGTAGGGTGTAACTCCCTGATTTGGAGGGGAATCGACTGGTATCAAACCTGAAACTATCAAACTCACACTACTCAGGTTCTTAACCACTTAAGCCCCAGAAGATTTTACCCCCTTCCTGACCAGGGCCTATTTTGCGATTCGGCACTGCATGACTTTAACGGACAATTGCGCGGTCGTGCGACGCTGTACCTAAATGAATTTTACATCCTTTTTTTCCCACAAACAGAGCTTCATGCATTGTTCCTGCTTCTTCTTGCTGAAGCCCAGAGCCACAGAGCAGCAGTAAATCTTTAGGTTGTCAGAAGATCAGCCTCTACATTTTCGGCAGTGCTGAAAAATGGAGAGCAACTGAGCGTGTGCAGAGCATGGGAAGACAGTGTATTACTTGATTTTAGACAGTATAGGCACTTATTTTTACATTTTTACATAGTTAATAGTTCCAATTTAACTGATTTTTACAGTTTCACTCCTCAACAAAGTGTGTGTTGGGCAGTACTGTGCATGATAAAAATGCACTAAATGTATTGCTTTACATAAAAATGTTTCCCCAGACTGTCTGTACTTCATCTGTAAGGCTCTGGAGAGAGACTGTCGCTACAGCAAAGGCCTAGTACTGAAGGAGAAGATTTTTGAGGAGCAGCCATGTCTTCGAAAAGACTCTTTTCGTATGTTTATGAAATGGTGAGCATATCTAACTATTTTAACCCTTTTCCATAATGGTGCTGATGCTTTCTGATTCCTTTATACTTTTTATAACCTACTTAGCTGGATTTGTTTTGTGGTTTTTAACAGCTCTTTGATGTACAAATCACTATTGCTGAGGGCATATACGTATGAGCAAAAACCTAAACCTCCAAATTTTGCATACATGTCTATAGCTCCCAACTATTTTCTTTATTTTACTGTATACTAACAGTCTTTGCACACAACACTAATCACTCTCTTAGTGCAGACATTTCCCTGGCTGATTCTTCAATTATATCCCATCTACATCTTATCGCAAAAGCTCTTCCTGCAAGATCAACATCCCTTACACCAGGGATGTCTAACATTTTGACCTTCCTTGGCCACATTGGAAGAGAAGGAATTGTATTGAGCCGCATTTGTTCAGGTGCGGCAGCCCATTCATTTGAATGGGCTGCTGTGCCTGCGTTTCATTCAGAAAAAAGGTCCCTGCACCATTCTTGAACTGCAACGCCTGGGAAATTGCATAGTGCTTTCCCACCATGCAATTTCCCGTTGGTTCCCGCACCTGAAAACGTTTTTTTTTTTTTTTTAAATCAAATTACTTTTTATTGAAGATTTTTCAGTAATACAAAAAAGAAAAACAGCAAAAAGCCAAACACAAAACAACGACCATCACAAAAATTGTTAGCAGTCGTACATTCCCACAATACAAAGAGTAGCAACCACCTTACATAAATGTATAATTAGGGAAATATCCAGACATCAGTAATGCATATCAAGCAAAAGAAATAAATCAATAATCAAAGATCATATCATCGCAGCCCACCTCAACAAAATAAATTGGCAGCGGTACAGCGGCTGCATCCTGTCAGAATACAAAAGCTCAGCAGAGAGATTCATCCTTCAGTGAAGTGTGGATGGAGGTAGATTTTATTATTTTTTTTAACAAAAAAAATCAGTAGTGTATAGCCAACTCAAAGGATACATCCATTTAAAAATAAATAAATGCACATGTTTTGTGCAGATAAAAAATGTGCATTTTTTTTTTTTTAAGGAGCCTGCAGAGCATTGTACCATGATCAGCAGATTGGGGATGCAACATCAGGCTCCTTCAGACTCTTGTCAGCTGTCTGCTTTTACCCAGTGGCGGCTGGTACTCAAAATATTTGGGGGGGGGGGGGCGCAAACAGAAAAATCTAATAAGCATTGCTTTGCGGCCAAAAACGCAGTCAAAAATTGCGTGACTTTGAGGTCACACAAGTGGGCCTTCAGTAATCAAGGTATAGTGTGCCCCCTTCAATGCAGAGTGACCACAGCGTGCCCCCTTCAATGCAGAGTGACCACAGCGTGCCCCCTTCAATGCAGAGTGACCACAGTGTGCCCCCTTCAATGCAGAGTGACCACAGTGTGCCCCCTTCAATGCAGAGTGACCACAGTGTGCCCCCTTCAATGCAGAGTGACCACAGCGTGCCCCCTTTCAATGCACAGTGACCAGCGTGCCCCCCTTTCAATGCACAGTAACCAGCGTGCCCCCCTTTCAATGCACAGTGACCAGCGTGCCCCCCTTTCAATGCACAGTGACCAGCGTGCCCCCCTTTCAATGCACAGTGACCAGCGTGCCCCCCTTTCAATGCACAGTGACCAGCGTGACCCCTTTCAGTGCACAGTGACCAGCGTGACCCCTTTCAATGCACAGTGACCAGCGTGACCCCTTTCAATGCACAGTGACCAGCGTGACCCCTTTCAATGCACAGTGACCTGCGTGACCCCTTTCAATGCACAGTGACCTGCGTGAGCCCTTTCAATGCACAGTGACCAGCGTGACCCCTTTCAATGCACAGTGACCAGCGTGACCCCTTTCAATGCACAGTGACCTGCGTGACCCCTTTTAATGCACAGTGACCTGCGTGACCCCTTTCAATGTACAGTGACCTGCGTGACCCCTTTCAATGTACAGTGACCTGCGTGACCCCTTTCAATGCACAGTGACCTGCGTGACCCCTTTCAATGCACAGTGACTAGCGTTTCAGTTCCCAGTGGAGGGGGGGGAGTGGTTTGCTCCTCAGCACATCCAAAGCAGGACAGATGGGGCTCGCATATGATATCCAGCAGCCATGAACCTCACAGCAAAGACTCAACTCTGAGCTGAGTGTTGGAGAGATGTGTGATCAGAGCTGGAAGACTTCCCACCATACACACACACGATCCTCAAGGCACCAAGTCACAGATCCCAATGCATCCCTTCTAACTGTCCACTCCAGCGGCGCTGACCGTGTCTTGCAAAGGATGCCATCAGCCCCCTCCCCGAGACACTTACCTCTAGCGGCGGCTTCATTCCGGTCCCCCCGTCTCCTTGAGTCCTGTCTTCCCACCTCCTTCCTATTAGAGCCTCTGGCTCTAATCCGGTGATGTTAAAAAAAAAAAAAATCCCCATTGAACACCATGCGTCCGGCGCCCTGCATGTAGATTAGGGGGCCGGACGCATGGATGGGTGGGGGGGGGGGCCCTGCACCCCCAACGTACCGGCCGCCACTGTACAGTTACTGAACTGCAGGAAGCTCAATGAACTATGAGAGCGCTCATCAGCACCCTTGCAGTTCATTAAGCACTACAAACCATCTTCCGCAATGGCAGACGGTAGTTTTAGTTTATTTATTCACAGAACTCTGTGAATGAGTGACGTGGCCATGTGGGTGAAGCCTCATACAGCTGCGATGTTTTCAAGAGAATACACTGTCATAGGGAGGGGGGTGGGATCGCAGGGTAATGGAGAGGGTGTTGAACATGTTACACCCTAAATACAGGTGTAAAATGTTCAGAAAGGTGAACTTCGTCTTTTCATGATGACTCCCAGTATCTCAACCAGTAAGTCTGCTGAGAGTTTAAAGTGATATTAAAGGTTTGGCTTTAAAAAGAAAAAAAAATATGTTAGATTTGCCTGCTCTGTGCAATGATTTTGCACAGAGCAGCACCAATCCTCCTCTTCTCGGGTCCCCCAGCGGTGCTCCTCCCTCTTGACCACTGCCCCCAATAACAAGCTGCTTGTTATGGGGGACACTGGTGTGTGCTCGCTCGCCTTCATAAGACACGCAGAACCGTGGCTCTGCCCCACCCACACTTTCTCCTCATTGGCTCGCAGACTGTGGTTGACAGCAGTGGGCACCAATGGCTCCTATTGCTGTCTCAGCCAATGAGGAGAGGGCGTTCCGGTACAGCCCAGACTCTCGTGCACATCGCTGGATGGAAATGAGGCTCAAGTAAGTATTGAGGGGGCAGTAGGGGGAGAAGTACACAGAAGGTTTTTTACCTTTACGCATGAATGTAAAAAAAAAACCTTCAGTCTTTACAAATTAATTCTCTAAATTTACATATTTTCTGATGCAGTATTCTGCATTTTCCCTACAACATAAAATATTATCTATCGATATAATTTTGAAATAATGATTTTTCTTTAAAATCCTTCCTTGTTTCCTATTGTTTAATTGGTGGTGTTTGGATGGTATTTTCCATTCTCTAAATTGCTTAATAATCCTATGTCTGCAACATGATATCTAGCCTTTGGAAGCGTATTGTTTCCATTTACTGCTGTGACTTTTATATGTGTACTGTCCATGCTAAGCTGCACACATTCACTGTAATTCCATGCACTCTAAATGGTACAAAATGACAGTTTTAATCACTTTAATTTGTCAGGAGTGTCTGAGCCATAAAATATATTTTTTGTATTTACTGTGCAGCGACATTTCTATTCATGACGTTGATGTCAGTGATGAAGAGGCAAACGGAATTGTGGAGGAAGCATTAGAATTGCGCAGAAAGAGGCAGGCTTTAAATGTGAAGAAGCAGGAGCCCGATTTAAAGCTGGTTCAGCCAATCCCATTTTTTACGTAAGTCTTATTCATTTAACAGAGATGTTTGTATAAAGTAGAATTTGTTACAAGATGGTCAATTGGGTTAATATCTGCTTTTTGTTTGTAGTTGGAAGTGTCTTGGTGAAAGTCTTCTGGCCATGTATCGTCACCTCACAACCTGTGAACCCCCTCGTCCTAGTTTGGGAAAAAGGGTAGACCTTTCAGACTACAAAGATGTATCACAACCTCCTCCTGTTCCCAAGACCTCCTCTCCAATAAGCATTCCTACAGAAGCACCCAGCATCTCGACTCCGAAAACACCCGTTATCCCAGCACCAGAGCCAGTTTCTGCACTTTCCTCCGTCACTCCTTCACTATCTTCTCAGAATATCAATGATTTGTCCACTGCACAAGGTAACCAATATTATGTTTTATTTGAAATGTACCAGTGGAGGTACAGAAGGACAAATTAGATGTGTAGTCCGTATAGGAGCACATACACTACCTACAATATATAAAAATAAATAGGAGCACATACACTACTTACAATATATAAAAATAAATCGCAAAAAAAGCTCTGCTCACAAGGTCTTGCAATCTAGTTCATATGTTTGTGTTTGGGGAAAAAGTAAGATTTTTCTTTTTGAAATATTCTGGCCTAGTTTGCCATAAAATTGTGCTGTAGTCATACTTCTTCTAGAATGAAATGACTGAAAAATGGTTCTAAACACCTTAGATTGTAAGCTCCTTGAGGGCAGGGACTGATGTGAATGTACAATGTATATGTAAAGCGCTGCGTAAATTGACAGCGCTATACAAGTACCTGAAATATTTAAAAAAAAATGCAGAAGGTTTTTCTATCTTAATGTAAACATTGTGTGTTGGAGATTTTTGTAGGATCTCTATCAATGTGTTAAGCTAATTAAGTTTTCAAAGTAACATTTTGTTTTATGTTTGCATTAAATTAGATCAGCTGGCAAGTGACAAGAGCAGGAAAGGTGTGAAGAGGAAGAGGGTGTCTGAGGATGCTGGGGAAACCGCTAAGAGACGCTCTGCCCGGGTCCGTAACACTAAATGCAAAAAGGAGGAGAGAATCGATTTTCAAGAATTGTTAATAAAATTCTTGCCTTCAAGGTAGTGTGAATTATGTAGTGCATTGCGTACTTGCCTCAAATAACTAATGCATGTAAACAAAAACTTTCATTTAAATGCATTCCTCAATAGCAGTTATTGTAAAGACTAAACATTTTTTTACTTTAATGCATTCCCTGCAATAAATTGTGAAAAAAAGTTGGTGCGCTAAAACTGAAATGTGTTCTTAATCAATATTATAAAAAGCCATGATATTGAAACACAATATAAACCATAAATATATCATATATGTGAAAAATCCAAAATAAAGTCCATCAAATGATAGTGATATTCCGTGAAATTTCTGTGATATATTCTGTGCAAAAACTCAGTTCAACATAAAGGGACATCCACGTGAAACGATCCCACCACCAGCAGGTTAGCTTCTTACCAGAAATATGTGTATAAATGGCGTAACTCATCCACATAGACCAAGGTTTTAGCTATTTTCCCATATACCCAGCATGTACACCCAGTATGTAAGCACACTCAAAAGCCTCTTACCAGATGTAAGATAGGTTGGGCGTTATGGTTAAACTCTCCACTTTCCGAGATGTGACTCTAGGCTGGCTATCGGTCATATGGTCCGCAGATGGGGTGGTGCTCTGTCTCTTAAATTACTCCACAGTTCGTTTATGTAAAGAAAATCAATGGAATCGACAATGGTGCATTACACCCGATTTATTGAATAAAAAAAGACGATTGCACTTACATGCATCCAAGATGTATGCTGGCATAAATGAATTGAGCCTGTGGGAACTCACGTCCGGCTGCAGCACGGACGGATGACGTGAGTGGCGGCGCGACACGCCTCCTCTCTTGCCAGCATACATCTTGGATACATGTAAGTGCAATCGCCTATTTTTATTCAATAAATTTAGAACGGTTCCATTTCACTGAACGGTTCCATTTCAACTAAGTCGCCCGACAAGTTGCCCCAGTGTGAACCGAGCCTAAAATTCTATGGAAAATTTAGGGTACAATAGATTTTTTTATGATTTCACAGACACATGCAGTTTTAAAGTATGACTAAAGGCAAAACATTTCTTTTAGTTTTGGGTAGAGTGGAGAGGGATTAGAACACCTGTCAGGATTTTATTGCTGTCTGTGTCCTCGTTAGGGAGATTCCCCCTCTCGATTTGTCCTGTTTACCATTAATATTGAAAGTAAAAGAAAATCCAAAACTTTGGGTTGTCCCCAGAAAAGTAATAGAGGGCCAATGTAGACACTAGTTCTGGTAACCAGGGGTCCCCAAGGAATTCTTTTAATTTGCAGGGATTTCCTGTTACGCTATGGGACATCAAGTGAAGGAAAATCTCTGCAATGGGACACAGATGGCGAAAAGAAAAAAATATGATGGGTTTTAACCCTCCCTTACTCTATCCAAAATGATAAAAAAAAGGTTTGCTATAATTCTACCTTTAGGCTTCACATGTTTGGTGTGCACTTACTCAACACAACCCCATATTTTACATTTTAGCAAAAAAATGGCTATAATATTGTTTATTTGCACTAAAATCATTTTAGTGTCTTTTTTTTTTTTTTTTTTCTTTATGCAGTAGCTCATAAACATCTTAGCCAAACCTAAATCCAAACATCCCCAAAACTTGGTAGGGCATCCTACAATTAGTATTTCCTGAGGAATACTTCTTCAGCTTGTTCTGGACATTTTATAGATAGGCAACTCCTATCCTCATATTGATTAGTATAACTACTGCAGTAGGGAACAGAAACAAAAAGATACACTCCGCATCTTTCCAAAATAACTGTTCTGTTTTATTTGATGCAATTGAAGGCTTTTACACACATGATTACATAGGTATCACATTAATATTACAGTTGTACTTTTATGGTGACAAGGGGCGTAACATAGGCAGGCTAATTCTTATCAGGACAAATAATGTAATAGGGCTGCAACGACGCGTCGACGTAGTCGACTACGAAAAATCGTCGACGTGCGTGAAAGGCGTGGACGCGTCAACACGTGACGTCACACGCCCCCCTGGCCCGACTCGCCTACCGGGATGCCAAGATACGGCCGGCCCGCAGCGCCGCTTTAAGCATTGCCGGCCGGGCCACTGCATTAATTGGGGCCGCTGCAGGCTGATCCCTCCCACTGTCCCACACAGACGAGATGTCACGCGCCACTCCAGCAGCAGCATGTGATCGCAGGTGAGCCTGAGGGTTCTGCACTGGGAGGGGGGGCTTACTAAGTGGTCTGTACTAGGTGGGAGGGCTTACTGAGGGGCCTGCACTGGGAGGGGGGCTTACTAAGTGGTTTGTACTAGGTGGGAGGGCTTACTGAGGGGTCTGCACTGGGAGGGGGCTTACTAAGTGGTCTGTACTAGGTGGGAGGTCTTACTGTGGGGTCTGTACTGGGAGGGGGCTTACTGAGGGGTCTGTACTGGGAGGGGGCTTACTGAGGGGTCTGTGCTGGAAGGGGGCTTACTGAGGGGTCTGTACTGGGAGGGGGGCTTACTGAGGGTCTGTACTGAGAGGGGGGCTTACTGAGGGGTCTGTACTGGGAGGGGGGCTTACTGAGGGGTCTGTACTGAGAGGGGGGCTTACTGAGGGGGTCTGTATTAATTACAGGATTAATTAGCTAATCAAAAAAACACTCAATTAAGCAAAAAAATAGAATAAAAATAATCGTTAGATTAGTCGACTAATCATAAAAATAATCGATAGATTAGTCGACAGACAAATTAATCGTTAGTTGCAGCCCTATAATGTAAACATGTAATGAAAACATTATTAGTGCCGTGTGCACAATGAGTGCAGTGTGCAATACATACAAAATAAAATACAATACGTAATATACAGGATGTACAAATTTCCTTTACAAGCTCACAGCACTTAAAGTCTTTTTTTTTTTTTGCTTTTGCCTACCAACGTAACTTTCATATCTTGACTATTTCCTAAATTTTTAACATGGGGGATACATCTCAAACTATACATCTCCTACGTTCAGTTTCATCCACACCACGATCCCACCCCCCCCCCCCCCCCCGCTACCCATCCTCTAGCGTTTCATCTGCCAACAGTGAGTATGCAGTTACAACAATGACAAATTGTAGATTATGGTATCTCCAAGACTCCTCCTGCTTTCAATTTGCCTTGGTAGTTGATAACTAATGAGCACATGTCTCCTATATATTGGTCTGTCAACTCTCACAGAGCAGTGAGTTATTTTTTAAAGAGACTTCATAACTTTAGGACATCTTTTGCATCCTTACTGAAGACATGCCATGAGACAGATGATATCCAGATTTCTACCTAAAAATACAAAGAGGTCTCTGATATGACATGCTGCTTTTATAGCATAGCATAATTAACTGCATGGCATAAGTGAGAATTCCTCTTATTGTAGACCTTTGTGTGCGCTGGATAAGATGCTTTGTTAATGCACATATGAGTATATAAGTAAATAGAGGTGCAAATTTCTTTCAAGGTGTTCACTTTCCTGATAATAATAGCTTTGATTTCATTTTGGTTTGCTCTTGTTGACCTTGTATATTTTATTATTCTGTGTGTCTTCTAGGCTTCGCAAATCTGACTCAGAGGAAGAAGAAGATTCCTTCAGCAATTATGAGATGCAATCGGACATAAAACGGAACAATTTCCAAGCTGGTGATCATGTGATGTCATTTGATTCCACTACATTCATGGAGTCAGGTCTGAGGCGAATTGCATTGCTGTAATATTAAGGCTTGTGTACATGGGTTTTTGCTCAGAATTGATTTTCCGGTAATGGTTACTCAAAAGCATCGTAAAGCAGGTTGATGCAACTTTTGGAGTCAAATGCTGGCCTGAAGGATAGTAATTGCAGGTCAACTGCACCTGTTATCAAACTCAGAATGAGCTCCTAAACCCCCATTCACATTGAACGCGGCTTTGAAATCGTGTCACTTCATCTGAACTCGCACGATTTCATCTGATCTCGCATGATTTCAAAGCTACATTTCAGTCTGACTTCGGGGGGCGACTTGAAAGACATTTGTGCGGGTTCATGCACAGATGTCTATTGAAGTCGCCCCCAAAGTCGATAAAAGTAGTGCAGGAACTACTTTTAAAAATTGGTGCGGTGTCGCATTGATGGGGATGGTGCGATTTTAGGCAACCTGTCAAATTGCATGTCAAATTGCGCAGATTTGAACGTGTCAAAGTGTCTCATGCTGATCTCAAACACAGACTAAGCACATGTGAAAGAATGCTGCATTTGCTCATTGATAAAAGCCCTTAAACTGTAAGCATTCATGGGCATTATCTCCTTATTTCTATGTCTCAGGTCTGTAACTTGCAACTATTTATTATTTTAAGTGGTTCTAAAGGCTGAAGGTTTTTTTTTTTTACCTTTTAATGTGGTTGTTATCCCTCTCATATACCCAGGGAAGTGAATAGCCTCAGGGTATACACAGAGATAAAACAAATCCTACACAAATGTATTTGTTTATCTGCAGTCTTGTCTTCTCTACATCTCTTCAAAAGTGCAGAATTGTGATTAAAAAAAAATCTATTTTTTTTAATTAATGTATCCTTACTCTGTTGATCTACTGGAAATAATCATGTTGGGCACACATACAATTTTGTGAATTAAGCTTCTTTTTCATATACTGTCATTACAGAGAAGCAAGATGTGCATCAATTTTTGTTGGATAATCTGGAAAATGGTGGTATTCTGGAGCTCTTGATGAGATATCTGAAAGTGATTGCTCAGAAATTCTTGGTGAAGTGGCCTCCAGGTCTAGCAGATGTTGTGCTTAATATATACATTAACTGGCGGAAGCACAGTAGTGGACTGCCTAACCCACTGCTTAGGGACTGCAGGAACCATCACATTCGGGTAAGAAGGGCAGCAATATATGTTACATAGACTTAGGGCAGCCATGCTAAACTGGTGTATCTCTTTCGTTCATTGATGGACACCGCTCCTTAGATTCTTGACCAGTGAGTTATACTGCCCCCTACAGGATTAGGACACTAGGCAGAAAAAAGAACTCGACTATGTCTATGGGGAGTCCCAAGAGGTATACTTCCCCACTCTGCTATAGGTACTCAGTTTTGTTCTGCCTAGTCAGGAGTAAGGATCTAGTTCCTTGCTGGGATCTCTGGTCCTGGCAATTCTTTCTTTTTTTTTTTTTTTAAAATAGCTTTTTTTTCCCCGTTTTTTTTTTTTCCTGTGAGATCTACAATCAACTGCTGGACTGGGTGATGGCTGGATAATCTAGATCCAGTGGTCACCCCAGTCTAGCCAGCGAGGGCGCGCAGACCGCAGGTCCGCGCTAGATTGGCCGCGACATAGCCCCACTGGATGGGGGCCGGCCTGAGAGTTAAATGCCTCGCTAGGTCACAGTTTCAGTGGCGAGGGGTTCTGTCTGAAGCGGGGCCCGCTTAGTTCCCGGTATGGGGAGTAGCTGTCCCCCCCTCTCCTCCCAGGGGGTTTTGGGGTGGGTGTGGGCCCTACCTGGGACGGTCGGACACCTGGGTTCCCCTCCTTCTAGTTAGGCCCTCCCTGCCTTCTGGTGGTCCCTGTGGGTCATCTATGTGTAGCAAAACAGTGGTAACATCCAAAACGTCCCTTTGTGGTTCCAAACGCTTTGCAATGAGGTACCCCTTTGAAGAGTTCCTCCTTAAATAGTGGACTGTTCCACCGGTGGTGGACCCGCGGGTTTCAAGGTTAAATAAGGCAACATGATCCCCGTTGAGGAATCGCCAGCCTTTAAGGATCCAATTGAAGAGACAAGAACTCACTGCTCAAGGTGGTGTAATTGCCTGATGACTTACACCGGTGCATGCCCCGGCTCGCCTCCGTGAAAACTTGATAAAGGAAAAGGAATTGGCAGCACTCCAGGTTGAGTCAAAATCCAGATTTATTGACTGGACATCCAAATATGACAATCGTGACAAGGTAGATGCGTTTCACACACTGACTGTGTGCTTATTCATTAGTGATGTATTAGTAATGATTAAGCACACAGTCAGTGTGTGAAACGCGTCTACCTTGTCACGATTGTCATATTTGGATGTCCAGTCAATAAATCTGGATTTTGACTCAACCTGGAGTGCTGCCAATTCCTTTTTCTTTAAGGATCCAGCTGACAGAAAAGCGGAGGCTGTGGCCCGCAAAATGTTCACTGTTATGGGTTCGGCACTTATGCTGGTCTTCACCATTGCCCTGATGTCGCAGACTCTGACCGAGTGGGCAAAACTTTTCCTCCGTGTCCTGGAGGGTGAGCAGCTCCCCCCTGCCTTTTCTGAGCTGGCGGACCAGTTAGTCCAGGGGCTGCAGTTTATCTGTGATGCCTCTATGGATGCGGCTCCCCTGGTTTCTAAACTGTCTGTTTTGGCAGTGGTACTTAGGCGCGTTTTGTGGCTTAAGTGTTGGTCTCCGGACCAGACCTCTAAAAAAGCCTTAACTGATCTAGCTTTTCAGGGAGATCATCTGTTTTGGGGCTACCTCGGGTGACATTATTAGGAGTCTCACAGGAGGGAGGAGTGCTTTTCTTCTGCGGGCTGGTGTGGGTAAGGAACCTCGTCGTAGACGTGGCCTGTCCTTCTCGGCTCACAAGAAGTTTTTTTGCCCCTCAGGGTCCGCTGACAAGGGTTCAAAGCCTTTCAAGGCCTCTTTGGGAGGATCCAAGGGACCTTGGTCTGGCAAACTGAGAGCAGGATTCTCCAGACCAGCGGACAAGGCTCCCTCAGCATAAAGGTGCACCCTCACCTGTGCCTGGGGTGGGGGGACGTGTTCGCTGGTTTCCGGCCCGTGGACCCACTTGTCTTTCAACCAAGCAAGTTGTTGTGCAGCGTGGTATAAAATTTGACTATTTTTAATTTATTACTAAAAGGCGATGTCTGAACTATCAATAGAATTATGACGCAGTGCCTCCAGCCGATTTCGGCAAATAATTTAATAACTAAGAAAAACCCAATCAATTTTGTTCAGACCTCCAATAATATACCACAACAATTTTCCTGAGCCCTTGGCGCTTACGGTGAATTCTTACCAATATATAAATATCTCCCAATTAAATCAATAAATATAATTTATTAAGATACGAGTATAATTATATATTTACATACAAAACTAAATTTACTGGTGATTAATATTCCACACACAATATCAAAATACGTTGCACAGATACAATGTGATTAGAATTAATTTTTTTTTTTTTAAACCAGACACAGAATTAAATATAACCCGATAAAAGTAAAATTAACTGTGAATTAAAATATTAAAAACAAAATGCCTGACCACTCTTAAGGCAGTTTCTCACTTTCCGCGGCCGTAGGAAAGAAAGGAACTTATCTTAAAGAGTCACACCCTATTATACCCAACACACTTAAATTCAGCCTTAACTCTAGACAAACACTTGAAATTCATAAAATCAATTGATTCAGTGAAAAGAAAAATTAACATATAGAGTTGCTCTACCCGATGTAAATGACCATATATGTATAATTTCAGACAATGTCATACAATTCCTATTATCTTGGGAGTAAATGGGTTAAATTATTAAGTCTATCTCTCACCACTCCTTCCAAGGAAAATGTTCAAAGTAAAGTAGTTCGTCTCTCAGCAGGAGATCAGCCAATGGGCAGTGGTCAAAATGGCAGCAGTCTTTTCCTGTGTCCTTCCTTAGGCGTGTTTTTTAGGATTTTTTTTTTTTCAGAGTCCCTTGTTTTTCCAGGGGTCCTTATTTATATGATCAGAAACTATTGATTGAAATGACCACTCCCCAACCAATATTGACTGTTTCTTCAGTGGTGGTTTTCAGAAGTGGGCAGTGACTGGTCGATTGTCACCTGCCCATTGGTTAACAGTTAGTTGCATCATTGCAAATGGGATTGTCCTATAATGTGATGTGGGAGTTGCTATAAACCATATATGAATTATATTTTTGGGGATTTGGTGATTTCTGCTTTTTATAACATTTCAATATTTTGATTCAAGATTATGTTTTCTGCTGGTAGTGTCATTATTAATAGCAGTATTCATTTCCTGTAGGAATAATTCCATAATCCTTGTGTAATATTCTTTAAGTACAAGAGATTTATAGGGATATCTCATGCTAGTGTAGTTTATATCATCATTGAACATTATTTGTGATTTGGTGGGTGAGCCACCTCTATTGATGAATTATTCTTGTGAAACACTATCCCCTACATATAACAACAAAGTTCAATATATGGTGATAACTGGATACACACACACATGCACATACACACACAGATATATTAATACACGTGCGTGTACACACATACCCATACATGTACACACACATATCCACACACGCACATGTACATATGTACCATACACATATACATGCATATACCTACACACCTACACGCACATATATACATACATGTGTATACATATATATATATATATATATATATATATATACATATATATATATATATATATATATATATATAAACATATCTACATACACAGATGCACACATCCTAGTCACCATTTTGTTGAAGAGGCTTATGTATTCAGCTGAGTCAATACTATTGCGTCTTAAGAAGAGTTAGTTTTCACCCTAGAACAATGGGGACCGTCTATTGCTTTGTTTCTTCTGTTGAATAAGTTTCTTCTTCAAACTTTGATTTTCAGGTTTTTATCACCTTTCTTTGTACAAAACCTTGAGAATTGGGGACGTTTTTGTATGGCCAATTGTCTCTGACTAATTACACAAACCTGTCTTAATTTGCACTGTTGAAGGTTTGGTCAATACTATTGTGTGTGTGTGGCCAGTTTTTTTTTTTTTTTTTTTTTTTACAGAGGTTGATGTGTCAGGCTGAGGTCAGTGTAAGTGTCGCAAGTATATTTCATCATTTAATATTTTCATATATCGATAACCTGACATATCCCCCTTTTTGATTTGCATGTATGTCAGCATCATACAGGGAAATCAACTAATAGGCAGGTTATGGATCATTATGGTACATTCCACTGACGAGTCTGTATTGCTTTCGAGTGTAGGGCGTACTATTCCTTGATTTCAGGGGATATGCTGAGGTTTAAAACATTTTTCGGTGTAGGTCCTTGGATCCACACTTGTGCAAACTTTTTGGGTGATGATTCGTTTGTCAGTCAAGATGAATCCGGGTGCTTCTTGGACAAGTATTCCCGATGAAGGTCCTGGTCGGGCGATGAGGCCGGCCTGGCCTGGTAGACATATCCCCAGCAGGATACCCGGGATGCTCCACATAGCAGGACTCCAGGACATTCTCGTGGGAAGGTCTCTCCTTCGGGATATCTGGTCCTCCTTCCTTGAGTGATCGCTGGCAGACAGGTTTCTGGTTTGATACATCAGATCATTATCAGGGCTTCCTGCTAGGGTCTGGTCGCTAGCACTTCCGATCACCAGTTTGGCTGTCATCTGGGGCATCATTATATACACTATAGTAGGTAAATAAACAGTTTTAGTATCAGATACATATATATATATAAAAATAGCCCTGTAAAGCAAAATGTTGATTCACCCTAATTTTATTCTGCCCTTATGATCTTTCCATAATCCAAGAGGAGTGCGTGGTTCAGTCTCCCAACAGCTGTAATTGTGATTTGGGATGGCAAGCACGCAATTGATTTATATGCACCCATCTCTCACTGATTTCACCATTCCGAGGGATGTGTAATTTATATGCCACGGGGGAAATCTTATCAGCTATGTTAAACGGACCTTTCCAAGATGGAAGGAATTTCCGTTCCTTGACCTGGTCTCTCGCAAAATTGTATAGGTAGACTTTGTCCCCAATCTCGTACTCCTTCTTGGTGGTTTTAAGGTCATAGTAGGTCTTAGCGCCAACTGCGGCTCTTTCAATGTTTCGCTGGGCAAAGGCAAAAGCATACTGTAAATGTTTTCGCAGATCCTCTATGTATTGGTGTGTTGTGGTGGCATTGACCAAATTGTGATCTGTAGTGCGGTACAATAAGTGCTGGGGCAATACCATCTGCCTTCCGGTCATGAGTTCGAAAGGGGACATTTTTGTGACCGTACTCGGAGTTGCCCTTAAGGCCATCAAGACTAGGGGAAGTTTGACATCCCAGTCTTTGCCTGTCTCCTTAACAAATTTCTTTAGGATGTTGACAATTGTCTGATTGTACCGTTCTACTCCACCACTAGAGGAGGGCCGATATGCGATATGCAATTTCCTTTTCACGCCCAATATTTTCCACAGTTTGGTCATCACTTCACTAGTGAAATGTGAACCCCTATCAGATTCTATCCTCTGGGGTAGACCAAACCGTGAAAAAATGTGATTAATTAATAAGGCAGCGCATGTATCAGAGCTATTGTTTGGCGCTGGAATACATTCAACATACTTGGTAAATAAACATGTAATGGTTAACATATACCGATTCCCTCGTGAAGATTTAGTGACAGGTCCAATGAAGTCCATTTGAAGGTCTGACCAAGGCATACAGATCCCCCTTTTCTGAAGGGGGGCCCGATGGGTTGGTGAAGCCGGTTGAAATTGGGGACATATTAAACAGCCTTGGCAGTATGCCTTCACATCGCGCAGCATATGAGGCCAGTAGGCATAATTCCGAAGGATCTCATAGGTGATCTTCTCCCCACGATGCCCGGAAGTGGGAGCGTCATGGGCGTGTTGCAACATTAACCCTCTAAATTTAAGTGGAACTACCCATTGTTGGATACTCCCTTTTGATGTGCGTATCAACAATCCCTGATGCAATGCAAACTGGGATTTGGACTTCATTAAAATGCGTAAATCCTCTTTACCGGTACCATCCCCTTGGCTAATGGGATTTTGGTCAGAATTTTCTAGGTGTCTATAAAATAAGCCAATTATTGGGTCTTCTTTTTGAGCTGTAATTAAATCTTCACTGGGGGCATCATGACTCCATTGTAACACATTTGCATCTTTGCTCACCCTGGCTTGTTGTCTAGTTACAGCTTCTAACTGTACTGCCCCCAAAAATTTATCAATATCTAGTGATTCACCTTTTATGGCCCCTTCTTTGGCCAGGGAATCAGCCAGATCATTACCTTCCTTCTCAGCACCTAGGACTTTAGAGTGGCCCTTGGTCTTCTTAAAATACAAGGTGATGTCATTTTCCCTTACCAGCTGGTCTATTTGGCAAAATAACCTACCATGTTTAAGGGGTTTCTGGTTGCTTTTTAGCATGTGGTTCCTTTTCCACCTAGGAAGATATTCAACAAAACTGTTCCTAACATAATTGGAATCGGTGATGATGGAAAATTCTTTTAGGTTATATTCTATGGCCATCTCGACAGCTTTTAGAATGGCAGCGAGTTCAGCAACTTGGCTGCTTTTGGATCCAAGCTTGTATCCCACAGAGGTTGGGGCTACACCTTGGGTCCATACAATCCCGATACCTGCCACTAGTTGGAGCTGTTCTCCATCCTTATGATGATAGGCGCAACCATCTACATATACACACGGCAACCGTTTACAGTACTCTTCATCATAAACTTTATAGGGAGACAACAGTTGTTCTTCCAAAAAGTCAGCGTCCGGGTCTCCCTTACTGGGATTGGTGGCTGAACAGTCATGGAGCTCAGCAAGGCCCTGGGCTACTGGACTTTTCTTGTTCTGTTTATAACGAACTTCCAGAGGCCATCCTTGCAAGGACAAAGTCCAAGCAGTGATGCGGCTATTAGACACATTTCCATCCCTGATACGTTCACTTTGTAAATACTGTAAAGGTTGGTGTGCAGTCTCAACAATAATTCTTTCACCTTGAATATAACTGCGGAAATTCTGTAATGCCCACACCGTGGATAATAAAGCCTTTTCGCAGTCTGTAAACTTCATCTCTACTGGGGACAATGTTTTGCTAGCGTAAGCAATAACCTTACTGACATTCTCTTGTTTCTGGTAAAGAACAGAACTCATACTTACCTGCGTGTACCCTGTCTCAAGATAAAAGGGTTTACCTCCTTCTGGATATGCAAGGCAAGGAGCCTGGGTCAGTCGAACCTTCATTTCCTTTACAGCGTCTTCCTGTTCCTTACCCCACGACCATCCAATGTCTTTCTTTAGCAGATGAAGAAGCGGTTTGCTTATTTCGGCGTAGTTGTCAATGAACTTACGGGAATAGTTTACCATCCCTAGAAACGATCTCAACTCTTTCAGATTAGTAGGGACCTTACAGTTTAGCACAGCCTCAACCTTTTTCTTTTGGGGATTTAGACCTTCCGAAGTAACTTCATGGCCTAAGAAATTTACACGTGTGCGACACCACTGGGCTTTTTGTAGAGACAATTTCGCCCCGGCTGATCTTAACTGGCCTAGGACATGTCGCAGTTCTGTAAGGTGTTTGGTCATGTCAGTACTCTTGATTAGGATGTCATCAACATACGCCAGTGTTCCTCGCTCTAGGGCATCTGGCATAGCCTTATGCATAAACACAGCGAATTCATGGCCAGAATTGATAAACCCAAAAGGCATACGAACCCAACAGAACTGCTGGTTCCCAAAACTGAAAGCTAGTTTATACTGGTCTTCTTCACTGACTTTAATGGTCCAGTAACCTTGGGCACAATCAATGGCTGTGAATACCTGGGACCCTTGGAGTTGGGCAAGACACTGGTCTATGTATGGTACAGGCCATCCTGACATGTAAACACGCTTGTTTAGTTGTCGGAGGTCAGCGCACAAGCGCCACTGTCCATTGGGTTTCAAAACACCCAGGATGGGGTGATTATAGGAGCTGTGGATGGGCCTAATTATACCCCGTTCATTTAGCTTCCTAATAATCTCGGCTAGAGACTCATAGGAGGCCAAAGGAAGTCTATATTGTTTGACGAACACTGGTGGGGCCTTTGGGTCAGTCTGGATTCTGGCGAAGTGGAGTTCGGTACTCCCACAATCGTAAGAATCCTTGGCAAAGATCTCCTGGAATTCAAAGAGGAGTTCGCGGAGCAATTGTCGCTCGAGATCATTGGAGCATGCATCTGCTAGTGCTATTATCTCTTCAACTATCTCTTTGAATCCAGGAAAGCTTTCAGGCTGCCCTATCTCATATGCCTCTTCAAGTCTGGTGGTTAAATCACTAGGTGTATATCGGGCACTTTCCTCCCATTCATGTCCTTTGGGGCACTCTTGTTCTTTAATCGGTTGATCAAAGACAAGGGATGTCTCTTCAATTCTACAGGTACCATCCTTAGAATCAAAGGGATAAATGGACTCAATGGTGAACATACCTTCGGGTAAAGAATTGAACGATTGTTCAACTAATTGCTCCTCAGATAAATATTCCTCAGGTATGAGTCCAATCACTTGGTTAGTGACTCCAAATGTGTAATACCCCGTTTCTACCGCAAGACCGATAATGGTGTCCTTGGGTAGGCTAAGGTCCTGATTTGAGAGGTTGTGTATGTAGATGTATATAGGGGATTGATGCGTGTTGATCAGAGGCGTGTGGGTAATTTTTAGTCCTTCCCCCTGCATTCTCTGGGATATGCATACTAGCGCATCTGACCCTTTTAATCTTTGTCCCCTTTTTATTTTTACGGGGAGTACAAAATTATTTCTGCCTTTGGGCACGATAATTTCTTGGGCTACCTGAACCTCAACAGCATAAGGCATCTGCTGTTGGAATTTCAGGGCTAAATTTACATCCTGGTATCCCTCAGGGTCCCCCTTTAGTCGACTCCATAAACAGTCATTGATTAAGTCGACTTGAGTGGCAAACCGATGCAGTAAGTCGTTGCCGATATATATTTGGTTTTGGGGATTGTCCAAGACTATGAACACGTGAGTGGTTGTCTTATTACCTATGGTAATGTTTAACAGGCATCTAGCAATGGAATTATAATCCTCCGAATCATCAATGGCGTCTGAAATCCAATGACGTTGAGGAGTGGATAAATGGATCATTTCTATCTCAGTCATATGTTTTAAGAGCCCATGGCTCACAAAGCTATGCTCTTGCTTTAAATCAAGTTTGGCATATTTTGACCTACTAAGACCATTTATCTGGATAGGGATAAATAGATCACTGCTAACCCTTTCCACTCCTGTTAGGAACTGAGCGTGGTTTCCCCCTTTCCTAATTTTATTCTCCTGATGGAAAGACATGGTCAGTACATTATCTAGGAGGGAGATCTCTTTTATTTTATCACAGGGGATTTTAAACACATGGTCATCTCCTCCCACTTCAAGGCTTTTGTGGTCAGGTTGGATGACTGTTACATCAGGTAATTGACTATTTCTGAAATGAACTTCCAGGGAACCAGGCCTTTCTTCCACCAGGTGGCAGTGTTGCCGGGAATGGGGAGTCTGAAGTCTCTCATATTTAATTGGTGTATTGACTTGGGACCACAATACCTTGTTCACACAATCAACAATAGTGTTGAGCCTTTTAAGAAGGTCTATTCCAATGATCATGTGATGGTGTGGGAGAGTGGCAATAATAACAGGGTGCCTAAGTTCCTTATTACCTAATTTAAGTTTAAGCCAGGCAGTACCCCTAACTTCTAGTGGTTCTCCACCTACCCCTACCAGGGAACAATCAAAGCTCCTAAGTTTTGGTTTCTTGGGCATTGAGTTTGTTACTCGATTAAAATGTTCCTCTGACAGGATTGTGGCTTGGGACCCAGTGTCAATTAGGCCTAAAATTGGGTGATCACTGGCATCCTGTATTTTCACCGTAGTGAAATATCTCCCATCAGATTCGTTCAACTCACACATGAAATTGGCATGGTTGAAGATCTGGGAACCTGTCAATAATTTACAATCAGCATTGATCTCACCACACGTCACAGATTCTGTGCGCTTATTATTCCTTCTGGTTTGCCTGTTGGACTTCCTCAAGACGGACGCGCAATGAGTGGGGTGCGCTCCGTCAGACTGGTCATTTATGACTATCCCCAATGGCTCGGCTAGGTTAGAGGGGTTAAGTGAACACTGCAAGGCAGGAGGGGAATTAACAACCAACATTTGATCCTCCCTGGCCCTATGACTATGTTTCTCAATTGTGGGCACATCAGGGGTAGAGCATGCGCCCCCTTTTGCTGCATACAGTGTTATCCCCTCTGGGCCTATCGGGGGGAGGTCTATGCATTCTGTGACCCTTGGTTGGTCACAGGAGTTGCCCCTAAAAAAGATGGGTTGTTAGATTGGGTGTTCATGAATTGTGTCATTTGTCCGACCATTTGATTCACCTGCTCCTCAATTTGTCCTATACGTTGGTTGAGGGTATTTTGGTACGTTGCCCTATTTTGTCTGACCCTATTACGTTCCGGATGGGACTGGGTAGATGTCTCAGACTCATAACCACTCCTCAGGCCCCGATGCTGGGAACTCTCTCTCGGAGGTCCCCGTATTTCTCCTTGACCTTGGGGAACTGCACCAATCCGGGGTGCTCCCTCTCGTTCCTGGTCAGGAGGCGACCTATGGTCATTGTGGTTCTCAATAATATTAGGGTTTCTCATGAAGTTTGGGTCCTGGTTAAAGTTGGGGTTTCTGCCAAATCTGTTGTATCTACGGAAGTTGGGGTTTCTTTGGAATCTGGGATACCCATGGAAATTGGGGTCTCTGTGAAAGTTGGAGTATCTATTAAAATTTGAGTTTCTGTCAAAGTGGGGGTACCTATTAAAATCGGTATCCCTATTGAAATTGGAGTCTCGATTGAAATCAGGTTGGAACCCCTGGGAATATTCCCTCTTGCCCTTTCTGTGTTGTGGACCCCTTTCACTTTCACTACTGTACCCACGTGGCCTCTGTCTGTCCCCCACCGCTGGCTGGGGTCGTGGTGTGACTCCGGGAGGTCTAATGGGCCTTCCATCTCGGACTGCCTCTGCATAAGATTTTCTCTCTGTCTGCGCACCCGAAGGTTGAGGGGGCATGGTAGTGGCCGCTACTATTTTAGGGTTCTGCTGGGCCTCTCTTTTTACCCCACTTTCACTGGACTGTTGGATTGAGAAAAGGTAGTCACTCTCCCTTACTAACCAATCCAGGGAGCGTCCTTTCTTAAAGTCTTGTGCAAGACCTAATTTTATATAAGCAGGTAATGCTTCATAAAATAAGGTCTTGAATTCAGACTGATCAGGATTGGGATCCTTTTCAGCCAGAAAATAGGCATTTTTCAGTAAGGCCAGAAACTCTGTAGGGCTCTGATTCTGACCACATTTTAGATTATAGGCCGCAGCCTTGGCAGACGTTGTAGTTTTATATGGTCCAAACTCCATTTGACACCTATGTTTAACCTCCTTCCATGACTGACCATACAGGGCTTTTAATGAATCAAAGAATTGTCTGTTTTTACTTTCAAATACCCAAGGTAGCAAATCAATTTTTGTACGATCGTCCTCAATGCCTAAGATTTCTAAGGTACGTTCGTATGTTCCTAGATGGTCAGTGATGGCGGGGGATCCTTTCTTAGAAAAGACAGGAACAGTTTCTTTTAAAAATCGGATGATTTTGGGGGTGTCATATCTTTTAAAAAGGACCCTGGGCCTCCTTTCCTGTTTATATGAAGCCCTATCCATTTCCTCATCTGTATACTCTGGGGAGTACCTTTGAAGCCTAGGGGGTGACCCATATTCAGACTCTGATTGGCTATACCTTACCTGTCTCTCCCGCTGATATGGAGATCCCCCTCTTTTTATTTCCTGTTCACGATTATCACCCAGATGCATTAATTCGTGATTTATCATGGATGTTAAATCCCCTATCCGTTTCTCCAATACTTTCTGCTCTGATCTTAGAATCTCAATTTCTGCGTTGTTTGTTTCATCCTCAGTAATAGAGTTATGTTTCTTAGGGGTTTCTTTTTCTTGTCTATAAGATTCTATTTCTTGTTTAAGTGTTTGATATTTTTCTTTTAGCTTCCTAAATTGGACACGGGTTTCCTCATATAGGGTTTTACTATTTTGAACCTGGATAAGTAATTCCTCCTCAATTCCCTTAGATTGGTTAATTCTAGTCTCAGCCCATTGGAGTTTTTCTAAAAGGGATCCTATGTCTTGGTTTTTGTTTATCAAGAGGGAGCGGGTTTCCAATAATTCTTTCTTTAAGGCGGGCATTTGTGTGATAAATTCATTACACAAAAACCACAGAGTAGGCCATGTTTTCATAATGAGACGATCTTGGACCTTCGTGTCCTTCTCATTAGCATAGGCCCTTATAAGTTGGTAAACCCGGCCGCCTTCAATAAACAAATTATCAGTTAAACTCTGAGCTTGCTCTTTTTCATCCTTGACATACTTGTCTAAACTGCATCCTATGTCTAATCTTCTACGAAGGTGTTCAACTATTCCATAATCAACAAATTTATGTAATGTTTCTCGATTTTTATCAGTATCTTTAGCGGGGGTAGTGGCCATTGTTGGGATGGTTTCACCTTCCTGGCTGTGCCTAGATGGACTTGATTCACTGTGATTTCCTGCCATGCTAGGACAATAGATATTTTTGACAATGTATGTGGAGATACAATCACCAGTATGTTTTGTTATATGGTAAGATTTCCTTATAAGCGATCTCAGCAGTGCCTCCAATTAATATGTTGTGCAGCGTGGTATAAAATTTGACTATTTTTAATTTATTACTAAAAGGCGATGTCTGAACTATCAATAGAATTATGACGCAGTGCCTCCAGCCGATTTCGGCAAATAATTTAATAACTAAGAAAAACCCAATCAATTTTGTTCAGACCTCCAATAATATACCACAACAATTTTCCTGAGCCCTTGGCGCTTACGGTGAATTCTTACCAATATATAAATATCTCCCAATTAAATCAATAAATATAATTTATTAAGATACGAGTATAATTATATATTTACATACAAAACTAAATTTACTGGTGATTAATATTCCACACACAATATCAAAATACGTTGCACAGATACAATGTGATTAGAATTAATTTTTTTTTTTTTAAACCAGACACAGAATTAAATATAACCCGATAAAAGTAAAATTAACTGTGAATTAAAATATTAAAAACAAAATGCCTGACCACTCTTAAGGCAGTTTCTCACTTTCCGCGGCCGTAGGAAAGAAAGGAACTTATCTTAAAGAGTCACACCCTATTATACCCAACACACTTAAATTCAGCCTTAACTCTAGACAAACACTTGAAATTCATAAAATCAATTGATTCAGTGAAAAGAAAAATTAACATATAGAGTTGCTCTACCCGATGTAAATGACCATATATGTATAATTTCAGACAATGTCATACAATTCCTATTATCTTGGGAGTAAATGGGTTAAATTATTAAGTCTATCTCTCACCACTCCTTCCAAGGAAAATGTTCAAAGTAAAGTAGTTCGTCTCTCAGCAGGAGATCAGCCAATGGGCAGTGGTCAAAATGGCAGCAGTCTTTTCCTGTGTCCTTCCTTAGGCGTGTTTTTTAGGATTTTTTTTTTTTCAGAGTCCCTTGTTTTTCCAGGGGTCCTTATTTATATGATCAGAAACTATTGATTGAAATGACCACTCCCCAACCAATATTGACTGTTTCTTCAGTGGTGGTTTTCAGAAGTGGGCAGTGACTGGTCGATTGTCACCTGCCCATTGGTTAACAGTTAGTTGCATCATTGCAAATGGGATTGTCCTATAATGTGATGTGGGAGTTGCTATAAACCATATATGAATTATATTTTTGGGGATTTGGTGATTTCTGCTTTTTATAACATTTCAATATTTTGATTCAAGATTATGTTTTCTGCTGGTAGTGTCATTATTAATAGCAGTATTCATTTCCTGTAGGAATAATTCCATAATCCTTGTGTAATATTCTTTAAGTACAAGAGATTTATAGGGATATCTCATGCTAGTGTAGTTTATATCATCATTGAACATTATTTGTGATTTGGTGGGTGAGCCACCTCTATTGATGAATTATTCTTGTGAAACACTATCCCCTACATATAACAACAAAGTTCAATATATGGTGATAACTGGATACACACACACATGCACATACACACACAGATATATTAATACACGTGCGTGTACACACATACCCATACATGTACACACACATATCCACACACGCACATGTACATATGTACCATACACATATACATGCATATACCTACACACCTACACGCACATATATACATACATGTGTATACATATATATATATATATATATATATATATACATATATATATATATATATATATATAAACATATCTACATACACAGATGCACACATCCTAGTCACCATTTTGTTGAAGAGGCTTATGTATTCAGCTGAGTCAATACTATTGCGTCTTAAGAAGAGTTAGTTTTCACCCTAGAACAATGGGGACCGTCTATTGCTTTGTTTCTTCTGTTGAATAAGTTTCTTCTTCAAACTTTGATTTTCAGGTTTTTATCACCTTTCTTTGTACAAAACCTTGAGAATTGGGGACGTTTTTGTATGGCCAATTGTCTCTGACTAATTACACAAACCTGTCTTAATTTGCACTGTTGAAGGTTTGGTCAATACTATTGTGTGTGTGTGGCCAGTTTTTTTTTTTTTTTTTTTTTTTACAGAGGTTGATGTGTCAGGCTGAGGTCAGTGTAAGTGTCGCAAGTATATTTCATCATTTAATATTTTCATATATCGATAACCTGACAAAGTGATACAATCTGGCTTCAAGATCGAGTTTTATTCTTACCCTCCGGAAAGGTTCTTCCCTTCCAATGTGCACCTGTCCCCGGAACAATTGCAGGCTCTCTTTGGGGCGGGGCAAGACCTGCTGCTTCAGGGTGTGATTGTCCCGATTCCAACATCGGGAACCTTTTCAGGGTTTTTATTCAAACCTGTTCACGGTCTGTTTGAATAAAAACCCTGAAAATGTTCAGAGGTTGACTATTTAAGGAGGGACTCTTCAAGGGGTACCTCTTGGCCTAATGGGACAGGTCTCCGAAGTCTGTGGACAATCAGATCCGGCTGAGCCCGGAAACAAAAGGGTCTCTGGTCTGGTGGCTTTGCTCTCTGACTCTTCGACAGGGCAAATCCTTTCTCCCCTTGTACTGGACAGTGGTCACCAGGGTTGCCAGTCTATCCGGGTGGGGAGGTGTCCTGGGTCGGAGCTCCGCTCAGGATGTTTGGAAACTGGAAGAGTCCAGACTTCCGATCAATCTCTTGGAACTCCGAGTGATCAGGCTGTGCCTGGATCACTGGACAGATCATCTTCAGGAGTATCCAGTGCGAATTCAGTCAGACAATGCCACGGCCTTGGCTTATGTCAATCACCAGGGTGGAACAAGGAGTGTGTTGGCAGCTCTTGAGGTAGCCGGCATTCTACGGTGGGCAGAACGCTTTGTTCCTGCCCTTTTCTGCCTTACACATTCCAGGGGTGGAAAACTGGCAGGCGAATTATCTCAGTCAGCAGGCGTTGGCCCAAGGGGAGTGGTCCCTTCACCCGGATGTGTTTCATCAGTTATGTCTCCGGTGGGGCACCCACGAGGTGGATCTGTTGGCGTCTCGGCTCAACAGAAAGGTTCAGCAATTTGTGGCACGGTCAAGGGATCCTCTGCCAGACGCCAGGGGCACGCTAGTGGCTCTGTGGTGCCAGTATCATCTGATCTATGCCTTCCCTCCTCTCAAGCTTCTGCCGAGGCTCTTGTGCAGGAGGAATTCCGGTCATTCTAGTGGCCTGGACTGGCCTCGCCAGTCCTGCTACGCCGACCTGGTGCGGCTAGTCGCCGACGTCCCTTGGAGACTACCTCTCCCAGAGGACCTGTTGTCTCAAGGGTCAATCTTCCAGGCCAATCTTCCATCCTGCTTTACAGCCGCTGGCTTCGACGGCTTGGCTGTTGAAAGCCAGGTGCTGAAGGATAGAGGTTTGCAGGGGGTTCGACATTTGACTCACCAGTGCAGTCTCCTCTACCGCCTTGGGATCTGAACTTGGTGCTTTCAGTCCTCCAGAAGCCTCCCTTTAAAAATATTCGGGAGATTCCCCTGCTTACGTTGTCCCAGAAGGTGGCCTTTTTGGTGGCGATCACCTCTGCACACAGGTTATCGGAGTTGGCGGTGTTATCTTGTCGATTCCCTTACTTGGTGGTCCACAAAGATAAAGTGGTCTACGCCCTTGTCCGTCGTTCCTTCCTAAAGTAGTCTCTGATTTCCATTTGAATGAAGACATTGTGTTGCCTTCCCTGTGTCCCAGGCCAAAACATCCTAAGGAAATTGCATTGCATTCCCTGGACGTGGATCGGGCAATTTGTGTTTACCTGGCAGCTACGGGGTCTTTTCGGAAGTCAGACTCACTATTTGTGCTCATGGATGGGCCTTCTTCTGCGACCATTTTCGAGATGCAACAGACAGACGATGACTCAGGCCAATTCGATCAAGGGTCAGGTTCCTCCTTTCCCTGTAGAGGCGCACTCTACGCGGTCGCTCAGTGCTTTTTGGGCCTTCCGTCATCAGGCGTCAGTGACGCAGGTTTGCAAGGCTGTCACTATATTGTCAGTGAACACTTTCACAAAGTGAAAGGTTTTGCAGGCTGCTGTTTAGAGGGTCTGTTTCCCTTTTTGGGGAGAGTAATGTTTCAGGTGGGCTCCAGTTGTTTTTTTTTTTTTTTGAGCTCCTGTTACCTGGTTGGCTACGGTTTAGCCTCGGGAATTTTTTTGCTGTTCCCACCCCTCGTGTTTGACACTGCTTTGGGACATCCCACTGGTTAAGAATTTTACATTTGTGCAAAAAAAAAAAAAGAAAACAAGACTACTACAGTAAAAATGGTTGATGGTTAATTTCATATTAGATTATCTGTTCAGTTTGGGGGGGTTTGGATAGAGTTAAAGTCGTTGTAAAGCCAGAAGGCTTTTTTTATCTTAATGCATCCTAACACAACCTTCTGTATATAAAAAAAGAGATATAGGTTTCGCTGCCTGTATAATATGTGCAATCCTCATGGAAATGAACTAAATAGAAAATGGGATTTTTGACTCAATGTAAAATCCATTTCTCTGACGTTCATAGACCGACACAGCACCCGCCCCTCTATGGAGTTGCAATACTTCTGACACTGCTTGTAACAAAACTGAGTGCCTATAGCTGAGAGTGGGAATATAACCTCTGGGACTGCCCCATAGGCGTAGTCAAGCTTTTTCCTGCCTAGTGTCCTACTCCTGTAGGGGGCAGTATAACCCAATGGTCAAGAAGAAAAGGAGCTGTGTCTGTCAATGAAAATAGGAGAATATGGATTTTACAATAAATCAGTTTAGTTTCAGAATAAAAACTGAACCAGGTCCTAGGCTGTCATCCAGTCAATAAAGGCTTCACTTCTCAATTTAAGTTTGCTGCTAAATACTTCATACAGTGTGTTATGGACCCTTTCTTGGAGATAAATGTTGTAAGAGCAAAACATTGTATTGAATACTGGAATGATATTTACCAAAGTGCTGTCATTCTTTTCTCTGTGGCTCTTGGTTGACATTGCGCAACCCCATCCATATTCATTTCACTCCATTTGATCCACTGTTTCTTTGATATGCCTGGTGTAGTGACAACTAAAGTGATACTAAACACACACAGTTTAATTTACATTGTCCCTTCTTTTTCTGTAAATGGATAGTGCCACTGTAATTATTTTAATGAAAAAAAATCATCTAAGTACCTTTTTCCTAATCGATTTATAGCTGTCACACGATCCAGATCTTTCTGTGCCTGTCTGCAAGGAAACATAAGCAGGAGGAGCTTCTAGTCCTCTGCTGCTGGTCACATGTTCAAAATAAAAAAATAGCCTTTGGAATACATAGTAAAAATAAGATCAATAAACTGTTGTAAATTGGCGTAACATATATATTTGAAATTAAATCTATATTATTTTGTGGAAATAACATGGCGAGGGTAGATTTCTGACAGTCACAGGCTGTGTCGTGCCCCTCCAGCCTGTGTCTAATAAGAGGGAGGTGAAGCCTCTATTAATATACATGTAATATCCCACCCCCATTGTGTTTTTAGTTGGTTAGTGGGCATGGAGGAGGAGGGAGGGAGTGGGCTGTTAATCACTGTGTATAGACCCACATGTGTGACTCTACAGTCACATGGGCTGCTCAGATGTGATAGGGAGGAAATGCTCAGCATAGAAACTCACTGAAAACGGAGCATGTGCATAGCTGCCAACTCTGCTGCTAAATCCCCTAGCTGCATTGGGGACATTGACATAAAGTGGCGATAGAAAACCGCAATATAGGCAAAACCTTTTTTTTTCAATTTTGGAGGGGTATAACCTCTGTCTTTTTTTTTTCTTTGTTCTAACCCCTCTTCAAAATTAAAAAATACTTTTTGCCTTTACTTCTACTTGACCACTTTCAGCTCAAGGACGTCATATAATGTCCTGGACTTGAGTGGGGATACCTGAATGATGCCTGCAGCTGCAGGCATCATTCAGATATCATCTCTTGCAGCCAGCGATTCCCTTCACCATAAGAACAATCATAGTGGCAGTTCAGCCGCTTGATCGTTCTTACAGGTGGCGGGAGGGGACCAAGGTGGCCGATATTACCGATATTTCGGAAAGTGCTTGTACCGGAGTGATGCCTGCAGCTAGAGGCATCCCCCCGGTAACGGCGTCCATAGCCGATGGTCGGCTGTCTTGTAATGACAACCGATGCGGCTGAGAAGCTGCTCGGCTGTCATTACAAGGAGCGGGAGGGGACGTCTTCCCTCCCGCTGCCTTCCGCGGCTCGACGGAAGACCCGGCAACCAGCCTGCACAGCCGCTGAAGACCCGATCAAAGCCGCATTCGGCTCTGATCGGGTCTCCATGTAGAAACATGGAAGTGATATCATGACATCACTTCTGGGTACTCGGCGCCAGATTAAAATAATGACAGCATTCAAAACAGCCAAACTTGGCATTTTGAATGCTTTTAAGTGCAGAGGAGGGGTTTGGGGTGTTTTAGACCCCCAGATCCCTTCACAACAGTACCTGTCAAGTGATTTAAAAAAAAAAAAAGTTTTTTAAATGTACGAAAATATCGTCCGATACCGATATGCAATGGCCAAAATATCGGTATCGGCAACAAAAAGCGATATCGGTCGATCACTAATTCAGACCACACGTGAGGTATCGTTGTGAACTATGGAGCAAGAGCAACAATTCTAGCCCAAGACCTCCTCTGTAACTCTAAAGTTATAACCTGTAAAAAGTTTTAAAGCGTTGCCTACGGGGATTTTTAAGTACCAAAGTTTGGTACCATTCCACGAGTGTGCACAATTTTAAAGCGTGACATGTTAGGTATGTACTTACTCAGTATAACATCATCTTTCACATTCAACAAAAAAATTGGGCTAACTTTAGTGTTTTTTTTTTTTTATTCATGAAACGGGTTTTTAAAAAAAAAAACGCATTACTCCCATTTCAAAGCTTGGAGGAGGAGTTTTCATTATCTCCTGATTGTCCTATGAGGCTGCAGGACCCCTGACCCTCTGTCTGGACAGTGCTGATTTGTCACATGCACACCTCCCAAAAAGAAAAGAAAAACTCTCTAGCACTACACACCAAACTGAGCATGTGCAGCTTGCCCCCGAGGCTCTGTTCTATCAGGAGATGCATTAGGGATAGTGGAAGAAGGAGAAGACCAGAGAAGACAGAATCAAACAGCCTTTTTACACAATGCAGATGTTTAACCCCTTAAAGCGGAGTTCCACCCTGGAATTTTTTTTTTTTTTTAAAATACCCCCGGGACAGTCAGGGCTAGTGCATTCCACAATGGCTAGCCTCTGATCTGTCCCGGGTTGCACTTACCTGTTAGGACAAATACTTACCTTGAAAAAGTCTTGTCCAGCGCTGCCATCTCAGGTGTGGGCAGCTTGAAGCCAGCGCGATCCTCTTCGGCGTCCTCTTCCTCCTTGTTCGGTCCCACGATGTCCTGCGCCGGCCCCGACGTCACTTCCGGGCGTGCGCGTCATCCCTCCACAGCTTCTGGGCATGCCCAGAAGCTGTTTAGAAGGGAATGACGCGTGCGCACCGGAACTGACGTCGGGGCTGGTGCAGGCGCAATGATTCCTGGGAGCGATGACGTTCAGCTCCCAGGAATCATTGCAAAGCCAGGAAGTGACGACGGGCCGCGGCCGAGGAAGGAGGAAGAAGGAAGTAAGGTAAGTATATTTTCTTCTCTACGAGGTAAGTAAAAAAAAAAAAATGCGATTTATCCATTTGTTTTTCAGGTGACCCGGAGCGAGAAGATGGAGGTAAGTATAAAATTAGGGTGGAACTCCACTTTAAGTTCCACAGTGAGTATAACCAGCATGCTTTACATATACACACTGATTTTACTGTTGTGGGTTTAGTAACACTTTAAATGTTAACTTAAAGAGGAAGTAAAGCTTTCTCTGTAACTTGTACCTATAGGTAAGCCTATGATAAGGCTTACCTATAGGTAGTGTAAATATCCCCTAACATGCACCGTTTAGGAGATATAATTATTTGCATGCAGCCAGTGACATCACTGGCGCATGCGCTCTGAAGGAACGGCCGCCCGTGCCACTCCTTCAGAGCCCTGTGCCGTAAACAGCGGCTCCTGCCGCATGCGTGGGAGTGATGTCATCGCGGCTCCGGCCAATCAGAGAGCGCGAACCCGGAAGTAAGATGGCCTAACATGTCGGCGAGTGAGCAGTGCTGTGGGGGCTTCGTTCTAAGGTAAGTATTTCATATTGAGATAGTATGCGATGCATACAAGCTCATTATGCCTTTGTCTTTCAGGTTTTTTTTTTTCTGAGGTTTACAACCTCTTTAAGGAAAACTTTCAATCAACTTTTTTATGTTTAGTTTATACATTTCTTGTAGACATTTAAAAAGATAATCATGCGAAAACATAGGTGTAAAATGGTAGGTTTATTGTGCAGGACCAATATGTTTCAGTTAGATATGGGGACCAAGAGTTCCTTGTGAGCAGTGCTCTTATGAGACCTGAACTGAGGATTGGCCATTGCATTAAAAGAAAATGTCATGTTTCTGAAGGGAGGACAAGCATTTAAATATTTCCTATACGTTGCTGCAATTGGCTACTTTTTAACTGGCATAAAGGCCCCATTCACACCTGAGCATTTTGTAGCTTCAAGTTCATTGCTCCAAAATGCTCAATAAGTTAAATCCAATGCTTTTCAATGGTGCCTGTTCACCGTTGAACATTGGTAGTACCTGAACGCTTGAAGCTCCAAATGATCTACTTTTGAATCAGAATGGGACATTTTTGTCCTTTAGTGGGGGCATGCAAAAAAGTGCAAAAACACGTTGCAAACATTTTTGAGGCGCTCCCATATTAACAATATTAACACTCTATGGTGTCACACAGGCACAGTCCTGCCCCTTAGAAGTTCTTGTACTGCACTAAACTAAAAAAAAAAAAAAAAAAAAAAAAAAAACTTGAAAAAATGCCTCAAATTCACCTACATACCTCCTCGAATGGGGGCTAAAGGTCACTTATCCCTCTTCTTCACTATTTATAACAGGACATGATGGTTATGAGTTTGACTTGCATGGAGCTTCAACTGGACCAGTGGCTTCTATCTAAAGTGAAGAATGGCACAGGTATTTTTGTACATAGATTCCACCGTCATATTTTCATGTTATGGCACATTTGAATATGTTTACTTAATAGTAGCTTACGTGTCTTTGTAGCATCTCCTTGGAAGTGTCCTGCTGGAGTTGCTGGAGACTGCTTTGGAGCGGAGTTCTCCGGACCTCACTTTATTGAGGATCAGATGATGATGGGTTTTGCAGCTTCCCAGCGTGACCTGTTTCCAGATGGCTGGCTCAATTATGTAGTGAGAGTGTACTGGCTGAAGGCAAGATTCTTGGCTCTCCAGGTCAGTTGATTGATAGACATGTGCTGGTATTGTTTTACTGATTATTTAATTATAATTATTCTTATCCATTTTATTTGTGATATTCTTCTTGATGGATTTTGTTCAAATAATAATATTTTTATGTAATGAATTGCCTTATGGTTGCTATTTCTAACTAGGGGGACATGGAACAGGCTTTAGAAAACTTTGACATCTGCACTGACCTCTTTCAAACTCCAGAAGCTAGAGAATACAGACAGAAAGAAAAGGAAGAATCTGTGGTAATAAGACTACCAAATCTACAGCTAGACTCTACAATTTCTGTGGACGAGGTTAGTACTTGTGGCAATGGGACCAAGAAACAGGCTTGACTCCGGGTGGCAGTGACACAAACACTTCCAGATTGCACTAAGCTTCCCCTGTTACCATAGCAACATGTTTCGAGACAGCTGCCTCTTCAAGTCAAATGAAGTACCTGTTTTTTTTTTTTTTAATTAAAGGAGTTGTAAAGTTAGGAAGGTTTTTTTATCTTAATGCATTCTATGCATTAAGATAAAAAGCCTTCTGTGTGTAGCAGCCCCCCAGCACCCCTAATATTTACCTGAGCCCCCTCTCTGTCCAGTGATGTCCACGAGTCTCTAGGTCATCCTGGGACTCTCCCTCCTGATTGGCTAAGATATAGCCGCGGCGCAATTGGCTCCCGGTGGCTGTCAATCAAAGTCAGTGAGCCATTTCAGAGAGAGAGGGGGCGGAACAGCAGCTCCATGAATGGTGACACAGAGCTGCAGCTCGGCTCGGGTGCCCCCATAGCAAGCTGTTTGCTGTGGGGGCACTTGATAGGAGGGATGGACCAGGAGCAGGAACAAGGGCCATGAGAAGAGGAGGATCCGGGCTGCTCTAAACAAAACCAACTGCACAGAGGAGGTAAGTATAACATGTTTATTTTTTTATTTTATTTTTTAAAACAAAACTTTACAATCACATTAACAATTTTGTTAATTTTTCAATTTTTGATAAAAGAAATAAAAACAAAAGTAACAGACAGTAGGCAGTACACAGGGCTATCATCATACAATTAAACAGAAAACAGAAAATGAAGGGTATTCAGGTAATACAATCATCATAGTAATAGCAAACTCACAGGGGGTCACAAGAGTATGTTTGAGAATTATTTAATTAAACTACATAAACACCTTCAAGAGGAAGCGCTACAAAATTATCTACAACAAAAAGGAGACACATACTGTGAGACATAATTTTTTTCGCTTTTAATATTAATAGCAGCTGTTTTTAGAAGGCCCTGTTAAGTTGTACTTGTTTATTTGCAGCCATTTGTCTTTGTAAAGCTCAGAGAGGAAAAGGATTTTTCACTGGTCAGGGGGCGGAGAGCTGCAGTTACACCCTGTACAAGAGTTATTAGAATTGATTGGAGGGAAGGGACACACCCCCTTCCCACAGCACACAAGAACAGAGCTGAGGCTGTCAATCTGCTGGAGCTCCCTCCCCTGTGACGTTTTTAGCTCTTGGTGTTAGGAAAAGGTGTTAGAAGTGACTTGTGAAGTTAACAGAGGAATTGGACAGCAGAGAGAAATGGCACGTAGTGCTCTGGAGAGAGGCAAGTAAACACTATAGAAATATGTGCTTTGTTCAGATCTCATGTCTGAGTTTTACAACCACTTTAAGTAAGCATAAGAAGCAGGAGTTGGGGGAGGGGCAGAGGTAGGCGGAATGGGAGGAGAGAGTGTTCCGTTCACACCCCATAACATTAACCCTGTGGTTGCTAAGCCTACAAGCATGTGTTCGAAATTACGATACAACCATATCCTTGTATAACTTTACCAATTGCCGACAGCCCCACGTATATATATACTGCGGGGAATGGTCCCCGGCACGAAATCATGTACCTGTGCGTGATTTTGCTCTTCCGGGTCTGTGGCACACACGCACGCGTGCCGCCAGTGACCAGCTCCCGCTGTGATTGGACCCGCCGATCGTTCTCAAGAGAGGCAGAACGGTTGTGTGACAATGGAAGACAGAGATCCTGTGTTTCTGCTAAGCAGGAACACAGATCTCTGTCTTCCCACAGTTAAAGCAGCACCCACACAGTTAGAAATCACTACCTAGGGACACATTTAACCCTTTGATCGCCCCTGATGTTAACCCCTTCCCTGCCAGTGTCATACAGTGACAGTGCATATTTGTTAGCACCGATCACTGTATTCATGTCACTGGTCCCCAAAAAAGTGTCAGTGTCTGATTTCTCTGCCGCAATGTCGCTGATCGCCGCCATTACTAAAAAAAAAAAAAAAAAAAAAAAAAAATATATATATATATATATATATAGAAACAATTCTATAAATATATCCCATCGTTTATAGACGCTATAACTTTTGCCAAACTAAACAATATATGCTTATTGGGATTTTTTTTTTTTTTTTACCAAAAATATATAGCAGAATACATATTAGCCTAAATTGGTGAAGAAATTTGATTTTTTTTAAAAAATTTATTGGGTGTCTTTTATAGCAGTAAGTAAGAAATATTGTTTTTTTTTTTTCTCAAAATTGTCGGCCTTTTTTTGTTTATAGCACAAAAAATAAGAACAGCAGAGGTGATCAAATACCACCAAAAGAAAGCTCTATTTGTGGAATAAAAAGAGCATTGATTTTTTTTGTGTACAGCATTGGACGGTCGCGCAATTATATGTTAAAGTAACGCAGTATTGCAAAAAATGGCCTGGTCATGGAAGGCGGGTAAATCTTGAATTGGTTAAATAAGCAACAGACTGTTCTACAAATAATAATAGTCAAATATCCTAGTCTTGAACCTGAAAGAAAATTTAAAAAAAAATGTATAAAAAATCTATGTAGAAAAAATAAATACAAATATGAATGAAATAAAAATTTTAAAATATAAACAAAAATTACATTCAATGTTGCGAAACATGTTCGGAACAAAAAAAATCCAAAAATGTAATATTTAAAAAAGCAGTATTAAACCTTTATTAACATTTTATATTAAGAAACCTTTACTATGAAAACCCTCTTCAAACACCTTATTATACCACTCTGTAGCTTACACCAAAATCGTAACAAATATAATCTGATGGAGTCGGAATTGCCATCTACAGAATGGTATGTCCAGATCCTCAACTTAGAAAACCTCTCAATTTCTGACAAGTCTAGAGAGATCATGCAAAGATTCTAAGGCTAGGTTCACATCTATACACGTGCGTGTTGTAGGCCCGTTTTCTGGCGAGCTTTGTGGTTTTTCATCCGTTTTTTGGATATGTTAATGTTATAAGCATAATAAAACACCTTTGCCGACTACTAAATACATCTGTGTGTGTATTAAGCAGTTGCTCTATGAATTTTGTTGTGCTGGTTAAGCTTTTCATTTAATTTGAAAATTATAAATGTGATGCTACAGTTGTCTAGTTTTTCACAGATGTGTTTCTTTCTCTAGATTGAGAATAGTCTAAAGTCTCTGGAGAGATGCCAGTCACTGGAGGAGATCCAACGATTACATGAAATAGGGGACTACTCTTCAGTGGTTCGACTAGTGTGCCCTACATTGTGTATGAGTGGGTACAGCCGGTCTAAACACCTTGACTTTATGACTTCGCCTCCTGAACGGCCTGCCCAGCTGCTACTTATGCAGGTGACTAATTATAGCTTTTCTTCTTTGTAAGGAGCAGAGACCATAAACACTTTATTGACATTGTTTGTGTGTGTGTGACATATCCTATATCGGGGATTTACAACCTTTTGCCCTTCCTGGGCAACATTGGATAATGCACACAGTGCTGGATGGTGGTCTCAGTGTAAGGGATGTTGGTCAGGTCAGAGGAGGCCTGAAATGCTGCTGCAGTGAGTGCTGGTCTGCTGGATGGTGGTCTAAACACTGCTGGATCTTGATGGGGGTTCGGGTCTCAGGTTTAAGGGTGGTGGTCTCTAACTAGTAACTAGAAGTTGAACAGGATGGGCCGGGCGGGCCTCAGCAGCCTATGCACGCCACACGCACGTGGCGGCGGCACACATGGCGGTTGTCTGAGCTCTGAGGGGACCCGTGAGTCGGGACTCAGGGGAGGCAGTAATAGCTGGCTGTTGCAACTCACAGTGGGTGCTCTCTCTGCTCTGGAGGATGTGGTGGTGGTGGTGGGTGCCGCGCCTCCACTGCCTGGTCGTCTGCCGTGTGATGATGATGAGTCGGGCCTGGCTCTGGCTGTAGTGCTGCAGTGCTCTGTCTGGTGATGAGGTCTCAGGTCAGGTGACTGGTCTCAAGTCGACTCTCTTATAGACGTCGGACGTCACGGGGCACGCCACGCCAGACAGGCGGAACTCAGTGAAAACCGGAAGTTGGGTAAACTTCCCTGCCTCACATTCTCTTTTAGTTTTCGTTCCTTGACGAAAACGGATTTTAGTTTCGTCATCGTTGTCGTCATTTGACGAAAATGTGCTATACTTTGCGTCTTGTTTTCGTCAGTTGAAAAATGCCGGTGACGAAAGCGGTGACGAAAACGTTTTCGTTGACGAAATTAACACTGCTACAGAGAGGTACTCGGGTACTATGATGGGCTGCAGAGTGGTATTCGGATACTCTGATGGGCTGGAGACAGGTACTCAGGTACTTTGATGGGCAGAAGACAGGTACCCAGGTACTCTATTGGGCTGCAGATAGGTATTCAGATACCCTGATGGGCTGGAGACAGGTACTAAGGTATTCTGATGGGCTGCAGATAGGTACTCTAAAGGGCTGGAGACAGTTACTCGGTTACTCTGATGGGCTGCAGAGAGGTACTTGGGTACTCTGATGGGCTGCAGAGAGGTACTCGGGTACTCTGGGCTGGAGACAGGTACTTGGGTCTCGGATGGGATACAGAGAGATACTCGGGTACTCTGATGGGCTGGTGACAGGTACTCGGCTACTCTGATCACGGGTACTCTGGTGACAGGTACTCGGGTACTCTGATGACAGGTACTCGGGTACTCTGATGACAGGTACTCGGGTACTCTGATGACAGGTACTCGGGTACTCTGATGACAGGTACTTGGGTACTCCAATGACAGGTACTCAGGTACTCCAATGACAGGTACTCAAATTACCCGAGTACCTGTCATCAGAGTACCCGAGTACCTGTCACCAGCCCATCAGAGTACCTGATGGGCTGGTGACAGGTACTTGGGTACTTTGATGGGCTAGTGACAGGTACTTGGGTATTTTGATGGGCTAGTGACAGGTCCTCTTTATTGGGGGGGGGGGCAATCAGTGTGTTTTGGGGTGTACTGTAATCGGTAACTAGCTGTTACCGCAATCTCCTCCTCACATAGGATCAGTGTGTGAGGAGGAGAACACGGTGACAGCTAGTTACCGTGTTCTCGGTTGACATTCTGTGACATTTCATTTCATCGGCTCTTTACCCTGATCAGGAATGGACTGTGTCAGAGTGACACTCTCCATCCCCGATCGCCGCATCCCCTATCGCCGCGCTGCGCGCCCCGGGGGGGCTGGAGAGCAGCTGATCTGGGCGGACGTCATATGACGCCTGCCCGGATCGAGGGACACTTCCTGCCGGCGTCATATTACTATGACCAGGTTAGGAAGTGGTTAAGATACTTCGTACACGTAGATATTTATTTCTTCAGCAACTTTAGTCAAGGCTTCAAAAATGCTGCTTGAGCTAGTCAGCACATAGCAGCTATTTAGATCGGTGTATCCTCAGCAACAGCTTTGGCGGCTGTACATGGGTCCTACTGGACTGGAAGATTGCTGGGCTAGCCTGGAGTATGTCCTTTGGGCACTGGGGTCTGTATTGTGGCGCTTCCTAGACCTTTGTGTACTGTTGTTAGTTAGCAGAGCACTCTCCAGATTTAGAACCATGGTCTCTGGTGTGACCCGGTCTTTTAGGATTCCCCTAGTGAGTAAAGCTAGTCAGTCTGAAGCAGAGGGAGCTACCTCACTGCTGTGCAGTTGCGCATTTTCATTTTTATTTATTTTTTGCCTGCCAGCCGCTGGTTTTACCGTGGTAACCAGTAGGACTGAGCGATTTGAGAGTTGATGTCTTTAGATTGGCGGAGTGTTGCTCTGTGCTTTTTCTTGCACCATCCCACTGTTTTTTCTGCTACTGAAACATCTTGTGGTTCATCTAATCTCTTGTCCTGTTCCACTGCCCACCTAGAGTGGCTTGGTCACATTCGACCACCTGCGACCCTAATTAGTGGTGGAACTTTTTCCCTTTGCAAGGAAATTTATTGCTAAGTGGTCTCTGCATACTGTAGAAGCTACAGGGATCCCCCACTTACAAGCATACTACCAAATGGGTTGATAGTGTTTTCAACTTTTTAGGATTTCATTACTGATGGATAAAGTGTTAGTTCACCTTCACCAAAAAGCACACTATGCTGTCCCATTTGGATACTGCAGCATAGTGTGTTAAACTTACCTTTCTAAAGCCGGCCACACATAGATCCAATTTGGGACGGTTCAGCGGGGTCCACCTGAATTTCAATCCATGTATGGGCACTTTGGTTGTACAGAAGTTGATCTACTGATCCAATTCTGTGCAACCACACTGTTGGGTTTTCCACGCTTGATCTGTGCTGCAGTGCTGATCAGTGTATTCTGACGGTGGTGAGCGGCCTGCTGAGCTGCTATTCATGTGTGTGTGAATGGGGGAATTGAGCAATCTTTTTTTTGTTCAACCTGCTGGTTGAACGAAAAAGAAATGACTTATCTATGGACTGCTTTGATGATGGCTGATGTGACGATAAGGCCCTTGTTTCCTCAACATTGGGACAAGCTGCCTTGCAATGGGATGTAGATATTTGCTTTTAAAGGGAAGTGGTCTGGCAGGGTTCATGAGGGGAAAGGGGCCACATGCTTGCTGACCCAACCGTTTCCTTTCAGTTTCTCTTTCCTGGCCACCTACCTTGGCTGAGTGCCTGGATAAGGGTAAATATAGGGGGAACCCTATACCAGTTCACATTTAAACAGTTCACAATTTTAAAAATAAAACTGGGGGGGTTGCTCTTATGATTCAATCTAGACCCTTATCCAGGAATCCTTGGTGGCCAGGAAAGGGTGGGCAGTGGTTGTGTGCCCCCTTCCCTTCTGAACTATACCATTGCTACTTTGCTACATTGCAAAGTTGGGCAGCAAAAGCCTCACCTCCCCCTCTTTCAAGACACCTTGTCCCCATTTACAGGGACAAGGGCCTTATCCCCAAGAGGATGTGGGCGTTTGAGGGTGGGGAGAACTTATCAGAAACTAAAAGGCCCCCAGACATGCAATTTCCCAGGGATATTAGTACAGAATACATTAGTACCCCTTGTTACTCATTCCCCCAAAAATTAATAAAGTAAATAGACACCCACACCATGAAACCTGAACCTGTAGCTCATCCCTAATCACTAGGTAATACTTAAATTAAAGATGCATTGTAACACTTTTTATTAACGAATGTGCATTACAGTTTTAAATTCGACAAAATGCTCAACATGAGCACCATAGCAATAAAAAACAGTTAAACTGACATGTATCAAGTTATTTTAAAATATATGTGCACATTATGCAGCTTGCTTGGATCACAACATAAAAGATACAGTTGTATTCAAAATTATTCAACCCCCACTGAAATTGATTGTTTTGGCCAGTTTGACATTGATTTTGATCATTCAGTCATCCTGCTTACAATCAAATCAAAGAGGCACGTGCAGGTCAGACAAATATAACATAACATTTATAATGAAATAACCACAAATGTCTTTTCTGTGCTCACATCATTATCAGTTTTATTCAACCCCCAAGTGACATTCAATCTTAGTACTTAGTACAACATCCTTTTACAGTTATAACAGCTTTTAAATGTGAAGCATAGCTTGACACAAGTGTCTTGCAGCGATCTACGGGTATCTTCGCCCATTCGTCATGGGCAAAAGCCTCCAGTTCAGTCACATTCTTAGGCTTGTGCACTGCAACTGCTTTCTTTAAGTCCCACCAGAGGTTCTCAATCGGATTTAAGTCTGGTGACTGTGATGGCCACTCCAAAATGTTCCAGCCTTTAATCTGCAACCATGCTCTAGTGGACTTGGAGGTATGCTTGGGATCATTGTCCTGTTGAAAGGTCCAACGTCTCCCAAGCCTCAGGTTTGTGATGGACTGCATCACATTGTCATCCAATATCTCCTGGTACTGAAGAGAATTCATGGTACCTTGCACACGCTGAAGCTTCCCTGTACCTGCAGAAGCAAAACAGCCCCAAAGCATGATTGACCCCCCGCCATGCTTCACAGTAGGCAAGGTGTTCTTTTCTTCATAGGCCTTGTTCTTCCTCCTCCAAACATAGCGTTGATCCATGGGCCCAAACAGTTCTAATTTTGTTTCATCAGTCCACAGAACACTATCCCAAAACTTCTGTGGTTTGTCCACATGACTTTTGGCATACTGCAGTTGACTCTTCTTATTCTTTGGAGACAGCAAGGGGGTGCGCCTGGGAGTTCTGGCATGGAGGCCTTCATTACGCAGTGTGCGCCGTATTGTCTGAGCAGAAACTTCAGTACCCACATCTGAAAAATCTTTTCTCAGTTCCTCAGCAGTCACACGAGGACTTTTCTCCACTCTACGCTTCAGGTAGCGCACAGCAGTCGAAGTCAGCATCTTCATTCTGCCACGACCAGGTAGCGTTTAAACAGTGCCCTTTGCCTTGAATTTGCGAATGAAGCTTCCTATGGTGTCTCTTGGTATGTTTAACATCTTTGCAATCTTCTTATAGCCATTGCCCTTCCTGTGAAGAGTAATCACCTCTTCTCTTGTCTTCCTGGACCATTCTCTTGACTTCACCATGTTTGTAACCACACCAGTAAATGTCTAGAAGGAGCTGAGTATCACAGTCATTTTAAAGCTGCCTAATTGGTGCTTATTAGGCTTTATTGCTGCTCCCTGACATCCACAGGTGTTTTCAATACCTGATTGAAAACACTTCAGTGAACCTCTGTTCTTCAGAGTGGTAGTCTTTAAGGGGTTGAATAATTTTGTCAATGAAGAATTCACAAAAGAAACATTTACTACTGTATTACAAAACCAATTGATGTCATTTTAGTTGCATATGGTTCTTTAAGAAGTCCTTGTAGGATTTCATTCTGAATACAATTACAAATATACACTAAATTCCCTAAAACCCTTTACAGCATTGGGGGGTTGAATAATTTTGAATACAACTGTATAAAGCAGAGCAGAGCCCAGACTGCCGATTAGTGTACTGGAACTCCGAGCGATCAGAATTTGTCTGGCTCAATGGACAATTGTCTTCAGGGGTGTCCGGGACAAATTAATTTTGAATTCCGTAATTGACATAGGCCGTGGTCTATTTCAATCACCAAGGGGACACAAGAAGTGTCTTGGCTGCTCGGTAAGTAGCCAGCATTCTAAGGTGGGCTTACTGATTTGTTCCAGCCCTCTCAAACTTCTGCCACGACTCCAGTGCAGGATTCAAGCAGAAGGGATTCTGGTCATTCTAGTGGCTCCAGACTGGGTTCGCCAGTCTTGGTATGCCGATCTGGTATGGCTGGTCGCCGATGCTCCTTAGGGACTTCCTCTCAGGGAGGATCTGCGGTCCCAAGGACCAAACTTCCATCCTTTAACAGCTTGAATCTTGAACGCCAGGTATTTAAGGGTGGAGGTTTGTTTGAATCAGGGATTCCTACACTGTTAAAAGCCTGCTTCTAGGAAGATCTACCATCGTACGTTGAAGACGTACATTCCATGGTGCGAGTCTCTTGGGATTCATCCTCGCTCTGTCTCGGTGGATCGGATCTAACCTTCCTTCAATGGGGGGTTAAACAAAAATTGGCCTTGAGTATCATCAAGGGCCAGGTATCGGGTTTTGGCGGTTTTTTTCCAATGACCTTTGACCGCACACTCCCTGGTGCCTACCTTTTTCTCTGATTGTCCGACATTTGGTTCCTTCAGTGCGGGCTCCGTTGCCGCCCTGGAATCTTAATGTTTTTCTTTTCAGCTCTACTGAAGCTTCTCTTTAACCACTTTAATACAGGGCACTTCCCTCCCTTCCTGCCCAGGCCAATTTTCCCCTTTTAGCGCTGTTGCATTTTGAATGACAATTGCGCGGTCATGCAACACTGTACTTACACCAAATTTATGTCATTTTCCCCCCACAAATAGAGCTTTCTTTTGGTGGTATTTGATCACCTGTGCGATTTTTACTTTTTGCTGAACAAATAAAAAAAGACCGAAAAGTTTGAAAAAAAAAAAAAGTTTTTTTGTTTGTTATACAATTTTGTAAATAAATAAGTTTTTTCCTGCACTGATGAGACTGCACTGACAGGCACTGATGGGGTGGCACTGATGGGGTGGCACTGATGGGGTGGCACTGATGGGGTGGCACTGATAGGCGGCACTGATATGTGGCACTGATAGGTAGCACAGATATGCAGCATTGGTGGGCACTGATAGGCGGCACTGCTGGGCACTGATAGGCGGCATTTATGGACACTGATAGGTGGCACTGACGGGCACTGATAGGTGGCACTGACGGGCACTAATGGGCACTGATAGACGGCACTGGTGGGCACTAATCAGCACTGATGGGCGGCACTGATGGGCACTGACGGGCGGCACTGATGGGCACTGATAGGCGGCACTGGTGGGCAATAATGGGCACTGGTGGGCGACACTAAAGGATGGCAATGATGGGCACTTGTGGGCAGCACTGATAGGGAGGACACTGGTGGGCATCACTGATGGGGAGGGCAATGGGGGGCTCCCTGAGCCCTGATTGCCATCCCTGGTGGCCATAGTGGGCATCCCTGGGGTCATAGTGGGCATCCCTGGGGTCATAGTGGGCATCCCTGGTGGATCTAGTGGCATCCCCCCCCGAGGGTCTGCACTGGTAATCAATGATCTGATTACCAGTGCCGACCCCCCCCCCCCTTGTCAGGGGAGCCGCCGATCGGCGCTCCTTTACTCGTGTCTGTCAGGCACGAACTAAGGAAAGCCGATCAACTGCTGTTCCTGTTTACGATGTGACCAGCCGTGATTGGACACGGCTGATCACATGGTAAAGAGCTACGTCAGTAGTCTCTTTACCGAGATCGGAGGTGCAGGGTGTCAGACTGACACCTCGCATCACCGATCGCCGCTCTGCACGCCCCCGGGGGGCGCCCAGAGCTGTGTTATCCTGCCGCCGTCATATGACGTCCGGTCAGGATAACACAACCACATTCCCGCCGTCATTTTGTAATAGGGCGGGCGGGAAGTGGTTAAAATATTCAGGAGGTTTCCCTGCTTACGTTGCCCCAGAAGGTGGCCTTCTTTGGGGGTTATCACCTCTGCATGCAGGGTGTCAGAAGTGATGGCAATTATCCTGTCGTTCACATTATGGTGCTTCACAAGGATAAGGTGGTGCTTTGCCTCTGTCAGTCATTCCTTCCTAAGGTGGTCTGACTGTTATTTAAAGGAAGACATTGTGTTGCCTTCCCTGTGTCCCCAGCCCTAAACATCTGAAGGAAATTGCCTTGCATGTCTTGGATGTGGTCCGGGCAATTATTGAGTCTTTTAGGAAGTCAGACTCTATTTGCGCTCATGGATGGACCTCACAAAGGGTTGTCCGCTTCCAGATGGATCAGACAGATGGTGATTCAGGCCTATTGCATCAAGGGTCAGGTTCCTCCTTTCCCTGTTTAGGCGCACTCTACTAGGGTGCTTAGTGTCTCCTGGGCTTTCCGTCTTCAAGGGTCAGTGACGCAGGTTTTACAAGGCGGCCACCTGGTCGTCGGTGCACACTTTTACAACATTTTTTGTAAAGTGGTTATGTTGGCATCTGCTTTTTTTTTTTTCTGATGTTTTCCCACCCCTCTTGTTTACCACTGCTTTGGGACGTCCTAATGGTTAAGAAGAATCACGAGCTGTGTGTGTCAATGAACGAAAGAGAAAATGGGATTTTTGACTTACCGTAAAATCCATTTCTCTGATGTTCATTGACCGAAACAGCACTCACCCCTCTGTAGAGTTGGCTTTCTTCTGACACTGCTTGTAACAAAACTGAGTGCCTATAGCTGAGAGTGGGTGTATAACCCCTGGGACTGCCCATAGGCGTAGCCAAGCTTTTTCCTACCTAGTGTCCTACTCCTTTAGGGGGCAATATAACCCAATGGTTAAGAAGAATCAGGAGCTGTGTCCGTCAATGAACATTAGAGAAATGGATTTTATGGTAAGTCAAAAATCAAATTTTATCATATGGCAGTGTTTGGTTTACCTTCTTTATCCATGTACGAACAGATGAGGACTGGATTGAATCCACTTGAGTGCATTGGCTTTCCTAGCCAGAAACAGCGTTTCTTTCAGTAGAACTCTACAATACCTCTGCCACTGTTCCACATCCAGAATACCCAAGAGGCATATTCTAGGAGTACGTGGAACAGGTAACGATAATACTGAGGACAAAAGATCTGTCACCTGTTTCCAGTAACGTGCTATGAGAGGGCATACTCAAATTACATGTGCAAAATCAGCCTTTGTGTGATTACATCTCGTACAGTTAGATGTAGGCATGCGATGCATAACATGAAATCTCACCGGAGTAAGGTAAGACTGGTGTATCATGTATAGTTGTGTCAGCTTGTTATTAGTGGCTGGAGAAACCTGTACATGAGAGCTACAAACCTTTTCCCAATCCTCCTCTGCTAAATCTGGTATGATTTGCTTCCATTTAGATTGCACCATCAGTGGATTTAGATATGAGTCCTCCATGGCCTTGTGACTTTAATATGCCTATGAGTGGGTATATTGTCTTTGGTGCTTCCAAAGATATTAACATGTTATTCAATTTAAGGACGTGTACTAAATGTGACTCCACCACCGTAGGTGAAACAGGTGACAGCCAATCAGTTAAATGGCATAATTGTCCTGCTAAAAAATATTGGTACATAGCAAAAAGTGCCATATCAGCTTCCACTATAGGCCTTTGCAAGATGGAAAATTTAAGCTTTCTTCTGTTCTGGGCCGATATAAAAGAGCTAAACAGGGTGTCCAGGCTTTTTAAAATACAACTTGGCCACTGGTGCTGGCATAAGGGAAGACACATGCAGACATTTTGGGAAAGATGCATTTTAACTTCTTAAAAATGATTATTGAAATGAGATTTAATAATTGTGTTTACGTTTACTTCAAAGTGATTCTAAATGTTCAATTTGATTCTAAAGCTGATCACCGAAGGTTTTGTACCTTAATGCAGAGAAAAAAACCTATAATAATCATAATATTAAAATTCATATAATTCATAATTATTGAAGACTTGTTGGATTTATCATCAGGGCAGATCCTAAATTTGATGGTTTCCTTGTTACCTTATATAGTAATCACTTGCCTTTTAATTGACTGAATAACCCTTCCTATCCACCTGTATAGAAATAGTTACGGTAGAGGAAATTAATCAAATACCTGTTTTGACTCAACAACCTTTTTGTTTCTTCCTTTTAGGATTCCTTACTGAAACTCTCAGATTTCAAACAATGCTTTGAGTGTTCAGAGGTTGCACTGAATGAAGCCATCCAACACATGATGAGCCCGACATCTGGCTCACCTAAGGAGGAATGGGTTGCCACAGCAACACAGTTACTCTCGGGGATCGATCTGGCTTTATCATCTGACAGCTGTAGTTTGCAGGAACGCACACTGACTCCGCGTCTTGTGCGTCTCAGCAACAACCTCATACAGGTAACAAAGCAGAGATGCACATAGCATGCTTCTGCATTGAAAAAATAAAGCATATCTAACATATCCATTGTCAATATAAAGAAGGGAAACATCTTTTAATCAGTGGCAGTAGGGAAAGTGTAGTGGTTTTGTACATATCTATCTTCATTTAGTTTTGTCTGTACTTACAAAAAAAAATTTAAAATGGTAAAATTATCAAACATCAAAAATGAGTTGTATCTAGCCTTTGATTCATTAGGTAGGTGGAGCTCTTTGGATTTTTTTGACATTTTGCTTTTAGCATGCGTAGTAAACAGCATGCTCACAGAGATAAATCATCATGAAATTTACACAAACAAGTGCATGAGTCAGAGGATCGACTTCCCCCTTACCAGGTAGCTCTGTTTTAAAGAGATCCAGCCTGAAAGAAACTCCTTTTTGGTGTGCTAATACATAGTTCTCATTTTTCATGTTAAAAATCTATTTGCTAAACAAGGACTGTATGTATATGTATATGTGTGTGTATATATATATATATATATATATATATATATATATTAAGCAACAAAAGCTGATAGAATGCTGCCCTGTCACTATAGTAAGATATATTTAAAAAACCTCCCCTTAAAGCGGAGTTCCACCCTGGTTATACATTTTTTAATAAAAATACCCCCGGGACAGTCAGGGCTAGCACATTCCACAATGGATAGCCTCTGTACTGTCCCGGGTTGCACTTACCTTTTGGGAGAAATAATTACCTTGAAAATGTCTTGTCCAGCGCTGCCATCTCAGGTGTGGGCAGCTTGAAGCCAGCCCGATCCTCTTCCGCGTCCTCTTCCGTCCTCTTCCTTCTTCTTCGGTCCAACGATGCACTGCACCGGCCCCGACGTCACTTCCGGCGCGCGCGCGCGCGTCATCCCTCCAAAGCTTCTGGGCATGCCCAGAAGCTGTTTAGAAGGGAATGACGCGCGCGCCCCGGCGATGACGTTCAGCTCCCAGGAATCATTGCAAAAGCCAGGAAGTGACGAATCGCCGTGGCCGCCGAGGGGAGGAAGAAGGAAGTAAGGTAAGTATATTTTCTCTACAAGGTAAGTAAAAAAAAAAAAAAAAAAAATTGCTATTATCCATTTGTTTTTCAGGTGACCCGGAGCGAGAAGATGGAGGTAAGTGTAAATTTAGGGTGGAACTCCGCTTTAAGTTTATACTTACCTTTCTGATGGCAATGTGGTAAATCTTCGCTCTTTTGAAGAATCTTCTCTCTAGGTTTGTCAAATAGTGCGTCCCGGCTGGCCATTGTGGTCCCTCCAATCACTATATCACTACTGTGTTCTATATTTACAATACAATTAATTGGAAGAACCACAGCAGCCAGCTGAGAGTATGTTAACTGACACACCTGGAAAAGGCAGTTAGCTGTGGAACACAGAGTTGTTTAGGCGAGCAAAGACTGCCCGTCTGAAAGATGAGTATACTATTTTCGGGTTAGGTTCGTAACTTCAGGTGATTGGACACTGACAAAACTTGTAAAGGAAACGTCCCCTGGGCGCCCTGAATTTACCCAAACCCCACTCTGTAAGTCCATGGCTTTTTGCTAACTTCATAAGATAATAGTCCTCAACTTCCATACAGAGAAATCTCCCTTAACCACTTCAATACCAGACATTTTCACCCCCTTCCTGCTCAGGCCAATTTTCAACTTTCAGTGCTCTCACACTTTAAATGACATTTACTCATGCAACACTTGACCCAAATTAAATTTGTATCATTTTTTTAGAGAGATAGAGCTTTTTTTTTTGGGTGGTATTTAATCGCTGCTTGGTTTTTCATTTTTTTGTTATTTAAATGAAAAAAATACAGAAAAAAAGTTTCTGTTCTAAAATTTTGCAAATAAATATTCTTTCCTCATGAATTTACGACAAAGTGTATTCTGCTACGTAAAAATAGCCCAAATCAGGATATATTATTTTAACAAGTTATAGAGTCTGTGAAAGTTAGAGTTATAGAGTCTACAAACTATGGTATATATATTTTAAAACTGGTTATTCCTGATGTACTGATGGCCTATCTAATTTCTTGAGGCCCTAAAATGCCAAGACAGTACAAATTTTCCAGAAATGACCCTTTTTTAGAAAGTAGTCATTCCAAGGTATTTAGTAAGAGGCACGGCGAGTTTTTTGAATTTGTAATTATATGACTAGTTTGACAGTGATCAGGAGCACTGACTGGTGACAGTATTAAAAAAAATATATATAATATTTTTTTTAATATATATTTTTTTCACTTTTTTAACATTTTTTTTAGAATTTTTTTCTTTTTTTTACATGAAAAAAGGTGAAAAGTGCTGTGCTATAAATCATGATCTAAAGTGCTGTATACCAGTTGGGAATATTGAAATTATATAATTAAGGGAAATACTGTAGTGAATCACACAAATACATCCAAGTAAAAAGTCCACACATGTATGGTGTCAATAATGAAAAATCTATCAGTGACATTAAGCAAAACAGTTCAGGTGAAAGGTGAAAGCCACAAGTGTATTAAATTCAATGTTGATAGAAGAAAGCCTTGCAAATCAAACCCAGAAATCACCTTGGTGTAGATAGCCACCACCATATGCAGAAGGTTACCGCGACTGGACTCCAATGCCATTGGCACTAAGTCAGATAGGCATCAGGAGAATGAGCTCTCCCAAACTTAATGCTGTATGACCGGGCAATCACTCCATTTCCACATAAATCAGGGAAAATTTCACTTTCAATCCAGTAGGTCAATATTTGGTGGTCCACGAAGTCCGGTAAGCGCATTTAACCCTCTTCATATGCTGGCGGCTATCTACAACAGGGTGATTTCTGGGTTTGATTTGGAAGGCTTTCTTCTATCAACATTTGAAGCTAATACACTTGTGCAGGGCTTTTTTTCAGCTGGAAATTGGTGGAACTAAGTTCCACCACTTCTGGCTCATGCCCTCTGCTCCCTGCTCATCACTATCACTTGTAAACATAGAAGTCCAGCTTCTGTGTTTACAAGTGACAACTTGTCTCTCAACGGCTCCCACAGATCTGATTTGCTGAGTGGCTCCTACTGAGTGCATGATGGGGACAAGGGAGATGCAGGTGCCCAGGGTGCAGTGCAGATGCAGACACCCCCACTGGATGATCTCCCAGGAAGTGAGAGAAGCAGAGCCAACTAGAGTGTGTGGGGAGGTACTAGAGCTGACTGGGTGCTTCAGCCTAATACAGCAACAAAAGTAAGACACGTAGAAGATGGTGGAGCTTTTAAGGAGGTAAGGAGAAGATGGGGCAGTGGGGGGTGGGGATTGCATGCAGAGGTCAGAACTGAGGTGTGAAAATGAGATGTGGATGGGGGTACAGAGGTAAGCAGCTGTGGAAGAAGGCTAAACTCTACGTGTAGTGCACCCCTGAATTTTGCACTATATATGTAGTGCACCCCCAAAATCTGCACTCTGTGTGTAAACCCCCCCCCCCCCACTCCGAACTGTGCACTCTGTATATAATGCACTCCTAGTATTTATTGCCCCTTTAAGACCCTCCCACTGTTAGTGAAATTTGACCGCACCCACTATTTGATGCGGTTTGGAGGGTTTGTGTGTGTGGGGGCGGAAGGGTTTTTGGGGGCCACGGTTAAGTTCCTGTACCTATTTTCTGAGAAAAAAAAAACCCTGTACTTTTGGCTTCCACCTACATGGACTGTTTTGCTGAATATCACTGATAAATTTTTTATTTTTAACACCATTCATTTGTGTACTTTTTACTTGGATTTATTTGTGTGATTCACTACAGTATTTCACTTAATTGTTATGTTATTTCATTATTCTCAACTGGTATAAGTCCTTTTATATCATGATTTAGCGTAGCACTTTTTCATCTTTTTGTTATATTATACAACAGTTGTAGTGCTTGCAGCTGCCTAATTCAGGTGTTGATAGTGCAGTATATTAATAGGTAATATTGTTTTTTTTTTTTTTACATACTGTGACCAGAGCAGTACAGTGTTACCATAGTAAGGCTGTACTGCTCTGGGGAGGTCACCCAGGGTTTTTTTTTTTTTTCAAACTATGATTGCTTATTGCAGTGATGATCACTGTTGTATGCAATCATTTTTATGAATGGCATACATTCATGTGCAATTTTGTACTATTTTGCTAGCTGTGATTGGCTACAGCTATCACATGGTACAGGTCTGCTGTGATTGGCCCCTGTAACGTGATCACTGTGACAAATAACAGAGCTCACAATAGTACACAATGAATAGCTATGAATAAAAGCCATTGTGTACTATTGACATGTGATTGGTTACAACGATCACATGGTAGCAGGGCTGGCCAGTACATTGATCTGTCATCCAATGTGTCCAGCAAACACAGCGCATGACAGATCGCACTGCTGTGCTTCCCCTAGTGTGTGCATGAGGTGCAAACCAGGACATCGTAAGATGTCCACCCAGGATTATAGTGCTCCCATCCGGCCATCATTTTACATCATTTCGTCAATCAGCTCTTCGCTGTCTTCTAATACAACAATAGAAGCAATGCATCTGGATTACTGCAACCTCGGTAAAACCTTTGGAACCGTACCTGAACCCCATGCTATGAGGATGGCCTGTAATGTTGCATCGAGGTGCTGGATACTGTGTGGGCACTCACCTTGGCACTTTGTGCAAGCTGTAAATGCTTTACAAGGCCCTTTCTGCGTCAAAGCTTTGCTGTTTTCTTTTGACATGCTGCAAACTTTTATCTGCATAGCAAGTGCTGCTTTCATGTTTTAGAATCGGACTCAACTAATGATTTAATTCAGCCATGACATTATCATTTACAGTAGCTATCCTGGGTTACAAGTGTAGTGGCTATACAAATGCTACTGAAATTGATAATCTGTCAGGGTGCATTGACTTGCCCTCTGATGGTATTCAGCTAAATATTACCACATATGGTGCTATCGGGAGGTCATAATGGAGCATGCACCCATCAATATAATAAAGGGTGCACCTCTGCCTGTATACTGCAGGTATCTTTAGGACTCAGAGTGTGCTTATACAGTTCACCAGTTAAAACCACTTTCATCCTCTAGCATTTGTTATCGTCAAACGATTTTCAGTCATAGAAACATTTTACAGTAATTTAAATATAGTACAGCAGGGAAATAAAAACTCCAGGCAAAAAAATTGTTAAAAGTCTGCTGGGTTACAGATAAGTTAAAGCGGAACTTCACCTACTACAGGAAGTTCCGCTGATTGTTGTCCTCTTCTGTGTGTATTATATATATTTTTTGTCTTTGCCTTTGTTGTCATTGGTAGAAGTTGTGGGGTTTAATTGTAAAACTGTAAAACCACTATAAAAAATATCTGAAAAAAAAAATGCATACATGTGAACTGTTTTTTACCTGCCAAAAGATTTGCTATAGTTGGCCTGTGATCTCTCTGAAATCTGTTCTCTATGAAAACTATTTCCTCCTTTAGCTTGGCAGCTTCCTCCTCCAGTCCATTAGTTTGGACCTCCAATCCATTTGTTAAATAATTAGGCAGAAAGCTGTAAACCTGACGATTAAATTGAAGACTTTTATGACTTTGCAATGTGGTAAAACATTTTTCTCTATCGCTCATTGACAGACGTAGTCCTCGGTGATACAGCACCTTCGGGTTATGTTGCCTCCACAGGAGTAGGACTAGACAGGAAATAAAATGCTCTGGCCACACCCTAGGGGCAGTCCCAGAGGGTATATCCTCTCTCTCTCTGCCTCAGCAAATCAGTTTTTTTCTGTCTAGTCAGGAGTAAGGACCTAGATACCTTGCTGGGATCTTCGGTCCTGGCAGGATTTTTTTCTTAGAAAATTATTTTTTAAGACAGCTTTTTTTCTCCAGTGTTCCTGTGAGATCTTCAAGCAAGAAAGCTGAACTGGGCGACGGGCTGGATGTTGAGATCCAGTGGTCACCCCAGTTCAGCCTACGAGCACGTGCAGGCCATAGCTCCGCGCTGGGTCGGCCGCGACATAGTCCCACTGGACGGGGACTGACCCTGCGAGTTAAACGTCTCGCTGAAACGCCAAAGACCATGAGTCACGGCGCCCGTATTGGTCGACAGCCCTCCTACCTCGGTGGAGAGGGGTACTGTCAGGAGTTGGCGCCCGCCTGGTTCCGGTATGGTGAGTAGTATGTTCCCCCTTTCCCCCTGACGGGTCTTGTGGTGAACGCGGGCCCCTCTCTGTAATGGTAAGGATGGGTTCCCCTCTATCCTACAACATGTCACAGATCCCCCTAATTGAGTGTGATTTTTGTGTACAAGAAGCCAGGAGGCTTGGTTTGGGAGCTGACAATCTAATTGTAAAGATGTGTAAATGATTGTAGTCAGTGGCAGTACTAGAACTTTACTGTGATAGTATAAGGTATCCTACCTGTCAGTAGCCACAGGGCGATGTCTATACATGTATACTGCATTCCAGATCATTCCTCCAGCTAAGCAGCGGTCCGCATACGGCCCGCTAGGGTCCGGTACCTCCGACCACGCTGACCACCATGAGGGTGAAGGGTTGTGAGGCCGAGATCCTTCTGCAGACATGCCGCTATTCTGTGCAGGCCGCCGCCATTGTCTGGTAGATCGCACGAGGCCGCCATTTTGGTGTAGCCTCGTGTCTCCAGCATGGGGGCGGCCATGTTTGAGGTGACTCAAACACCTCATGGAGCCAGGGGGAGGAGCCGGCAGGCGTGTTAAGGGGCGGAGCCGCCTCTTTTACCCAGGAAATAGGGCCAAAGACTTCCTGTCTGTAACAAGACAAGCACTGAGCAAGCTGATGAAAACTTCTGTGCATCAGGGATGAGCCTTGGGGTCTGTCTCTCTCTCTGTGGGGTCCAAAAAGGCAGGTAACACTGAGGGGCGCTGTTGCGACTGGGGGACACAAAAAAAAAAAAAAAAAAAAAAAGTTTTTTTTTACTTTGTCATTTTTTGTCGCTGGCAAGTGTCTTGTATAATCATTGACCCTGCCGCATAGGTATCCCCACCTGATCCCCTCAAGGTGGCCGCAGGACCCTCCAGTACCCCACTTGTGTTTTAATGCATTATCGGCAATTTTGGAGTCTTTGGTATCCCGGGTGGAGGTGGCCTGTCAGGGACGGGGGTCAAGTAGCGACCCCCGCCTACCCCTATTGTTTATCAGATACTTCAGATACGGATTCCGAACTGGTCAATGCAGTTGCAGGTCCCTCTTAGGGGGCTGTTGTCTCAGGTAATATCTCCTCAGCAGTGAGGAGCACGTTTCTGCCTCCGCCATAGCACAAGAGTGGTGGATGCACTAGTTGTGTCCTTCCGGGAAACCTTTAGTCTTGAGGTTACACCGGCAGAGGTAGCTGAGACTGAGATTCCTTTTTGGTACTTGTTAGCCTACCAAAAGGGCGAAGGATTTTCCTTTACCCTAATGGGGTCGTTTTGAAACGAACCCCTGTTATTTCCAAACGCATGGCTAGGTGCTATCCGTTTGAGGAATTCCTCTTTATAGGATAGACGGTACCACCTGCTGTCTTGCCACAGACTGTTAGGATAAAAAGACCTCGTAACTAACGAGGACCTTCCTTTTCTGCTCATATAGAGTTGTTCGTTCCGCGAGGGCGGGCGATAAGGCGAAACCCTCCAAAGCCCCTTTAGAGGGGTTTCAAAGGGCGCTGGTCGGGTAAACAAAGAGTCCGGCTCAGCCAAGCCTGAAGAATATAGCCTGATGCGCCCCTACCCATCTCTGGGGTGGGGGGGGGGGGGATGTCTTCACCGGTTTCTGGAGGACACAGGATCGAGTTTCGATCACTTCCACCGGTGCGATTCTTCCCTTCTAACATTGAACGGTTTCAGGGGCTCTATTCGAACCTATTCACAATGCCCAGGAAAGAGGGCAAGGTGCGTCCAAATCTGGACTTGGGAAGAAATAGAGTCCATCCGTACAGTGGTGGCCTCCCTGCATCAAAGAGATTTCCTGGCGTCTATAGACATAAAAGATGCCTATCTTTATATCCCCATCATCGCAGGACATCAGCGTTTTTTCGCTTTCCCAAAGATCATCCCTGGTTCCCACCAGGAGACTGAACTATCTGGGCCTAAGGTTGGATACATCCTGGGCAAGAGAGTTTCTCCTTGCTGGGAAACTCCAGAAGGTTCAGTCAATGATTCGGATGTTGCTGTCCGTCAATTGGCTGGGACTGATGGTGGCCTTCTTAGAGGCAGTACCGTATACCCAGTCTCATACCCGAATTCTCCTGAAGGAGATTCTTTTTTAATGGAATCAGAATTCCGATTCCCTGGACAATCGGATCCGGTTGAGCGAGTGGACCAGGAAGTCTCCGATGCTCAACCAGGGGAAGTAATTTCTTCCGATAGTATCCAGATTACCAATAAGGGTATCGGAATTGAGAGCGATCAGATTTTGTCTGATTTTCTGGATCGAGCAGCTCTAGAGCAGCCCGATTCGGATCCAATCGCATATGGCCTCTTCATCCAGAGGTTTTTTCCCTAGCTGTCCCTTCATTGGGACATCCCGGATGTGGATCTGTTGGTACCTTGGCCTAACAGGAAGGTGCGGAGGTTTGTAGCTCGCGCCACGATCCTCTAGCGGACGCAGCAGAAACGCTGATCGCCCCGTGGGGGCAGTATCAGCTACGGCATGCCTTCCATCCTCTCAAGTTGCTGCGGGAACTTCTTTGCAGGATAGAGGTGGAGGGAATTCCAGTTATTCTGGAAATTCTGGATTGACCTCGTCAAGCCTGGTACGCCGACTTGGCGAGGCTAGTCGCGGACGCTCCTTGGAGACTTCCTCTCAGGGAGGATTTGCGGTCTCAGGGACCGATCTTCCATCTTGCTTTACAGTCGCTGGCTTAATGGCCTGGCCATTGAGACCCAGGTACTGAAGGACAAGGGAGTGTCAGCTTCAGTTATTCCTACCTCCAGTTAAAGCAAGGAAAGCGACTTCCAGCACATGGAAGTCTTATATTGCATGGTGTGAATCTATTGGATTTTCCCCACAGACCTATTCGGTGACCCGAATTTTGGTCTGTCTGCAACAAGGGGTTGAGCAGAAACTATCCTTGAGCACGATCAAGGGTCAGGTTTTCGGCGTTAGCAATCTTCTTTCAAGAAACCTTTGGCTAATCATTCCTTGGTGCGGAATTTCATCCAGGGGGTGCGACATCTGGCTCCGCCAGTGCGCGTACCCTTACCGCCTGGTATCTTAATTTAGTGTGGTCGGTTCTTCAGAAACTTCTCTTTGAAGATATTAGGGAGATTCCCTTGCTTACATTCCCAGAAGGTGGCCTTCTTGGTGGCCATTACTTCTCTACGCAGGGTGTCAGAACTGGCCGCATTATCCTGTCGTTCCCCAGATCTGGTGGTTCATAGGGATAAGGTGGTTCTTCTTCCGAATCCATCCTTCCTTCCTAAAGTGGTTTTCGTAAGACGGACTCACTTTTTGTGATCACGGATAGCCCTTGAAGGGGGTTGCCTGTGTCTGCCGCGACCATATCTACATGGATCAGTCAGACGGTGGTACAGGCTTATTCTATTAAGGGTCGGAATCCTCCGTTCCCTGTTAGGGCGCACTTCACTCGAGCGCTCAGTACTTCCTGGGCCTTTCGCCATCAGGCGTCAGTGGTCCAGGTATGTAAAGCGGCCACCTGGTCGTCGGTACATACCTTTACAAAATTTTATAAAATTGATGTGATGGCATCGGCGGATGCCTCATTTGGCCGCAAGGTTTTGCAGGCCGCAATTTGAGGAGACCGGTGGTCTACCTCGAGGGTTTTTTTCTGTTTGAAAATTTTTTTGTTGAGTCTCATCATTAAGGATGAGCATTGTAAACTTCTAGTTGGCACCGGTTGGGCCTTCTAGATTTGGATTTGATTTCCATTTTCCCACCCCTCATTTGTGATACTGCTCTGGGACTTCCCGAAGGTGCTGTATCACCGAGGACTCCGTCTGTCAATGAGCGATAGAGAAAAATGGATTTTTGTAAAATCTTACCGTAAAATCCTTTTCTCTTAGCTCATTGACAGACGTAGTACCCGCCCCTCTGTTTTTTTGAGTTGGGTTGGGTTAAATTCTCTAAAGACTGCTTTTATGACCTAACTGATTTGCTGAGGCAGAGAGAGAGAGGATATACCCTCTGGGACTGCCCCTAGGGTGTGGCCAGAGCATTTTATTTCCTGTCTAGTCCTACTCCTGTGGAGGCAACATAACCCGAAGGTGCTGTATCACCGAGGACTACGTCTGTCAATGAGCTAAGAGAAAAGGATTTTACGGTAAGATTTTACAAAAATCCATTTATTCTTGTAAACCAAAATAATTGCCAATCTAATTAACATATTCTTTGATTGCTAATACTGCTGCTGCTTTACTCAAGTTCTACCTTGCATTTGCATATTTCAGCCAGTCGCAGTGAATTTTTTTTGTTCCGTTCCTTAGCTAATAGACTGCAGTATGGCTGTGCAGGAGGACACTAAGGAGCCATCTGTATCCTCTGTCCTGCCTTGGATTATCCTCCATCGAATTATACAGTATGAAGAGGAGAACTTCCGCTCTATTTGTAAGCAGCATGGACAAACAGGCGATAAGGAAGGTAATGTTTAACGTTCTGTGTTAAATCATAATTAAAACGGAAATTGAAGTTTCACACTAGGGGTAAGAGGTCCAGATACAAACGTATTTTAGTAAAAGTCAGTGGACAATCCATAGAGTAGCCAATGCATTTTGAGGGTCCAGAAACACCCCTACCTCGGGGCTTGATTGTACACAATGTGAATGAACTAGAAGGCTGTTTTGGCTGCTGACTGGATTGTCCCTTCAGTTTCTGTTTTTGTTACATTATAATACAAGCCAAGGAGACCGTGGAGATGCTCTGGGGTGTAGAAGCCACTTGCCCAGGAACCAGATTATTTACATCAACGGCAATACTTTAAAGAAGGCAATAACAATAAGAACCATTTGGATCCAGTGGTATTTTTCCACTTTCCTTAACTGTGTGTAATTATGTCCTCCATATAAAGATGCAGCATCGCTAGGTACAGAAAATGAAAACACATCCGAAGGCTATAACATAGTTTTTATTCCCAGCTAGATATTTTATAGTGATTTGCACATATTCATAAGGAAGAATTAAGTATTTAGGAAGAATTGAGCTGGGTTTCAAGCAGTAAATTAGTACTTTGTCAGGAATAGCACCATCATGTGACCTGTGCTTAGTGTTCAAGGTATCCCACATACCACTTCTATGAATAGTGATGGGCTGTGTTCATAGGCTACACATAACTTGGTGGGGTCTGCCTTACACTGGTTATCATTTTCTATGAGTCTTCATGAGTCAGACCCTGCCCAGTTGTCTGCATTGTACAGGCACAGCTTAGCATTCTTTATAGTAGTAGCAGTGCTGAAGGCTTTGAACACACAGCCCATATTGTGTGTAGATGCCATTTTAGGGGTGACGAGGTACTCACTGATTGCTTGAAAGCCACCCCGCATTTACCTAATGCAGATTTTAAGGTTTTTTTTTTCTTTTTTTTTTTTTTTACATAAAATAGTGTTATGTTTTACTTTACAAGTGGGGTGGCTTGAAGAGGTAAATGATCCCTTAGGGCAGAGTGGTGTGTTTGCAGCTGCTGGGACTCATATTTGTGCTGCACTTAGAAAGAATACTATTGCAGGATGTACACCACAAAACAGGTATCCTTGCAAATTAATTAGGAGGAAAGAAATTTCACCAGTGCCAGATAATTTGGCCTCTAAAGCAACTTGTAGTTTCAATAAAACTGAATGAAATTGGCAGCTCCATGTCCTCACAGCATAATACTGAGATTTTCCAAGTCCAAATCTTCACAATCAGTCCACACGTTTTAGACAATTTGTTGAGGTTACAAATATCCCCCCCCTCCCCAAAATTAAATTTTTGACAGAACAGACAGTGGTGACTGACAGTCACTAGCTCTTAGAACCGGCCTGGGACAGATGCAACAGTCACCTAGGTAAGTATGATAAATCCCATACATCTTTTTTAATAAAACACCAAATTTTTACATTCCCTACTTTTACTTTAGCACAGTGTCCTTGAGCAGCACCACTAAGGCAGCCAGTGTCTCAGTGAATATATAATTCTCTGTGCTTTTGAAATGTTGGGATTGTTTCATAAATGTCTCATGCTTGCTTTGTTGTGAAGCGCTTCCTAATTTCTACTGACGTATGCCATGGGTGCAAACCACTGCGTTGCCAAGGCATACATACGGAGCTATTGTAGGAGTGACTCTTCTGAAAAATAACAGTAAAAATTGAATTTTCATATTCATACTTTTTTTTTTTTTTTTTTTTGTATGTAAGTCAGAATAGTTTCTTAGGATATGAGAATAACCACTTTTATTTCTTTATAGCCTGTTCTGATGTAAGAAGGTCTCTTTTGGGAGATTCAAGCACTCCAATGCTCCCATCCTCCCTCATGTTGCTGAACGCAGCCCATGAGTACCTGGGCAGAAGATCATGGTGTTGTAATTCTGATGGAGCCCTTCTCAAATTCTATGTAAGTTATTGTATACGGTTTAGAATAATAATGGTGTTCACCTAACTTGATGTTTCTTTTGTTGAGAAAGTGAAGGTTGAAAACTGCAAACAATCTACAAATAGCAAGTGTGCGTCCTTAATAAATATTCATCTGAATTATAAGAATTAACACATAGAATACATTTAAAAGACTAAAGATTTCCTTACAAATGAAAAAGAACACTCATAAGCTCTGCTTGTACCTACATAGATAATATAAATAAATATAAATATTATAAATCTGCTGCATTTATAGAAAAAAGAAAACCGATGAAAAACACAATGTTTATGAAGCATCCTTGTCTCTATCACTCAAGGAATTAAACAAAAAAAAAAAAATACAGTTTATCCTAATACTACAGTACAGGACACAGGCAAAGGAGTCATATGCCCTGGGTTATAGTCTCATGTCTTCAGGTAAAGATTGGCCACTGGCAAAACTTTTGAGGCCATGCCCCCATGGGACCTCCCTTTATAACCAAACCCTACTCCTACGTTTTTGCTGGTGTCAGGGAAAGCACTCTTAGCTCAACTACCTTTTTTTTTTTTTTTTTTAATTTTATGATCAAATATATTTTTATTTGAAGTTGTACAAATAAAATGAACACAGCATGTGCAAGCCGTAAAGATTAACAAAAACAAAGAATAACAGCCATGAACTGATTTTGAAAAACAGCCATGAACAAGTATTGGGTTCCAATGTATATCACACATTACAATATGGCTTAATCAGAAACCTTTCAAAAACATGATCACCTGCCCGGAGTAGGGGTTAGTTCAGTAGCTGAGACAAAAAAATTACACTTGTAGCAATAGTAAAAACCTGAGGAGTAGTGCAAAAATAATAAAGAGGAAAGAGAAAGAAACGAGAGAAGAGCATGGAGTAGTCTGGAGCTACACTACAGAACTGCACATGTGGTAAAGCTAGACATTTGCTGGGAGGGCAAGTGAGAGACTTCTCATCCCTGGGCATCCCTCAACTTTTTTTTCGAGCGGATCAGAGGAAGAATTCAAAACCCATGCTGACCATAAAGAAAAAACTTTCTGTGGCTTCCTGTTCCTGAGCAAGAAGTTTTTCCATGATTTTATCATTTTCTCATGGGGTTCTTTAACTAATCAGTCATCTTCTTCACTGCCTTTTAATACCATAAATAAAAGCAGTGCATCCAGATTAGCGCAACCTCAGTAAAACCTGGGGAGCCGTACCCAGACCCCATGCTATGGGGACGGCCTATATTGTTGCTTTGGGCACTGGATCCTGCACAGGCGCTCAACTCAGAACTTAGTGCAACACGTTGTAGTCCGCTTCATGGTGCTTTACAGGTCCAAGGCTTTGGTCCATCGCTATGGAAGCTAGACCCTGAAGACCCCTTTTGGATTATGCCTACCATGATGGGCGAAGCCTTGACTTTATATACAGTTCAGTTTTGAGGACAGGTAAGACAGGATCCCCCTGTATCTCTGACCATTACGAGGCTATGGTTGGAATGTATTCCCTTTACTTTGTAAACTTTTCATACTTGCCACTAAAAATTCAAATGCTTAGAGCTTAGTCTCAGGTGAATAACCAGGTGTGACATCACACCAAAGTCACACAGTTTACTGCCACTTCAGGCTAGGGTCCTTATAAGGTACTCTGGTGCTTCCTCTCCCCCTTTCACCATGAGGATTTGTTACAAGACAGTGTACACCCAGGTTGCTGCATACTTCTTTTCAAACTCTCTTACCCTATATTCCGTACCCCACAGGGGAACACCCGTAGCTTTGGCGGAAACCAGGTTAAAGGGAGCCATGGCTAATCCTCAGGCGAGCATTTGTTCTGTTGAAAGCCTGCACAGCACTCACTACCAGAGCAGGACCTGATTTTAACACCTGTCTCTATATCAGATTCTAGCTTTATCTCAGGCACTCAACAAGCAGCCTACCTGACAAAAGCAGAATTTTCTGCATCTATGTCACAATACCTACAACAACTAATAACATTAATACAGCTGACTCTTTTTGAGTCGGGTTTCAATATGCATGCCTTAGACAAGGCAGTCACAGAAGGGAATGTGAAGGATAAAGAAGAAGTATTAGAGGAGGCTGCAGAAGTTTTTTCTTCCCCACACTTTATTCATTCCTGAAGTCAGAGCCTTCAGGCTTCGCAATGTTTGCTAATGTGAATAAGCTCCCTCCTACCATGTGCAAAAGCTTTGTCATTGTAATTGATTCTCCTCCCTCTTTCCAGACCCCTTTGGGCACAAAGAGACCATCAAAAACTGTTAAGACATTTCCTGTTGATAAATAGAGTGGGCAAGGGCAATCTAGATCACTTAAAAAAAAAATTTCACTCCTTCAAAAATCTTTGCCGAGTTCTATCCAGTGGAAAAAGAGTTCTCCAAATGGTAGTCTGTGTCTGTATTTTAAGAATGATAACCCTCAAAGTGCAGCGCATACAAAAAAAAATCAGTTACAACCAACAAGTGCAAAGCCAGATATTACCTGATCCAATGTACTGAAACACAGTGCAAAGTAATCAATATAAATTATATATATATATATATATATATATATATATATATATATATATATATATATATATATATAATATGCTTCTGGTCATAGCACATATAAAACATTATTTCATTATTGTGCAAATTCTACATAAATATAATACTAAACATCCCAGTGCATCAGTAATAACATATTGTTAATGTGCGATGAAACAAAATTAAAAAAATTGTATATATAGAACCAGGAAAAAAGTCCATGTGACAAATTCATGTGAAAGAGTCCCAATTTCCAAATAGAACAGGTAGGTAAAGTGACTACTCTGATTATCTATCTAGTTGAATATAATATGGATCCAGAAAATGATATGTGGGACCCCACCGCTGCACACCACCCTTATGTGAAGAGGAGGCTTATTGGAAGGATATGACCCTCAAGTTCTTGAGTGGTCATAACCCTGTTTATATGAAGATGCTTTTTGGATCCCACCTCATCCAAATATACCCAAACGTCCTAAACGACGATAATCAAATCCTCCACCATAGTTAATTCCAGATTGTTCCCCAAGGTCTGATTGTTTCTAATGATCGTACATGCAAGAAATAAATAGACCTCCCTTAGTGCAGTATCAATGATTAAAAGGAATTTATTGAATAAAATTGCACTTACTCCACTTCAGAGGTAAAAACAGCATTGTGTCATTTACAAATGCGAAAAAAGCCCACCTTGTTCTGGTTCTTGCCACCCCTCTCATTCATTGCTTAGGGACCTCCCAGGATCTATGAATTCTTTGCCTGAGTCCTGTACTGTAGGATTAAGATATGAGGAATTTTAACTTACATCTAAATGCCATATCTTGGAGTACAGTACAGAAAACCGGGCACCCTTCCATTTCTTGGGCTATAGGGGGTGGGTCCTTGATAACTTTATCAGTCTCCAATCACCTAATGGTATGAGCCTATAACCCCAGGGTCTATGAATACTCATCCTGTCTCCTGTACTATACTCCAAGATATGGAATTTACAGGCAAAATCCTGTTTTATTTTGAATGATAGACGAGCAAAACAGAAGAGAATAGTGTAACAGATACACAATTTTTCAGGTTGCCATTTTCTAGCCTGTGTATTTGTTTTTATGCCATTGTAGTGTAAGTTTATTTACTTGTTTATTTAGCGTGTTAATTGTTTTCTGCAGCCATTTATCTTCCAGCATTAGCCTCCTTTTCAATTAGATCACAGGTTTTCTTTCTGTTAAAATAAATCCCAACGAGATGGGATTCTTGCTGTACCTTTAAATCCCCTTTAACATGCTATTAAAATGCACCTTTTTGCTTTCTTTGGAATAATTGGTTTGTGTGTTAGTAGTTTTTTTCCACCTTATCTTTTCTTTCAACCTACTCAGTTACGTATTCTTCTGAAAGAGCTGTCTGTGTCCACCAATGAAGATGCCCATCCCTTCAAAGAGGAACTAGAGACCGCTCTGGAGCAGTGTTTCTACTGTTTATATGGCTATCCAAGCAAGAAGAGCAAGGCTCGTTATCTGGAGGAGCATTCAGCTCAGCAGGTGACTGTTTATAGAAGGGTGAATGCATTTATAGAAATATATTTCTGTGATTTACAGAAGTCATTTTTAAGAGTTCTCTCAACAGTCTTACTGGAATTCTACATAAAAAGTAATTGAAGAGATGAGATGCACTACTGTGCAAATGTTTTAGGCAAGTTTGAAAAAATGCGGTAAATTTAAGAATGTTTCAGAAATAGAAGTGTTACTAGTTTATTTTTTATTAATGACCTTATTGGAAAATAAATTAACAGAAGAGAAATCCAAATCAAATCAGTATTTGGCGTGATCACCCTTTGCCTTCAAAAGAGCATCAATTCTTTAGTTCTTCCGGGTACACTCGCACACAGTTTTTGAAGGAACTCAGCAGGTAGGTTGTTCCAAATATCTTGGAGAACTAACCATGGATCTTCTGTGGATTTAGGCTTCCCCAAATCCTTCTGTCTCTTCATTTAATCCCAGACAGATTCTATGTTCATATCAGGTCTCTGTGGGGGCATGACGGATAAGTATCTGCCTGTATTTCTCAACATTGAGGACACCATTGATTCTGACCAAATCTCCAACCTTGTTTGCAGAAATACAGCCTCAAATTTGCAAGGAACCTCCACCATGCTCTCTAGCCCTTTGTGAACAAACTGCCTCCTGCTACAGCCAAATATTTCAAATTTTGACTCATCAGTCCAGAACACCTGCTGCCATTTTTCCGCACCCCAGTTCCTATGGTTTTGTACAAAAGACGTGGAAACAAGGACTCAACTATGCACGAAAACCTACGAACTCGGGTGCAGAAAAATGGCAGTAGCTGTTCTGGATTTATAAATGTCCAAATTTTAAATATTTGTCTGTAGCAGGAGGCAGTTTGTTCGTGAAGGGCTGAAGAGCATTGTACTCGATAGTACTCAAAAGCAAGGACATCACAGACCAGACTGGAAAAAGCTTGAATATGCCTCAACATACTGTAACGGATACAACTTATGAATTTAACACCAAGTGAAATAAACCTTACTGATGGTACACCTTCGGAAGGTTGACTTTCTACCCTGAGTAGGGTAGAAATCACCAGAGTCTGAAATGCTTCTGTACCTCATAACCTGAGCTTCAACAGCTATGCCATTGAAGCCAGCAGCCATAAAGCAGAATATATCATCAGACCCTAAGGCAGGAGGTCCAGTCATTCTGGAAGAGCCCAGGACTTTGCTTCCAGGAGGTCTATAATGTTTGCATATCAAGATCTTGTCCAGAGTGATCTGATCAGAATAAATGGAACACCCTCAACCTTTATCCTGTGAGGAAGAAGTAGAGGGAAGGCAGAGATAAAAGAAAACTGATCCCAGGAAGTTGCCAGTGTATTCCTGCCACAAGACGCAAACTTATCCAGTTTGTTGCTAAATCTGGACACCAAGAGAACTTCTCCAGAAGAAGGGCCCATTCCCCTAGATTTACCTATTGGAAAATATGCCTGCCAATTTTCCACTCAGGGAATGTGGACAGCAAAGATTGCCAGAAAGTTCTGCCCAAGACAAGATCAAGTCAGCTTCTTCCTGAGTAGCATGACTTCTGGTCCCTCCTTGATGTATGCCACCACGTTGGCATGGTCTGATTGCACCTTTACAGGAAGCCCCCTAAAGGCAGCCAGACCAGTGCAAGAGGCCAGCTGAATCACCCGCAGTCCCAAGACGTCCTTAAAGACTCAATCTAAGAATGTTTAGTTTTACCTTGGAACCATGGCTGACTTTAGAAGGTGTAGCACCCAAACTAATCACTCCAGAGCTTGTACCCTAATCTTGACATTGTGCATCAGTCTTCGATGTGATTGCTCTGGAAGGAGCAAGTCATCCAGGTATCCCATAATGGGAATCCCTCGTGGGTTCAACAGCTCCAGAATCAGAGCTAACACTTTGGTAACACCCTGGGGACTATGGACAGGCTGAAGGGCAATGCCCCAAACGGGTAGTGGTGATCCTCCACTGCATAGTGCAGAAATCATTGGTGAGGCCTGAAAATTGGGAAGTGTAGGTAGGCATCCTTGACATTGACTGACGCCAAAAAAGAGAAGGAGGGGGAGGAGAGTGCTCATGTTTTCATTTCAGACATTTGGGGCTACTGGGAACTCCTGAGAACTTATCTCACAGTCCAAAAATGGCTACAGACTATTCATTACTTGACACAAAGAAAGAGGAGGATTGTGCCCCTGAAACAGTAAAGATACTATACAGGCGGTCCCCGGGTTACAAACATGATGGGGTCTGTGGTTTTGTTCTTATGTCAAATTTGTTTGTAAGTCGGAACAGGTACATTTTTTAAGTTTAGCTCCAGCCAAAGGAATAATTTTAAAATTTTTTGGTTAGCATGAAGAAGGGTTAACACCCCTGAAACATTTGTTTTGCTGTCTGTACCCCTGTTCAGAAGATTCCACCCAACTTTCTGTTTCTATGACAACTGTATTTTGAAAATTTTGGGTTGTTGTGGAAACAAGGATTAGTGATAAAGCTTCAGTGGAGACTTTTTCAGGAGTGAATTTCCCTTCCTAGGGGTAGATTTGCTCTCACTTTCTGTTGTCTCCCTCCGTTTGTAAGTCGGATGTTTGTAACCCGGGGACCGCCTGTATAAGGGCAGGGATTTGGAGCTAATCTGATCCATAGGGAGCCATTCTAGCACAAACTTTGCAGGGGGAAATTTCGTACCTGGTGAAGGAATCTGGGAGCCCCCACTGTCATCCTCACTTCTCCGCCTGCAAGAAGCCAAGGCTTGCTGAAGAATGAAGCCCTGCAACCCAGCGTAAAGTGGCCAATTAGCTGAGAGGAGTGTTGGCCTATGCCACAATTCTAAAGAGACAGAAACCCCCAAAAATAGCTCATGCCCCTGTACTTGTTGTGCCCCGATGGTAAGAAGATAGCTCAGCTAGTGGTCGTGGAAGGCAAGATGGCTGAATAGTCAGAGAGATACTGTTGAGCAGTTTGGACAAGAATCTATAGAAGTGAATGAAACACAAAATGGCTGACCACTCCTGTGCCCTAAAACACCACACACAGAGGGAACACGGTGTAAGAGGGGTTGGAACATTTCCACAAACAGAGGCACATACCAGTCCAATCTACAGGATCTCATAGGCCTAAACTTTGCCAATTACAGCGGAGCCTTCTGGGAATCTACTTCCAGGAAGATTACTGTCCTGGAACTGTAGAGTGCCCTGGCAGCGAGATTACGAGGTATCCTATATGTGGGAGATCGCTGCCCACAGCATCCATAGCTAAATAGCAGATATTACAACTGAGATTTAGTTTAGCTGGGGATGAAAGCATTACCTATGTAGTAATGGCTATTAACAATGGATACAAGCTTGATGGGTTTGGGTGGAGTTTGGGTCCCAATTTGCGGTACATGCAACTTGGTCATTGCAGGAAAGTTCATTGCCCGTCAACATTCCGGAGTGAAGGGAAACTTTTCTGGCTCTCCTGCAATGGTCGACACCTCTGAAAGGTCTCACTGTAAGGGTTAAGTCGGACACCACGGTAGTGGCATCCATAAATCATCCAGAAGGTACCAAAAGTCAGGTGGGCCAGCAGGAAGTGGATCTCATCCTGTCTTGGACAGATCTTTGTATTCTTGCCCTGTCTGCTGTTTGCATTCCAGGAGTGGAAAATTGGCAAGCGGATTTCCTCCGCCATCAGCAATTGTCTTTGGGAGAGTGGGCCCTTCACCAGGAGGAACTCTGTCAATGGTGGGGCACTCTGGATGTGGACTATCTGGCATCCAGGTTCAATACGAAACTAGACCGGTTTGTATTTGGGACCAGGCATCCTCAGGTGTTTGTGTTGGGTAGGAAAGTGCGCTGATTTGGATTGGGGTGTGCCGCTACCTTAGGGTGAATGGTGTAAAATGGTGTAAAAAATCAGGTGCGTTGCCCAAATATGTATATTGGCATACAACAATGGTGTAAACAATAAACTGCTATTAGAGTAAATAATGGAAACAATACAAATCGTGCTAACAAAATAGTCCAAAGTGTGACTGGTGAATCACCAATGTGCAATAAACGTCCATATTAAAAGTCCATAAATAAAGGTGCAAATGTGGTGAAATGAATTTCAAGCTCTAGAAGATGTGAACTGTGATTGGAAGGTGCAGGGTCCCACCACCAGCTTAGCCTCTTACCAGAAGTTGAACATTAAGGGCATATATGAATATGACCGCTCCAGGAGTCATGCAACCAGGTGGAGGGATTCCCAAAAACTCAGAAGGCCCTCTAACACACTCGTGCTCCCTAGACTCTTACAGGACAAAGCCAGACAAGAAGCTTGGAATTGCGATAAGTGATCCTTCCGGGAATTACTGGACTCTAGGATGGCTGCTGTAGTTGCTTGTGTCCAAGGGGAACAGACCCAAACAGAAAGCCTGATGGTCAACGATCCTGCCAAAGGTGACTGGACTCTGAATGGCTACTGTAACTTCTGTGTCTGGTTGACCTCAATAATGGGGGACACAACATAGGGGACCGCCATAGTGTATTATCAACAGTAGGTTTTATTGAAAACAAATGATTGCACTTACAGTTATGACGACAATTATTGCGAGTTCCCTCAAGGTGGAGCTATGTGGCGGGGTCCGCCTGCAGTGCGGACCGCTGCCTTAGTCTAGTTGTGATGACGCGGTGCCTCCTCTCTGACGACGTTTCTCCCGATTGGGCATCCACTGAGATAGGAGGTGGAGCCAGCATCATCACTACCGCCTTTAAATATGCCCTTTAGCCAGCGCTTCCGGGGTTCGGGACCCTCCCATTCCTTCCTATGGACTGGCAACCAATCTTACTTACATTTAACTACGACCAAATCAGCCTTAGGGGGATGAAGGGAGCCTTAGATATCGCCAAATGTTGTTATGATGTATATTACAGTCCTGAGGGTCTAGATGTCCACCGGAAGTGCTCGCTATATTCATTTCCTGCTGTCCCATGTCTATGACGCTGCTGTTTACTAGGGGCACTTCCGCTGTCAGCAGAGTATGCTCTCTTCCTTTTAGGCATAACAGCCAATAAGGAAAAAAAAGGGGAGGACAATCTCCACCTCCTGCTTAATGTGCAGAAAGCTGATGTGCCGCATAGCTCCTCAAACTTTTATATCTTTGCAGCGAAATAGATGGGAATCTTAAAAAACATTCAAACATTCAAACCTTTAATTACAATGCATTAACCAGGCTTATTAACTATTTGTGGTGTATAATGTTATATGATGCTAATGTAAATAAAAAAGCTGTGGGATAAACTAGTGAGCCTCCCAACAGCTCAAGTATATAAAGACTCAAAATCTTAAAAAGAAAACTTCCAAAAATGGAGTTAAAAATTAATATTTCCAGATGATTCTAAAAATTAAAAACTTAAAATATATAAAAAATATAAAAAAGGAGGAAAAAACTTGGATAGTTAAAATTCTTCAATGACATGCTAATAGAATGCCAGGAAGGAATCCTGGTATCAAATTTTGTGGCTGCATGGAGAGACCCACATGCTTCTAAATAGTAGAGGAAACATGAAGGAGGTGGGTCAAATTTCCAGAGAAGAGACCATGGGGCATAAATATCAGCTGTTATTAATGAACGCATTTATGTCCCATTCAATGTTGTGTCCTAGGGGCTGGTAACTTCGGAGCTCGTAGATCCAGAAGGTTTCCCTTCTGGAAATTGCTCTTTTTAGGCCGGGGCTCCGCCAAAGCAAAAAGAAAAAAACGGCCAGGGGCTGCAGGGAAGGAACGTCCAAGAAAAAAGAACAAGTAGAGATAGGAGGCATCTTTAACCTGAGTGGGATTGACCTCACTAGCTCAGAAAAACAGACCCTGGGGAAAGGGTTAAAATTTGCCCCTAAAAAATCTCTAAATAAGTTCGAGACGTTCTTAAACGTACATAAATACATCAGAAAACTTAACATCAAACGTCATTTCCTCGATAAGGCTAACGAGAGGAACTATGTTTCCTATAGTCAGCCTACATATATATCTACAAATTTGAGGAATGCTTCCCTCTTCAACCCCTCGGGGAAATCTAGCCACCATATTAAGATTTTCAGAGATGTTATTCTAAGGAGTTGGAACAAAAAGATGCTTCCATCAAACCACAAAAAGATCTTTGGAATGGCATCAAGGCTCTATGCGATAAAAAGGATTTGGTGATCCGCCCAGCGGACAAAGGCGGAGGCACAGTCCTATTAAAGAAAGAGGACTATATGGAAGAAATGGAGAATCTGTTGTCTGATAGGAACACATATGAAATCCTAAAGAAGGACCCTACCTGCAATTATAAAAAGCAGTTAGAACTCATCGTGTTAAAAGGTCATGAGGATGGCATTTTAAACAAAAAGGAGAAGGAATACCTAATACCGCTTGCACCTCGTATTCCTACCATATACTACCTACCGAAGGTCCATAAGAGCCTGATAAAGCCACCCGGGAGACCGATAGTCAGTGGCATTGACTCGGTCACATCTCGGATAGGGAAATATGTCGACCATTTCCTCCAGCCGTTAGTTCAGGAGACACCGGCGTTCCTAAAAGATACCACCCAGTGTATCCAAGAGATCACTGAACTCCAAGTTCCAGGGAATGTGATATTGGTCACAGCCGACGTGGCCTCGTTGTATACTGTCATCCCTCACGAGTTAGGCTACGAGGCTGTCAGCACTTTCTTAGACCAAGATTATCACATCCCGTTTAAACAGAAGAAGTTCATTTTAGAACTTCTTCAATTTGGTATGGAACACAACTATTTTTACCATAATCAACAATTCTATCTACAGCGTACTGGCGTGGCTATGGGGGCAAAATTTGCCCCCAGCCTCGCCAACCTGTTTATGGCTTTATGGGAAAATAGGAACATCTTCGCGGAGAAAACGAATGAGCTAGTGATGTGGCGGCGTTATATTGATGACGCCTTGATTATATGGAAAGGAGAGGAAGACAGCCTACACCAGTTCATGGGGAAGCTAAATTGTAACAACTGGGGCATACGTTTTTCCTACCAATGGAGTACCACCTCCATTAATTACCTTGATCTTGTAATATGGAGGAAAGGACAAGGATTCATTACCAGCTCATACCAAAAACCGACAGATCGAAACGGCTTCATCTCTACTGACAGCTGCCATCACCCTATGTGGTTAAAATCGGTGCCTAAAGGGCAATTTAGAAGAATTAGGCGCAATTGTACAGAAGATGAAGACTTTAGAACACAAGCCCACCTTCTGAAGAATCGGTTTATAGAAAAGGGATACGACCGGAATGAATTAGATGGAGAGATACGAGAAATTGCAACCTGCAAACAATCTGAATTATCTATTCCCAAGGACAAAGAGAAATCAAAAGATGCTATGGGAAGGTTTGAGTTTGCCTTCACAACGCAATTCTCCAGCCACTACCGATGGCTGAATCATATATTCCGGAAGCACTGGGGAATCCTGCAACAAGACCCGTTATTAGGTCCTTCTCTTCCATCTAAACCACAGATGATCTTTCGTAAGGCGAGGAATTTAAAAGAAATTATAGCAAGGAATCCGGTTGAAAAACCCTTAACTCCCAAATTTTTTCCTGACCTCCAAGGCTACTTCCCCTGTAGGAGGTGTAACATTTGTCTAAATGCCACCACCATCAAGACCAAGCAATTCACCTCCACCACTACAGGAAAAAGCTACCCCATCAGGGATTTTATTACCTGCCACACCAAGGGTGTAGTGTATTTGGTCACCTGTGAATGTGGTAAGCAATATGTGGGGAGGACGATTAGGACTGCCAATATTCGAATAGGCGAGCATTTGGCCAATATTCGAAAAGGTTTCCCTGGTCACAGTCTTTCGAAGCATTTCGCCACTCACCACCATAAAAACCCTGGCAAACTGAAAATTATTGTAATTGAGAAGTATCAACCCCACTGGCGAGGTAGTAATATGAAAAGAGCAATTTCCAGAAGGGAAATCTTCTGGATCTACGAGCTCCGAAGTTACCAGCCCCTAGGACACAACATTGAATGGGACATAAATGCGTTCATTAATAACAGCTGATATTTATGCCCCATGGTCTCTTCTCTGGAAATTTGACCCACCTCCTTCATGTTTCCTCTACTATTTAGAAGCATGTGGGTCTCTCCATGCAGCCACAAAATTTGATACCAGGATTCCTTCCTGGTATTCTATTAGCATGTCATTGAAGAATTTTAACTATCCAAGTTTTTTCCTCCTTTTTTATATTTTTTATATATTTTAAGTTTTTAATTTTTAGAATCATCTGGAAATATTAATTTTTAACTCCATTTTTGGAAGTTTTCTTTTTAAGATTTTGAGTCTTTATATACTTGAGCTGTTGGGAGGCTCACTAGTTTATCCCACAGCTTTTTTATTTACATTAGCATCATATAACATTATACACCACAAATAGTTAATAAGCCTGGTTAATGCATTGTAATTAAAGGTTTGAATGTTTGAATGTTTTTTAAGATTCCCATCTATTTCGCTGCAAAGATATAAAAGTTTGAGGAGCTATGCGGCACATCAGCTTTCTGCACATTAAGCAGGAGGTGGAGATTGTCCTCCCCTTTTTTTTCCTTATTGGCTGTTATGCCTAAAAGGAAGAGAGCATACTCTGCTGACAGCGGAAGTGCCCCTAGTAAACAGCAGCGTCATAGACATGGGACAGCAGGAAATGAATATAGCGAGCACTTCCGGTGGACATCTAGACCCTCAGGACTGTAATATACATCATAACAACATTTGGCGATATCTAAGGCTCCCTTCATCCCCCTAAGGCTGATTTGGTCGTAGTTAAATGTAAGTAAGATCGGTTGCCAGTCCATAGGAAGGAATGGGAGGGTCCCGAACCCCGGAAGCGCTGTCTAAAGGGCATATTTAAAGGCGGTAGTGATGACGCTGGCTCCACCTCCTATCTCAGTGGATGCCCAATCGGGAGAAACGTCGTCAGAGAGGAGGCGCCGCGTCATCACAACTAGACTAAGGCAGCGGTCCGCACTGCAGGCTGACCCCGCCACATAGCTCCACCTTGAGGGAACTCGCAATAATTGTCGTCATAACTGTAAGTGCAATCATTTGTTTTCAATAAAACCTACTTTTGATAATGCACTATGGCGGTCCCCTATGTTGTGTCCCCCATTATTGAGGTCAACCAGACACAGAAGTTACAGTAGCCATTCAGAGTCCAGTCACCTTTGGCAGGATCGTTGACCATCAGGCTTTCTGTTTGGGTCTGTTCCCCTTGGACACAAGCAACTACAGCAGCCATCCTAGAGTCCAGTAATTCTCGGCAGGATCACTTATCATCGCAATTCCAAGCTTCTTGTCTGGCTTTGTCCGGTAAGAGTCTAGGGAGCACGAGTGTGTTAAAGTGCCTTCTGAGTTTTTGGGAATCCCTCCACCTGGTTGCATGACTCCTGGAGCGGTCATATTCATATATGCCCTTAACGTTCAACTTCTGGTAAGAGGCTAAGCTGGTGGTGGGACCCTGCACCTTCCAATCACAGTTCACATCTTCTAGAGCTTGAAATTCATTTCACCACATTTGCACCTTTATTTATGGACTTTTAATATGGACGTTTATTGCACATTGGTGATTCACCAGTCACACTTTGGACTATTTTGTTAGCACGATTTGTATTGTTTCCATTATTTACTCTAATAGCAGTTTATTGTTTACACCATTGTTGTATGCCAATATACATATTTGGGTAGCGCTCCTCAGGTGTTTGTGGTGGAATCTCTGGTGATACTCTAATTTATACCTTTCCACCGTTGCAGCTTCTACCTCATCTGCTTCGCAGGATTTTGGTGGAATTCCTATGATTCTAGTAACCCCCAGCTTAACCTAAAAGAATGCGCTTTCCCAATATTTTGAACATGTCAGTGTACAGTCCTTGGGTCCTTTCAGATTGTCACATCAGAAGGTCCTGACAATCAAGGCCCTGTTCATCCTTTACAGTCACTGGCCATTGGAAGCCAGTCATGAGAGACAGGGGAATCTCTGATTCTGTTGTTCCTGCCCTTCTAAAGACTAAAAAGGTGAATTCTAGGATGATTTACCACAGGAATTTGAAATCTTGTATTGCCTTGTGTGAGGCTAGGAGTTTTCATCCTTGTATTGGGCTGTATCTTTGCCCTTCTCCAAGTGAGCGTTTGTGTGTGGTAAGCCTTGAGTACAATTGACAGTCAGATTTTTGCCTTGGCGGTCTCCCCCCCCCCCCCCCCCCCAGGCCCAGAGTGTCACTTACTTGGTAGGAGACTGAAGTGACGAGGTTGGCCTCTCCTTGTACCTTCAGCCCACGCACTACTGGAAATGCCAAGGGACAGGACAAACAAGAGTGTCGGTAGATGTTGAACCCTGACTGCAGGTGCGGAAGATCCAGTAGAACATCTGGTCAGGAACAGCAGAACAGCGAGAAGAACCAGTGGAGGTTAAAGGGGAACTCTGGTTGTACTGTAGATTCGGGAGGCAGAGTCCACTAATGCTCCCTTCGAGCTTGCGTCAGGAAGGACTGCAGCCAATGTGCTGGCACTCTGTAATAGCGTGGAGCCAAATCAGGGGCAGAATCAAGGTTATAAAGGAAGCCAGGGGCAGCGAGGTACAGAATCATAAGTCTAGGCAGAGTCGTGGATGGACCTGAGGTCAGGGAATTGTAGGCAGCAATACAGGCAGAACCCAAGATCAGGTCAGAGGCAGGCCAGGTCAGTATCAGGAAATATTCACAGAGCATGATCAAGGCACGGGATACAGCTGAAGACCAGTCAGCACTGACACTGTATTAAAGCATCCTTTAAGTAGGCCATCTGGTGCCAACATTGACTGTGGATGTGCTCCTGTGTACGCGCTGTGGCCACCGCATTCCTGCGAGCATGCCCGTGCCTGGGCACATTTCTGTGAGCAATACCATGTGCACGTCTCTGAGTCAGCCATCTTACAGGAATTCCCTGACAGAGGCTGATTGCTTCACGTCCCTTAGCGTGTGCCTTTTGTATGGGGTGTCGTGTATTGCTCTCTTTGTCAGGATGCTGTTGACTCTGGGATCTCATTTGGTACTTTCTGTTATACCCATCACTGACCTTCCTTTAGTTCATGTAACGTGGACGTTTTTTTTCCTGGTTGCCATTGCTTCGGCTCACAGTGTTTTGGAATTGACTGCACTTTCCTGCAAGGAACTGTTCCTGATGCTCCACAGGGACAAGGTCGTTTAACTTCAGCTGTCCTTTTTACTTAAGGTGGTTTCTGCTTTCTTTCTCTAACAGGACGTTGTGATGCCTTTGTTTTTGTCCCAAGCCTCAGACTCAGAGGGAGAAGACTACCTGTAGTCAACTGCTGCAATTCAGCAATCGGATTCCCTCTTTGTGCTACCTGAGGACCCAAGGAAGACTGTGTAGGTGCTTCCTGGGGTATTCGTGATCAAGCTTCAGTAGCTCAAGTTTTTTAAGACTGCTACCTGGTCATTGGTTCATAAATTTACAATATTTTACCAGGTGGATTTTAGAGATGCTGAGGAGACTCACTGTTTTGTAGACTGCTATGTTATCTCTGCTGGTTATCTCCTATTCTGTTTTGTTTTCTTGGGGCGTGTTGCGGAGTTGCCCTCCCCTCATATTTAGTCCTTTGGTACATCCCTGTCATAAGCATTATGAAGATGTTCTGTGTCCCGTGGGGTATGATAAAGAAAATGGGAATTTTGGTTTACCTGTAAAATACTTTTTGCAAAGTACATAATGGGTCCGCTCTTTGGTCTTGTGTTGTATGGCTTGCTACAAAACTGAAGTCTTGCCTAACAGGGAAGGGGTTATGTCTAAAAGGGGACACAGTGATTACTTTTTTTTATTCTTTTTGTTGTACTTGAGGAACATGGGAATGCCTTAATGGGAATCTGCAAACATGTCAATTTGCTCTCAGGGTGGTGTAAAAATATACTGTGCTTTTATTATATTTAGCCTCCGTTGTGGATGCCTAACCAATCTCTTAGCTTGGTACCTGTGTAACTTTCTTTTCTTTTAGGTGGAGCTGCTCTGGGAAGATGCACTTATTTTGTTTGAGTACTTCAAACCAAAGACTCTGCCAGAATTTGATAGCTACAAAACCAGTACAGTTTCTGCTGATCTAGCAAACCTGCTAAAGAAGATGGCCACAATTGTACCTCCATCTGATAAGCCCAAATTGAGCATGGACATTGTCTCTGCTTACATTGAAGGCACAAGCACCAAGGTATGGAAACGTAATTTCTTGTTAGGTTTGTGTCCCGGTTCCACTATACAACTGCCGGATTGCTTTTACATGTGGTGGAGGGTTGTCCACCACCCCCTCCCACTGCCTTCCACCGCCTTCCCCAACTCTCCTGTTCCACCGGAGAGCCCAAGACTGAAACTGGTGGTCAGGAAGGCACACCATAGAGATGAAGGAGGAACTTCCATTCCTTTGTCATCTGAACGGTATATGTAACCAGAAGAACAAGGATTTTGCCACTTCCAGTTTCAGTTTCCTTTCCCGGCTTGTAAAGCATCTGATCAAACTGATCTCGGTTTGATCAGATGCTTTTGAGGGCAGAGGAGAGACCTGGGTTCTCCAGATCTCTCAGTAAAGAGAGCCTATCACGACCCATGTTATCACAAGGAATGCAGTTCAAGAGCCAGTGTAAAAAAAAAAAAAAAATAGAATATAATGAATAATAATAAAACATTTTTCAAAGTGCCCCTGTTTCCCCGTGCTCACACACAAATGCAAGTGTAGGTCCCGCACACACATGTAAATGGTGATCAAACCACACGTGAGGTATTGCCATGCACATCAGAGTGAGAGTAAATATTCTAGCACTAGACCTCCTGTGTAGTTCTAAACTGGCAACCTGTCCCGGCTTTTAAAGAGTTACCTGTGGAGATTTTTGAGTTCCGTAATTTATCACCATTCCACGGATGTGCGCAAATTTAAACAATAAGTTCACCTGATTTTAGGGTGGAACATGTAACGTTCCCAATGCTGTAAAAAAAAAAAAAAAGGCTGGTGAGGAGGGAGAAATAGGAAGAAAATAATAAGAAAAGAGGTGGAGAAGAGAAAAGGGAAAAGAAAGAAAAAGGAGAAGGGGGAAAGAAAGAAAGGACAATTAGAAAAGGGAAAAAGAAGCAAAGAAAATAAGGAACCTTCACCACCAGATAAAGACAATGTTGTCAGTATTAAAAAACAATGAAGGGAATAAGGCAGCTGCACTTGCTTTACCCATCCATTTGCTCACTCATCCAACACATCCACTCTCCAAAATTAGAGTCATGGTAGTAGTGGCTGGAGATCTACCAAATGTGGGTAAGTGGCTCTAATGTGGGGTTAGGTAAATATGGCAGCGGGGTTTCAGGAATAGTGGAGGCTATCTGAAGTCCAGTTCAGCAAAGGGATTAATTCACTTGACTACCCATCTTAGGAGATGCTGGCAGCATATATCGTCCAGTTTATGAGACGTGCTTGGTAACCACTGTTAGTAATGATAGTATCTGAGTGAAGTTTTAAAAAAGTTACACTCACCGCTGTCCTCGTCGACAGTGTCTATATACCATAGTAGTCTCTTACTATTCGGTTCCTTATTCAGTGTCTTTCACAGCCTCTTGCACTGTCAGTCCGTGTTGGGAGTTCTCCTGAAATCACCTGCGGTGACTACTATGGAATAAACCCACTATTCCTGAAAACCCCGCTACCTAACCCCACATTGGAGCCACTTACCCACATTTGGTAGATCTCCAGCCACTACTGCCATTACCTATTGGCCTTTACGACCATGGACTCTAATTTTGGAGAGTGGATGTGTTGGATGAGTGAGCAAATGGATGGGTAAAGCATGTGCAGCTGCCTTATTCCCTTTTCTTTTTCTCTTCTCCGCCTCTTTTCTTATTATTTTTATTCCTATTTCTCCATCCTCACCAGCCTTTTTTGGACTTATTTGTCAAGTCTTGGGACTGCACCAACCAAGATATTGGTTAATTGGTGAAAGGGTATATAGGCTGGGGACCTGCCCATATGGGCAATTACCCCTATTTAATTTAGGATGAGCCGGTGTGGTAACCTTGTGCAATTTTTGTCATGTTCCCAATGCTGCAGCCGTTGCCCAATTTCTCTCCCACCCCTGTGACAGCAGTACAGGGAGAAGTTAACCAACTCTGTGTATGAATAAACTACAAGCCCCGACATCCTTTGTCACTGTAGGCTTGTAGTTCTCAATGAACTACAAGCAATTTTAAAGGATAAGTTCACGTTTGGAAAAACACGTTACATATTTCACCTGATTTTAGGGTGGAACATGTAACATGTTCCCAATGCTGCAGCCATTGCCTAATTTCTCCTCCGCCTCTGTGACAGCAGTACGGGGAGAAGTTAACCAGTGTGTTGTGTGTGAATGAACTACAAGCCCCGACATTCTTTGTAGCTGTAGGCTTGTAGTTCTCAATGAACTACCACAGTGCTGTGTAAAAGCACACAGATATACTGATAGAGCTGCAGGAGACCTGCATGGTACCAGTATTCTGCTGATCTCTGGTGCAATGCTTTACAGGCTCCCAAAAAAAAATAATAATAATAATAAATGCACATTTTTGCATGCAAAAAAAACGTGCATTTCTCTATCGCTCATCAACAGACGCAGTTCCTTATCTATATGACTCATAGGGTTTATGCTCCTAGGAATAGGCACTAGGCATGAAAAAACGTAACCACGCCTCTTAGGGCTGTCCCTGCAGGCTTAAACCCTCAGACTTTGCTATCATCAAACAGTTTGTTCTGCCTAGTGTTAGAAATAGGACCTAGCTCCCTGCTGGGACTTTCGATCTTAGCTGTAACAGGGAAAGTTTGTGCGTGATAAGGTGGTACTTCGACCTAATTAGGTGTTCCTTCCTAAGGTGGTTTCTGATTATCATCTGAATGAAGACATTGTGTTGCCTTGACTTTGCCCTATACCTCAGCATCCTAAAGAGTATGCCTTGCATTCTTTGGATGTGGTTCGGGCGATCAGGGTTTATTTAGAGAACACTGAGTCCTTTAGAAAATTAGACGCTCTTTTTGTCTTTACTGATGGACCTCGTAAGGGATTGGCTGCATCTGCTGCGACCATTTCCTGATGAATTAGGCAGATGGTGGTACAGGCCTATTCACTGAGGGGTCAGGTTCCTCCTTTCCCAGTAAAGGCTCATATTTCGACAGCGCTGAGTGCCTCTTGGGCTTTTCGCCATCAGGCGTTGGTGCTACAAGTTTGCAAGGTGGCAACTTGGTCGTCTGTGCATATGTTCACAAAATTCTACAAGGTAGATGTGTTGGCATCCGCGGATGCTTCTTTTGGCCGCAAGGTTTTGCAGGCTGCAGTTTAAAAGAGAGCTTTGTTTCTCTTTGAGGGTTACATTTTTTCCGGGTGAGCTCCAGTTGTTCCTGGTTGAGCTCCATGTTGCCTGGTTGGCTAAGTTTAGCTATTGGGGACTTAGTTTTGTTTCTGCGTTGTTTCCCACACCTCATGATTATACTGCTTTGGGACATCCCTATGAGTCATGAAGATAAGAAGCTGCGTCTGTCGATGAACGATAGAGAAAACCGGATTTTTGTAAGAACTTACCGTAAAATCCTTTTCTCTGAAGTTCATCGACAGACTCAGCACCCACCCCTCTACTTCTGAGGTATGGAGTTTTTTGTCTTCTAAACACTGCTTGCAACTAAACTGATGATAGCAGAGTCTAAGGGGTTATGCCTGCAGGGGCAGCCCCCATAGGTGTGGTTAAATTTTTTTCCTGTCTAGTGCCTATTCCCCAGGATGAGCATAAAGCTATGAGTCATAAAGATAAGGAGCTGCTTCTGTCGACAAGTTCTTACAAAAATCCATTTTTTTTATTAATATATATATATTTTTTTAAGTCAACTTATCCTTTAAAGTGTGACATGTTGGGTATCCATTTAGTTTGCATAACATAATATTTAATATTTATTCAAATAATTAGGTATTGTGTGCACTAAAATGCATTAAAGTGTATTTTTTCCCAAAAAATTACGTTGGAAAAAACGCTACGCAAATATCGTGTGGCACAATAAATTGTGACAAACATTTTTTTCTCTAGGGCCGTTTCTTTCAGAAAATATATAATGTTTGAGGGTTCCAAGTAATTATCTAGTAAAAAGAAGTGAGAAGTGTCAAAATTGACTTGGGCAGCAAGTGGTTAAAGTATTAACTAGCTAAAGAAAAATGCAGCTTTTAACATGTGTAAGAAAATGTAAAAAATTGGCGTGGTAGAAACGTGATCCTACCTTTCTTCTTTTTTATTTTTTTCATGACAACACAACAAAAAGTACATCATGTCAGCCCTGCTTTTTTCGTTACTAATTGATTACAACGTTTTTAGGGTTTACATAGACTTTATTCATGGTAATCCTTTCACAAGCATGTGCCATTTCTTTTAGGTGCCGGCTCTTCCAGAAGGTGCAGATGATTCCCCTGAAATACTGAATGAAATATATTACCTTCTTGCTGATTATCATTTTAAAAATAAGGAGCAATCCAAAGCCATTAAATTCTACATGCATGATATCTGCATTTGTCCCAACAGGTGTGTGTGAAAATCAATACTATTTTACAAATATCTTTGAGTGTTTGTGTGTTAAGAACCCAGAAATGCTTAGGCTCCATTCACACTAGTGTGACTTGTCATGCGACTTTGGATACATAAATTGATAACATTAATTTCGATGGCCCGCAATTTAATCTAGATGACTTAGTCACAGTGACTTTGAAAAGATTCCTGCACTACTTTGATATGACTCTTGCGGCTTGAGTACAGGAGAGTGTAAAGTCGCATGAAAGTCACACTCAAAATTGCGCGACTTTCACACTAGTGTGAACAGAGTCTTAATCTCTGTTGTTTCCTTGCCACTTTATGTTTACAAATTTGTAAATATTTATTGCTTGTTCCTTTCTTCTTATCTTGGAGTTAGCCTTTTATTATTCACTCCCCTTATTATTTCTTTTCACTGTGCCCGCAGATTTGACTCCTGGGCTGGCATGGCCCTAGCAAGAGCAAGCCGTATCCAGGACAAACTCAATTCTAATGATATGAAGAGTGATGGCCCCATATGGAAACATGCCACTGCTGTGTTAAACTGCTTTAAGCGTGCACTGGAAATTGATGCCTCTAATCTGTCTTTGTGGATCGAGTATGGCACAATGTCCTATACTCTGCACTCTTTTGCTTCCCGTCAGCTCAAACAGTTGATCAAAGAGGTCCCTCCAGAGATGGTGGCACAGGTAAGGCGCTATATCATGTCATGAGACATGTACTCCCTACCATTTATTATCATAATGATGCCTACTTTAGTACTAATTATTCACAACAAATACTGGGAAAATATACTGTACATCTTACAGGGAAGCTATAGTATATTTTTAGCGAGTAACATTTTGAGTAAATATAATAGCATTTAAATTTAAAGCAAACTAATGGTTCCTGCACACGTTTATGATTGTATTTAGTACGCAGTTTGTCGATTTCTCTTTCATTCTTGGACGGACACAGCACTCCTTAAATCATAACTACTGGGTTCTATTGCCTCCTCCAGGAGTAGGACTAGGCAGAACAAAAAACATCTGGCTACACCCATGGGCTGTCTTTGGTATATAACCCCCCTCTCTGCTCTAGGTAATCAGTTTTTCATCTGTCTAGTCAGAAGTAGGGACCTAGGCTCTCGGCTGGGATCTCTGGTCCTATCAATTTTTTTCTCCTTCCTTGCTTTTTTTTTTCTCAGGAGATCTATAGTCAAGTGTCGGGCTGGGTGATGGGCTGGATAATCAAGATCATCTAGATCCAGTGGTCCCCCCAGCCCAGCCAGCGAGTGTGTGCAGACCGCAGCTATGCGCTAGGTCGGCCAGGACATAGCCTCACAGGCAGAGGCAGGCCCACGAGTTAATCATCTCGCAGGGTCTCATACAACCGGGCTTTGGTCTGAGTCGCAGCGGTCCTTTGGCCGACAGCTCCCTTACTTCGGTGGCGAGAATTCTGTCTAGAGCGTTACCTGCACCATGGAAGGTTAAAGCGGAGTTCCACCCTGGATTTTTTTTTTTTTTTTTTTAATACCCCCGGGACAGTCGGGGCTAGTGCATTCCACAATGGCTAGCCTCTGATCTGTCCCGGGTTGCACTTACCTGTTAGGACAAATACTTACCTTGCAAACGTCTTGTCCAGCGCTGCCATCTCAGATGTGGGCAGCTTGAAGCCAGCGCGTCCTCTTCGGCGTCTTCTTCCGCCTTCTTTGGTCCCACGATGCTCTGCGCCGGCCCCGACGTCACTTCCGGGTCGCGCGCGTCATCCCTCCACAGCTTCTGGGCATGCCCAGAAGCTGTTTAGAAGGGGATGACGCGCGCGACCCGGAACTGACGTCGGGGCCGGTGCAGGCGCAATGATTCCTGGGAGCTATGACGTCCAGCTCCCAGGAATCATTGCAGAGCCAGGAAGTGACGACGGGCCGAGGAAGGAGGAAGAAGGAAGTAAGGTAAGTATATTTTCTTCGCTACGAGGTAAGTAAAAAAAAAAAAAAATATGCGATTATCCATTTCTTTTTCAGGTGACCCGGAGCGAGAAGATGGAGGTAAGTATAAAAATAGGGTGGAACTCCACTTTAAGTACAATCCCCCCCTCTCCCCTTTTGGCTTTTTTGTTTTGGGGTGGACGCGGGTAACCTCCAGGAACGGTCGGACCTGCCTGCAGGTTCCCTCCTCCCATCCCTAAATCCTTCCCTAAGCTGGGCTTCCCCCCCCCTTTCCCCCCTGTCTGGACCTGGAGTCTGGTGGGGGTCCCAGGGCAGAGGATGCAGCGGAGACCTCAGGGGTCTCCCCCGCTATCCCCACTCTGTAAGGGTCCTGGCATAGTGTGTCCTGCCCTGGTAGTCTGGAGGGATCCCAGTGTAGGAGACCCCTAGGTGCATGCCCAACTGTTTGCAGTGTTAGTTTAGTGCAGGGGGGGTCCCAGTGCAGAGTGTGCAGCGGAGTCTCCCCTAACTTCTGTGACCTACCTTCAGGAGGGGGTCCTCTTGCAGAGTGTGCAGCAATGCTGAGGGCACAGGGAAGATCCTAGCAGCATGCTATAGCTGATGGTGGCCATTTTCCCATAGTCTGGCTGGTCTCCGGTTGGCGGTCATGTTTGTATAGCCCAATTATGTCACGTGGGCCATTTTCCCTTAGTCCGGGAGACGCTGGAGATGACCGAAGCCTCGTCGGGATGCCAAAGCTCCTCCTCTTCCTCCTCAGTTTCCTCTTCCTGTGCCTGGGACATATAAGCGTGATTATGAATTGGGGGTCCCTGTTATCTCTCTCTCTCTCTCTGCTGATAGGTACCCTGAGCCTTGGGGGGATCCTTTAGTGGTGCCAAAAGATTGTTTTTTACTGCAAGGTCTTCCTTTCCTTATGGAGCCTCAGGGTCACATCTCCCCCACTGACCCCCTCAAGAAGGTGGCAGGTCCCTTGGAACCCCAGCTTCCCATGGTTGCACTGACAGAGGTCCTACAGTCCTTAGTGTCCCGGGTGGAAGTGGCATGTGGGCAAAGGCCCAGGAGGAAGCATCCCCCACCTTTTCCTGCTCAGTCTGTCTCATCTGATTTTGAGCCTGATGCCGCCGTGGACGCGGCCCGTCCAGGGGGGCTTAATATCACACCCCCAGATCCATCTGATAGGATAATTCCTCCATGGTTGCAGCAGCTGATGTAGCCACAGACGTGGCTGTGTCGTTTGGTACGCATAAGTCACCTCGCACTCCAAAGGTGTTTCCTTATGTGCCTTATTTTGACAGGTTTTCCTGTAAGGAATGCAAAGGCAGCTGGATGGGAGTGTATACATGCTGCTGCGATGCTTTGCTGCGCTGCAAAAATGAACCCTTCATCACATTCAGTGGGCAGTACTGCAGTCAAATGCAACACAAGTGAAAGAAACCATGCCCAACTGCAAGCCAAAGGCTAGGCTAGCAGTTGCAGAATAGTAATCCCATTCAAAAAGCCAGACCAGCTGTCCAAAAAAAAAAACAGCATTCATTAGATGGCATTATTGCTTTTAAAATGGCTGTCAATGGTGCCCTGCACCACTCTCTGAAATGTGATCTACTGTGGATTGCTCTTCAAAAAGCAAAGCAGGTGTAAAGGGGCCCTAAAACAAGCCATCATTTACCTCTGTAGGTATAGGCATTGTGAAGAAGTTATTCTAGGAGGTTCTCTCCCTTTGGGATTGATTTACTAAAACTGTAGAGCGCAAAATCTGCCACAGCTGTGCATGGTAGCCAATCAGCTTCTAACTTCAGCTTGTTCAATTCAGCTTTGACAAAAACAACTGGAAGCTGATTGGTTTTTATGCAGAGCTGCAACAAACAGATTTTGTACTTTTCAGTTTTAGTAAATCAACCTCTTTATGTCCTCTGGCAGAAGTATCTTGGCAGCCTCACAGCCTTTTACCTGAAACTTAGAAACCAGCTACAAAGGTCAGTGCTGATGTTTACTGCTTGTTAACAAAATTGAAAATCTTTAAAAAGATAATAAACCATCAGTTTTTTTAGGCACTTTCAGCAGCTGATGTAATAACTTAACCGATTATGCAGCTTCTTTTCTTTTAAACCTTGCCTCTGTTCCACTTTATGATGGTGTCTTGTCTGCTTCCCTAGGCTTCCCGTTTTAGGGTGACTCCTTTCTGTAGAAGAATCCCATGGAGTCCATGAAGCAACTAGAGTTGTGTCTCCCTACACTGTGTTCATCAATATAGAAACAGCCCATTGATTTGTTCGTTTATCAAAAACAGTGTCAAATAGTTTTATGTTGCCCTCTTTTAAAATAAAAAATATTACAAAAAAATGAAGTTTTATTACTCAGATACAGTATCTCACAAAAGTGAATACACCTCCTCACATTTTTATAAATATTTTATGATATCTTTTCATGTGACAACACTGAAGAAATGACACTTTGCTACAATGTAAAGTAGTGAGTGTACAGCTTGTATAACAGTGTAAATTTGCTGTCCCCTCAAAATAACTCAACATACAGCCATTAATGTCTAAACCGCTGGCAACAAAAGTGAGTACACCCCTAAGTAAAAAAGTCCAAATTGGGCCCAATTAGCCATTTTCCCTCCCCGATGTAATGTCACTTGTTAGTGTTACAAGGTCTCAGGTTTGAATGGGGAGCAGGTATTTTAAATTTGGTTTTCTTGCTCTCACTCTCTCATACTGGTGACTGAAGGTTCAACATGGCACCTCATGGCAAAGAACTCCCTGAGGATCTGAAAAAAAGAATTGTTGCTCTACATAAAGATGGCCTAGGCTATAAGAAGATTGCCAAGACCCTGAAACTGAGCTGCCGCACGGTGGCCAAGACCATTCAGTGGTTTAACAGGACAGGTTCCACTCAGAACAGGCCTCGCCATGGTGGACCAAAAAAGTTGATTGTACGCGCTCAGCATCATATCCAGAGGTTGTCTTTAGGAAATAGACGTATGAGTGCTGCCAGAATTGCTGCAGAGGTTAAAGGGGTGGCGGTCAGCCTGTCAGTGTTCAGACCATACGCCGCACACTGCATCAAATTGGTCTACATGGCTGTCATCCCAGAAGGTAGCCTCTTCTAAAGATGATGCTCAAGAAAGCCCGCAAACATTTTGCTGAAGACAAGCAGACTAAGGACATGGATTACTGGAGCCATGTCCTGTGGTCTGATGAGATCAAAATAGACTTATTTGGTTAAAATTGTGTCAAGCGTGTGTGGTGGCAACCAGGTGAGGAGTACAAAGACAAGTGTGTCTTGCCTACAGTCAAGCATGGTGGTGGGAGTGTCATGGTCTGGGGCTGCATGAGTGCTGCCGGCACTGGGGAGCTACAGTTCATTGAGGGAACCATGAATGCCAACATGTACTGTGACATACTGAATCAGAGCATGATCCCCTCCCTTCGGAGACTCCAAGGCGACCACTGCCTTGCTAAAGAAAGGTGCTGAGGGTAAAGGTGATGGATTGGCCAAGCATGTCTCCAGACCTAAACCCTATTGAGCATCTCCGGGGCATCCTCAAATGGATGGCAGGGGAGAGCAAGGTCTCTAACATCCTCTAGCTCTGTGATGTCATCATATAGGAGTGGAAGAGGATTTCAGTGGTAACCTGTGAAGCTCTGGTAAACTTCATGGTCAGGAGGGTTAAGGCAGTGCTGGAAAATAATGGTGGCCACACAAAATATTGGCACTTTGGGCCCATTTTGGACATTTTCACTTAGGGGTGTACTCACTTTTGTTAGTGGTTTAGACATTAATGGGTGTGCATTGAGTTATTTTGAGGGGACAGCAAATTTACACAGTTATACAAGCTGTACACTCACTACTTTACATTGTAGCAAAATGTCATTTCTTCAGTGTTGTCACATGAAAAGATATAATAAAATATTTACAAAAATGTGAGGGGTGTACTCACTTTTGTGAGATACTGTATATATTTTAGATCATTGTTTATAGATCTTTAGCTCTGCTGGTGAAAGTCTAACCTAACTTTATAGGCGCCTTTTTTTTTCCCAAAACATTTTTTTTTTTTATTTTAATTTAGGACTCTTTTCTACATCACTGCTAGAGCTGTTCTCCATTTGCACCAGCCAAATCTTTACCCTTTGTTGGGAAAGGCAGTCCTGCTCATCTAGTTTATAAGTGATAATGAAATTTGCCAGCACATTACAGCCTGGGTTAATTATGGCAAATACAAATACCCAGCCGCCTCATAAACAGGAAGCACTAATATTGGCCATACATCATGAAAATTTTTATCCAGTTCCTAATGACCTGTCTATAATTTGCGTTATGGGTGGCTCTATCACCATCCTCTAGCCTGGCACCCGTTTAATTAAAAAATCAAAGTAACCAGATAGAAAAATGTTTGGATGAGTAGCTGCTGAATCCATTTAGATGCAGCCGCTGTTCGGGTATGCTGACAGCTGCTGGCAGATGCTGAGTTTGAGACGACGCTTTTGATTTTGTTACTAATCTTACTAAAATGCTGTAATAAACTGAAGATCCCTTCTGTCTTTCATGTCTGGAGGGACCCCTGGGGATGCACCCTTTGAGGTTGATAGTTGCGGTTTGAAGATTTGTTGTGGATTACTGATCTCTTGTATACAGTATTAGGATCTGGCGCACACTACTAAGTGATTTATGTTGTGCGATCACTCTGCTGGAGGCCATATAATTGATAAAATATTCTACCCTGCCCTCCCTTGTGAATTTTGCTCCATGAGATAAAGGTGTTGCATTGGATGATGATTTTAGCGTATTATTAGTTGGTGTATTTTCAAGAACAAGCACTGGGGTTTCACTAATCTGATCTTATTCACATATACTCCTGATGAACGATATATATTGCGATATTGAGGGACCCGTCAATCCAGGCTAAAAAGTCAACAATTACCTTACCATTGATATTAATAATTTCACAAATAAGCAAGCTTCATTTACAAGTGACAAAAAGGTCACTTAATATTTTATTCCAAAATTAGAACATTTCTTGTAAACTCAAAAGCAGAACACATTTTTAAATAAAACAGCAGCTTTGAACCAACCCCCCTGATTGGTTTACATTACAACAATATAACTTAACATATTTTTTATAAAACAACTTATAAGCACCGGAGCGGAGAAAAAAAACTGAATGGCCGTGTGAAAGAGGCCTAAACAAAATGAAACAAAACTTCTAAACTGAGGTTTTTTTTAGCATGATCATGATTAATCATGCATAGCTAGCTGCTTATGTATGCTTTGCTTACTCAAGGTTTTTAGCCAAGAACACAAGTCTATTAACCTTTGCAGGCTTGAGACAGGTTCGTTGGCAAGTGACAATGTTGCCACTAGTACTGAAAAGTCTCTCTGACGGCGAGCTTGTCGCAGGAATACACAGGTATTTGCGGGCAAGTCTGGCGAGACGAGGAAAGCTTATTTTGTGTACTTTCCACCATGCAAGTGGATCCTCTTCTTTGTCTATTGGAGGTGTTAGCAGGTAGGTGTTTAACTCTGCTTCCAAAGCATCCTTTATGGTCAGAGAGGAACCTCCCTTTGCTGCAGTTACACTCTGTTTAAAGAAGCTTGCCAATGACTTCTTTGCTTTCTTTGCCTGGGGTTCACTGGTAACGTTGGGCATCACGTCAGTGCTGCAGCTTGCTTTCTCCTGGCATTCCATCATCTGTGATGCCACTCTGGCCTTAACTTGGGTCTTCTTGTCCGCACTGATAAAGTCCATCTTGAACCGGGGGTCCAAAAAAGATGCCATATCTAGCAGCTTCTGAGTATCCTCATCTTCGCATTTCTCGTTGAGGTAGTCCAGCATCATCTTCTTTATGTTCTTGGTCAGGTCTGTGTCTTCCTCTCGCATTTCCAGTAGTGAAGTGTTGAAGAGCTGAAGAACTGGCTTTACAAAGGAGACACTTACATATTCATCCCCTGAAAGTGCATCAGTGAAATCCAGCATTGGGCCCAGTGACTTGCTTACAGATTCCAGGACATCTATATCTTGCCAGGTTGGAATTAGATGCCGCAGCTTCTTGTCTGCAGACAGGACCTGAGTTAAAGCCTGCTGCTGCTCTAATATCCTGCTGATCATCATCTGTCTGGAACCCCATCTTGTTTGGCATTCTGAGATGAGGCAATGTGATGGAAGATTGAGTTCCTTCTGGACTTTTGCCAGGGCATCGCTGGCCTTCCAGCTGTGAGAGAAGTGGCTCACCAGCTTCTTGCAGACTCCTACAGCACGATCAATGCGACCATCCTTTTTCACTGCATTTTCTAAGTGGAGAAAACAAACAAAACATGTGAACTTTAATTATTGAAGGCATGCAACATGCAATAAATTCATTTTTCAAGTTTTGTCAGGTTCAGGACAGGTTATTAAAGTGGAGTTCCACCCTAAAAAAAAATATTTTTCTATCTGCTTGCTTGTTTTTACCTGCAAAAGAATTGGATAATTAAAATTTTTTTTTTTTCACTTACCTTGTTTTTAAAGAAAATACTGTATACTTACCTTACTTCCTCTTCCTCCCTCTGCGGGCACGTCCGCCGCCGTGACTTCCTGCTTCCTGGGAGCTGAACGTCATCGCTCCCAGGAGTCAATGCGCCTGCACCGGCCCTGACGTCAGTTCTGGTGCAGGAGCGTCATTCCCTGCTAAACAGTTCTGGGCATGCCCAAAAGCTGTGCAGGGATGATGAGCATGCACCGCAAGTGACATCGAGGCCGGTGCAGGTGCATTCTAGGACGGAAGAGGAAACGGAAGGGCACACTCCGGCTTCAGCTGCCCACACCTGAGATGACAGCGCTGGACAAGAAATTTTCAAGGTAAGTATTTCTTCTAAAAGGTAAGTGCAACCTGGGACAGTAGAGGGTGGCTATCCATTGTGGAATGTACTAGCCCTGAGGCCCCTGACTGTCCCGGGGGTATTTTTATCTACATTTTTTTTTTTTTTTCAGCAGGAACCCCCGCTTTAAGTAAAACCGCAAAAAAAAAGGTTTAGAATAGATCATGGTCATTACTCACCAACTGCAAGATGCAGTCTGTGGCCGAAACACTGTAGCCTGGTCCACTTGTTCAGATCAGCAGCTTTCAGCATGTTCGCTGCATTATCTGTTGTTATACAGACATGACGTGTCTCATCTAAGTCCCAAGCGGACACTGCTTCTCTCAGGGCCTCTGCGATATTCTCGGCTGTATGACTTTCCGGGAAAAATGCCGTCTGCAAACAGCGACTTTTGAGCTCGAAGTCCTCTGTGATGAAATGGACCGTCAGACTCATGTAGGGCTCCGTTGTCCTGCTGGACCACAAGTCTGTTGTAGTTGCATAGTATTCCACGTGCGACAGTTCTGCTTCAACCTTAGATTTGCATTTTTCATACAGTTCTTCTATCGCAACTTGGGAAAAATATGTGCGGGATGGTACAACAATACCGCCTGTCAAGCGTTTGGATCATTTTCTTAAATCCCTCTTTGGCGACGGTATTTAATGGCAACATATCTTTAGCGATATGAAATGTTATTGCCTCTGTTATTTCTTTGTGACGCTGAGAGCCTTTCTGGTAAGGTGTCTTAGTGGCAAAGGCATCACAAATACTTGTTTGTTTTGGAGCTTGACAACATCCAGATTTGACTTTAAATTCATCGTAAAGAGCTTTGTGGTGCCGTTTTAAGTGTTCAGACAAATTGGTGGTGTTTCTTTGTTTTGTGGCCACAACTTTATGACACTGCATGCAAAGTACCTCTTTTTGGTCAACATCCTCCTTTTTGTACCCGAAATACTCCCAAATAATTGATTTTGACTTTCTTTTTGGTACGAAATCACTTTTTTGCGGCGGATCCTCTTCGTTGCGCATTATTAGTGATGAGTGTTGGCTGTAACTGAGCAATGAGCGCCGTGAGCAGCGGCACAGCAAACCAATCACGCGGAACGTGCAGCCTTTCTGACCATACAGGGTTAATGTTACTGTGTAGGGATTCAGTGCCCACTGCAGCCTTGTATCATTACAGGGTTAATGTTACTGTAGGGTAGGGATTAGGAAGTAGTGCAGCCTTCTGATTGTACAAGGGAAGGGACACCTGGGACAGCCAGGGTTAATGTTACTGTAGGGATGGGATGAGTTTTGCAGCAGCCCTTCTTCTGATTGTATATATAGTACTGCACTGGGAGTCTGGGACAGCCAGGGTTAATGTTACTGACACTGTAGGGATTCTAGGAAGGATGCTGGGCAGTGGGAATGGATGGAAATCGTGAAGCATGCCATGCAGGCAGCAGCACAGCCTTCTAAATTTTAATTGCAGATACAGGGCAGTCCAGGGTTAATAATATCAGGGTTCGTACGGTCATGAAAATCCTGGAAAAGTCATGGGATTTTGACATGACACTTTCCAGGCCTGGAAAAGTCCTGGAAAATGGGCAAAATTACCAAGTTTTGGAAAAGTCATGGAAAAGTGTTGTGACACTATTTATTTTTGTCTCTGGGCCCCCTGTATTCTGTGGGAGCGGGGGACAGTAAGTGGACTATTTTCTCTGTTTCGGGTTTGGCGGATTAATCAGCCGCAGTGCACTGCACAGCTGAAGCCTGTTCACTGGTCTCTTCAATATGAATAGACCGTAACAGGCTAGGAACTCTGCGGCGGATTGATCTGCTGAAACTGAAACAGAGAAATTGTGCATTTACTGTCCCGCTCTGAGGGACGTAGCTGCGGGGCGGGGGGGCCGCGATCACTGCGGGGTGTCAGGCTGGTGTCCATCGGGCAGGGCGGGCGGGGCCGCGATCACTGCGGGGTGTCAGGCTGGTGTCCATCGGGCAGGGCAGGCGGGGGGGGGGGGGCGCGATCACTGCGGGGTGTCAGGCTGGTGTCCATCGGGCAGGGCGGGCGGGGGGGGGGGGCGATCACTGCGGGGTGTCAGGCTGGTGTCCATCGGGCGGGGGGGGCCGCGATCACTGCAGGGTGTCAGGCTGGTGTCCATCGGGCAGGGCGGGCGGGGGGGGGCCGCGATCACTGCGGGGTGTCAGGCCGGTGTCCATCGGGCAGGGCGGGGGGGGGGGGGCGCGATCACTGCGGGGTGTCAGGCCGGTGTCCATGCCGCATCTCTGTGTGAAGAAGGCAGCGGCAGAAGGAAGGTCAGTGAGGAGTCTCGTGTGCTGGATAGGAGGGGGATGGGATGGTACAGCTGCATAGAGAGGAATTGAACTTTCATATTCCTCATGTTGCTGAGTGTTGTTACTAGGAATATGGAAAGTTCAATTCATCTATATGCAGCTGCCCCATCCCCCTCCTATACAACTTCCTTTGCTGGCCCCCCCTCAGTGCTTTTTTAGCCCCCCCCAGTGCTTTTTTTAGCCCCCCCCCCAGTGCTCTTTACCTCCCCCCTGCTCTTAGCCCCCTCCGTGCTCTTAGTCTGGCTCCCCCTCAGTGATTTTCTGTCCCCCCCCCCAGACAGTGCTCTCCAGTTCCTCCCTCCCCCTGTGCTCTCAATCATCCCCGTTTTCCCTGCCTGCCCCCCCCCCATTGCTCTCCACTCCCCTGCGCCTTCCAACCCCCCTGCAATGCTTTCCAAACCCCCCCTTAATTCTGTCTATTTCCCCCCCCCCCCCATGCCCTTCAGCTCCTCCAGTGCTCTCTGCTTTCCCTGTGCTCTCCGGCCCCCCCTCGTGCTCTTCTATCTTCTATCATGTCCGCAGTCTCTGACTATCCCCTGTACCATGTGCGCAGTCTCTGACTATCCCCTGTGCCATGTCCGCAGTCTCTGACTATCCCCTGTGCCATGTCCGCAGTCTCTGACTATCCCCTGTACCATGTCCGCAGTCTCTGACTATCCCCTGTACCATGTCCACAGTCTCTGACCATCTCTTCTACCATGTCCGCAGTCTCTGACCATCCCCTGTACCATGTCCGCAGTCTCTGACCATCCCCCGTACCATGTCTGCAGTCTCTGACCATTTCTTCTACCATGTCCGCAGTCTCTGACCATCTCTTCTACCATGTCTGCAGTCTCTGACCATCTCTTCTACCATGTCCGCAGTCTCTGACCATCTCTTCTACCATGTCCGCAGTCTCTGACCATCTCTTCTACCATGTCCGCAGTCTCTGACCATCTCTTCTACCATGTCCGCAGTCTCTCACCATCTCTTCTACCATGTCCGCAGTCTCTGACCATCCCCTGTATCATGTCCGCAGTCGCTGACCATCTCTTCTACCATGTCCACAGCCTTTGACCACCTCCTGTACCATGTCCACAGCTTCTGACCACCTCCTGTACCATGTCCACAGCTTCTGACCACCCCCTGTACCATGTCCACAGCTTCTGACCACCTCCTGTACCATGTCCACAGCCTCTGACCACCTCCTGTACCATGTCCGCAGCCTCTGACCACCTCCTGTACCATGTCCGCAGCCTTTGAAAATCTCCTGTACCATGTCCGCAGAGAGGAGACTACAGGATAAAACCAGAGCATTGTGCACCTAAGAGGAGGTCAGTGACAGTGCTGCCAAGCCAGTCTGAGGGGGGGGGGGTCACTGATGTAAGGGGGCACTGTTATAAAGGTTCCTCCTTATATCAGGACCCCCCCCTCCCTTCCTTAGTGCATTCACTCTGTGGAAAGTGGTCTCTGGTCACCAGAGTCCCCCCTACATCAGAGTTCTCAGCTTTTTCACCCGTGCACCTGAAGTGACACCCGCTCCGAGCTGCTGCAGTGGTGCTTCCATCTCATCCACTGTAAAACAGGGGATCATTTTGAGTCGCGCTGTATCCAGAAACGAAACCCTAACTGCAGAGGTACTGTACACTACAAAGATTGTCATTTATTTTAGTAAAAATATGCTGGGTGTGACATGGATTTTCTTCTTATTTAACGTGTATACATAGACATTTCATGAAACTTTAGGTCATGAATATTTACGTGAAGTCATGGAAAAGTCATGGAATTTTATTGGTAAAAATGTGTATGAACCCTGTAATATTCTGTGACAGTCAGTGTGGATTGTGTTCAGTCTCTCACTCTCGTCGGGACTCACAGTGGTGGTAGAGGACTAGGAGCCGGTAGAAGAACACAGCCGCATACAGTGAGTGACTCACTCCACTTCCGTGCAGCCCACACGTTCAGTCTCCGGCTCCGCCCTCAGCTAGTTCTCAATGGATGAATTTCTCAATTTAACAGCGAACCAACCAATCACGCCGTGAGTAGCGGCACAGCGAACCAATCAGGCGTGCAGGTACGCCTGATTGGTTAGCTGTGCAGCTGTTCAAGGCGCGCTGCTCACCACTGAAGTGAGGGACGGATGTGTCGGGCTGCTACAAGAATAACTGAGAGTCCTCCCCCGCAATCCCTGTGAGTCCTTCCCCCGCCGAGTCCCGACTTCCTGCCTATGCTAATATCGTGTCCTCGGCGATATGAATATCGCCCACGGGCACAGAACGATAGTCGATATCATATCGACTATCGTTCAGCCCTAATGTGCATAAGTGAAAAGGATCCAAATAAATCAACAATTTAAAATAAAGTCTTTTTCATCTGGAAGAGGGTGTTCCCAAGGTGATACGTGCAGGAAAACCAACTGATGGATCATGGGTGTATATAAAATGAGTGAATTAACCTCTTACCAAAAAGCAATCCATAAACGTGACATTAACCACTTCCTTACCGAGTCATGTAAAATGACGTCGGCAAAGTGGTTGTCTAGATCCGGGCCGCCGTCATATGACGTCGGCCCGTTCTAGCTGCTACTGCGCGCCCCCGGCGGCGCGCAGCGGCGCGATCAGGGATGAGGCTCGTCCCTCGGACATAGCCCATCACTGATCAAGGTAAACAGCCAATAGAAATTGGCTGTTTACCACGTGATCGGCTGTGTCAATCACAGCCGATCACATGAGCGGCTCCAGCACGAGCCGCTCGTTCTCTCTGCAATGCGCGCCCCCGGGGGCGCGCAGAGCAGCGATCGGGGACGAGGCTCGTCCCTCGGACAGAGTCGATCCCCGATCTAGGTAAAGAGCCAATGAAATTGGCTCTTTACCACGTGACCGGCTGTGTCCAATCACAGCCGGTCACAAATGTCAACAGAGAACACGGTAACTAGCTGTCACCGTGTTCTCCTCCTCACACACTGATCCTGTGTGAGGAGGAGATTGTGGTAACAGCTAGTTACCAACTACAGTGCACCCCAAACACACTGATTGCCCCCCCCCCCCCCAATAAAGAGCACCTGTCACTAGCCCATCAAAGTTCCCGAGTACCTGTCATCAGGTACTCAGATGACAGGTACTCGGGTACTCTGATGGGCTGGTGACAGGTATTCGGGTACTCTGATGACAGGTACTCGGGTACTCTGATGACGGATACTCTGATGACAGGTACTCGGGTACTCTGACGGGTACTCGGGTACTCTGATGACGGGTACTCGGGTACTCTGATGACGGGTACTCGGGTACTCTGATGACGGGTACTCGGGTACTCTGATGACAGGTACTCGGGTACTCTGATGACAGGTACTCGGGTACTCTGATGACGGGTACTCGGGTACTCTGATGACAGGTACTCGGGTACTCTGATGACAGGTACTCGAGTACTCTGATGACGGGTACTCGGGTACTCTGATGACGGGTACTCGGGTACTCTGATGACGGATACTCTGATGACAGGTACTCGGGTACTCTGATGACAGGTACTCGGGTACTCTGATGACAGGTACTCGGGTACTCTGATGACAGGTACTCGGGTACTCTGATGACAGGTACTCGGGTACTCTGATGACGGGTACTCGGGTACTCTGATGACAGGTACTCGAGTACTCTGATGACAGGTACTCGGGTACTCTGATGACGGGTACTCGGGTACTCTGACAGGTACTCGGGTACTCTGATGACAGGTACTCGGGTACTCTGATGACGGGTACTCGGGTACTCTGATGACAGGTACTCGGGTACTTTGAGTACCTGTCAACGGAGTACCCGTCATCAGAGTACCTGAGTACCTGTCACCTACCCATCAGAGTACCCGAGTACCTTCCACCTGCTCATCAGAGTACCTGACGCCTGAAGTACCCAAGTACTTGCCGCCTGCTCATCAGTACCCATCACTACTCATCAGTACTCATCAGTACCTATCACGTATCAGTACTGATCATCAGTACCCATCAGTACAGTATCACCTATCACCTATCAGTCAGTGAGTACTACTCATCAGTACCTATCACCTGCCTGTCACCTGCCCATCAGAGTACCCGAGTACCTGTCACCTGCCTATCGGAGTACCCGAGTACCTGCCACCTGCTCATCAGTACCAGAGTACCTGTCACCTGCCCAACAAAGTACCCGAGTACCTGTCACCCTTCATACAGCCACCATGTCCAAGTCCAAAAAGGTTTATATACGTCCTCCGTTTAAACCTAAATACCGGTGTTATGGCAGCAGATAGCTGCCATAACCCTGGTATTTTTTTAAACGGTGGACGGTTGGCTTTCCGATAAGGGTGGTCCCAGCGGCGGATTCGCCGTGGGATCACCCTTCCAGGATGGCGGAAGAGGCGCCCCCCCCCTCCCGACGCGTTCCGGTCCTTTTCCCCGCTTACCGGACCCGCCGGCAGCGGGGAAAACGATCCGGTCCCGAATCCTCACAGACAGGATGTCGAGTGAGGGCAAGCTTGCCCTCACTTGACTCTATGGTCTTGGAGGACCGGAGCTACGGAAAATGTTGTTGCCTAGCAACCGGTTTAAAGGTCCTTTTTTTTTTTTTTTTCATTTTATATTATAATTATTTATTTATTTATTTTTTTTTATATCTTTTAGTGTACTTGTGAGATCTGAGGACTTTTTGACCCCAGATCTCACAAAAAAGAGGTCCTGTCGTGCCTATTTCTATTACGAGGAATATTTACATTTCTTTTAATAGAAATAAAAATGATCAATTTTTTTTTTTTTTTAAACGGTGTAAAAATAAAAAATAATAAATAAAATAAATAGTAAAAAAAAAAAAAAAAATTAAAGCGCCCTGTCCCGGTTAGCTCGCGCGCAGAAGCGAATGCATACAGAAACCCCGCCCACATATGTAAACGGTGTTCAAACCACACATGTGAGGTATCGCCGCGATCGTTAGAGCAAGGGGAATAATTTGAGCCCTAGACCTCCTCTGTAACTCAAAGATGGCAACCTGTAGAAATTTTTAAATTGTCGCCTATGGGGATTTTTAAGTACCAAAGTTTGTCACCATTCCGTGAGCGTGCGCAATTTTGAAACATGACATGTTGGGTATCTATTTACTCGGCGTAACATTATCTTTCACATTATGGAAAAAAATTGGGCTAACTTTACTGGTTTCTTATTTTTTAATTAAAAAAAGTGAATTTTTTCCAAAAAAATTGCGTTTGGAAGACCGCTACGCAAATACGGTGTGATAAAAAATATTGCAATAATCTCCATTTTATTCTCTAGGGTCTCTGCTAAAAAAAAATATATAATGTTTGGGGGTTCTAAGCAGTTTTCTAGCAAAACAACTGATTTTAGCTTGTAAACACCAAATGTCAAAAATAGGCCTAGGCAAGTGGCTAGGATGCATGATGATGCTCCTTGGATGTTCGGCCCCTCTATATGGCTAGGCTGTGAAAAAGTCTCACACATGTGGTATTGCCATACTCAGGAGGAGTGGCAGAATGTATTTTGGGGTGTCATTTTTGCTGTGTACATGCTATGTGTTAGGAATATCCTATAAATTGACAACTTTGTGTAAAAAAAAAAAGTTTTCATTTTTTTCCCACATTTTCCAAAAACCTGTGGAAAAAAATGATATGTTCAAACGACCCATAATGCCTCATAGAATATACGTTGGAGTGTTTGCTTTCCAAAATGGGGTCATTTTGTGGACTTTTCCATTGTATTGGTGCTCTAGGGCCTTGAAAAGTGTGATAGGTAGTAAGAAAGTTTTATGTGTATTTATGCTCCTAGAACGCCTGAATGTGCTTCTTGGACGTGGAGTCTCTTTTTGTGGCCAGGCTGTGTAAAAGTCTCACACATGTGGTATCGCCATACTCGGAAGGAGTAGCAGAATGTATTTTTGGGTGTAATTTTTGCTGTGTACATGCTATGTGTTAGAAATAGCTTATAAATTGACAACTTTGTGGGAAAAAAAAGAAAAAAAAAAATTTTTCTTCATTTTCCCAAGAATTGGGGGAAAAAATTACAACTTCAAAAAACTCACCATGCCTCTTACTAAATACCTTGGACTGTCTACTTTACAAAAAGGGTTCATTTGGTCGGTATTTGTACTGTCCTGACATTTCAGGGCCTCAAGAAAGGAGATAGGCAATCAGTACATCTGGTGTGATCAATTTTCAGTAATTGGTACCATAGCTTCTAGACTCAATAACTTTCACACAGACTAAATAATATACACTAATTTGGGTTAATTTTACCAGAGACATGTAGCAGTATACATTTTGGCCCAAATGTATGAAGAAAAATTTATTTTTTGCAAAATTTCATAATTGAAACTAAAAAAAAGTGTTTTTTTTTCAAAATTTTTGCTCTTTTTTTGCATATATCACGAAAAAAAAAAACCCCAGTTGTGATCAAATACCACCAAAAGAAAGCTCTATTTGTGTGAAAAAAATGATAAAAATTTTGTTTGGTTATAGTGTAGCATGACTGAGCAATTGTCATTCAAAGTGTGAGAGTGCTGAAAGCTGAAAATTGGTCTGGGCAGGAAGGGTGTCTAACTGCTCTGTATGGAAGCGGTTAAACAAAGCTGCAATCTTGTGATGACACCCAGTGATGTGAATGGACTCTTACCACGATTGAGAGAGAATGGAGCATGTACTGTGGTACCAGGGAATCCAATAGATCAGCCAGAGATGATGGGATATCCGGTGGGATGGATGGATCAACAGAGCTTCCCAGTTATAGGGGTCTGGAGGCTTCCAGGAGTAGGAATACCAACAGGAAGACTGCAATATAAGGAGGAAGGGACTAATAGTGCATTACCCACGATTTATTGAATAAGTAAAGGTAAAAACACTTACACACATCCGATGTAGTAGACAGCAAATACTCAGATAAAAGTCACGGTCGCCTGCAGTGCGATCCGAGACATGTAGCAGCACGGCTGGCTCCCCCCGATGCGTTTCTACTAATGAGTCGGCTTCTGGGATTGGAGCTCCACAAGATTGCAGCTTTGTTTAATGTCGCGTTTATGGATTGCTTTTTGGTAAGAGGTTAATTCACCCATTTTATATACACCCATCATCCATCAGTTGGTTTTCCTGCACGTATCACCTTGGGAACACCCTCTTCCAGATGAGATTTATTTGGATCTTTTTCACTTATGGACATTATGTTATTGTTCACTTGGTCACATATTAGCGCACTTTTGTAACCTAGTTTATATGTTACATATTTTTACTCATTTATATTCATCACAGTGCTGCTTTTACACTTATTTGCATTTTTTCTCCATTAAATGAGTTAAATATATCAATAAATAACAATAATTAAGTGAATATATCAATAAACGAAGTCCTTGAGAGTGCTCGGTGCAAACTACTTGTCTCAGCAGCAAAATGGACTTGATATAAAGTGCCTTCACCAATCACCATGCACCCAGTGCTCGGATAAAATACTTCTTACCAGAAGAAGTTGACCCCTTAGTTATAGGGGGTCATGACCAGCATGTATCTCCACAAGAGCTCTAGATTATCCTGATACTGTCTTCACATCCAGTGTGTGATAAGCCAGAAGTATAAAGGTAGCTCCGGGACTCCGGACAACATGTTGTAGGAAATAAGAAGACTCCAATAGTGTAATATTGGCAGGTATGCAGATTTAATTAAAAGTAATGCACTTACTACATAGCGGTAAGTAGAACGCCACAATAATACAGATCGTTCGGCTACTTCTGGTGGATGGGACGCCGCTTCCGCGTCTGCGCTCCACCTCACCGGAACTCTACGGTCTCACGCTCCCGACGCATGTTTCGTCAGGCGTGCTGACGTCCTCAGGGGATCATCATCCCATCCACCAGAAGTAGCCGAACGATCTGTATTATTGTGGCGTTCTACTTACCGCTATGTAGTAAGTGCATTACTTTTAATTAAATCTGCATACCTGGCAATATTACACTATTGGAGTCTCCTTATTTCCCACAACATGTTGTCCGGAGTCCCGGAGTTACCTCTATACTTCTGGCTTATCACACACTGGATGTGAAGACAGTATCAGGATAATCTGGAGCTCTTGTGGAGATACATGCTGGTCATGACCCCCTATAACTAAGGGGTCAACTTCTTCTGGTAAGAAGTATTTTATCCGAGCCCTGGGTGCATGGTGATTGGTGAAGGCACTTTATATCAAGTCCATTTTGCTGCTGAGACAAGTAGTTTGCACCGAGCACTCTCAAGGACTTCATTTATTGATATATTCACTTAATTATTGTTATTTATTGATATATTCACCTATGAATTCACATCGGTTCATTTATTTATGTGATTTATGTGAGACATAACACTGTTTATGCATTAGCACTTTATTGTGAGTTTACTGCTGAGCGCAATAATTCCTATCTATATCACATATTGCGTTTTCACGTTTTTTTATTGCTGCTCGCTAGAGGAAGAAATTCCCTATTTTTCACATTTATTTATTTATTGTCAAATATCACTCTGTTTCCGCATTAAATGAGTTAACATTACCTGTGCTTTGCAGTAAAGAGAGTTCACTGAAATAGTCTTTCTGTAATTACATGCGAAAAGTTGTTGCCAATAGAATGATGACATAATCATTTTATATTTTGTAGTTAAAGGAACGTCGAGACGGCATGCTTGAGACAGCCAAGCAATGTTTTATGTCAGCTTCTCGTTGTGAAGGAGATGGAGATGAGGAAGAGTGGTTAATTCATTATATGTTGGGAAAAATTTGTGAGAAACAGAAAGCTGCTCCAGAGCTGTATCTGCAACACTACAAACAGGCAGCTCATTACCTGCATGAGGAAGCAGCTCGTTATCCTAAGAAGATCCACTATCACAATCCTCCAGAGCTGGCCATGGAGGCTTTAGAGGTAACATGTTTATCTTTGATATGTTTCCAAAAATATTGGTCCTACTGCAGACCATAGGGCTATTGGTTAAGACCACCGTTACAAGATCTAGCTGCAGATCCATTCAGACCAAGCCTGTAACCCAGGTCATTTCTGGTTTGTGCAGAACAGTCAGATATACAGGACTTACAGGTGATCCAGAAGCACAAGGCCTTTTTCTATGAAAGTGCCAGTCTTGTCACCTTGACTCTATTGATGACAGTGGCTCACAACATGCTGTTCAAATCAGTTTCTCTTCTGAGCCAAAGTATGGAAGCCACTAGCTATTCAGTGGATCTAGCATTTATAAGTCAGGCCATACACTATGCAGTTTTCTTTCCTTCAACTATGGGAAGGGAAGGTGGAGAAGAGGGGGTGCTGCGGTTGCACAGAGAGGTGCAGAATCTGTAGGAGGAGTTCCATCCTCCTCTCTGCTGCTAACTGCTGAGATGGGGCGCAGCTGCAGAAAATGTGCGAGGACCACATGAAATGGCCTGGTTGGCTGGGTGTTTGACACATGTTGTCTACAACATGAACAAGCCTCTAAAACTGAAACTCAATGTTCCCTTTGGTTACTGATGTATCAAACCTAAAGAAAAAAATTAGTTGCTTATTGCCAACAGCCTGGGTGTATATTCCCAAAATAGCACACTAGGACTAAAAAATCCCTTAAACAGTAAAAACTAACCCTGGCTGCTAGATTACCTCTGCTCCCTAGCAGGAAGATATATACACTATATTACAAAAATTATTGGGACGCCTGCCTTTACACACACATGAACTTTAATGGCATCCCAGTCTTAGTCCGTAGGGTTCAATATTGAGTTGGCCCACCCATTGCAGCTATAACAGCTTCAACTCTTCTGGGAAGGCTGTCCATAAGGTTTAGGAGTGTGTCTATGGTAATGTTTGACCATTCTTCCAGAAGTGCATTTGTGAGGTCAGACACTGATATTGGAGGCGAAGGCCTGGCTTCCAGTCTCCACTCTATTTCATCCCAAAGGTGTTCTATCAGGTTGAGGTCAGGAGGTGCATGCCAGTCATGTTCATGTTGAGTCATGTCATGTTCATGTTGAGGTGCAGGCCAGTCATGTTCTTCCACCCCAAATTTGCCTATCCATGTCTTTATGAACCTTGCTTTGTGCAGTGTTGTGCAGTCATGTTGGAACAGGAATAGGCCGTCCCCAAATTGTTCCCACAAGGTTGGGAACATGAAATTGTCTTGGTATGCTAATGCCTCAAGAGTTCCCTTCACTGGAACGAAGGGGCCAAGCCCAACTCCTGAAAAACAACCCCTCACCATAATCCCCCTCCACCAAATGATTTTGGCAAGTGCACAAAGCAAGGTCCATAAAGACATGGATAAGCGATTTTGAGGTGGAGGAACTTGACTGGCCTGCACAAAGTCCTGACCTCAACCCGATAGAACACCTTTGGTATGAATTAGAGTGGAGACTGAGAGCCAGGCCTTCTCGTCCACATCAGTGCCTGAGATCACAAATGTGCTTCTGGAAGAATAGTCAAACATTCCCATTGACACACTCCTTAACCTTGTGGACAGCCTTCCCAGAAGAGTTGAAGCTGTTATAGCTGCAAAGGGTGGGCCAACTCAATATTGATCCCTACAGACTAAGACTGGGATGCCATTAAAGTTCATGTGTGTGTAAAAGCAGGCGCCCCAATACTTTTGGTAATATAGTGTACTTCAGGTTTCATAATACAGCTCAGTGTTTACAGAAATTGTTCTGTCTTTAATTTGTAGTTTGTAGATTTGTTTGTCTGTTTTGCAGAGATTATTCAACTAGATTAGTAAGTAGATGCTTTTGTAGATCCTTTTATATCTAGCCTGATTGTAGTGATCATGCAATGAGTCTGGCTATCAGATATTTGAGCAGATCCTTTTACTGTTAACCTGATTACAGATATTTTTACATTTAGCACAGTGATTATGCTGCAAGTCAGGCTTTTAGAAACCTGAACAGATCTTTTTTACATTTAGCCTAATTGCAGTGATCATGCAGCAAGTCTGGCTAGTAGATGCTTGAGCATATCCTGCACATTTAGCCTGATTACCGTGATTATTCCCCAATTGTGGTAAGTAGATGCCTTTGGTAGCTCTTAGGACAGCAGTGTAAAATTCATTATGAAATAACATAATTTTCTTAACCACTTTCCATCCGCGCTATAGCAAAAGGACAGCTACAGTGCAGGCTTCCAGTGCCGGGAAGGCATCCATAGTTGTTCAGATGGCTGATTACAGATTGGGGTAAAGGGCCAGCCACAGCGGCTCTTTACCACGTGATCAGCTGTCAGCCGATGACAGCTGATTAAGGAAGTAAACACACGCCAATTATCGGCTTTTTTTTCTTCTCACACTGATAGCGTGAGGAGAAAAGAAGAAAGCCGGTAACCCTCTTCTGTTACAGGGATATCGGTCCCAACATTACCCACCAGTGCTGCTTGTCAGTGCCCACCAGTGCTGCTTGTCAGTGCCCACCAGTGCTGCTTGTCAGTGCCCACCAGTTCTGCTTGTCAGTGCCCACCAGTGCTGCTAGTCAGTGCCCACCAGTGCTGCTAGTCAGTGCCCACCAGTGCTGCTAGTCAGTGCCCACCAGTGCTGCTAGTCAGTGCCCACCAGTGCTGCTAGTCAGTGCCCATTAGTGTTGTCCACCAGTTCCCACTAGTGTTGCCCACCAGTTCTGCCAATCAGTGCCCACCAGTGTTGCCTATCAGTGCCTCATCATCAAGTGAGAAAGTAGTCAGGTTTAGGATTTTTGTGCCAGTAGACATAGTAATAAACATTGTAATGGCTGTTTGCAAATTGCATGGACCCCTTTCCCGTAGAAAACATAATCTGCAGATTTAATTATTAAAACTCATTACAGAACCTATTGATCCGGGAAATCGATTTTCCTTTAATAAATAGGACCATTAAAGAGTTTTTCTCTGCTGTTAGTAAATATTTAAAGTTTTTAATCTTTTGATTGCTTGTTGATGGTATGCTTCTAAATAGATAGAAAGTGAAATTCTTGTCTTATTATAACTTTGTAACATTATGTTTACATAAAGGTTAATTTGAATGATATTTGTGCTGGACTTGATGAACTATGCATGTGCATCCAGGGACAGTGCACAGTACTCAGTGTACATGTGCAGTTGGAGCAGCAATGGCTTCAGTACAGCCAGGGCTGTGGAGAGGGGGTACCACCAGTCGTCCTGTTTGGGACCCAGGCAGCAGGGTAAATCCTATTTGGACATTGAGGATGATCGGCAACTGAAAGCTGGCTTCTTCTCCTCTCCCACATGCCAGCTTTCAGCTGCTACAGAGAGAGCCATACAGGGGATCGGTTCTAGTAATTGCCCCCTGCTGCACCAATCACCCTCACTCTGCACCATAGGTTTCCCCCTGCTGCCTAGGCCCCTATGTGCCCCCTCCTATCCCTGCAGTGCTGCCACCTTCCCTTTTCGTCTTGTTGCCGGCAGCTGCAAGAGCACAATAGGATCCTTCAGGAGTGACAGTGAGAGAAGGGTACAGTAAATGTCATAATTACCAGCTTCTTCCTTTCCTGAATGAACACAATGAGTGATCGGTATTGATCACTTACTGTGTTCATTTCATTCATTATTGAAGCATTGTAAACTGTGTTTATTTGGGGGGGGGGGGGCTGTCAGGTTAGCTGTATAGGGCCCATGGCTTCTAACAGTAGCCCTGAGTACAGTGCATGCACCTCTAGAATTCTTTGTTCTACTTGTGTGCTCTGAGGATGCTACATCATTAAAGTGCAGGGAAAGGAAAAGGTAAGAATTTTGTTGGAGCCAGTGGGTGGGGTCATCTGGTAAATCAGATACTCTGATCTGGGAGCTGTCTTCATTTTAAGTTTTACAACAGATGCACCACCTGCCAAAAAGAGGTTGTTGAGCCTTGTTATGGGGCAATACAACATACAAGATAATAATTCAGTTTACAGAGATGGCTTAAAGACCCTGCTGCTATCCTAAGGAAACCCAATAAGTGACGCTTTGTAAAAGAATGTGCTGAATGCCTACCTGTTTGGTGTGAATGAAGGAAATCTTTGGTCGCTTCAGGAGCTACAAGGTAGCTTTCCTCCCTCTTAAAGCACACATCACAACAGGACAGTAGTCAGTAGGAGCCATTGCCTTCAACAGAGGACATGCTTTTCGGAAATGTCAGTTATCATTGCTGCCTGTAGCTCTTGAAGCAACCAGAGTGACACTCATTTAATTTCTTTAGAAGAGCAACAGGGTCCCTTTAAAACCAGGCCTTCGTTTATGTATAAAGTTATGGTATGGTGGGCCATTTTCATTTTGGTGCCAGATATCCCCTGATATAGCTGTAGGTGCACAAAGATTTATACAGATTTATACTATTTTTTAATAGGTGTACTTCCGTCTTCATGCCTCTGTCTTGAAACTACTGGAGAAACCTGTCCATGAGCTGGATCATAAAATGTTATTCGCTGTCATGAAAGAAGCTTCGGAGGGGCCATTTGCAAAGGGAGAGGAGAAAAATACACCCAAATCCAATGAGAAGTATGTAGTTACCCAGATACGTATGCATGTAACCAGAGATGTAACTAAGTAGAACTACTTCACTACTGTACTTAAGTACCGAAAGGCGGTATCTGTACTTTCCTGGAGTATAATTTTTTTCTCCTACTTCCACTTTTACTTCACTACATTTTTTCGATGATTTCAATACTTCTACTCCGATATTTTTTTTTTGTGCTGCATAGTTACTCGTTACAATTATAAAAATTACCACTGCCAGAACGGTAGATGGCAGGTTTCATGAAGCTCAAAAAAATGTGTATTATGTCATGTGTACTTTTGACTTCTTTCTTTAATAACTTTAACTTTAATAAACTTTTGATTTCTTTCTTTAATAACCACATAACAAAGTACTTGTACTTTTACTTTCAGTACTTGAGTAGCATATTTTTTTTTTTAAAACTACTGGTACTTTTACTTTCGGTACTTGAGTAGCAAAATTTTTAAAAAAACGACTTGCAATACTTAAGTACAAAAAATGTTGAATACTTTAGTCCTTCTACTCAAGTCACTTTTTGATCAAGCACTTCCACTTCTACTCAAGTCACTTTTTGATCGAGCACTTGTACTTTTACTCAAGTATGGGTTTCGAGTACTTTATACAACTCTGCATGTAACAGCATTTCACAGTTACTGGTTAAAGCTTTAGTCTTTGTTTGAGTATGTTATTGTCTGTGTGGTTATGAGTTTATTTTGATTAGGTTATTGTTATAATGTCTCGTGTGCTGTACATCAAGTGGTGCTTACGCAGTTTAATTTATTCCTGTAAAACAGGGAGAAGCATAGTACGTTGGATGAGGACTCCCACTCTTCGGCTGGGACGATGCCGGGTCCTGGAAATTCCATGCCCTCATCCTCCGGAGCAGGTCTGACATCTCCACCTTACACAGCCACTCCGACTGACCACGATTACATCAAATGTAAACCCCCCCGTCATCAGGCCACTCCGGACGGTACAGTCCCCCTTCTCAATACCACCAGCGCCGGGCAAAGCTCTGAATGCTGGGGAGGTGTGCTCAGGGGAACATCTTCTGGCCATCACCCACAGCTCTGGCTGGCACACTGGGTGACAGGGATTTCTTGCTGTTCACTAACCTGCTTCTCTTTCCCCTCTGCTGAAAGCATTTCTTATGCCATGCTCATAGTCTGTCGTAAAGGCTTCTGCTGTTGCAAATGCCAAACTCAAACGGGATTAATAGAATTTCACCTGGCTGACACAAATGCTAAAATTCTATATCTAAAATTTGCATTTGTGATTAACTAAAAAGATCACACATATCTTATTTACTATGTCACGTATACGCGTAGATTAGAGTAAGGTAGGTGCGGTAAATTATATGGCAGATAGTCCATAAGGAAGAATGTCTGTTCCATAAGGGATATTTCAAAAGCAAATTGAAAGGTTGTTTATTATTAGTTTAGCCATATACATAGAGCTGTTTCCAATAGAGTTTCATACATTTTATATTCTGTGTCTTCTAAGGTCGACTCTGTCCCGTTTGGAGGAGGCACCTACATTCCTGAACCCCCCTTTTTCTTTCTCGCTGGTGGGGGGAGATGCATGCTGATGGATTGGATTGTCCTCTTGCTTGGCCCAGTACATTCAGTGCTCTTCAATTGAACAATATTAACATTCTTATGTCATACCCTTGTCTGTGAAATTTCACTCATCCATCCATTCATTCATTTATGTGACCATAATATAAAGTGTTCTTAATAACTGATACAAATTCCAAATACCCAAAACTTCTAGTGATTTTTTTTTTTTACAAAATCAATATAATGGATTTGAGTTTTATTTTTTCCTGTCCACTGGACACCCAAATGACGTTGCTGAAGTGCAGGAAAGCACGATTTGAAATGTCACTGAGCTGGGCAATACAATTCTGTATCTGTGGATTCCATGCACCTGCAGATGTGTTCCGTGTTCTTTGACGCTGCCTGAGTGTATTGCAATGTGTCTGTTACCCAGGGATCCACTGTTGCTTCTCACCTGTCGTTCCTTGCCTCCCTGCTTCACCTACGGCTAAGCTTTGCCTCGCTATTTTGTGTGACTAAAAACATAGTTAACAGTAATTCCTTGAGATTGTGAATGAATTTTTTATGTATACTGGTAGCCTTTGGCATGTTTGCTTATCAAATGATTTACAAGTATGTGTTTTTCTGTCTGAATACATAGACTTATTATAGGGAACTTCTTTTGCAAACTGTGTACTTAGTGGATTGCCTTCTCTGTTGGTTGCAGATCATTCTTTATACTTTTCTCATCGCTGAATCTTGTTAACATAAGCAGATTAACGTGATTTAATATAATGAGGTTGATTTAATAAAACTGGAGAGTGCAAAATCCAGTGCAGCTGTCATAGGCGTGCCTAACAGGGAGTGCTGGGTGTACCTGGGCAAACTCTAATCACCCTGTGCAGTGCTGATCCCCCCTGCTTTCTTGTGTCCCCTGTCTCTCCCCTGCAATGATTCCAGCTTCCCTCCTCTCCTCCCCCCATGGCTGCTGCAGGGGATTTTTCAGGATGGATGAATAAATGAACACAGTGAGTGATCTGTAACGATCCCACCTGTGTTCATTCTTAACCACTTAAGCCCCGGAGGATTTGGCTGCTCAAAGACCAGGGCCTATTTTGCGATTCGGCACTGCGTGACTTTAACAGACAATTGCGCGGTCGTGCGACGCTGTACCCAAATGAAATTGACGTACCTTTTTTCCCACAAACAGAGCTTTCTTTTGGTGGTATTTGATCACCTGTGCGATTTTTACTTTTTGCGCTATAAACAAAAAAAACAATTTTGAAAGAATAACAATATTTTTCACATTTTTTTATATGAAATTCCCCCCCCAAAAAAAAATAAAAATCTAATTTTTGAACATTTTAGGCAAATTTTGTTTTCTGCTACATATGTTTGGTAAAAAAAATAGCAATAAGCGTATTTTGATTGGTTTTCGCAAAAGTTATTGCGTTTACTAACTAAGGGAAAGATTTTTGTCATTTTTTTTTTTTTAACGAGTAATGGCGGCGATCTGCGATTTTTTTTTGCGGGACTGCGACATTGCGGCGGACAGATCGGACCCTTGACTGACATTTTTGACACTTTTGGGGGGTACCAGTGACATTACTACAGTAATCAGTGCTATACATATGCACTGTTACTGTAAAAATGACACTGGCAGGGAAGGGGTTAACTTTATTAGAGAGCAATGAGTTGTGTGTCCCTAGGGGCGTGCTTCTAACTGTAAAGGGTCGTGGCTTTTGATGTAACCACAGAGCCATACGATCCTACATAGCAGGATCGTATGATCTCTGCTGTTACATCAGGGAGAATGACAGGCGGCTTTGTTTACATTAGCCGCCTGCCTTTCTCCCTCTCTAGCGGGAGATCGCGAGTGGCCGGCGGACATTGGACCCGCCGGTCACTCGCGTGGGGATGCCCGTGAACTAGTGGGGGTGGGAGCGCGCTTCCGGCGGCGCGCTCGCCCCCCTATTGCCTCGCAGGCGAGTGACGTACCTGTACGTCACTTTGCCTGCACGGGGCTGACCGCCGCAGTATATGTACTTGCGGCGGTCGGCAAGTGGTTAACTGAAGCATAGTAAACTGTGTTTACTATAATTCAGTTTGTGAATGAACAGGAAGCTGCTCAGCAAAGAGCACTTCCCATTCATTCACTGTCCAGTGCAGCTGAGGCTGCAAAGAAAGGGACTAGGGAAGCTCTGTCCTCAGTCCCTTTCTCTCTGTTTAGACCCTTGATATTTCACCAAAGTCCCCCCCCCAATGGGGCTCCTAAAAAAATTAATTTTAAACTAAATAATAATAATAATGTAAAAAATATATAAAAAAACAATAAAAACTACTGATACCATCCACTGCCCTACTGACCCCAATCTCTGCTCTGCTTACACCACCCACTGCTCTGCTGACATACACACATGTGTGTTTGTGCTCTGGGTTGCACACCCTAATGCAGTAGGCTTCGAACTTCAGCTTGTTCAGTTAAGCTCTGACAAAAAAAAAAAAAAAACTGGAAGCTGATTGGTTTCTATGCAGGGTGCACCGGATTTTGCACGCTCCAGTTTTAGTAAATCAACCTCAACTGTATATAGCCCATATTTCATTATTGATCAAAAGACCAGCCAGGTTAGTTGATTGGTGGGTTTAGAGTAAAGTTAAGCAAAAGTTTGCCATGACTGCATTCTGCAAATGAAAGAAAATTTTGAATGTAACATATTTAAAATAATGTTTAACATTTAAAGTAATAGAAATAGCTACAATTGGGTTTTGCATGTGCAATTGTGATCCTACTTTACACTCTGTAGAAATGAATGAAAGTATCTTCCATACACTGATTTATCTTTCAGTGCAGGTGAATGCAATGCAGCGAAAACACCTAGTTTGCCTGCCAGCACACCTCGTAGGGAATCTTAGAGAGAATCTGTCACTTTGTCCATTTATAGCAAAATGATAGGTTCTCTTGAAAGTACAGTACATGTATTGTAGTTTCATTTAAATGAATAGTAAACATTTTCTAAATATGAAATACATACACTCTTGAAAGATACTTCCTAGTTTACTAGATTGCATTCATTGTATACTACAGTATCAGTTGTAATGTTATATGTAAACTTACTCATAACCTGAATACAGTGCACTGTTATGGGCTGATATCTATTCTTTTATTGGTTACATACATGGTAATCCTGATTGTTACAATAGCATTAAACCCAAAAGTAAACATTTATTGTATTGCAGCTAACTAATTCCTAAATGTGGTGGCATTAGTTTTCTTTTTTTAGGTTTTCCTTCTATATTCATCTGGTAATCTGGCTAGAAAGTCTATTGTTTTTCAAAGAACAAGCTCTCTTGCAGTTGAAGGGTTGAGACAAATCATTTACTACTGACAAGGGTGCTTACAATGATCAGCTTTTATTTTTTTATGTAAAACCTTTAACCCAAAAGTGAAAAAAAAATGTTGCTGTAACTGCTTATAAAATATTAGCTGGAGTTTGGTTTTATTAAGGTATTTAAATCTGCTAGTCCATCTAAAACACCAGTCCCCTGAGACTGACATTGCTGCTGTGCTCATTCATCCAGAGTGGGGGCACTCTAATACAGGGGGTGTGTTACTGGCCAGATCACCAGGTGAAAACAAAGGCAGCCACCATAGCTAATGATTGGTAAGCTGCAATATTACATTTTTTGTTTTATACTGCGCAGTTCCAGGCACTTAGTCACGTAGATGACAAGAATTTAGATAATTTGACATAACATACATTCAAAGCCGGCAAGCTTATTTAAGCCGGCTATACACAGTGTGAAAGAAAATAGTTTGATTCCCTGTGCTTATGGGGGAATCACCCCGGGAGGTGGGAGGACTAGTAGTTTTACACAACATTGATACCTGTCTTTTATTATCAGTTGCCATGTTATAGTCTAGTACCTGCATTGATACAGTATCTCACAAAAGTGAGTACACCCCCTCTCATTTTTGTAAATATTTTATTAAATCTTTTCATGTGACAACACTGAAGAAATTACACTTTGCTACAATGTAAAGTAGTGAGTGTACAGCTTGTATAACAGTGTACATTTGGTGTCCCCTCAAAATAACTCAACACACAGCCTAAATGTCTAAACCGCTGGCAATAAAAGTTAGTATACCCCTAAGTGAAAATGTCCAAATCAGCCTTTTTCCCTCCCCGATGTCATGTGACCCATTAGTGTTACAAGGTCTCAGGTGTGAATGGGGAGCAGGTGTGCTAAATTTGGTGTTAGCGCTCTCACTCTCTTACTGGTCACTGGAAGTTCAACATGGCACCCCATGGCAAAGAACTCTCTGAGGATCTGAGCATTGTTGCTCTACTTAAAGATATCCTAAGCTATAATAAGTTTGCCAAGACAGTGAAACTGAGCTGCAGCATGGTTGCCAAGACCATACAGCGGTTCACAGGACAGGCTCCACTCAGGACAGGCCTCGCCATGGTCGACCAAAGAAGTTGAGTGCACGTGCTCAGCGTCATATCCAGAGGCTGTCTTTGGGAAATAGATGTATGAGTGCTGCCAGCATTGCTGCAGAGGTTGAAGGGGTGGGGGGTCAGCCTGCCAGTGCTCAGACCATACACCGCACACTGCATCAAATTGGTCTGCATGGATGTCGCCCCAGAAGGAAGCCTCTTCTAAAGATGTTGCACAAGAAAGCCCACAAACAGTTTGCTGAAGACAAGCAGACTAAGGAGGTGGATTACTGGAACCATGTCTTGTGGTCTGATGAGACCAAGATAAACTTATTTGGTTCAGATGGTGTCAAGCGTGTGTGTTGGCAACCAGGTGAGGAGTACAAAGACAAGTGTGTCTTGCCTACAGTCAAGCATGGTGGTGGGAGTGTCATGGTCTGGGGCTGCATAACTACTTCTGGCACTGGGGAGATACAGTTCATTGAGGGAACTATGAGTGCCAACATGTACTGTGACATACTGAAGCAGAGCATGATTCCCTCCGTCTGGAGACTGGGCCGCAGGGCAGTATTCCAACATAACGACCCCAAACACACCTCCAAGATAACCACTGCCTTGCTAAAGAAGCTGAGTGTAAAGGTGAGGAACTGGCCAAGCATGTCTCCAGACCTAAACCCTATTGAGAATCTGTGGGGCATCCTCAAATGGAAGGTGGAGGAGCGCAAGGTCTCTAATACCCACCAGCTCCATGATGTCGTCATGGAGGAGTGGAAGAGGACTCCAGTGGCAACCTGTGAAGCTCTGGTGAACTCCATGTCCAAGAGGGTTAAGGCAGTGCTGGAAAATAATGGTGGCCACACAAATATTGACACTTTGGGACCAATTTGGACTTTTTCACTTAGGGGTGTACTCACTTTTGTTGCCAGCAGTTTAGACATTAATGGCTGTGTGTTGAGTTATTTTGAGGGGACGGCAAATATACACTGTTATACAAGCTGTACACTCACTACTTTACATTGTAGCAATGTGTCATTTCTTCAGTGTTGTCACATGAAAAGATAAAATTAAATATTTACAATAATATGAGGGGTGTACTCACTTTTGTGAAATACTGTATGTAATATACCAGATAATAAATAATGGATAACTAACCCCTGTCAGTTTTTTTACTTCTTGTTTTTACAGTGCATCCGGAAAGTATTCACAGTGCTTTAATTTTTCCACATTTTGTTATGTTACAACCTTATTCCAAAATTGAATAAATTAATTTTTTGCCTCAAAATTCTACAAACCATAATGACAATGTGAAAGAAGATTGTTTTAAACCTTTGCAAGTTTATCAAAAATAAAAAGGAAAACATTGCACGTACTTAATTATTCACAGCCATATTCACAGCCATTCATAGCCATATTCACAGTCATATTAAAATATGACACTCAAAATTTAGCTCAGGTGCATCCTGTTTCCACAGATCATCCCTGAGATGTTTCTACAACTTGATTGGAGTCCACCTGTGGTAAATACAGTTGATTCGACATGATTTGGAAAGGCACACACCTGTCTATATAAAGGTCCCACAGTTAACCGTGCATGTCAGAACACAAACCAAGCCATAAAGTCCAAGGAATTGTCTGACCTCCCAGACAGGATTGTATCAAGGCACAGATCTGGGGAAGGGTACCGAAAAATGTCTGCGGCATTGAAGGTCCCAATGAGCACAGTGGCCTCCATCATCCGTAAATGGAAGAAGTTTGGAACCATCGTGGCTCTTCCTAGAGCAGGCCGCCTGGCCAAACTGAGCGATCGAGGGAGGGTTTTCAGTGGGAGAAACTGGGAGACTAGTCTAGAAACATAGAATGTGTCGGCAGATAAGAACCATTTGGCCCATCTAGTCTGCCCAATATATCTGAATCCTATGAATAGTCCCTGGCCCTATCTTATATGAAGGATAGCCTTATGCCTATCCCATGCATGCTTAAACTCCTTCACTGTATTTGCAGCTACCACTTCTGCAGGAAGGTTATTCCATGCATCCACTACTCTCTCAGTAAAGTAATACTTCCTCATATTACTTTTAAACCTTTGCCCCTCTAATTTAAAACTGTGTCCTCTTGTGGTAGTTTTTCTCTTTTAAATATGCTCTCCTCCTTTACCGAGTTGATTCCCTTTATGTATTTAAAAGTTTCTATCATATCCCCTCTGTCTCTTCTTTCTTCCAAACTATACATGTTAAGGTCCTTTAACCTTTCCTGGTAAGTTTTTTCCTGCAATCCATGGACTAGTTTAGTAGCTCTTCTCTGAACTCTCTCTAGAGTATCTATATCCTTCTGGAGATATGGCCTCCAGTACTGCGCACAATACTCCAAGTGAGGTCTCACCAGTGTTCTGTACAGCGGCATAAGCACTTCTCTCTTTCTACTGCTTATACCTCTCCCTATACATCCAAGCATTCTGCTGGCATTTCGTGCTGCTCTATTACATTGTCTTCCCACCTTTTAAGTCTTCTGAAATAATTACTCCTAAATCCCTTTCCTCAGATACTGAGGTCAGGACTGTTTCAAATATTCTATATTCTGCCCTTGGGTTTTTACGCCCCAGGTGCATTATCTTGCACTTATCCACATTAAATTTCAGTTGCCAGAGTTCTGACCATTCTTCTAGTTTTCCTAAATCCTTTTCCATTTGGCGTTTCCCTCCAGGAACATCAACCCTGTTACATATCTTTGTGTCATCAGCAAAAAGACAAACCTTACCATCGAGGCCTTTTGCAATATCACTTATGAAGATATTAAACAAAATTGGTCCCAGTACAGATCCCTGAGGTACCCCACTGGTAACATGACCTTGTTCTGAATGTTCTCCATTGACTACAACCCTCTGTTGTCTGTCACTCAGCCACTGCCTAATCCACTCAACAATATGGGAGTCCATGCTCAATGACTGCAGTTTATTGATAAGTCTTCTATGTGGGACAGTGTCAAAAGCCTTACTAAAATCTAGATATGCAATGTCTACTGCACCTCCACCGTCTAATATTTTAGTCACCCAGTCAAAAAAATCTATAACATTTGTTTGACATGATCTCCCTGAAGTAAACCCATGTTGTTTTTCATCTTGCAATCCATGGGATTTAAGATGTTCCACAATCCTATCCTTTAATAGGGTTTCCATTAATTTGCCTACTATTGATGTCAGACTCACTGGTCTATAGTTGCTTGATTCCTCCCTACTACCTTTCTTGTGAATGGGCACGACATTTGCCAATTTCCAATCTTCCGGGACGACTCCTGTTACTAATGATTGGTTAAATAAATCTGTTAATGGTTTTGCCAGCTCACCACTAAGCTCTTATATTTTGGGTGTATCTCATCAGGACCCTGTGACTTATTTGTCTTCACTTTAGACAGCAATCTTAGAACGTCTTCCTCTGTAAAGACACATGCATCAAACGATTCATTAGTCATCCTTTCAAGTGGAGATCCTTCTCCTTCTTTTTCTTCTGTAAAAACTGAACAGAAGTATTCATTAAGGCAGTCGGCTAGCCCTTTATTCTCTTTTACATACCTTCCGTCCTTTGTTTTTAATTTAGTTATTCCTTGTTTTAATTTCCTTTTTTCATTTATATATCTGAAGAATGTCTTATCCCCCTTTTTCATAGACTGAGCTAGTTTTTCTTCTGCCTGCGCTTTAGAAGTTCTTATAACTTGCTTGGCCTCTTTCTGCCTAATCTTGTAGATTTCCTTATCTTCATTGCTCTGGGTTTTTTTATAATTACAAAATGCTAGCTTTTTATTTTTAATGATTTGGGCCACTTCTGCTGAGTACCACAGTGGTCTCTTCCTTTTTTTGCTTTTACTGACAAGTCTAATGCAATTTTCTGTTGCCTTCAATAATGCACCTTTTAAGTAGTCCCATTTCTCCTGGACTCCATGTAATCAGTTCCAGTCTGATAAGGACTCATTTATGACTAATTTCATTTTTGAAAAGTCTGTTTTTCTAAAATCTAAAACTTTTGTTTTTGTGTGGTGTGACTCTTTCACAGTTCTTATATTAAACCACACTGACTGGTGATCACTAGATCCCAAGGTTTCGCCTACAATGACATCATATACCGAATCCCCATTTGTGAATACCAAATCCAAAATGGCCTCCCTCCGGGTTGGCTCCTCAACCACTTGTTGCAGAGACAACCCCAGTAGGGAATTTAGAATATCTGTACTCCTGGTAGAACTTGCTATTTTGGTTTTCCAGTTTATATCTGGAAGATTGAAATCTCCCATAATGATAACTTCTCCTTTCATTGTCATTTTAGCTATTTCTTCAACTAGTAGATCATCTAGTTCTTTAACTTGACCAGGTGGTCTATATAGCACACCTACACGAGTTACTGCATGATTAGCAAACTGCAACGTAACCCAAACTGACTCTATGTTGGCCTCATCAACTTGTATTAGGTTAGATTTAATGCTATCTTTCACATACAGGGCCACTCCTCCTCCTTTCTTGCCTTCTCTGTCTCTTCTGTATAAAGAGTACCCTGGTATGGTTATGTCCCAGTCATTTGGCTCGGACAGTGAGGAGTGAGGGAAAGATAATTGCAGCAATATATGCAGCAATATACAGAGACATCCTTGATGAAAACCTGCTCCAGAGCACCATGGACCTCAGACTGGGGTGAAGGTTTATCTTCCAACAGGTATAACGACCCTAAGCACACAGCCAAGATAAAAAAGGAGTGGCTATGGGACAACTCTGTGAATGACCTTGAGTGACCCAGCCAGAGCCCTGACTTGAACCCGTTTGAACATCTCTAGAGAGATCTCAAAATGGCTGTGCACCGACGCTCCCCATCCAATCTGATGGAGCTTGAGAGGTTCTGTGAAGAAGAATGGGAGAAACTTCCCAAAAATAGGTGTGCCAAGTTTGTAGCATTATAATCAAAAAGACTTGAGGCTGTAATTGGTGTCAAAGGTGCTTCAACAAAGTATTGAGCAAAGGCAGTAAATACTTTTCTCTTACGTCCTCCGACAGTCGCCGCCTCCTCTAAGTCATCACTGTTGGGTATTGACTTTCCATCCGCAGGAGTAGCTAGGAATATAGACTTAGTCCAAAGACAAAGACATTAGCATATACACACCCATGGGGGCTGTCCCATCTGGTCAATACCCCCCCTGCATCACCACTCCCAACTCGGTTTTAATCTGCCTAGCGTCAGGAGTAGGCAGGCTTACCTTGTGCTGGGGCTTCAGTCTCAGCCTTCTTAACCTTTTATTTGATTTTCTTTGAAAATGTCAGTTTTTTTCTCTTACTTTACTAGCTGTTTATTTTGTCAGCTTCTAGTGTTAGTCTTCTCTTCGGATGAAGATGGATCATGCGGTGCTGGGATTCGGACTGACCGCCCTGGTTCTCCAGAGCAAGAGGGTCAGATGGACCCCCAGCCCGCCATCGAGCGTTCAGCTATGGCTCGCCCTGGCATTCCGAACGACCCATCCCTGTTCGCTGCAGGGATGCAGCCGTGAGGTGGCTACCTCACAGGACAAATCTGCGGTGCTGCAGTGTCATGTCCCTGGCTCACGGCACTCCCTGTCAGATGAGGACATCGGTTTTCCGTGCATATAGGCTTCCCACGCCATCTGGTACAGGTAAGTACTTCTGTGTGGGGCCTCTGTCTGGGGTGGCAGTCTGTGTTGCTGTGTGTCCCCCATGTCTGTGCCTGTGTGACTCCCTGATGCGGTCCCTGCGGGGATCGCTTGTGCAGTTTTCTGTGTGGGGGTCCCCTTCCCTGTGTCACTTCGGTGCATTGTTGGGGGTGCAGCAGACTTTATGTGGCGACCGCAGCGGAGTGAACTTGCGCGGTCCACCATCTTTGATTTGGACAGGCATGGTCAGCCTCTCTGTGGGCGATACTACATGCTGTTTTGGCGCCATCCGCCGCCATTTTGGTGGGTGTAGAACGATCAGTCCGACCGCATGTTCAGCGGCCATTTTCTTGAAGCCTCCAATGCAATCCTATGGGGCAGCCATTTTCCCTGTGACTGAAAGACTTTAAGTTCAGCCTACTTCAGCAGCACTTCCTTTCCATCAACAGCAGGACATCGGTAGCAAGGCTCTGCAGGTTATTGCTCTCAATATTCCTCTGTGTTATCGCTTCTGGCTCAGTTTCTCTTCTCCTTTTGGGGTCTTTTTGTCACTATAGCGGTAGCGGTGGGCTGCGCACACCGCAGCGTTTTTAAAGGACCAGTACATTTGTATTGCACTGTGGTTTTGTTTCTGATAACTTGGGCTATGGATTCTCAGGAAAGCAAGTTTCCTCCAGCTTTAGTGGGGGGCCCCAGTTCTCCTGTGGCCCCGCTGCGATCCGATTTGGCTGCTGTGGTGGAGACTTTGGTGGCTAATATGGAAACGCTGATGGCTGAACGTGCTGTGAAAAAGAAGCCCAGATTGTCTCTCTCTTCTGATTCAGATGGGGATATGGCTGCTGCTGCGAGCGTGCCCTTTTCAGGGTCCCGCTCATCCTTGGACCCCCCGGGGTCTGAGGGGGAGGCTGAGGTGGAGAGGGTTGATACCTCCTCCCCGGGGTCGCCTGAAGAACGGGCGACCATGGATGAGTTGATTATTTCTGTTAAGGATACCTTACATCTAGAGGATGAGCCCTGTCCTCCGGGCGTTGTGTCCTCATTTGGGACACACAGGACCCGCAAGTCTGCGCAGGTTTTCCCCTGCCCGGCTGAGTTTCATTACACTGTTAATGAGATGTGGCGCACGTTAAAACGTCCATTCCTGGTACCTAGTCGGTTCAAATTGCTTTATCATTTTGTGCCGGCTACGGAATCACGATGGTGTGTGCCTCCACAGGTAGATCACACTGTGGCCATGTTGAACAAGGCTATCTTGGTTTCTACTGAGGATACCCCGGTTTTCCGGGATCCCACGGACCGACGGTTGTAGTCTCTAGCCCGCCATTCCTATACGGTGGCGGGTTCGTTGCTCAAACCTGTTTTCGCGTCCGTTCTGGTGGATAAGGCGGTGGCTGATTGGACTAAGATGCTTAGGAGTCCTCCGACAGTCGCTGCCCCGCCCCTCTTTTGGGGTTCTTCTTACCTACTGCTATGCTACCAAACTGAGTTGGTAGTGGTGATGCAGGGGGGGTATTGACCAGATGGGACAGCCCCCATGGGTGTGTATATGCTAATGTCTTTGTCTTTGGACTAAGTCTATATGCCTAGCTACTCCTGCGGATGGGAAGTCAATACCCAACAGTGATGACTTAGAGGAGGCGGCGACTGTCGGAGGACTCAGAGAAAGGAATTTTACAGGTAAGATTTTACAAAAATTCCGTTATGTACATGCAATATTTTTCTTTTTAATAAATTTGCAAATATTTCAAACAAACTGCTTTCACATTGTCATTATAGGGTATTGTTTGTAGAATTGTATGAATACTTTCTAGATGCACTGTACTTCTTGCCAAATCAGGACGTGAGAGAAAATCCCTCCAAAATGAGGGAGCCCCTGGTTGTCACCAGAACTAGTGTCTCCATTTGAAGAATTCTCCCCTATACCTGTTCTGGAGACAACCCAAAAGGTGTGATTTTCTTTTGTTTATAATGGTAAACAGGACAAATAGAGTGAGCGAATCTCCGTAACAGGGACACAGCAATAAAAATATCTTTCCACCCTATCTAAAAACTAAAAAAAAGTTTCCATTTAATTATGTGTGTAGATAGAAAGTTTGATATAAAATATATGTATGTTTTACTTCAGATTATACCTTTTACATTCAGCTATACATTACCAAATATTCTTGCATTTCAGCATGAGTATTTTGATTTGTTTTCTATCAGTTAATATTTTAATAAGCCTTTCATTAGAATTTTAATCACAGAAAGAAAAGAAAACCTTTATATTGATACAGGTCTGCTGCATTAGAGTAGAACTATGGGCAAAACTATTTTTTGCATTTTGAATAGAATAAGGAGGGGGGGGGTTATAACCCCTGTCAGTTTTTCTTTTCACCATTTGTGTCCCATTGGGGAGATTTCCCTTCACTTCCTGTCCCATAGTCAAACAGGAAGTGATAAAAAAATCCCTGCAGATTTAGGGAATTCCTGTGGGGATCCCCCAGATCATCCAAACTACTGTCACCATTGGAAGATTTCCCCTCTATTACTTTTCTAGGGACAACCCAAAATTTGGGATTTTCTTTTACTTTCAATAAAAATGGTAAACAGGACAAATAGAGCGGGTGACTCCTCCTAACAGGCACAGAAAGCAATAAAAACTGACATTTGTTCTAATCCCTCTCCACTCCAAACTTAAAAAAAAGGTTTTGCCTTTAGTTATACTTTAATTACTAGACCAGTGCTTCTTCAAAATGGACCTTAAAGTGAATGAACACCCTAGCTTTGAACTTCCCGTATTTTCTCTCTTTTAACCCGGTAAATATGTAATTAAAAGTGTTTTATTGTACATGTTCAGTAAGTGCTAATTAATATTTGTTTATCCTGCCAGAAATTCAATGAGCTCATAAATTCCTATGCTGTTTGATGTTATTGGAAACCATGCTATCTCTGCGCAGCTCACTTATGTGAACTACAAAACACTTCCCCTCTATGGAGATAAGTAGAGGGATAAGTGCTCTGTAGTTCTAACACACATCCTGTCTAAGGCCCCTTTCACAAGGCTCCATTCCGTCAACAGAGCCCTTCTGCTCAGCGGGGGATTGATCCGCCGATCCCCGCTGAGCAGGCAGATGACAGCTCTGTCTCCGCTATGTGTGCGAAGACGGAGGTGTCAGATCCCCGCTGTCCCCTATGGGGAAATCGGATGAGAATGGACCGCCTGTCCGTTCTCATCCGATCCGCCAGACGGATGGAAAATAGGGTTTCCATCCGTCCGGATTTGACGGACAGGATCGGATTGGATGTCAGCAGACATGTCTCCGCTGACATCCGCTGCCCCATAGAGATGCATGGGGCATCCGTTCAGATCCGCCTGAAAAACTGACAGGCAGATCTGAACGGTCCGCATGTGTGAAAGGGACCTTAGAATGGTGGTACAGTGAGTAACCCTAGGACAGCAAGTGTGGTACAGAATCCCCAGGTGAAAATAAAGTTTACAAAACATGAATAAAAAAAAAGAAAACAAATGTAGCAACTACGTCTAACTACTGCAGCTGCAATGTATTATTTTTTTATTTAGTTGTTTTAGATACTTTAATTGTCACTGTTAATTCATGTGCATGCTAAGAAGGTATTAGCAGTGGTGCATCTCTATCACAAACTGCTGTTTCTATGCTGTATAAGAGGATCTGCAACAGGCAGGGGGTTCTGTTCTGTTCTAGATTTGTATTACGCAGTGTGTGGCCCAAAGGTGTAAAGAACAATGACAGTAATGTAGCAGTATTAGGCTCCATGTACACGGGACGTTGTTAAAAGTCCCTTTGAATGCTGGAATTTTTAGGACGTTTGAAACGTCCGTTCGGTCGCGTTTGTACCCGCGTTTAGCGGGCGTTTAGCAGCGTTTGCGGGCGTTTGCGTTTAGAAGCGTTCCTAGAGGTCAAAAAAATTATTCCCCTTTAAAATGGAAAAACGCAAACGCTAAACGCGGGTCATCGCGTTCAGACGCGTTCGGACGCGTTTGTGCGTTTGAAACGCTGGGAAACACACGTTCGAACGCAAATAATTGCGTTCTAAAAACAGTCCCTGAACGCAACTGCCTGCAAACGACTGTAAACGACCTGGTGTACATGGACAGATAAGATAAAATGTAGATGGGTTCAGGGGCTTCTAAAAAAAACGCCCAACTGCTCCTAAACGGCCATTTCCAGCGTCCCGTGTACATGGAGCCTTAGAAGTGTTTATTAGGTTTCCAGTTGTGCATGAAGTTTCTCTATTTAATGTGATGTTTTATAGCATGTGGTAGACATTAGGCAAAACAAGTAGAGACATAGAGATCTGTTGTGTTATGCTGTGTGTTGTAATGGGAGTAGAGTGCTATATAACTATCACTCTATTAATCTATCAATTTGTATCCCATGTCTATTCAGGTCTACTGTTTTTTTCTGGATCTAATAATTCTCTGTTCTACTGTAAGTCAAAGTGATTAATTGTTGTGCTGCTGGAGGATAGCAGGTGATGTTAAAGGCTGTTTCGTTGTTCTTTCCTGTCCTTTGCTCATGCAGCTCTGTGTTAAAAGTTTGCTGGTGGAGGGTATTTGGTAGCTGGAGATTTTTTTTACTCATCACTTCTTTCTCATTTTGTAGATCGCAGCCAGGACAGCATTGCAGTTGTGCTGTCGGACTCTAGCTCGACACAGGACACATTCACAGAACCAGCTAGCTCTCAGGACAGCACCAAGAAATTGTTCTTGGAGAAAAGATCCAACTACTCTCATTCTGCAATACATTATAAAGATGTCCAGACACATATAGATGAAAGAGGTAAGCTATCTCTTAAAAACAAAACTGTTCACGTCTGTAACTTCAGTCTTAACCATGGAAAAGGAGGGGTATAATAGACAAGCCAGTAGTTCTCTCCCTCCGCTCTGAGCAGTGAACTGTGACTGTCAGCAGCTTTCTGCTCTGCCCTTGAAGCGCTGGGCTGTGGAGGGGGCGGGAGGGGCTAGCTCAGGCTCTCGGTAGATCGCTGAAAGACTGAGCCAGGTGCTGGTTCAGGCTTCTGGGCAGATACCGACCATATGGTTGGGATTTTTTCAAAGTCTGGACCGGCTCTGTGACAAAAGCTGATAGTGGACTTTAGCCCGCTGTCGGCTGAAAACGGGTAACAGGAGTGCAGAACAAACTGCACTCCTGTGACCCATAGGAGAAGCACAGCCAAAATAGCTTTGGCTGTACTTCTCTTTTAAGGACAGCTTACTGATCGAAACGTTACCACTAGACTGGTGAAAAGCTAGCGTGGTACTGATATTCAAAAAAGGGCAGAGATAAATACCTGGTAACTACCACAGTCAGTCTAACATTAATAGTTTGTAAACTATTGAAGGGGATCATATGCAAGAATTTGCTGATGAAAATAGTATCAGTTAATTATTAGTATTAACCAGCATGAATTTATGAAAGCTCATTCCGGCCAGACAAACCTATTAACATTCTATGAGGAAGTCAGCTGTAATATAGTGGAAGCTATGTGGATGTAGTGTATCTAGATTTCGCCAAAGCGTTTGATACGGTACCCCATAATGCTTAATTTAAAAATTGAGGTTTCTTGGCATTGATGATAGTGTATGTACCAGGAAAGAAAACTGGTTACATGGGTGCATCCAAAGGGTGTTGATAAATGGCATATCTTCCAAATGATCTGGAGTTGTGAGTGGGGTGCCCCAGGGCTCTGTCCTGGAACCATATCTGTTTAACTTGTTCATAAACGATATAGAGGTTGGTATAAATAGTTCAATCCCTCTGTTTGCTGACAATACGAAGCTTAGCAGGGCAACAGCTTCACAACAGGACATTGTAACTGTCCAAGAAGACATTGATAAAGTAAAGAGGTGGGCAGACAAATGGCAAATGAGGTTTGATGTAGGAAAATGTAAGGTAATGCACTTGGGAGCTAAAAATATGAATGCAAGTTACATGCTAAGGGAAGAACCTCTGGGGGCATTGAGGATGGAAAGGATCTAGGGGTCCTTGTAAATGAAAGACTCAGCAATAGCATGCAATGCCAAGCTATAGCAAACAAGGCCAGCAGACTATTAGCATGCATTAAAAATGGTATTTATCCAAGAAATAAGTCAATAATCCTACCACTTTACAAAACTCTGGTTCAGCTACATCTTGAGTATGTCGATCAGTTCTGGTCACAAGTCCTCAGGAAGCGTGTGCTGGAGGGAGAGTCCAGAGAAGGGAAACAAAACTAATAGGTGGGGTAGAGAAGAGGCTACACTATTTTTTTTTTTTCCAGGACAAGAGACGCTTAGAAGGAGATATGATAGCAATATATAAATGTCTAAATGGTGATTTATGCATAGGGAGGAAATTGTTCAGTCTTGGGTCATTCAATGAAGTTGGAAAGTTGGATGAGAAGTGATTCAAACCTCAACCACTTGCCAACCTGCCACAGTACATGTACTGCGGCAGGACGGCACACGTAGGCACAATCCACCAGACACAGTACATGTACTGCGGCAGGACGGCACATGCAGGCACAATCCGCCAGACACAGTACATGTACTGCGGCAGGACGGCACATGCAGGCGCAATCTGCCAGACACAGTACATGTACTGCGGCCGGACGGCACACGCAGGCACAATCCGCCAGACACAGTACATGTACTGCGGCAGGACGGCACATGCAGGCACAATCCGTCAGACACAGTATATTTACTGTGGCAGGACGGCACATGCAGGCGCAATCCGCCAGACACAGTACATGTACTGCGGCAGGACGGCACATGCAGGCACAATCCGTCAGACACAGTACATGTACTGTGGCAGGACGGCACATGCAGGCGCAATCCGCCAGACACAGTACATGTACTGCGGCAGGACGGCACATGCAGGCGCAATCCGCCAGACACAGTACATGTACTGCGGCAGGACGGCACATGCAGGCACAATCTGCCAGACACAGTACATGTACTGTGGCAGGACGGCAGATGCAGGCACAATCCGCCCGACACAGCACATGTACTGTGGCAGGACGGCACATGCAGGCACAATCCGCCAGACACAGCGGATTTTGCGGCCCGGTACTCATGTAATCACTGTGCGATCATATGATCACAATTTCAACAAAGCTGTTATAAATCTTCTAGATTGTAAGCTCTAACGAGCAGGGCCCTCTAATTCCTCCTGTATTTAATTGTACTGTAACTGTATTGTCTTCCCTCACATTGTAAAGCACTGCGCAAACTGTTGGCGCTATATAAATCCTGTATAATAATATAAATTCATTCATAACAGCTGTGTTGCCTATGCTGTGTTTGGCCACACCTATCGCATGGTACCTGGGCCAATCGCAGCACCCTTTACCCATGTGATTAGCTGTAGCCAATGCCAGATTACTAATGATCACAGCTGTCATGAATGGTTAACACATTCATGACAGTTGAAAACTTTGCTGTTACAATGATCTTCATTGTAACATTAACCACTTAAGCCCCGGAGGATTTGGCTGCTAAAGGACCAGACCCCTTTTTTCAACTTGGCACTTCGTGACTTTAACTGATAATTGCGCGGTCATGCAATGCTGTACCTAAACGAAATTTACGTCCTTTTTTTCCCACAAGCAGAGCTTTCTTTTGGTGGCATTTGATCACCTCTGCGCTTTTTATTTTTTGCGATATTAATAAAAAAAGAGCGAAAATTTTGCAAAAAAATGACATTTTCAACTTTGTCTTTTAAAAAATATCCAATATACTCAATTTATGTCATTTTTTTTGGCCAAAATATATTTAGCTACATGTCTTTGACAAAAAAAAAATCAATGAGCGTATTTTTATTGGTTTGGGCAAAAGTTATAGCGTCTACAAACTATGGTGTAAATACTGAAATTTACGAAGCTTTAATTTCTGACTGCCTATCTCATTTCATGAAGTGCTAAAATGGCGGGGCAGTACAAAACCCCCCCAAACTACCACTTTTTGGAAAGTAGACATCCTAAGGAATGTTCTGAGAGGCATGTTGAGCTCATTGAATATTTTATTTTTTTGTCACAGGTGTTTGAAAAATGACTAAAAAAATGTTTGTTTTTTTTTTACACAAAGTTGTCATTGAAATGATATATTGCTCACACATGCCATGGGTATATGTGTAATTACACCCCAAAATATATTCTGCTGCTTCTCCTGAGTACAAGGATACCACATATGTGAGACTTTTTGGGAGCGTAGCTGTGTACGGGAGCCGGAAAACAAATCACCACCATCAGAATTTCAAAGGGCGTACATTTTTCATTGCATTTTCTCACTACCTATAACGGTTTAGGAGGCCCTGAAATGTCAAGATACCACAAAACCCCCCCAAATGACCCCATTTTGGAAAGTAGACATCCCAAGCTGTTTGCTGAGAGGCATGGTGAGTCCATGGAATATTTTATATTTTGCCACAAGTTTCGGGAAAATTAAAATTTTTTTTTTTAATTTTTTTTTTTTACACAACGTTGTCACTAAAAGATAAATTTCTCACACATGACATGGGTATATGTGGAATGACACCCCAAAATACATTTTGCCGCTTCTCCTGAGTATGGGGATGCCCCATGTGTGAGACTTTTTGGGAGCCTAGCTGTGTACAGGACCGCGAAAACCAATCAACACTCTCAGGTTTTCTAATGGCGTAAATTGTTCATGTCACCTCTGCACTACCTGTCGCAGTTTCGGAGGCCCTAAAATTCCAAGATAGCACAAAACCCCCCCAAATGACCCCATTTTGGAAATTAGACACCCCAAGCTATTTGCTGAGAGGCATGGTGAGTCCATGGAATATTTTATATTTTGCCACAAGTTCCGGGAATTATATATATATATATATATTTTTTTTTTTTTTTTTACACAAAGCTGTCAGTAAATGATATATTGCTCACACATGCCATGGGTATATGTGAAATGACACCCCAAAATACATTCTGCTGCTTCTCCTGAGTACAGGGATACCCCATGTGTGAGACTTTTTTGCAGTCTAGCCGAGTACAGGACCCCGAAAACCAACCTCCACTTTCAGGCTTTCCAAAGGCGTAAATTGTTGATTTCACTCCTGACTACCTATCACAGTTTCGGAGGCCCTAAAATTCCAAGATAGCACAAAACCCCCCCAAATGACCCCATTTTGGAAAGTAGACACCCCAAGCTGTTTGCTGAGAGGCATGGTGAGTCCATGGAATATTTTATATTTTGCCACAAGTTCCGGGAAATATATATATATATATATATTTTATTTTTTTTTACACAAAGCTGTCAGTAAATGATATATTGCTCACACATGCCATGGGTATATGTGAAATGACACCCCAAAATACATTCTGCTGCTTCTCCTGAGTACAGGGATACCCCATGTGTGAGACTTTTTTGCAGTCTAGCCGAGTACAGGACCCCGAAAACCAACCTCCACTTTCAGGCTTTCCAAGGGCGTAAATTGTTGATTTCACTCCTGACTACCTATCACAGTTTCGGAGGCCCTAAAATTCCAAGATAGCACAAAACCCCCCCAAATGACCCCATTTTGGAAAGTAGACACCCTGAGCTATTTGCAGAGAGGCATGTTGAGTGTTTTGCAGATCTCACTTTTTGTCACAAAGTTTTGGAAATTGAAAAAAGAGGAAAAAAAATGCATTTTCCTGTTTTTTCTTCATTTTCCAAAAAAAATTAGAGCTGCAAAATACTCACCATGCCTCTCAGCAAATAGATTGGAGTGTCTACTTTGCAAAATTGGGTCATTTGGGGGGGTTTTGTGCCATCTTGGCCTTTTATGGACTTCAAAAGTGTGATAGGTAGTAAGGAGTGAGATCAACAATTTACGCCCTTAGAAAGCCAGAAGGTGCAGATTGGTTTTCCGGGTCCTGTACGCGACTAGACTGGCAAAAAGTCTCACACATGGGGTATCCCTGTACTCAGGAGAAGCAGCAGAATGTATTTTGGGGTGTCATTTCACATATACCCATGGCATGCGTGAGCATTATATCATTTACTGACAACTTTGTGTTAAAAAAAAAAAAATTATTATTTTCCCGAGACTTGTGGCAAAATATAAACTATTCCATGGACTCACCATGCTTCTCAGCCAATAGCTTGGAGTGTCTACTTTGCAAAATGGGGTCATTTGGGGGGGTTTTGTGCTATCTTGAAATTTCAGGGCCTCTGAAACTGTGACGGGTAGTCAGGGGTAAAATCAGCAATTTACGCCATTAGAAAACCTGAAGATGTGGATTGGTTTTCGGGGGCGCGTACACAGCTAGGTTGCCAAAAAGTCTCACACATGGGGTATCCCTGTACTCAGGAGAAGCAGCAGAATGTATTTTGGGGTGTCATTTCACATATACACATGGCATGTGTGAGCAATATATCATTTAGTGACAACTTTCTGTAAAAAAACAACAAAAAAAAAAGAAATAATAATTTTCCCGACACTTGTAGCAAAATATAAAATATTCCATGGACTCACCATGCCTCTCAGCAAATAGCTTTGGGTGTCTACTTTTCAAAAAGGGGTCATTTGGGGGGTGTTTGAACTGTCCCGGCATTTTATGCTCAATCTTATCCACACATCACCCACTCTTCTAACCACTTGAAAACCAAGCCTTTTCTGTGCCTTTTTGTTTACATGAAAAAATATTTTTTTTTTTACTAGAAAATTACTTTGAACCCCCAAACATTATATATTTCTTTAAAGCAGAGGCCCTATAGAATAAAATGGTGGATGTTGCAAATTTTTTTGTCACACGGTATTTGCGCACAGATTTTCCAAACGCAATTTTTGCGAAAAAAATACATTTTTTTTAAATTTATTGCACAAATACACTATATAATTCCAATTTTTTTGGTAAAATTTAAAAGATGATTTTATGCCGAGTTCATAGACACCTGACATGACATGCTTTAAAAATTGCGCACGCCTGCGCAGCGGCAACAACGTACGTACATTTTTAAAAACTTTAAAAGTCTCTACAGGTTACCACTTTAGACTTACAGAGGAGGTCTACTGCAAAAATTACTGCACTCGATCTGGCGATCGCGGCGATACCTCACATGCATGCTGAAATTGCGGTTTACATATGACACTAGACCAACGCTTGCGTGTGCCATTGCGCACAAGCACGGGGGGAAAGGGGGGGGGCTCAATTTTTTTTTTTTTTTTTTTTGCTTTTTTATGTTATTTTGACACCTTTCCTTTAATTTTTTTTTTTTTAAATAATTTTTATTGTTATCACAGTGAATTTAGATATCCCCTATGATAGCAATCGGTAGTGACAGGTACTCTTTTTTAAAAAAATTGGGGTCTTTTATACTCTAGATCTCTCCTCTGACCTTAATGTATCTGACCACGCCAAAATTGGTGTGATAAAATACTTTCCCAATTTCCCAATGGCCCTGTTTATTTCTGGCGAAAAAGAAGTCATGAAATGCTCGTAGCCTCCGGCATCTTAGGCCATAGAGATGATTGGAGCCATTCTAATCTTCAATTAGCTCTATGGTTAGATAACTGAACCACCGGCTGCACTCTCGGGTTAACCGGTGGGACAGGAGAGCCCGAGAAAAACCACGGAAGGCTGCGGAAGGCGGCGGTGGGGGGGGGGGAGGCCCCTCCCACTGCATGTAAAAGCAGTCTAGCGGCCAATTACCTGCTAGGATTGCTTTTACATGTTAGCCGACCGCTGGCTGTAAAAAACGATACCAAGATGATGCCTAAATCTGCAGGCATCATCCTGGTACAACCACTCAAAGTCCAGCAACGTACCAGTACATTGCTGGTCCTTGTTTGGCATATAGGTTTTTTTTTTTTCATGCAGCCTGTGGGCTGAACGGAAAAAAAGAGAACCTATCAGAAATCAGCACAGGAATAATGCGTAGTATTACTCATCATTAACCGCCCAAACAACCACCCACTGAATTTAATGATGGGTATACTCGGCACTATCCACGTATACCAAAATAAGATTTTAACTGCAGTGCTGAAATCAGAAAATCACCACAGCTGCTATCAGCAAAGGTATCCATATATGCTGAGCGCAAACGCTGTTTGTGTCAGAATATATAAAATCAATGCGTGGTAGCCGACGAGTACCTGCAAGAGAAACAGGTCACAAAAGAATGAAAAAACAAACAAAGTACATTAAAAAAAAGTACATTAGGAAGAGTAGGACATATAAAATGACTGACACAACAAAAGTTTTTGGATTCTCATCATTAACCGCCCAAACAACCACCCACTGAATTTAATGATGGGTATACACGGCACTATCCACGTATACCAAAATAAGATTTTAACTGCAGTGCTGAAATCAGAAAATCACCACAGCTGCTATCAGCAAAGGTATCCATATATGCTGAGCGCAAACGCTGTTTGTGTCAGAATATATAAAATCAATGCGTGGTAGCCGACAATTACCTGCAAGAGAAACAGGTCACAAAAGAATGAAAAAACAAACAAAGGACATTAAAAAAAGTATAGTAGGAAGGAGTAGAAGGACATATAAAATTACTGACACCACAACAGTTTTTGGATCCTTTTATTTTTCTTTCTAACTGTTCCTTTATTTCTTGATTTGGGAGGGAGTGCGATCTTCTGCGATCTTCTCTTCCAGCTTGGGTCTCTCAAAATGTCGATGGACATCCAACATCCTTCGAGACCCTGTGTTTGTGTGCCCTACACTGTGTCGTGCTGTACCCTACACTAATACTCCACTAGTGTATGGTAGCGCTCAAAACATTCCCCGATGCAGAGACCAGGTTGGTCAGGACATTTGGGACAATAATAACGGGTGTCATGCCTAAATCCGCGCCTGCTACAGACACGACATCGTCTTTGGGGTCGTATTTGGGTAGGGGTACTCGGGAGGGCATAAGGAAAATGCCTCTCATGCAGCCGGCTCACTGCATCTGGAAGGGGAAGTTGGGCAGGCATGCCTCCTGGGTACAGGTAGGCAAGGATGACCGCTTCCTGGAATTCCCGGAAGGGTCCAGTTCGTCCTGACGCCCTGTATAGGACAAAGGCGTTCAGCATAGCCAATTGGAAAAGGTAAACAGACACTTTTTTGTACCAGCGTCTGGCTTTACGGGCAACTAAATACGGCGCCAAAAGCTGGTCGTTAAGGTCCACCCCTCCCATGTTAAGGTTATATTCGTGGACACAGAGGGGTTTCTCCATAACGCCAGTTGCCGTAGGGATTTGGACTGTCGTGTCTGCGTGAAGGGAGGACAGAACATAAACATCCCGTGTATCCTTCCACTTCACCGCAAGCAATTTGTCCGTTTTCAAGCAGGCTCTCGCCCCCCGACTAAGACGGGAATTTACAAGCCGTTGGGGGAAGCCCCGGCGTTTAGGTCGCACGGCGCCACATGCGCCAATTTGTAAATCAAGCAGGTGACTAAATAGTGGCACGCTTGTGTAAAAATTGTCCACGTACAAATGGTACCCCTTTCCGGATAAGGGTGACACCAAGTCCCAAACAATCTTACCGCTGCTCCCTATGTAGTCTGGGCAGTTCGGGGGCTCCACAGTGCTATCTTTTCCCTCATAGACACGGAAATTAACTGTATAGCCTGTGGCCCTGTCACAGAGCTTATACAACTTGACCCCGTATCTGGCACGCTTGCTGGGGAGGTACTGTTTGATAGCAAGACGGCCAGTAAATTTAATCAGGGACTCGTCAATGCAGACAACTTGTTCGGGGGTAAACAAGGCTGCAAACCGCTGATTGAACTGGTCTATGAGGGGCCGAATTTTGTGGAGCCGATCTTATGCAGGGTCTCCCCGAGGACGACAGATTTCATTGTCGCTGAAATGCATAAATCGCAGATTTTGCTCGTATCTCCCCCTGGACATGGAGGCAGAGTACATGCGCATATGGTGAGCTGGGCTAGTGGACCAATATAGCCGCAATTCACTTTGTTTACTTATGCCCATGTGGAGGGAAAGGCCCAGAAAGATCTTAAATTCGGAAACCGTTATAGGATTCCAGCCGAATCGTCTGGCAAGGTGCGAATTTGGGTTGGCGGCGATAAATTGTTGAGCGTATAAATTTGATTGATCCACAATAGATCTGAAAAGATCTTCCGTGAAGAACAGCTCAAAAAAGTTCAGGGGCGTAAAACCAGCTGTCTCCACGTGGATTCCAGGTTGGGCAGTGAATGGGGGAAGTACTGGCGCTGTAGAATCAGTGGGTTGCCAATTGGGATATGCCAGCGCATCAGGGAGGGCACTATGGGCTCTACGGGCCTGTCTTCGAATACGCGGTGGCTGCGGGCCACTACTTGTGCTAGCCACCGCACCAGCTTCAACTGCACTTAGGGGACTCGCCACGTCACCAGGTCTTACTGCAGTGCTGGTTGTACTAGGCCGCTGGCGCTTGCCAGGTCGCCAGAAAAATGAGCGGCACTATTAACCACACTCTGCTCCATACGAGCACCCTGCGATTCCTGCATTTCAACAACTCCAGAATGGGGTCGGGTACGCCTGGGTCTAACAGGGACCCATCTGTCGTCGGAGCTGTCTGTCAGGGAGCCGCTGCTGTCATCTTGTTCGTATACAGACCCTGATTCTGCCGGTGAGGCTTCCCCATCGCTCTCACCTGACATGGTCATTATACTGTAAATAGCTTCATCACTGTACGAACGTTTAGACATTTTGGTAACTAAATTTACCCGTACAGTGATGCGACTCACAGGTAATAAAAGCACCTGGTTGTCGAAGACTATTTCAAGCGCTACCAAAAAAACTGCTAATGCTAGCAGGGATCAGGCCTGACTCTGCTAACACAGCGGTTTTGTGTCTTGTGTTTTTTGTAAGTGACAGTAATCTATTGATTACTACACTTACCTGGGTGAAAGGGTTAAACGCAGGTGCTGGCCGGAATCAGTGCTGATCGTGCAAACACCGCGTTTTGGGAACCCTAAACTATGGGGGCGCTAGTATAGCTCTGATCAGATCAGATATTGATCTGTTCAAACACTATACTAGAAATGGAAGTGTATGTGCGTGCGTGCGTGTGTGGTAATCAAGGGGTTACTTCTAAACTATGCGCCGGGGATCTGGGGGGGGGGGGTGGCGGGGACCCTAAACCTCCTTTGGGAAAGAAACTAGCTAGCTAGAGCAACCTCAAGTCACAATGACACCAATACAAAATACAGTAAAAACAGTATATTATGTGTGTATTAGTGCTAATGTGACAGGGGGTGTAGGGGTTAACGGGATGTGATCAGGGGGGGATCAGGGGTTTAAATCTTTATTGGAAGGGACTGGCGGGTATCCTAAAAGAAACGGTGGCAAGCGCTAAACCTGGTCACAAGTCACAATTATACGGGTATATAGAAAATGCTATATACTGTATACAGTGTGCGTTGTGGCAGGGGGTGTAGGGGTGATCAGGGGGGGATCAGGGGATTAAATCTTTATTGGGCGTGTGGCGGGGACCCTAAACCTCCTTGGGACACAAACTTAGTCGCCTGCGCTAATTCTGATCACAATCACACTAATACAAAAATACAAAAACACAGTATATTACGTTTGTATTAGTGCTGATGTGACAGAGGGTGTAGGGGTTAACTAGCGGTGATCAGGGGGGGGTCAGGGGAGATCAGGGGCTCAAATCTTTATTAGGGGGGGTGGCGGGTAATTCAAGTGGAAAAAGGGGGGTCGCAAGCGCTAGACCTGACCACAAATCACACTTATACGGGTATATAGCAAAATGCTATATACTGTATACGGTGTGTGTTATGGCAGGGGGTGTAGGGGTGTTCAGGGGGGGGTCAGGGGCTTAAATCTTTATTGGGCGGGTGGCGGGGACCCTAAACCTTCTTGGGACAGAAACTTAGTCGCCTGCGCTAATTCTGATCACAATGACACTAATACAAAAATACAATAACACCGTATATTGCGTTTGTATTAGTGCTGATGTGACAGAGGGTGTAGGGGTTAACGGCGGTGATCAGGGGGGGGTCAGGGGAGATCAGTGGGTTAAATCTTTATTAGGGGGGGTGGGGGGTAATTTGAGTGGAAAAGGGGGGGTCGCAAGTGCTACACCTGTTCACAAATCACACTTATACAGGTATATAGGTAAATGCTATATGCTGTATATAGTGTGTGTTGTGTCAGGTGCTGTAGGGGTTAATTGGGGGGGCGATCGGGGGTGAAATGTGCCTATCTAAGTGTGTATGTACGTGCTTGGTGCTGTACTTACAATTAGATATGCTCTCCTCTCACGCTGGATCCAAAAAGACCGTTGGGAGGGGAGGGCACATCTCCTCTAAGCCTGTGTTTACATTTCACAGGCTTAGAGGGAGATCTGATTGGGCAGGACCGATCAACAGGTCCAGACCAAAAATGATTGGCCTGGACCTGATGACTGATCGGTTCTGACCCCAATCGAGTCATCGGCGGGACCGCGGGTGCGCGCGCGCGCGCACCAGAGCGGCGAAGGCTAGTGACGTACCGCTACGTCACTCTGCCTGGCCGGGGCTGACCGCTGCAGTATATAGTCGTGCGGCGGTCGGCAACCGGTTAAACAAAATGTAAAAAAAAAAAAAATCAATCCCTGATCACCCTCAGAGTAGTACAGTGTTACTATGGCGACTCTGAACTTTTTTTTTTTTTTCTTCAACACACTATCACCAGTCAGTGTCCCTGATAACCGCCACATTAGTCATATATGATGATGCTGTGCTGTACATAAGGGTTATTTAAGGGCACTTTGTACCGTCCTAGCATTTTAGGGCCTCAAGAAATGAGATTGACCGTCAGTACATCAGAATTAATCAGTTTTCAAATGTAAATGTCATAGTTTATAGACACTATCATTTTCACACAAACCAATTAATATGCACTTATTGGATTTTTTTTTTTATCAGTCAATCAAAATTTGATTTTATTGGATATGTTTTATGACATAAAGTAGAATTTTTTTTTTGTTTTTTCAAAATGTGTTTTTATTTTTTTATCTGAAAAAATAAAAAACCCAGTGGTGATCAAATAGCACCAAAAGAAAGCTCTATTTATGCAAAAAAAGATAACATTTGATTTGCATACAGTAATGCATAACTGCGCAATTGCCAGTTAAATTAGCACAGTGCTGAATAGCAAAAGTTGCCTGATCATGAAGGGGATAAAACCTTCTGGAGCTTAAGTGGTTAAACTGCGTTGGGTTTTTTTTTTTTAAACTGTTAGAATAGGAATGTGGAATTCCCTTCCACATTCGGTGGTGTCGGTGGGATGTTATGATAATTTAAAAAAAACTTTTCGATGGGTATCTTAGGGAACACAATATACAGGGATATGGGAAGTGGTAGAGACATAAACACACACACACACGTTGGACTGGTGTCCTTATTCAACCTTACCAACTATGTAAATAAAATTCCCTGCTGGGTACCCCTCTGTGTAATACAGTCAGTTTATAATCCCCCTCCTAGAGTGATACATACAGTGAATTCCATCTATCAAAACCTAATGAAATGCATTTGCGCCAACCTACAACCATATTTTATGTTTGCAGTTTAACCACTTTAAGACCATGCCTTTTCATACACTTTAATGAATTTTAGTGCACACAAACACAATATAATACTCAATTGTATAAAAGATAATGTTAAGCCAACAATGTCATGTTTTTAAATTCTGCACACCTGTGCAACTATAACAAACTACACCTTTACAGGTTACCACTTTAGATTTACCCAAGAGGTCTGTTGTTCGAATTATTGCTCTCAATCTTACATTTGCTGTGATACCTCATGTGTGGTGCGTATGCGTGCAGGACCCACGCATGTTCACCTTTGCGCACAGGGGGGACAGGGGCGCTTTTACAGTTTTGTTTTGTTTTCTTATTACTTATTTTTTACACTGTCCCTTTAAATTTTTCCCTAAACGTCTTTCAGCACAGCACCTTGAGAGATGGCTCCTCCCACTTGCCAACAGGAAACACCACATTCACCAAACTTTGAAAGGAGGCTTCTCCCACAGCTCATCAGTTTTTGTGTTTCCTCTGGCCTCCTGCTCCACCATACCCTTTTTTTCTTTGAAGAGTCAGTTCCTCCCATACGCGACTGGATGCTTGGATGGGCCCCCCTCTCCTTTCTTCGGTGCTTGGGGAGAGCCTGTACTGCTTTGAGATTGCAGCCCCTCGGCGGTGGATATTTTTTTAGTTTCTTCCCGCCGTTGTATTTTAAAACCGCTGCCATTTTTTTCCGGATGTGGGTAGTGACTTGCCTGGCCGGAAGTGAGGTGTCCGGTGAGGGGCAGTGCTCATGGAAGCGCAGGGGGAGAGGGGAGGAACGAGGCTGGTACATAATTCCTAGCCATTAGCAACGCTGCAAAACCCTGCGATGGAAGTGGGCTCCGCAGCAAGTGGGACATGCACAGGTACCAGCAAGGCCCAGGTAAGGGGTGAATTGGGCTTCTTGCCCTAATTACTGTGGGGTCTCTCTCCTCCTCCCCCCCCCCCCGGTGGCTGGAGGCCTGTCTGGGCACACAGAGTCTTTATGTATGCTTCCTGTGCACCTGGGTGTCCCTGATGGGTAACCGGTTGACTTACTAGGAGGTTTTTGTCTGACCTGATGGCTAAAAAGAGATGTCCTTCATGCAAATCAAAGCTGCCTGAAGGTTGGAAGAATACACTATGTCAGACATGCGTTGACTCCCTGGTTCAAGAGGAAGAGTCCACAGCATGCAGTGATTTAATCGCATCTGTCAGATAGGAGCTGGATGCTACCCTCTAGTCCTTTCAATCTTCACTAGCAGATTCATCCTTAAGTCAACCATCTACCTCACAATCCTCTCAGGGCTCACAGTTAATCTGTTCGGTAGGTGTGGAGATAGGTCCTCCTACCCAAGAGGGACTTTCCCTCTCTCATTCCAAAGAAGATTCAGAGGAAGAAGAGGAGGAAGGGGTAGAAAATATACCCTCAAAATACAAACTGTCTTTAGAACAAGTGGATGGTTTGTTAAAGGCAGTTTATATTACTTTAGGCTTGGGAGAAGAGAAAAAGGAATTATCTCTGCATGATAGAATGTATGCAGGTCTGGGTGAGCCTAAAGGTCGCACCTTTCCAGTGCATTCCACAATCTCGGAAGACATTAAAATGGAATGGGCAGAACCAGAAAGCAAGCCCTTTTTTTGAAAGGCACATAAAAGGCGTTTTCCTTTTGAAGAAGAGCCAGTGGCACTTTAGAATAAAGTACCCAAGCTTGATGCAGCCTTCTCCCAAGTTTCCAGATCGACTGACCTGGCATTTGAGGACATGGGAATACTAAAAGATATCAAAATAATGGATCAGCAACTTAAAAAAGCTTGTCAATACATCATGGGCAATCTCAAACCAGCTATGGCGACCACTTGTGTATCCAGAAACCTGGAGTACTGGATTCATCAACTCAAAGCGCATATTATCACACATTCGCCCAAACAAGACATCCTTGATTCTTTTTCCACTCTGTCTACAGCCATAGCCTACATTGCGGATGCATCAGCAGAATCTGTAAGGTTGACAGCAAGGTTGGCAGCTCTAGCTAACTCAGCCAGAAGAGCTCTATGGTTGAAGAATTGGCCCAGGGATGCTGCATCCAAAAGCAAACTTTGTGATATTCTGTTTATGGGGGATCTACTTGGTTTGGTCCTGATTTAAACTTTAGTTTTGGACAGGAGACAGCCGACAAAAAGAGATCATTACCTGTTAAAAAGAGAAAACTACCAGCTAAACGTCTTTTTCAACTTCAAAGGGCTCAGGAGCAAGTTAGCAAGCCCCAAGGGAAAAGGAAGAATTGGTCAGCTCAAAGGTCTAGGGGAAAAGGACGCATCCTTTTCCATCCCCCTACGTCAACCAACAAGTCACAATGAGGATTTGTTGCCTATGGGAGGAAGACTGCAAAAATTCCTCCCCCACTGGGCAGTTATGACAAAAAATCAATATATTTTAGCCATGCTGGCCCAGCGTTGTCAAATATCTTTCTGGAGGAGGATCTGAAAATTCTAATTTGTCATGAACCTTACAAAAGACACAACAAAAGCCCTGGCTATGAAAGACCTATTAAAGGACTTGATGTGACAGGGAGTTGTTAGTCAAGTATCACCAGAAGAACAACATCAGGGATTTTATTCCCATATCTTTCTGATAAGGAAGCCATCCGGGAGTTTTTGTCCCATTCTCAACCTAAAGCTGTTAAACAGGTCAGTCCTGTACAAAAGATTTTGTATGGATTCAATCTTCACTGTCAGGAATCTGTTGACCAAAGGATGCTTCATGGCATCGATAAATTTTAGAGATGCTTATCTGCATATTCCCATAGCCACTCACTCCTGAGGTTGACCGTGGATATGGGAAAAGAAGTCCTGCATCTGGAATTCAGAGCCCTCCCTTTCGGCCTTTCATCTGCCCCTCTGAGCTTTACGAAGGTAATGGCAGAAGGCATTGCTCCTCTCCGCCTACAAGGAGTCTCAGTAATCCCATATCTGGACGACCTCCTTTTCTTTGCTCCTTCCAGGGAAAAATTGCAAGAAGACCTGAGCAAGGCTTGCAGTCACTTAGAAACCTTGGGTTGGATTGTGAACCTTTAGAAGTCAAGCTTCACTCCAGCTCAGTTGGTACAATTTCTGGGTTACCAGATAAATTCAATAGAACAAAGAATCTTCCTCTGGAAGAAAAGAAAAACAAAATCCAGGATATAGTAGCTATGCTACAGACAAATCAGGAGATGTCGGTCAGAAGAGTGTCAGCCCTGGGAACCCTAACCTCAACTATGCCAACCATTCAATGGGCAAGACTTTATTTCAGGCCACTCCAAAATGCCCTGCTGAAGGTTTGGGATCACAGTCCAAAAACCCTAGAAGCAAAAGTAAAGATCCCCACTAAGGTCAAAAGGACCCTCTGGTGGTGGAGAAATCAAGCAACTTTATCAAGGGGCTTACTTTGGACCTTTCCGGTTGAAAGAAGAGGGACAACAGATGCCAGCATGTGGATATGGGGAGTCCGCTGGGATCAGAATCTGGCACAAGGTGATTGGTCCCAAGCTGAGGCAATGAAGTCCTCAACCTGGAGAGAGTTAAAAGCAGTCGCTTTGGCTGCCTTCTCTCCGAACCTCCAGGGATCACATGTGCAAATCTTATCAGACAACGACACGGCTGTTGTTTATTTAAAGAAACGGGGGCACGAGAAGCAGGACCCTTCAGTTGCTGTGGACCGAAATCCTGGAGTTGGCAGAAAGTCACTTACTTTCCTTATCAGCGTTCCATCTCAAAGGCACGCTAAACGAGGTGGCAGATTTTTTGAGCAAACAGAAGATTCAGGAAGAAGATTGGAGCCTGAATTCAGTAATCTTTGCTTTAATCACCAGGGCTTGGGGGCGTCCAGAAGTAGACTTATTTGCGTCAAGAAAAAATGCACAGCTCCCTTAATTCTTTTCTCTCCATCGAGACGACGGTTCCCTGGGGATAGATGCCTTAGCGCATCCTTGGAACTTTTTTCTGGGTTACGATTTCCCCCCTTTCCAGCTCATTCCACTGGTGTTATGAAAAATACTGAAAAAAAAGAGCATCGGAGATTCTGATTACCCCATTTTGGCCAAAGAGAGCTTTGTTCTCAAGTATTCTACAGATGGCAGTCAAACCATTTTGGCAGCTCCCTCTTCAACAGGATTTGCTGCTTCAGGGCCCAGTACATCACCCGGATGTGGTCAGGCTAAACCTCACTGCCTGGTATCGGAGGAGCAGCTATTGAGAAATAAAGGACTCTCAGAACCTCTAGTGACCATTTTGCTTTCTAGTAGAAAGAAAATAACTAGGGCTATTTACGCTAAAGTTTGGAAAACCTACAATACTTGGTGTCATTCAACGAATCGAACCTTGGAAGCCCACCTGGGCTCGTTCACGGACACCTCCGTGCGTGTGACCGGCGGACCCGATGTCCGCCGGTCACTCGCGATCGTCCGCTGTGAAGGGAGAAAGGCAGGCGGCTAATGTAAACAAAGCCGCCTGTCATTCTTCCCTGTGTAAAAGCACTGATCTAACGGTCCTGCTATGTAGGACCGTTGATCTGTGCTGTTACACACACAGCCACATCCCTGCACAGTTAGAAGCATGCCCCTAGGGACACACTTAACCTCTCCCTCTCCAATAAAGTTAACCCCTTCCCTGCCAGTGTCATTTTTACAGTAACAGTGCATATGTATAGCACTGATTACTGTAGTAATGTCACTGGTACCCCCAAAAATGTCAATCAAGGGTCCGATCTGTCCGCCGCAATGTCGCAGTCCCGCAAAAAAAATCGCAGATCGCCACCATTACTCGTTAAAAAAAAAAAAAAAAAAATGACAAAAATCTTTCCCTTAGTTAGTAAACGCAATAACTTTTGCTCAAACCAATCAAAATAAGCTTATTGTGATTTTTTTTACCAAACATAGGTAGCAGAAAACAAATTGGCCAAAAATGTAAAAATATTTTGATTTTTACATTTTTTTGGGGGGAATTTCATATAAAAAAATGTGAAAAATATTGTTATTTTTGCAAAATTGTCGCTCTTTTTTTGATTATAGCGCATGATCAAAGAATCGCACAGGTAATCAAATACCACCAAAAGAAAGCTCTATTTGTGGGAAAAAAGGACGTCAAATTTGTTTAGGTACAGCATCGCACGACCGCGCAATTGTCCGTTAAAGTCAAGCAGTGCCGAATCGCAAAATACCCCCTGGTCAGGAAGGGGGTAAAATCTTCTGGGGCTTAAGTGGTTAAGGTGCAGGTAGCTGCCTTAGGAGTATTCCTGGAGAGACCAATTGCTTCAGAAGCCTTGGTCGCAAGATTTTTTAAGGGACTTACTCGTTTCAGACCAGCACCTGCAAAAATTTTCCCTAAGTGGGATTTGTCAGTGGTTCTACAGGCCTTCACTCTACTACAACTGATGAGCTGTGGGGAGAAGCCTTCTTTTAAAGTTTGGTGGATGTGATGTTTCCTGTTGGCAAGTGTGAGGAGCCATCTCTCAAGGTGCTGTCCTGAAAGACTATTGGAAAACAAGTTACCGGTAAGTCTAACTTGAATTTTTTTATCACTTTTATTGTCCCCTGTATCCCTTGTGATAGCAATAGGCAGTGACAGATACTCTTTGCTCTCCTCTGCCCTTAAAAGCTTCAGATCATACCAAAATCTGTATGATCCAATGCTTTTTTCAAACCACTAATGGTTTGTTTACAACTGGCAAAATCGGAAGTGATGAAATGCTCATCGCTTCCAGTTCCGCAGACCACAGAGCTGATCGGGGCAATTCTGGTCCCCGATCAGCTCTATGTTCTGCTGGGCGGAAACTGCCGTCTGCACACTCTGGTCTCCCAGTGGAACGGGAGATCCGCAGAAGACAGTGGGAGGGGGGCATCCCCTCCGGCTGCTTGTAAAAGCAATCCAGCAGCTAATTAGATCTCTCTGATCCTCCTCTTCTTTAACTGACTCCAACCTATGTCGTGATAGAAAACAGCATTAGAAGTCAGACTGCACATGCTCAGTTTGGTGTGTATTTCTAGATAGTTTTTCTTTTTTCTTGGGAGAGTGCATGTGATCAGCACTGTCCAGGCAGATTATCGAGGGGAGAATGAAAACTACTACAAGCTTTACTAAGATCTGATACAAGTCACAAGGCTGCTATATACTGCTGATGAGAAAAGGTATTTAGCAGTTTATATTTACTAAAATTATTGCATTTCCATTTTCTGTGTACTATGGAAGACCAGATATAGTGAATGCAGGTTTTGGGTTTAGTAACACATTAAATCAGTAATCCCAGGTAACCTTCCATTTATAAGGCCTGTTACAGAAGTGAACAGAACATAGCTGTTCCATTATAATATCCATGTACCCATCTCCTGGCCCGATCCTGGGCATACTAGGATAGCAGACCCAGATAGTCACTAAAACATAGTGTTGGCAACTTGCCACCATTTCTGGAAACAATTATTACTAGTTAAGCCTGTAAATATTAGGCAGAAATCATACTGAGATGATCCAGCCTTTTTTATAAACAAAGGTTTAATATCAACTCTTTCTTGTGTAGCAACTGGACAAGTCCCATTAACTTGGTGCCTTGATATCTACTGACAATTTTACAAAGTTCAGACACCAAAGGTGTAGTGCTGTCACGTTGGCCTATAAGTTTTGATGCCCTACTACTTTACTTTCTCTTCTCCCCTCTCTCTGTCTTATTCTATGTAGTATAGTATATTCTCTCACACCTACATTTCTCTTTCGTTTATTGACGGACACAGCGCCTCATCTTCATGACTATATGGGTTATACTGCCCCGTACAGGAGTAGGACACTAGACAGACAAAAAGTTGACTACGCCTATGGGGCAGTCCCAGGGGGTATACTCCCACTCTCTGCTATAGGTATTCAGTTTTTTTCTGCCTAGTCAGGAGTAAGGACCTAGTTCCTTGCTGGAATCTCTGGTCCTGGCATTTTTTTCCTTTTAAATGGAATTTCTTTCCTCTTTTTATTATTTTGTTCCTGTAAGATCTACAAGTGCCGGACTAGGCGACTAACTGGATAATCTAAATCCTTAAGGTCCCCCCAGCCTGACCAGCGAGCGTGTGCAGACCGCAGCTCTGCGCTAGGTTGGCCGTGACATAGCCCCACTGGATGGGGGCTGGCCTGCGAGTTAAACGTCTCGCGAGTGCGCATATAAACTGGCTTCGGCCTGAGTCGCAGCGGTTCTTCCCGGCCAACAGCACCCACATTACGATGGAGCGTGGTCTGTTTAGAGCGGTGTCCACCCTGTTCCTGGTGTAGTGAGTATCTGTCCCCCCATCTGATTTGGCCCGGCAGATGCGAGTTACCCTTCGGGGTCTGCGCCCATGCACCCTGCGTGCTCAGATAGTGAGGATGATTCCTCTGCTCCTCACATGAAAAGGCGCTAGTGGATGCACTGATTGTATCAGTGCGGAAAACCTTAAAGATGGAGGATGCGTCTAATGCAACATCGGAGGTGCGGGTCACCTTTGGCATCCATAGGTCCTCAAAAGCGGCAAAGGTGTTCCCCTTTCCCGCCTTCTTTGACAATATTGTCACAAAACAGTGGGGGTGCCCAAAATGCACCTTTGCAATCCCTAAGCATTTTGCAATGCGGTACCCCCATGAGGATTCCCTCCTTAAAAAATGGACGATTCCTCCTGTAGTGGACTCCCCGGTTTCCAGGTTAAATAAAGCCACTGTCATCCTGGTTGAAGAGCCCCGGTCTTCACAGACCCGACTGATAGGAGGTCGGAGGCCTTGACCTGCCCTATGTTCACTGTGGCTGGTTCGGCACTTAGGCTGGTATTTACTATTACCCAATGTCGCAAGCTATGAAGGAGTGGGCAAAACTTCTACACCGGGACACAGGGAGGGTACAGTCCCCCCCTGCCTTTGTGGAGCTGGCGGATCAGTTGGTCCAAGGGCTACAGTTTGTGATGCATTTGCTCCCTTGATTTCTAGATTGTCTCAGTGGTTGTCCTGTGGCTTATTTGGCAGAAATGCTGGTCTGTGGACCAGGCTTCAAGGAAGGTCTTAACTCATCTCCCATTTTGGGGATCGCCTGTTTGGAGCTTCCTTGGATGACATCATCTGTCACGAAGGCTAGTGGCTGAGCCTGACGTGCAGAGGGAATCCTCACAGGATCTGGTGGTGTGGGAACACAGACAGGTCGCATTTGGCAGAAGAAGCAGGCTTGTCTGAGGTGCGGTGTCTTAAGTGCCAACCGGTATTCACCAGGGCTCCTGATGGTGGAGTTGGATTTTGCTGCGTGTTTAGCACCAGATTGCAATCCTCAGGGTCGCCCCACCAGGTGGTGAGCAAGTCCAGATCCGGTAACAGATAAACAGATAGAAATAAGGCAGAAGAGCAGTCAAAGGAACAAGTCGAGGTCGTGGCGGGCAGCAATCAAGCGAAGTAGGGAGACAAGCCGGGTAGTCATTTAGGATAGAACAGGTTCAGGAGCACAGGCGAAACTGCAGACAAAACGGCAAAGGACAAGTGTGCCTGCTTCCTTTATATAGACCATTTGGGCGCAAAACATAATGGCTATTGCGTGCGCATGCGCACATCTGTATGTGGCCGCGCATGCACATGCGCACTGGCGAACGTTTGTTCGCGGCTAAACGGGCACAAGCGAGTTCGCGCCTGCGTACTCCAGTGTACCTATGAGGCGTTACAGAAGAATGTCTAATGTGTCCCTGACATAAGAGACCTCACAGGGGGATAGAGTACTCTTCTTCAGGCATTCAAGGGTAAGGAGTCCCATCGCAGACTTGGGCCTTTCTTTTCGACTCACAAGCGGCCTTTTTGTCGTCGATCTCAAGACAAGGGATCTAAGCCCTTCAGGGCCTCTGCCGGGGGTTCTAAAAGGTCTTGGTCCGGCAAGCCATGAGCGGGTTCTACCAGACCTGCGGACAAGTCTTCCTCCGCATGAAGGGGCGCCCTCATCCGTATCTGGGATGGGGGGCACGTCGCCGCTGGTTTTCGAATCCGTGGACCTCCCTGATCCAGGACAAGTGGGTCCATGAAGTAATTCTCTCCGATAACCAGATCAAGTTTTGATCATATCCTCCGGAAAGGTTCTTCCCTTCCAACCTGCACCTGTCCCCAGATTGCTTAGGGGATCTCTATGGGGATGTGCAAGACTTCAAGGGGTGATTGTTGCTGGTCCCAACATCGGAACGTTTTTTAAGGTTTTTACTCAAACCTGTTCACAGTTCCCAGGAAGGAAGGCAAGGTGCGTTCTGGACCTCAAGGCGCTAAACTGCTTTTTACGGGTACAGAAGTTCCAAATGGAATCCATTCGCACGGTTGGGGCGTCCCTACATCAGGGGGATTTCCTGGTCTCCTTCGACATCAAGGACGCCAACCTTCATATCCAGATATGTGCTGCCCACCAGTGCTTCCTCCGCTTTGCCATGGGCGAGGACCACTATCAGTTTGTGGTGTTACCCTTTGGTCTCGCCTCCGCTCCTCGGGTTTTCTCAAAGGTATTGGCCCTGGTGCTAGCATTGCTGCGTCAGCAGGGGATAGCGGTACTGTTGTATCTGGACGATCAGCTTTTGCGAGCAGAGTCTTCGACTGCTCTGTTGGCCAACTTGGAGATTGAAGAAGTAATTGATCTTACTAGAAGACCAACTACAGTGCTTGCTGATTAAACCCAGCCCTAATGGATAGCAATATCCACTCCAACCTCTGTGATAAGCATAAATGGTCAATAAATATATATTGGCATGAAATGATAATTAAAGGTAGCTAGTGAACAATATAAATAACAATGGTAAATTCATCAATATTCTAATAAATAAGTGCCACAAAGTGCATAAGTGACTAGGTAAATAATACATATAAAAAGTATAATGAATGAATAAAGCAGGTATGATCAAAAAATATAGTCCAGATAAAGTGACTGTAGTGCTCAAATCTAAACGACAAAGTCCTCAGTGATTTTGAATCTTCCAATAAATTTAAAAGAGCAGGTGCTCAGACGTGATTGGCCATATCATCGATTCCTTGCCCCGTGTAAATGAATAGAGTGGATCACTTACCGGATCTTGTGGGTCCTATATGCCATATGGCATTAGGGCCACTTGAGCTTAGTTGCCCCCCTGGGCTGGAATGGCTTCCCCTTTTAGGATCCTATGGGCTGGTAACGGCTCCTTAGGCTCTGGGGTATAGGAACGGGTAGTTTATAGGAGAAGGAGAAAAAGGCTCCAGATAGTGTAGTATTTCAATTATGAATGTTTATTCCCCATAAATTGCAGTAGGTATTAAAATCAAAATCGAATCACTGGTGGTCAGCGGTGCGGGCTGTACGTCCTCCTTGCAGAGTGGCGAGTGGTACTTCCGGCTTGCGTTCCACCTACGTGACGTGATGACGCTATGCGTTCCATTCTGACGCGTTTTGTCACTTTCAGGTGACGTCTTCAGAGTTTGAAAGCCCATAGGACCCTTCCTCTCAGGGAAGATTTGCTGTCCCAAGAGCCAATCTTCCACCCTGCTTTACAGTCGCTGGTTTTGATGGCTTCGCTGTTAAAAGCCAGGTGCTGAAGGATAGAGATTTTTTTGGGGATTCCTACACTGTTAAAAGCTAGAAAATCTACTTCTAGGATTTACCATCATACTTAGAAGACGTGCATTGCATGGTGTGAATCCCTCAGGGCTCCTTTTCTCAGATCTTGGCTTTCCTTCAATGAGGGGTTAAGCAGCGCCTGGCCGTGAGTACCATCAAGGGCCAGGTCTAGGCCTTGGCAGTTTTCTTTCAACGTCCGTTGGCCACGCGTTTCCTGGTGCATACCTTTATCCAGGGAGTGAGACATTTGGTTCCTCTAGTGCGGTCTCCATTGCTGGGACCTCAATTTCATGTTGTCTGTTCTCCAGAAGCCTTCCTTTGAAGATATTTGGGAGGTTCCCCTGCTTACGTTATCCCAGAAGGTGGCCTTTTTTGGGGGGTATCATTCCTGCATGCAGGGTGTCGGAGCTGGCGGCGCTGTCTTGTCATTCACCTTACCTGGTGGTTCACAATGATAAGGGGGTTCTTCGCCCATGTCAGTTGTTCCTTCCAAATGTCATCTCTGATTTTCATTTGAATGAAGAAATTGTGTTGCCTTCCCTGTGTCCCAGGCCTAAGCATCCTAAGGAAGTTGCTTTGCATTCCCTGGATGTGTTTCGGGCAATAAGGGTGTACCTGGCAGCTACGGAGTCTTTTTGAAAGTCAGACTCGCTATTTGTCCTCGCGGATGAACCTCGCAAAAGGCTGGTTGCTTCTGTTGCAACAATTTCCTGATGGATCAGACAAACTGTGGCTTAGGCTTATTCCAATAAGGGTCAGGTTCCTCCTTTCCCTGTTAAGGCGCACTCTACTCGGGCGCTTAGTACCTCCTGGGCCTTCCGTCGTTAGGCGTCAATGCTGCAGGTTTGTAAGGCGGCTAACTGGTCGTCTGTGCACACGTTTACAACGTTTTATAAGGTGGATGTGTTGGCATCTGCAGATGCTTCCTTCAGCCACAAGGTTTTGCAGGCTGCTGTTTATAGGACTTGTCCCCTTTTGAGGGTGTTTTATGTTTTTTTCTGGTGAGCTCCAATTGTTGATAGTTGAGCTCCATGTTTCCTGGTTTGCTATGTTTAGCCTTGGGGCAGGTTTTTTTTCGTACTGTTCCACCCCTTATGTTTGACACTGCTTTGGGATGTCCCAATGGTTAAGAGGATCAGGAGCTGTGTCCGTCAATGAACGAAAGAGTAAACTGGATTTTTGTCTTACGATAAAATCCATTTCTCAGATGTTCATTGACTGACACAGCACCCACCCCTCTATGGAGTTGGAATTTTTCTCTTCTGAATACCTATAGCAGAGAGTGGGAGTATACCCCCTGGGACTTCCCCATAGGCGTAGTCAAGTTTATGTCTGCCTAGTGTCCTACTCCTGTAGGGGGCAGTATAACACATATAGTCATGAAGATGAGGAGCTGTGTCCATCAATGAACATCAGAGAAATGGATTTTACCTTAACCACTTGCTCACTGTGCTGCTACTGTGGCACAGTGGCTCATTATCGTCTGGCGACGTAGACCTACGTCACCAGACATTCCCCTCTCTCGCTCCCGCTTTATTCAGTCATAGCGGGCGTCGGGCCAGGGGAGGAGCGGCGGTGATCACTGCCGCTCTTCCCCGATTGTCGGGGATCAAGTGTGGAGATCCGCCGGCTTGTGTAAACAAAGCGGGCGGATCTCCTAAGTGACAGGCAGGGTCAGATTGCAGGATTCAGCATAGCTGAACCTGCGATCTGTGTCTGTCACACAATCCCCTCCCCCCACACACGTTAGTAAGCACCAGGCATACATTAACCCCTTGATCACCAATAAAAGTTAACCCCTTCCCTGCCGGTGTCATTTTTATTGTAACAGTGCATATTTATAGCACTGATTACTGTAGTAATGTCACTGGTACCCCCAAAAGTGTCAAAAATGTCAGTCAAGGGTCCGATCTGTCCGCCGCAATGTCACAGTCCCGCAAAAAAAATTGCAGATCGCCGCCATTACTAGTTAAAAAAAAAAAAAAACAATAAAAATGACATAAATTTCCCGTAGTTAGTAGCTGCGATAACTTTTGCGCAAACCAATCAAAATACGCTTATTGCGATTTTTTTTTTTACCAAACATATGTAGTAGAAAAAAATTGGCCTAAATTGTTAAAAAATTTTGATTTATACATTTTTTTGGGGGGGAATTTCTTATAAAAAAATGTGAAAAATATTGTTATTTTTTCAAAATTGTCGCTCTTTTTTTGTTTATAGCGCAAAAAGTAAAAATTACACAGGTGATCAAATACCACCAAAAGAAAGCTCTATTTGTGGGGAAAAAAAGGACATAAATTTAAATTGGGTACAGCGTCGCACGACCGCGCAATTGTCCGTTAAATTAACGCAGTGCCGAATCACAAAATATGGCCTGGTCAGGAATGGGGTAAAATCTTCCAGTCTTAAAGCGTTTAAAAATATGCTCATTGAGAATTTTTTTTGTCAAAGACATGTAGCTAAATACATTTTGGCCTAAATATATGACAAAAATTGAATATATTGGATATTTATTAACTGTCAAAGTAGAAAAATATTGTTATTTTTTTCAAAATTGTCGCATTTTTTTATTAATATCGCAAGAAATAAAAATCGCAGAGATGATCAAATACCACCAAAAGAAAGCTCTGTTTGTGGGAAAAAAAGGACGTAAATTTTGTTTGGGTACGGCATTGCATGACCGCGCAATTGTCAGTTAAAGTCGCACAGTGCCGAATCACAAAAAGTGGCCCAGACGTAAGACCGCAAAATCCTCCGGTGGTAAAGTGGTTAAGTCAAAAATCCAATTTTTTTTGCTACTTTGTCTTTGATGAATGGCAAGATTTCAGACAGAAACCATATTTAAAATGTTTAGACTAAAGAGGTTGTAAACCCTCGAAAGTTTCTTTTTTTTTTTTTCCTGAAACCTGAAAGAGAAACCCATAATGAGCTAGTATGCATCGCATACTAGCTCATTATGAAATACTTACCTAAGAACGAGCCCCCGCCGTGCCGCCCGCTTAGCTGGATGACGGGCGACATGTCCAGTCGCCCGTCTTCCGGGATCGCGGCATCCGGCCATCTGATTGGCCGGAGCCGCGGTGACGTCACTCCTGCGCACGTGCGCGGGAGCCGACGGTCACGACACGGGGCTCTGAAGAAACGGCACCAGCGGCTGTTCCTTCAGAGCACATGTGCCAGTGATGTCACTGGCTGCATGTAAGGTAAATATCTCCTAAACGGTACATGTTTAGGAGATATTTACAGTACCTATAGGTAAGCCTTAATATAGGCTTACCTATAGGTAAAAGTGTCAGAGGAGGGTTTACTTCCTCTTAATGGAAATTCTCCAATGTGACCTTTGACTTGTTACAGTGTCGTATCAATTTTTGTTGGGTAAATTGTGCAATGCTGATCTTGCTATGTGATATGAGCACCTCCTGGTGGCAGTTTGGGACTGAAGCTCTTTAACAGTGCTCTACTTTATATTATATATATATATATATATATTAGATGCAAGATTGTAATGGAGGTACAGTTTAATCTGTGCTGTGGTTTTGAGTGAATATCTGGCTTTTTTTGAACGGTAGCCGTACTACAGACCCTTTTTTTGCAGCACTCCTTTTCTGCTTCTTTTGAGCAATCTGAACCTTCCACATCCCATCCCTGGATAATGTCTCCATTCTATATTCCTTTGAGGCTACAGTTATTAGCTTATCACGAATACAAAGTCAGAGTCCCTTTTCAGATTACTCAGCCATCTGTAAAGGGTACAATAATAGGATTTTTCCTTTGCTTCTCTGCTCTTTTCTTTTTTCACTTCTTCCCTCATGATCTTATATAGAGACTTAGTAGCATGAGCTTTGTTCCATCCCTGTGCAAGGGGTTAGTAATGAGAAGTTTGCTTTTTGTTTCCATTAAATCAAGTATTATTCTCCTTTCTGCACAGAGGAGAGGTTTGAAGGGGTTGTAAAGTCAGAAGGTTTTTTATCTTAATACATTTGATGCATTAAGTTAAAAAGCCTTCTGTGTGCAGCAGCCCCCCTAATATTTACCTGAGCCCAATCTCGATCCAGCAATAGCCGTCCAGGACTCTCCTCCTCATTGGCTAAGACACAGCAGCAGCGCCATTGGCTCCCACCGCTGTCAATCAAAGTCAGTTAGCCGATGAAGAGAGAGAGGGGATGGGGCAGAACCACAGCGCCATGTCTGAATGGATACACAGAGCTGTGCCTCGGCTCGGGTGCCCCATAGCAAGCTGCTTGCTGTGGGGGCACTCAAAGGGAGAAACAGGCCAGGAGCACCAAAATGGGACCCGAGAAGAGGATGATCCAGGCTGCTCTGTGCAAAACAAACTACATAGAGCAGGTAAGTATGACAGGTTTGGTATTTTTATTGGGGAAAAAACTACGAAACTTTACAATCACTTTAACTCTTCATAGTAAATTTACTAGAAATTCCTGAACAGTCATTTACATTAGCCTAGTAACCTTTTACTAACCCTTGAAGAAGAACTATTACTTCATGTATTATTTGATTTTCCAGTTTTCTGGAGTATAAAGTACAGTACAGTAACAATTTGTCCCATCTTTCTAGGAGCTGCAGAAACTGAGATCCATTATGTGACAATGCATTAATTTCTTACCAAATAAGAGGCGTTTTAGTTTAGGACTGACCAATACAGGCACACTGACAGCAGTGCTGTTCATGTGCTACTCACACATGCCGTGTCTATTTGCAAGTTTACAGAGTGGCAGTGGTGTCAGAATAAGGCTTTCATTAATGGTTTTACCTTACTATTTGTTTTAAAAAGCCCTGTGCCATGGTCTACATACAGTTGGAAGTGGAATGGGGCTCCCAACTGGTAAACAGCCAGGAAATATATAAGCAGCACAGGAATAGCGCTGCTGTTATGGCACTTTTCCACTGCAAGTACCGGCTCGGCTCTACTCGGCCCTGCTTGGCCCGGTTTGCTTTTCCACTGCGGTACCGCATGGTATAGTGTCGGAACGGTTCGGTACGGTACGGTATAGGTTTGCTTTTCCACTAAAGTAGTACTAAAGTTAAGTGGGTGGGATAACAACGGGGCCAATCAGTGGCTAGTAGTGACTGCATGCAAAGGATTGTGGGATATGGTACCAGTTTGGTACCTGTTGGAACCACAATCGAGTAGGTACTGTTTTTTCAGAGCTGTACCGTACCGTTCGGTTCGATGCAGTGGAAAAGCAAACCTATACCATACCGTACCGAACCGTTCCGACCCTATACCATGCAGTACCGCAGTGGAAAAGCACAAAAGCGTGCCGAACCGGTACGGTTCCATGCAGTGGAAAAGCGCCATTAGTGTGCCTGTGCTGTTCACCTGTAAACTGACACACCGCCTCCTCTGTATTCAGAATGATGGCTTTTCTGTCAGGAAAGCGCATAGAGCTTGACACAAGTGCTATCAATCATACATCCATTTGCTGTGGTCAGAAATCAGTGGGTGGAGCTTGGGTTATGTTTTAAAATTCTGGATCTCAGCTTCTACAGCTCCTAAAAGGATGGGGATAGAGGGGAGTAAATGTGTTTGCAAGCGTAAAATTCTACATCTTCAACTTGCTGCTAGTGTTTCAATTTTACATGTATGTATTTGTGTTTACATATGTGTAAATTACTGCACTCAAAGTTATTTTTTCTATTTTTTTTTAATGGCTCTGAACACATCGTTGCATGACGAATATTTTCACAGCTGTGTGCATTGTCTCAATAGATCACATTGCACCTGTGTTCAGATTCTTTAAAAAAAAAATGAAATGGCTACAATTGCCACAACAGGGTTTTATTTTAGACTACGGAGATTGCAGATCTTGAATTTGCACATGGAGGGGACTGGAGCCAGGCATGCTGCTGGGTGGGACAGCTTTCTCACGGAGTGGTTTCAGGGGAGGTGTATCTCTTTGGGGCTCTCGGAATGTGGGGATTTGATACTTGAGGTTGTTGGGGCTGAAGTTTTTAATATGTGTGTTGTGGTGTGTGGGCCGGACTCTGCTCACCTCCCTGCTTGTCTCCAGGACCGCGCATGGGGACTGGCAGGGAGGAGAAGGGGTGGACCACAGTGCGCATGGATTGGCTGGTGATGAGGGAAAGGGGAGCCTTTCTGCGTGGTGGGTCTGCTGGTGGAGCTGAGCCAGGTGCCGGTCCAGGCATGAAGGCAGATCCCGACTTCATTTTTGCAATCTTGCCAAATCCTGGACTGGCTCTGTCACATTAGCCGACAGCGGGCTTCAGAACGAACTGCATTCCTGTGATCCACAGGAGAAATACAGCCAAACGAGCTGTGGCTGTACTTTTACTTTAATCAGAGTCCCTTTCATTGATGTTAGGTGTGTGCTTAATATTATTTAAAAGTGGTTCTAAAGGCATGACCTTTTTTTTACCTTCATTCATTCCTTGTATTAGGGTAAAAAGTGTCCCAATGATTGTATGGTCCCTCCCAACATCCCTTTTAACCACTTTCTGCCTGCGCTATAGCCAATAGACGGCTACAGCACGGGTCTCCAGTTCTCCCACGTGCATGCCTCCCTTGCGCCCCCTGTGGTGGACACAGCTGATCACAGATCAGGATAAAGGGCCAATCACAGTGGCCCTTTACTATGTCATCAGCTGTTTCCAATCACAGTTATCATAATGTAAACATCGGTTTGCTGCTTATTGGCTCTCCTTTCCTCACATAGAGACAGTGATCTCTAGGGGCACAATGAGTACAGTATTTACACTGATACTTGATGCAGTTTATCAGAACCCATCAGTGCCGCTTATTAGTGCAGCCTCGTCAGTTCCCATCAGTGCAGGCTCATCAGTGCCCAACAGTGAAGAAGAAAAATTACTTATTTGCAAAACTTTATAACAGAAAAGAAAAACTTGTTTTTTTCCTTTATTTAGCAAAAACTAAAAACCCAGTGGTCAATAAATACCACCAAAAGAAAGCTCGAATGATTAAAAAAAAGTACATTGTTGCGAGCCTGAATAATTGTCATTCAAAATGTGACAGTGCTGAAAGCTGAAAATTGGCCTGGGCAGTTGTGGGGGAAGTGCCTGGTATTGAAGTGGTGAATAGCTGTGCTATGAATGAGCCATCGTATCATGTATGCATCAACCTGGGATTTGTCATCTCCTGCCATTATAAACCACTGTGTCAGTTCTCCAGTTAATGCAGGTCTGTCAGTGGATTATAGCCACTGACTCTGTGAAGTTTAGATGTGTCTGATAAAAGGAATGAGTTATATGATTCCCCTTTGGATGCAGATGCATTTTAGGAAAATAGAATATGGCGACAGGTTGTATAGGACATTCAGAAGTAGCATGAACAAGCTAAATAGTATATTGGATACATTGTAATCATATCTCACTTGCTTAGTACCAATCACGTATCCTCTTTAACAGATTAGGTTTAGGGATGATTGACATTTTTTCTCCTACACTTCACATTTGCAGGAAAAACGGATGAACAGATGGAACAGGCAGACTCCACCAGCTTAGCAGAGCAAAGAGCAGGCCCCGAAGTGCAGACATCACCCACCTGCACTACTCATGCAAGGGTTTTGGTTGGTCCTGCACCATTGTCTGACCCTAGGAAGAAGTCTGAAGCTACTGTGGAGGTTTCGGAATATCCCCTAACCCTACCTGAAGATTCTGAGGGGCAACGCAAAGTCTTAATTGAGCAATGCACCACTTCCTTCAAACTTTGTCTAAGCCGCTTTCCCCAGCACTACAAGAGTCTGTACAGGCTGGCCTATCTGTATACTCACAGCCACACACACCAGGTAAGACAGACCAATGTTAATTTAGATTTCCCTATCAAAAAGGTGTCCACTCATGAACAAAATGTTTTTGGGAGCTGGGAGCACCTTAATGATGTAGCTTAGCTTAAAAAAACAAATCTTGCAGCTTTAAGCCTGGAACTCGCATACCAGCATTTGATCAGTGCTCAGTGGTGATCTGTGTATTCTGACGGGGATTGGGGGGGGTGGTTGACTGGCAGGATATAATAGATCGGCGAGAGAGATCCCTGCATCAACATCGCTTGTATTGATGGCGGGGATCTGTCAGTTTTTAGTGGAACGAAAAAAAATTCTGCACGTATACCCCGTTTTAGTCCGATAAATGTAAACAATAGGGTTTATTTACTAAAGGCCAATCCACTGTGCGCTTGGAAGTGCAGTCGATGTAGATCTGAGGGGAACATGCAAGGAAAAAAAAAAATAAAATTTTTTTTGCTTGCACGTTTGGATGAAAGAAATCAGCAGAGCTTCCCTTCACTTCAGATCTTCCCCTCATATATACAGTGACTGCACTTCCAAGTGCACTTGTTGGGCACAATGGATTTGACTTTAGTAAATCCACTACACTGTCTCTACGTGCTGGATCTCCCTGCAGCCAGCCAGTTCACATCACTTCTGTGAATATTTTATACAAAATAATATTTTATACAAAATAATACCAAACTCTGCTGATGCTGAATAACTCCTGCGCTTAAAAACACTTAAAATATAGGGATACATCCCTCCAATGTTCAGATTTTTTTTAAATAATCATGTATAAATAAATAGGACAGAGCATGTGGACGATATAAATCATGCTGGTAATACCAATCTACTGAAAGGGTTCATGAGATCACACTTCGGCAGATCCACTTTTATCATAGGCAGTTCTCAGCTACACATTTCCCCTGTGGGAAACTCCTCTCACTCCTCGCTGCTAAGTGAAATTAAAACTCTGCTAAACAATCACTAAAGTCAGTCGTTCAACAGCACGTTGTCAGATGTATTCACTATTAGTGCCGGTTCACACTCTTGCGGCTGCGGCGATCGCATGCAATATCGGAGCGCACTGCTCCTTCATTACATGCGATCGGCTGTGCAGTGCGAATTCAGCCATACACTTTGTATGGCTAAATTCGCACTGCACCCGCACCAAAGTCGCACAGGACCCTTTTTTTCAGCCGCATCAGGATCGGATCGCACAGTGGTTCACACTTGTGCGATCCGATCCTGTGCGAACTGTAAAGATCGCACTGCGATATGCGATCAAACTGGGGGTGTCGTTAACATTTCATTGACACCCCCAGTGTATCACATATGGCAGTGTGAACTTCCAAGGGTGCGTTTGCGATGCGGGAACAGGCTGCGAATTCGCAGCCTTCCCGCATCGCATAAGTATGACCCGGCACTTAAGTAGCTACAGTGCCTTGAAAAAATATTCATATCTCTTGATATTTTCCACAATATGTCACGTTACAACCAAAAACGTAAATGTATTTTATTGGAATTTTATGTGATATAGACCAACACAAAGTGGCACATATCTGTGAAGTAGAAGGAAAATGATAAATGGTTTTCACAATTTTTTACAAATAAGTATCTGAAAAGTGTGGCGTGCATTTGTATTCAAACCAATATTTCTCTGTCGCTCATTGACAGACGTAGTCCTCGTTGATTAATAACTCGGGTTATACTGCCCTCTACAGGAGTAGGACTAGACAGGAAAGAAAACGTTCTGGCCACACCTTAGGGGCAGTCCCAGAGGGTATATCCTCTCACTTTCTGCTACAGCAAATCAGTTTTTTTCTGTCTAGTTAGGAGTAAGGACCTAGATGCCTTGCTGGGATCTTCGGTCCTGGCAGGATTTTTTTCTTAGAAAGATTTTTTAGACAGCTCTTTTCTCCAGTTTCCTGTGAGATCTTCAAGCAAGTAAGCTGGAACTGGGCGACGGGCTGGATGTTGAGATCCAGTGGTCACCCCAGTTCAGCCTACGAGCGCGTGCAGGCCATAGCTCCGCGCTGGGTCGGCCGCGACATAGTCCCACTGGACAGGGACTGACCCTGCGAGTTAAACGTCTCGCCTGGACGCCAATGACCAACAGAGTCACGGCATCCATATTGGTCGACAGCCCCCCCACCCCGGTGGAGAGGGGTTCTGTCAGGAGTTGGCGCCCGCCTGGTTCCGGTATGGTGAGTAGAATGTTCCCCCTCTCCCCCTGTTGGGTTTGTGGTGGACGCGGGCCCCTCTCTGGGATGGTAGGATGGATCTCCCCTCTATCCTATAATAAGTCACAGATCCCCCAATTTGAGTGTGATTTTTGTGAAAAATAACCAGGAGGCTTGGTTTGGGAGCTGACGATCTAAAGTCATTGTAAGTCTGTATTACTATTGAAGTAAAAGGTATCCTACCTGTCAGAGGTACACAGGCTGATGCCTATGCCTGAGTACTGCAGTCCAGATCGCCATTCCTCCAGCTTCCACGGGCTGCACAGCACTGTTTTGTGGCATCTCCCGACGACCCACGGACCGCGTACGGCCCGCCAGGGTCCTGTACCGTCAGCCAGGCTTATCACCATCCAGGGTGAAGTTTGTGGGGCCGATGCACTCCCGCAGGCCGCTAGGCCGAATACAGCATCCCGCAGGCCGCTGCTAGCCGCCGCTATCCTAACAGGCCGCCGCCATTGTCTTGCAGATCACACGAGGTCGCCATATTGGCGTAGCCTCGTGTCTCCAGCATGGGGGCGGCCATGTTTGAGGTGACCAAACACCTCGTGGAGCCAGGGGGAGGCGCCGGAAGGCGTGTTAAGGGGCGGAGCTGCCTCCTTTACCCAGGAAAAAGGGCCAAAGACTTCCTGTCTGTAACAGGACAGCACTGAGCAGGCTGATAGAAAACTTCTGTGCATCAGGGATGAGCCTTGGTGTCTCTCTCTCTCTCTGTGGGGTCCAAAAAGGCAGGTAACACTGAGGGGCGCTGGGGGATTACAAAAAAAAAAAAAGTTTTTTACTTTGTCATTTTTTTTTTGTCGCTGGCAAGTGTCTTGTATAATCATTGACCCTGCCGCATATGTATCCCCACCTGATCCCCTCAAGGTGGCCGCAGGACCCTCCAGTACCCCACTTGTTTTAATGCATTTTCGGCAGTTTTGGAGTCTTTGGTATCCCGGGTGGAGGTGGCCTGTCAGGGACGGGGGACAAGAAGCGACCCCCGCCTACCCCTATTTTTTATCTGATACTTCAGATACGGATTCGGAGCTGGTCAATGCAGCTGCAGGTCCTTCTTATGGGGCTGTTGTCTCAGGTAATGTCTCCTCAGCAGTGAGGAGAACGTTTCTGCCTCCGCCATAGCACTAGAGTGGTGGATGCACTAGTTGTGTCCGTCCGGGAAACCTTTAGTCTTGAGGTTACACCGGCAGAGGTAGCTGAGACTGAGATTCCTTTTTGGTACTTGTTAGCCTACCAAAAAGGGCGAAGGATTTTCCTTTACCCAAATGGGGTCGTTTTGAAACGAACCCCTGCTATTTCCAAACGCATGGCTAGGCGCTATCCGTTTAAGGAATCCCTCTTTAAAGGATAGACGGTACCACCTGTAGTGGACTCACCAATTTCCAAATAAAGCCACCGTTATCCCGTTGGAGGACGCTGCGTCCTTTAGGGATCCGGTGGATCGAAGAAGTGGAAGCGGAATCCCGCGTCATTTTTCCCCTGATAGGGTCAACCTTTAGGCCAGTGGTTGCCATTTAGTTTGGTTGAGATTATAAAGGATCTCACTAAGGGCAAGAGCACGGTCTTGCCACAGACTGTTAGGATAAAAGGACCTCGTAACTAACGAGGACCTTCCTTTTCTGCTCATAAAGAGTTTGTTCGTTCCGCGAGGGCGGGCGATAAGGCGAAACCCTCCAAACCCCCTTCAGAGGGTTTTCAAAGGGCGCTGGTCGGCTAAACAAAAAGTCCGGCTCAGCCAAGCCTGAAGAATACAGCCTGATGCGCCCCTACCCATCTCTGGGGTGGGGGGATGTCTTCACCGGTTTCCGGATCCATGGCTTGCCAGAACCCCGGACTAAGGGGTTCGCGAGGTCATACGGTCAGGATACAGGATCGAGTTTTCGATCTCTTCCACCGGTGCGATTCTTCCCTTCTAACATTGAATGGTTTCAGGGGTTCTATTCGAACCTGTTCACAATGCCCAGGAAAGAGGGCAAGGTGCGTCCAATTTCTGGACTTGGGGAAAGATGGAGTCCATCCGAACAGTGGTGGCCTCCCTGCATCAGGGGGATTTCCTGGCGTCCATAGACATTTAGGATGCCTATCTTTATATCCCCATCATCGCAGGACATCAGCGTTTTCTTCGCTTTCCCAAAGATCATCCCTGGTTCCCACCAGGAGACTGAACTATCTGGGCCTAATGTTGGATACATCCTAGGCAAGAGAGTTTCTCCTTGCGGAGAAACTCCAGAAGGTTCAGTCAACGATTCGGATGTTGCTGTCCGTCAATTGGCTGGGACTGATGGTGGCCTTCTTAGAGGCAGTACCGTATGCCCAGTCTCATACCCGAATTCTCCTGAATGAGATTCTTTTCTAATGGAATCAGAATTCCGATTCCCTGGACAATCGGATCCGGTTGAGCGAGCGGACCAGGGAGTCTCCGATGCTCAACCAGGGGAAGTCATTCCTTCCGATAGTATCCAGGTTACCAATAAGGGTATCGGAACTGAGAGCGATCAGATTTTGTCTGATTTACTGGACCGAGCAGCTCTAGAGCAGCCCGATTCGGATCCAATCGCACAATGCCACGGTCGTGACTTATGTCAAGAAAGGGGCACTTAGAGTGTCCTGGTGGCCATCGAAACAACTAGCCTCTTTCGTTGGACGGAACGGTTTGTTCCAGATCTCCCCGCAGTGTTCACTCCAGGGGTGGGAAATCGGCAGGCAGATTATTTCAGCCGTCAGATTCTGGATCAAGGGGTATGGCCTCTTCATCCAGAGGTTTTTCACTAGCTGTCCCTTCATTGGGGCACCCCGGATGTGGATCTGTTGGCACCTTGGCTCAACAGGAAGGTGCGGAGGTTTGTAGCTCGCACCCGCGATCCTCTAACGGACGCAGCAGAAACGCTGATCGCCCCGTGGGGGCAGTATCAGCTACGGCATGCCTTCCATCCTGTCAAGTTACTGCGGGAACTTCTTCGCAGGATAGAGATGGAGGGAATTCCAGTTATTCTGGAAATTCCGGACTGACCTCGTCGAGCCTGGTACGCCGACTTGGTGAGGCTAGTCGCGGACGCTCCTTGGAGACTTCCTCTCAGGGAGGATTTGCGGTCTCAGGGACCGATCTTCCATCTTGCTTTACAATTGCTGGCTTAATGGCCTGGCCATTTAGACCCAGGTACTGAAGGACAAGGGAGTGTCAGCTTCAGTTATTCCTACCTCTAGTTAAAGCAAGGAAAGCGACTTCCAGCACATGGAAGTCTTATATTGCGTGGTGTGAATCTCTTGGATTTCCCCCACATACCTATTTGGTGACCCGAATCTTGGTCTGTCTGCAACAAGGGGTTGAGCAGAAACTGTCCTTGAGCACTATCAAGGGTCAGGTTTCAGCGTTAGCAATCTTCTTTTAGAAACCTTTGGCTAATCATTCCTTGGTGTACCGCCCAGGAATGTCAGTTAGACAATTTGCTTCCACCTGTATAAATAAAGCAGAAGTGACGATGCGCCAGTACTCCTGTCTCAGTAGAAGTCCTATGGGAAGAAACCGGTCAGATTAGGAGGCGCACACGACACACAACTTGCCGTCCGTGCTGCAGCCGGCCGCAAGCCTTTGCAGGAATTCGTATGCCTATGTTTATGCTGAATACAAGACATCTAATTTGGTTTTGTGAGCTTGTAAAGAAGGATGAGGCTGTGTTTCTTGCTGGTACTCGTTGCCATCTAGTGGAGAAAGAAAGGTAGAGCGGTTCTACATCCCACTTCAGAATTTTAAAGAGGAAGCAAGGCGGTGGTTTCACTGAACAAGTGCATACCTATTACCATCTGGTAAGAGGCTAATTCTTGGTGATTTACACGTGGTGTTTGTTCACAAGGAGATTGGATAATTTTTCAGCACAAGAAACTATAGTTGCACCTTATTTATTTCCGTTTGGTAAGGATGAATTTCACTCGGTGATGGATACACGTATTATTTGGATAGAATACAATTCTACCCACCTGCACAATATTTATGGACACTTATGAACTTTTATGTTTATCCACCAATTGATTTGCATTATTAATTGGCTTCACAGATTGATATATGTTATATATTTACTTTTGTTGATTTGGTTCACATATAGATATATGTTATATATTCATTATTTATTTGTTGTTTAGCGCACCCCACACCACATATACATTTATCTATATTCAAAAGCACTGAATACCGGGAGCAGCTTCAACACACTATCAGCGCACCCATCCCCCCTTACAACATTCCAAGAAAGCCTTAACTGATCTTCCTTTTCTGGGAGAGCGATTATTTGGCGACTCGCTGGATGAGTTGATCAATGATCTGACTTGTGGCAAGAGTACTCTTCTTCCTCAATCTTCCAAAGGTAAAGCATCCCGTAATAAGCGGGGGCCTTCCTTCACCTCTTATAGATGGGTTTTTTTCGTGCCTTCGTGCCTCCGGGGCGCAAGAATAAGTTAAGCCATTCAGAACTTCTGGAGGGCCTGAGAAGCCCTGGGTCAAGCCCAAGACCAGTCATTCTGCTTCTGCAGACAAGTCCTCTTCAGCATGAAGGGGCGGCCTCACCCGCTTCTGGGGTGGGGGGATTTCTGCGCTTCTTTCAGGAACCCTGGACTTCATTCAAGACAAATGGGTTCACGAACTGATTCGTTCCAGGTACAAGATCGCATTTCAGTCCCAGCCAGTGGACAGGTTCATTCATTTGAGTCTTCACCTGTCTCCGGATCGTTTAAAGGATCTCCGGGAGGCTGTGCAGGATCTCCTTGTTCAGGGAGTGATTGTGCCGGTTCCTTCGCAGGAATGCTTTCAAGGTTTCTATTCAAACCTGTTCATGGTGCCCAGAAAGGAGGGCAAGGTGCGTCCAATCCTGGACCTCAAGGCTCTGAACCGCTTTGTGTGGGTGCAGAAGTTTCGAATGAAGTCCATTCGATCAGTGGTCGCATCTTTGAATCAGGGGGATTTTCTGGCCTCTATCGATATCAAGGATGTGAACGTGCATGTCCCCATCTCTCGGCTGAATAGAAAGGTGCAGAGGTTTGTGGCCCGGTCAAGGAATCCTCTGGTGGACGCGCTCGTGGCCCCTTAGGGTCAGTATCATCTGATTTACCCCTTCGCTTCTCTCAAGCTTTTGCCCAGACTTCTACGCAGGATCGAGGCAAAAGAGATTCCGGTCATCTTAGTGGCTCTGTACTGGTCTCGCCGTGCTTGGTACGCCGATTTGTTGCGGCTCGTCGCCGACATTCCTTGGCAGCTTCCTCTCACGGGGGATCTGCTGTCCCAAGGACAAGCTTCCATCCTGCTTTACAGTCGCTGGCTTTGATGGCTTGGCTGTTGAACGCCAGGTGCTGTAGTATAGGGGTTTATCGGAGTCTGTGATTTATACACTGTTGAAAGCTAGGAAATCTACCTCTAGGAAGATCTACCTTCATACGTGGAAGACATACATTGGGTGGTGTTAATCTCTTGGGGTTCATCCTCGCTCTTTTTCATTGGCTCGGATCTTGACCTTCCTTCAATGGGGGAGTTGAAATTGGCTTGAGTACTATCAAGGTGGTGGCTTTGGCGGTGTTTTGCCTTGGGATTTTTTTTTATTGTTCCCACCTCTCATGTTTAACACTGCTTTGGGACGTCCCAATGGTTATGAATATCAGAAGCTGTGTTCGTTAGTGAACGAAAGAGAAAATGGAATTTTTGACTTACCATAATATCCATTTCTCTGATGCTCATTGACGGACACAGCACCCACCTCTCTGTGGAGTTTTTAATTCGACTGACAATGCTTGTAACAAAACTGAGTGGCTATAGCAGAGAAAGGGAGTATACCCCCTGGGACTACCCATGGGTGTAGCCAGAATTTATTTCTGCCTTGTGTCCTACTCCTGTAGGGGGTAGTATAACCCAATGGTTATGAATATCAGCAGCTGTGTCTGTCAATGAACATCAGAGAAATAACTGTTATGGTTGGTGGGTTTGAAAAAAATGACAAACCTTCCTTCCTCTACTTTAATAACAAGGTCAAGAAAATCCAAGCTGATTTGATCACTTCTTCGGGATAGGGTGATATTCTTATCTTTCTCATTCATCTTTTGCATAAACCGTTTTAGACTGTGTTTCATCCCCCTCCCAAACAATAAAAGTATCATCAATGTACCTGTTGTAACATCTCAACTCCTTTGGTCTGTCATTTGAAACATAATCTGATTCCCATCTAACCATAAAAATATTCACCCCATGGCAATTACTTATATTTGCTGATAAAATGTGTTGTTCTAGCAAAAATAATTATGCTGGAGGTCCAAAAAAAAAAAAGATATTTCAGTAAAAACCACCTCTGTTTTCTTTAAAGAGATACTTTCTCCAATGCCCATTTCATTGAGGCAATTACATCATTATGCTCAATCATGGTATATAATTAATTAACATTAATTAACATTGGTATTTCTAAAATACACAGCTTTTTTTATCTGAAGGGGAAAAAATCATGGCTTTTCACATTGTAAACTATCTAGAATCTGTAGAAGAGGTTTTTTTTTTTCATCTTGAAGATAGGCCCTCAAAGTACTTTCATTGATTACACTGTTTATAACGTGATCTGTTAATGGGGGAGAGTCAGCTTGGTCACAGGATTCTCTCCCTTATTCACCGAATATTCCACACAATGCTAGTGAAGTTACTAAAGCTATAGAGATTTTTTTTCTTACATTTTCTTCTTGCCACTCATTTTTTTAACTTTCTAAATGTGTGTTCTCAAATTCTGTTAAATTAGTTAAAATTATCATTGTATTCAATTCTTACGTAGATATTATATTCAATTATTTCTGCATATCATAGAGGATTCAGTGATACAAATTGTTAGAAATCCTAAATGTTCTAACATAACGTTGTCAATACTGATAGAATGTTTTTTGTCTGATGACTGTCTTTGCATATCAACCTCAGAAAAAGATGTGGAAAGTGCCCCCCACACAGTTTTACATTTTAATTAAGATCAAATTGAAACATGAAGTGTTTAATTCTTATATAATGTTACATGCCCTTTAGGGGGGAGCATGCAAGGGCTAGTAGTGAAAGTGGTGGTAGCAGTGGGTGTTATAGAAGTTGATGGTGAAGTAAGCAGTGAGAGAACCTAATGGCACAGGGGCCAATAGAGGGGAAGATTGGGGGCTGGAGGTGAAAGAGGGCAGAGCTTAGGGTGGAGGGATGAGACATATAATGCTATGAGTTTTTATCTTGTGGAATGCAGCACAACATTGCTATGCACAACAAAAATGGGGTTTACAGGGTAAATAGTGGAGAAGAACAGTGTACCTGTGTTGATATAAGAGTGAGATGGTGATTAGAGGAAATGAATAATAATATTACCAATAAGAGTAGAGAAGAGGAGCCTTTGTGATGGAGATAGAAGGGCATATTTATCAAGCTCAAGTAAAAAAATATATATTTAACTTTTTCAATAGTCTTTTGATAATGTTTTTTGTTTTTTTTTTAAATAACAGAAGAACACTTTGACAAAGTTGGGCAAAGCAAAAAGAGAAGTAAGTTACCAAACCAATCCTTTTTTTAAATTTTTTTTTTATTTAGAAAGATGTACATTAATAAAAGTATGTATAATTGCTCACCCTTGGGTCGCAACAAAAATGGATGCTTTTTGCTAGAGCTCTGGCACTGTGGGGAAAGGCAAACCACCTGGGAAAGCATTATTGTGCATCTACAATGGGGAAGATAGGGCGGGCTCCTCCGCCGACCCGTTCTTCACCCTCTCAATTGGGTTGCAACCGGCCTCGGATCTTCCGAACTAAGTCTGGAGAGAACCATTTCCAAAGCTTGCAGGCTTCACCACAGCACTCATCCCAAGAGCTGACGGTGAGCACAACTAATGGCACCTATTCACCATTTGTCCTTGAACCGGTGCAACAGATGCCCAAAATGAACGACCTTTTGGGTATTGCTTCAGACATTAAACTACACTATCCTCCACAATTACTGATCTGCGTGAGGACCTCTGCTCGGTGACGACTCAATTAACTGAAGTGGGGCACTCTACAGCACTCCATGAGGAAGCCATCTCAAAGCTCTATCAGATGGCTGCGTGCCACAATCTCAAACTCATTGAAACGCAAAGACATGTTGATGGCCTAAAAAATCGAGGTAGGTGGCAAAATCTCCGAGTGAGAATCATTCCGGACTCAGTAGAAGCATACCAGATCCCACAAACATTGAAAACCCTATTTTTTGGCCTCCTAGAGAACCTGCCTCATTTTCCAGTGGATTTCTCTGGCTTCTCTGGGCCCGCAGGCATGCGATAGATCCATGAGGGATATAGTTTGTTGTTTCACAGACTATTTGCTTTAGGAAAAATGTCTGCATACTGCATTGGAGCAGGAGGAATTTAACTTCAATGGACCAGAGGTGTAGGTCTATCAGGATCTCTCTACAATCACACTCCGTATTTAGCAATCCTTCAGACTCTTGGATGCACTGTGGGTCCAGATGATCCCGTACTATTGGCGACTCCGATTCAGCCTGAATGTGATGCACCTGGAAAGAACGGCGGTACTCCGATACTCTGAGGATCTCCAGCAGTTCTGCGAGACTCTACACATTTCCCTGACAGAGGTATCAGAATGGTACCAGGAATTCCAGCCACCTGACAGTTGGCCAGCTTCAACAGCCAGTAATCAGCAACAATCAGCTAGGGGACGACAGCAGTCTGCAGGCAAGGCAAGTCTGACCAATAGGGCAGGTCAGCCTGCCATTCCCTCCTCGTAAGTCCTTGAATTCTGTTGTTATCTCTCATGGAGACCTATCCTGCTTTGTCCATTCCTGTCTCACTACTCATGACCTGTTGCAAGTCACTTTTTATGTAAGTGCTTTATCCGTTGCTTCCCTTATTGGTGGTGGGCCAGGAGTGCACTAGTCTCCACTGGTGACTTTTTCGGTCTGTCGTTATCACAGATACAGTATTGCTTGTTTTTTGCCCCTTCCTAGCAATTAGTATTATCCACACTCTCTTTTACCTGACAAATGTGTTTCATTGTCTTTTGAAGCTCCCAGCTAGGTTAGGGGTGCTTCTGAAAAAGCTATGCTCTCCCCGCTGGGATATGCCTAGACCCTATGTAGCGTTCATGTAATTTTCATGTCTTTTTGATGATTTACCCGGGCTTGTAGCATGGGCTATAAGACTGGTTAATTCTCATAACTCCTTATACCTACTAACCAAAGGGTGATATGTTGGAATTGCTCTTGTGTGAACCATATTAAGCACTGCTACTTTGCTATAAGATGGCAATGACGAAGAGGTGTTATTCACAATATGGGTTACAATATGGGGCTTTCTGGCACTGGGGATGATGCTCCTTGTGGGGCGCAGATATACTAATGCTGATACTGTCTTACATGAGCTTTCTGCCCATAGAGGTCCTCCTCTGCTGTGGTGGAGGGGTGGGTACTGTGCTTATTTATTTTGTACTTGGCTGCTGATTCTTTAGCTGTTAACATGTTGTCCTCACTCTTTGGTCTGCTGTGGAGTGCTGTAAGAGACTATCAGACTCTTACTATCCCTTAGCTTAGTTGAGCGTTCTCTCATGTGCAGACTAATGTGGGTTCTTAGCAATGCCATGGGGTTGCGCTGTTGATTGGTTTGTATATAGGTTCTGGCTTATGGGGGGGTTTGTTTCTTTGCATGTATGTTTTCAGTTTGCATTTCTGTCCCCTTGAGCTGGATTTAGTCCCAGATGGTGCCTCTCCTGTTCCCCCCCCCTTTTTTTCTCTCCTGAAAAGAGAGCTGGGGGGCCGTGTCAGTGTCAGGCAAGCTTCTCTGGAGGACCCTTGGGGGAGTCGATGTTGGTGTGGAGAGGTAGACTAGGAGATCATGGAAAATCCTGTGCCTATAAGGAGCTGAATGTTGCTTGAGAGGCAGACTGAACCTGGGGCCTTTCTTCTATAATAAAGGGTCTCATGTGAAGTGATGATGCAGTTTATCTGGGTTTATGCTGCCCGCCTCCCCAGGATGCTCTGCTTGGCGCTTGTTTAGCTTGCTGGGACAGATCTTGTGGTATAGTTAATAGGCTAAGGGGGGTATCCCTGTGGGGGATAGCAAGAAGTGATTTCTGAAGAGCCAGTCTACATCAGCAATGGCTGCATGGATTTGGTGCTGGCGCTTGCGTCAGTGTGGGTAGAACGATTGGATAAAATACCCTTCCCTGTCCCTTCCCCGGGGGAATAGCCCTCTTTGCCTGGTGGTATGAAAGGATTTGTTACTTTTAGATAGATTATGACAGCTTCTGTTTCTCTTGCAGTATAAGTGGTTTGAAGCCTGCAGAATGTCTTTCTCCTCATGTGGATATGTTGCTTGCTCTCCCTCGCTGTAGTCAGCTGTTGCCATTCCCAGATGGAATCCTTCTCTCTGTGGTTTTCATGTTAATATCTGTGGTTGCTATCCTCCTAATCATTACCTTCCCCCACATAGCTCAACATTTTTTGAGGTGTCACACTGACCTGCGCTGGTTTTTGGAGGCCCTCTCAGAGTATTTTTACTAGGGGCCCTGTATCTCCCCTTGCAGAGCAACTCGGGTTTCCTAAAACAAAATCTTTTTTTTTTTTTTGTGTGTGTGTGTGTTTCGTTTTCTTCCCTTCCTCTTCCTTCCCTGAAATGGAGTTACAGATAAGTAATCCCTTCTGTTGTAATATTGTTTTTTTTGTTCTTAAAATACCTCAATAAATCTCTTATAGAATAAAATAATTGCTCCCCCTGCTGCCCAAAAACTAGTAAACTAATTTTTGGTACCTCTTTACAGTTCAGCATAGGTCCCTTCATCAACCTAATACTGCAACTGAATCTCACAGCTGGAATTTTTCTGATCATCTGCAATTGTTTCTTTTGCAATATTGTATTATTATGCCCTTGTTATATATAAAATAGAGCTTATCACTGTTTTAAACCCTAATTACTAAAAAAGTATTAATGTGCCGTAAGAACAAAATCATTTTGATTATTAAGACTGTAAACTGATAGTGCAGCTGCTTTACCTGCACATTAGGCAGCCCATAAATACTTTAATTTACTTTTCTCCTACCAACACAGTCATTGTTGATAAGGGAATGCCTCCCGCAGCGCTATTGTGTTCTGCCAGCAGGTGGCGCAGGGAGTGGTATGTAACAAAAAAAAAAAACTGACAGGCTGGTTGTACCCAAGTCAATTGAAGGATTGACTAGGGTACAATCAGCCTGTTAATACATGGATTAATTCTCGGGCCGGTCCCCGCTGAACCGGCCTACTTTCGATCCATGTATGGCTGGCTTAACTCTGGATTTCATCAGTTGTATTTTTACTTGCTGTTAATAGTTAATGACCTCCCAAGTGATGGCAGAATTATTTTATTACATTCTTTGGGGAAGGGGGGGGCATTGCTCTCTGATACATTGCTGGTTCCATCAACCAGGGGAACTTAGAGGGGTTCTGTGTATTCCCTGGAAATTCTGATTATTGCAGCCCATATGACCACTCTAACGTGGGGGGGGGGGGGGGGTCGGGCGGTCATTGTTCTCTGATAAGCAGCCTTATAATCCTAATGGCGGGGCGTTCAATATTGCTCACTCTCGTTTGGATTGGATGTACCACACAAGTACAAAAGTGGTGATTTGAATATGGACTTTGTGCAATTTTGGACTTCAGTTATAAGTCTCTTGATTTGTATTATACTTTTGTTATTCATTAGCAGTGTTGTTTGATGATTATTTTAGTTTGTATTCAAGTACATTAGCACATGCATTTGCACTTTTACACGCTGTGTGTATTAGTTTATTTTACTAAGTTGATTTATTAAGCACAATCTGCTTTGTTGTAAAAGATAATTTTTTTTTATTTGGATAGTGCTACACATTTTTTATTTTTAGGTAATAAAAACCATGGTTGGAATTTTCCCAAGAACTGGACAGGAAGTCAGAGGAAATCTTCCTAGTAGGGTGGCTTATGTTGAACTAGTTAGGAGGTCCACAGATCTTTGCTAGATCATTTTGGGGAAAACAGTTGTACAGGATACCAGGGATGGCCCTGGAACACAGGTATATATCACTGCTGTTTGGGTTTTGGTCCATTTAAGGGGGGGACGACAAGACTACAGTTTCCGAGGGGATCTGGGAAAAGGGGAAAACTGAGTTGTAGTTTTCCCAGGATTATGAAGTCCTCATATGAGACCCAGAAGTCAGAGGCTTGGAGAGATTTTTGGGTGGGAAAGAACCTCCAACCCTGATTATGGGGACTTTGCTCCTGAAGGAGTTCATTCACTGGCAGAGGAGGGCTGAAAATGCCAGAAAACAGAAGTTGTCTTTGAAGTGTATGAAGCAGGACATACTTGGGAGAAAAAGAGTTGGACTCCTTGTTACTGAGACATTGCTAGGCCCTCGAAGCAGGCGAGGACTTTAACCCTGTGAAGGGAAACCTTTTACTTGTGGTGAGCTGAGGCTTTATTTTGGATGCCAGAGTTATGGACTGTTTTTGTCTATTTTGCTGAAGAAACCTTTTTTGGTTTGCCTGGTTTTGAAAGGACAAGTAGGGACTTTTATGTTTACCTTTACAAGTGACTGGCTAGCGTTCGAACCCCAGAGATCACACAATAATACAATTCTTTTCATTATTGTGCAACATCTTTATTGAAAATCTAGAGCCGGTTCACACTGGGGCAACTTGTCAGGCGACCTGGTCGCCTGACAAGTCGCCGTGGGTCGCCTGCCATAGATTAGCACAGGACCCGTTCTAATAGGAGCGACACAATTAGAAAAAGGGTCCTGTACTACTTTGGGGCGACCTGGAGCGACCTGCATTGACTTCAATGATATGAAGTCCATGCATGCCGCTCCGAGGTCGCGGTGCGAGCTGCGCACCGCGACTTCACAGGTCGCCACGGCAAGTCGGGTCGCGCCTATGTGAACCGGCTTAGAGGGTGCCACCCTTTAAAATTTGTAGAAATAAATAAATGAAATGTAAACAAGAATAACTGCCCCTTTAAAGTGTAAAATACTTCCAATACTGTATAGAGAAAAAACAAAAGTTGGAGCTAGCCCTAATATACAGATTGTGAACAATAACCTGTGATTGGATAAATCAAAACTTTCCTAAATATAAAGCCCAATTGTGTTAGATAAAGAAAAATCCCCAGTTACTGTGATCTTATGAAATCAATTGTAAAGTGACAATTTCTTCTTTATGCATAAAATGTGCTCTTCCATGTGCCTAGGTGAAATTTACACTCACCAGATGGTTACGGCCAATAAAGCGGTCAACATGCCTTGTATGTTAAATCCTGTACATGGAATTTCAGATCTTCTCCAGAGGAGTCCAAATGCCAGCCAGTTTATGGATATCATGATTGTAAATTCACAAAAAAAAGAAAACCCAGAGATAATTTCATAGTGTAGCAAGTTTTATTAAAAATGGTAAAACAACAAACATAAAATTGCATTCACATTCGGCAGGTGCCAGTGAGGCACCAACACAACCAGCTCTTAATCTTATCCCTCGCACCACTGCTCATGTTCCCAGAGCTGGTGTGCGTTCCAAGAGACCAGATCCGATGTGGGGGGGAAAGACCGGATGTGACGTCAGCAGCAAAGCCTCACTGCATTTTGCATGCAGTGTGTCCTCAGAAGCTCTATTTGTGTAAAGAAAATGATATTGGATTCATTTGAGTACAGTGAAGCATGACTGCGCAACTGCCAGTTAAATTAGCGCAGTGCTGAATAGCAAAAAATGGCCTGGTCATGAAGGGGGTAAAACTTTCCGGAGCTCAAGTGGTTAATGAAATCTCAGGTGGCATTTTATTTTTCTTAGAACCCTTGCACCAATATCGTTGCCACAGAAGAACTGTACCGTGGCTCTGACAAGAGTGAAGTGCCCTAAGACACATCATCTATATACCTGTGCTTGAAGCAACCTCATGCACTGAAAGTCTGCATCAGGAGTTAGAAGACACAGAAACGCAGGCACTAAAGAACAGGGATGGAGATTGGAGATCAAGAATAGAGCCGAAGAATGAGCACACTGAGGAGGATAATGGAGGAGCAGAGCAGGAGAGCGAGTACATTGAGGAGGACAGTAGAAGTGCAGAGCTAGAGAGTAAGGTGACTGAGGACAGTGGTAAAAAATCACCCAAAGAAGACACAAAGCATGGGATTGCAGAAAGGGGGAATGAGAGGAGAGGCAGCAGAGAGGAGGTTTGAAGTATTTTGGATGAGTGATAAAGGTGAAGAAAGTTCTATGTAGAAGAAAAGTGTAACATTGAGAAGGAGAATTGAAATAGGACGACTGGAACAAAAAGAACGGCAGAGAGAGACGTGGTGCGTGCTGCCTGAAGGTGTAAAGCTGAATGTGTCCAAAAAACTACAGTTTCAAGCTGTGATTAACCCTGCTTGTATTTTTGCCTTCCCTAGTTTCCCTCCCCCTCAACCTGTTATGTTTTTGATGTTTACCTTATTTTAGATCCAGTGACAATAATTATTAATACATCACATTGTCTGGGGGCAATTTTTGTCTACCAGGCATCAGGGCCCGGCCAGTGCACTATTTGCATTGCCACCTATTAATTTTATTTTTCTCCCACTGTTTGTCAATCTTTCACTTTTGTGGGTGTTTTTCACTGGATAAAGTGTGTGAGTCCTCGGGCTTGCCCTGATGTCTAGGGAAAGGATGTGTGGCCCTCGGGTTCCTTTCTCCCCTGCCCTTGGGGGGGGGGTCTCTCTTTGGGAGAGCCCTTTGACCAAGTATTCGATGGTCGGCTCCAGGTGACCTAGAAGAACTGAGTCTGCCAGGCCTTCTGGCTAGGCAGACCATTGTATACCCTCAGTCAGGAGCTTTGCGCCCTTGGGTAACAGGGTAGAGGTCCTACTCCTTCTGGGGGTTGGACTAAAAGCACACCCTTAAGTGCACTTTCGACCTGTAGAAATTTTTAAATTGTCGCCTATGGGGATTTTTAAGTACCAAAGTTTGTCCCCATTCCGTGAGCGTGCGCAATTTTGAAACATGACATGTTGGGTATCTATTTACTCGGCGTAACATTATCTTTCACATTATGGAAAAAAATTGGGCTAACTTTACTGGTTTCTTATTTTTTAATTAAAAAAAGTGAATTTTTTCCCAAAAAATTGCGTTTGGAAGACCGCTGCGCAAATACGGTGTGATAAAAAATATTGCAATAATCTCGGTTTCTTATTTTTTAATTAAAAAAAGTGAATTTTTTCCCAAAAAATTGCGTTTGGAAGACCGCTGCGCAAATACGGTGTGATAAAAAATATTGCAATAATCTCCATTTTAATCTCTAGGGTCTCTGCTAAAAAAAATATATATAATGTTTGGGGGTTCTAAGCAGTTTTCTAGCAAAACAACTGATTTTAGCTTGTAAACACCAAATGTCAAAAATAGGCCTAGGCAAGTGGCTAGGATGCATGATGATGCTCCTTGGATGTTGGGCCCCTCTATATGGCTAGGCTGTGAAAAAGTCTCACACATGTGGTATTGCCATACTCAGGAGGAGTGGCAGAATGTATTTTGGGGTGTCATTTTTGCTGTGTACATGCTATGTGTTAGGAATATCCTATAAATTGACAAATTTGTGTAAAAAAAAAAAGTTTTTATTTTTTTCCCACATATTCCAAAAACTTGTGGAAAAAAATGACATGTTCAAAGGACCCATAATGCCTCATAGAATATACGTTGGAGTGTTTGCTTTCCAAAATGGGGTCATTTTGTGGACTTTTCCATTGTATTGGTGCTCTAGGGCCTTGAAAAGTGTGATAGGTAGTAAGAAAGTTTTATGTGTATTTATGCTCCTAAAATGCCTTATGGTGCTACTTGGACGTGGAGTCTCTTTTTGTGGCCAGGCTGTGTAAAAGTCTCACACATGTGGTATCACCATACTCAGAAGGAGTAGCAGAATGAATTTTGGGGTGTCATTTTTGCTGTGTACATGCTATGTGTTAGAAATAGCTTATAAATTGACAACGTTTTGGGAAAAAAAACATTTTTTTCTTCATTTTCCCAAGAATTATGGGAAAAAATTATAACTTCAAAAAACTCACCATGCCTCTTACTAAATACTTTGGACTGTCTACTTTACAAAAAGGGGTCATTTGGGGGTATTTGTACTGTCCTGACATTTCAGGGCCTCAAGAAAGGAGATAGGCCATCAGTACATCAGGTGTGATCAATTTTCAGTAATTGGTACCATAGCTTCTAGACTCAATAACTTTGACACAGACTAAATAATATACACTAATTTGGGTTAATATTACCAGAGATATGTAGCAGTATACATTTTGGCCCAAATGTATGAAGAAAAATTAATTTTTTGCAAAATTGTATAATAGAAACTAAAAAAAAAGTGTTTTTTTTTCAAAATTTTTGCTCTTTTTTTGCTTATATCACGAAGAAAAAAAAACCCAGTTGTGATCAAATACCACCAAAAGAAAGCTCTATTTGTGTGAAAAAAATGATAAAAATTTTGTTTGGTTACAGTGTAGCATGACTGTGCAATTGTCATTCAAAGTGTGAGAGTGCTGAAAGCTGAAAATTGGTCTGGGAAGGAAGGGGGTCTAACTGCTCTGTATGGAAGTGGTTAAAAGCTGTAGGCATGTTGTGTACAAAGCTCAAAAAATAAATTTTAATTCCAGGCTGTAATGCAACAAAACAGAACAAAAACACCAAGGTGGGTGAATACTTGTGCAAGGCACTGTAGATGAGGCTGGATGTCCTCCAGCCAGGAAATTAGGCAAGCGCTAGCTGACTCACTGCAACAGTTAATGCACACTGTGAGAAGCTCATAGTGTGCAGTGAAAATAAAGTAGGTAACTTCAGTACAGGAAAGGAGTCTCCATAATTGCTGAAGACTGAAGGTAAGGCTGAAGTTCAGTTTTATGTAATGGATTTATTGGAAACTGTGATCAATAATGTATCCTTAGTCTTGCTGATCAAATGGAGAAAGAGCTTGTGGGTAGATGCCAATTTTACATGTAAGGCCTGGAAGAGAATACCCCAGGGTATTGCCTAAATTCTCTACTTGTGCTTTGTTCTCAACTGAAATCTTGCTAATCAAAAAACGTCCAGCAAGGTCCATGAAATCAATATTAATCTATTCTTATATAGTGCAGATTTAGCATCTAAATAATGCTTATTGATTGAACCTCGGATCTATTAATCTGGTGTTATCAGAATACTCTGTTAACGTCTAACATGGTCATATATCCATTGCCCTGACAATCTGAGGAAATAAACCATTCTCAATTAAAATACCTAAAGTGAACGTATAGCTAAACCTTTTTTTGTGGTTTGGATAGTGTAGGACAGGATAAAACCTGACTTTTTTTTTTTTTTTTTTGCTGTCTGCACCCCTGCTAGGGAGATAAACCTTTTTTGTGTATTCTGGTAACCCCTGTCAATGAGACAGAAAGGAAAGAAAAATAAATGTATTCCATAGTGCAGCACTGCTAAAAACATTTGCATACACAGGTGTATGTGTATCAATAATTACCAACCACCTATTGCCAAATTATTCATACATAAAACATGCATATACAAATGAAAATAATATAAATAATATCTATTTTCCAACCACTTTTGCTTTTTTTTTATATACTTGTTTTCCTCCTTTGTTACATCGCAGTACTACTTATCAACGGTCTTTGTGTGGCTATTTCCTGTCTACGTGCAGTTCAGTGATGGTGACAACAGTGAACTATACCTGTGTCACATATGTTGGCTATTTGTAGTCTCCACAAAAAGCCAATGCAGGTGAGGGACAGAGTGTTATCACTTTGAAGCAGAAAGTGCCTAAACAAGGACCTTCATGGTAGGAAAGCTACATTAATCATTAAGGAAAGCTACAGATTTAAACGTTTTCAAAATTACTTTTGAAATTACATGTTAAATCTGATCTCTGTACACAAAAATGTTTATTAAAATATGTTCCTTAATAGCCAAAAAGGCTATAAATCCATTATCCTAATCGTACAGCACACAGGCAAAGTATTCGTAGACCCTGGGTAATGGGCTTTTACATTCAGGTGATTGGACACTTGTAAAGCCTGTGAGGACAAGCCCCCGATTACCTCCCCTATAACCCTACCCCACTTCATAATGACTCCGTTTTTTTCCTTCCCGTCCTAAGGTGTTGGACCTCTTCTCCCTTTATTATTTTATCTTCTAATCCTCCAATCAGCTCTTCAGTCATCTCCTTCAATGCCTTCTATTACCAAACGGATCAGTGCATCCTTGGTAAAACCTTTGGAGCTGTACCCATACCCCCACACTGCAGGGACAGCCTGTAATGTTGCTTCAGGCACTGGATCCTGTACGGGCACTCACCTTGCAACATCTGTAGTCAGCCACAGGGTGCTATACAGGTCCAGAGTCATGGTCCATCCCTATGAAAGCTAGAACCTGAAGAGCCCTTCAGGGTTATGATCACTGTGATGGATGAAGTCGTACTCTATATACAGTCTAGCATTGTGGACAGGTAAGACAGGATGGCCCTGTATCTGACTGTTACTGTAAAAACCAATTTGGAATGTATTCACTTTATGGTGTAAATTTGACTCTAAAACTCAGCCATTTAGAGCTTAGTCTCAGGTGAATCACCAGGTGTTAGGTCATGCCAGTAGTCACACACTTTACCACCACTTCATCCTAAAGACTTTATAAAGTATTCAGGTGCCTCTTCCTGCCTTTTGCAGCAAGGACTTTGCCACAGGATGGTTTACACATGGGTTACCGCGTACTCTTTCTGGACAAGCTTACCCTATATTCCGCACCCTACTCTGTGATTACCCCACAGAGGCATACAAAACACAGGTGAACATTTGCTTTGCCAACACTCAACCTCAGAGTGATTTCCCTTCTAAGCTGTTCGTATCCTCCTTTTTCTTATCTGTGTTTCTATCTATGGTTTCACATGTGGGCAAATACACTCAGAATAAATAACAGCCCACTCCATTCCTGCTCCTCCATGTCCACTAAACAGCTAAACAGTATGGGGGCAAGATATTATATGTTGATCGATGGAGGCTTCAGCTCCCTGTAATTCTAAGCACATACAAACAATAAACAGACTGGAGGGGCATGAAACAGGCTGGGACTGGCAGAACCTCTGTCAAGATAGCCCACACCATAAAAATAATCAAAATTTGAGTTCAAGTACATTTTTTATGATAACTTGAAACACTTTTATGATAATATTTGCATATTTTTCCTTCGTATTTCAAAGTTACGAAAAAGGTACTTAGATGTTTTTTTACATAAAGAGAAGGGATAATATAAATTAATCAATGTATGTTTAGCATCACTTTAACCTTTGCACTGCCAGAGCTGTCTTTGCATTTTTTGCACACATTTAAAAAAATCATTTTAAGCCTGAAGATTAAAACCCCTGAACATTATATATTTTCTGAAAGCAGACACGCTAGAGAATAAAATAGTGGTAGTTCCAATTTTTATGGTCACTTGATTTTACCGCAAAGGTCTAGGAAATGCAACATTTCAGTAAAAATACACTAAAGGGAATTTTAGGGCAAGCAAATGCAATACACTACCCACATTTTGGTAAAATATGAAAGACCAGGTTGCACCGAATAAATAGATATCCAACACGTCAAACCTTAAATTTGCGTATGCCTATGAAATGGCGAAAAACTTCAGTACCCTATATTTTCTATAGGCGACGCTTCAAAATCCCCCTGTAGGTCATTCGTTTAGTGTTACAGAGAAGGTCTTGTGCTAGAATTATTGCTCTCACTGCCCTGCGATATGTAACGTGTATCGCAATCAACGTTTTCACGCATAGGCACTCCTGACGCATGCATTTACATTCGTATGCGCATATATGTGGGGGTGGGGGGGCCTCAAAAAAATTTTTTCCGAGGGAGGGGGTGGATTTTGTGTGCTTGGGTGTAACTATTTGCAAAAAAAAATAAAAATTTTCTTTGATCTTGGCTTAACTTTTTTCATCACGTAGGTGACAAAAAGTTCCCTATGTGATGCATATTTGGGTGACAGGTTCTCTTTAAAGTGGAACTGCACTGCATCTGGGCACCACAAACCACAAATGCTATTTAATTATTTTTTATTATTCATATTCAACGCAAACTTCCCCCATCCATCCATTTCTCCATGCTTTATTTTGCTAGGAAATCATTTTTAAAAACACCTCCTGGCATTTCTGGCTGTGGCCATCTTGAGGATGGTCAAACTATTCATGTATCATTTACTTCCTGGAATCGACTTGCCCTTAGCTCAGGGATAGGCTGAGTTTATAACCCTCCTTCCCCTCCTGAAGCCTGCTGAGATGTATGACATAATTTGCCTAGGCATGGAAACCAGGAAGTAACTAAAGATATGTTAAAAAAAAGTTTAAAACAAGTAAATATGATCTACATTCATATCTATTTTATAATGGTAGCAGCAGAAGGATTAAAAATAGTTAATGTTGATTGAGAGAGTAAAGTTCTACTTTAATGAGACATGCAGGGTCTACTCCTTTGGGTCCACTGAATGTATTGCAATGCAGATTGCATTGCAATGCATCCCCTCCCGGCTATGCTAGCCAGGGACACTGAGAACCTGACCTGGAAGTGACGTCATACACGTCGCTTTCCAGGACACCGCTATAAGGGGAGGAGAGCAGACGTGTGTCCGCTCTTCTCCTTCCCCTCCACCTGCTGGCACCCACCGCACCAGACCCGGGCCCTCAGATGGGCAAGCAGAGCCCAGAATACATGGCGATGGAGGTACTGGGGGTGTGAGGAGGCAATTGGCTGGCAGCGCAGCCGCCCAAATGCATCCACCTGTGAAAACCCCCTCTGTCAGGGCCGAACGGACCTGGCAGCGAAAGGGTTAATGGAGAAATTGCTGTATTCTCTTACTGTTCTGCTTTTTTGTATGGATGCCTTAGAACATATGATGAGATACATTTCCAGAATGGCCCTAATCTCCATTCACATTTGCAGAATCTTTTTGCTTAAAGCCTGGACAGATGAAGCGGATTGCACAAAGCGCCAAACATGTACGACCCTTCAAGGCAAACATCTTTTAGGGAGGCACTTGACCAATTTTCATCAAAGATGTCACAGGAGGTTTTGTTTTACTTCCACAGTGGAAGATACCAAAACCCCCTCCTCAAGAGCCTCTACCTCCTCAAAACACAGGATACCACTCTACCCAGGCTTAAAATTCAAAACCTAAGGTCAGCCATTCCTTTCAGGGCAAGACGTTGGCTGAAAAACCCACCAAGTCTTCCCTTCCCAAGTCGGTGGTTTCAAAGGGGTATAAGATAGAGTTCCAAACTCTTCCCCCTCACTGGTTTCTTCTCTTGGATCAACCAATAACTATCGATGGACAAGTCTCATTTGCAGAATGCCCTGAACTATACCATGTCCAAGTCAGTACTTTCACAAGACAGTTTTAAAGGTTTCTATTCAAATCCGTTCATGGTTCCAAAGCCCAACAGGGGTGTTTGTTCTATTCTGGACTTAAAATCTCTCAGCAAATACCGCTAAATACCAAAATGTCACGTGCAATCCACAGGGTCAGTTATTACCTCTCTGAGACAAGGGGAATACCTGGTATCTATAGACATCCAAAATGCCTTTCTGCATATTCCCATTTATCCACCCCATCTAGTTTCAACAACAAACTTCCGCTGTTTGTGGCCAGGACCAGGGACCCTTTAGAGCTGGCATTGCATGTCTTGATAATCCCTGGTCTTCGTTCTGGTCAAATTGTGCCCCCCCCCCCCCCCCCCAGTATGAATTCTACCTCATCTGCTCCACAAGATAGAGAAGGAGATGAAGCTGGTGATCCTGTTTGCACCAAACTAGCTCAGAAGAACCTGGCAGACAGATATTCTCAGACTACTATGAGACAAGCCCTGGCTTCTTCCAAACAGGCCAGACCTGCTGTTTTGGGACCCTCTATTCCATCCTGCCTCTCGGTCTGGCATTAAAGTGTTATTAAACCCACAACAGTAAAATCAGTCTGTATATGCAATAAAGCATGAAACAAAAAAGCAAGCTGCTGCTCCTGGTGAGTATTGTAATCCAAATGGCTGGCTGGACTGGGTGCTAGCCCCAGCTCGCATCTGTGAGTGTGAGATCAAAAAGAAAATAATTGGCTGCACACCATCACCGATCCAACAAGTTTATTGAACGTGTACAGGACTGCCACCAGGGCAAGGAACATGAAGAGAAAGTGGCCGCACACCAAAACGATGACTTGATAGTAGCAAAAATGTATTTGTGCAAATCTGAATACAAGGTACAACAGAATGGAAATGGTAGACGCGTTTCACATGACCAACAGCGTGCTTGTTCACTAGTAGTGACCGTCAGGGGAGAATGAAAACTCCTCCTACAAGCTTTAACCAGACACTAATAGAAGTCACAAAACTGCTTTAACTGCTTATGAGAAATGGTATTTAACAGTTCATATTTACTAAAAATAATTGCATCGCCATGTTTTGTGTGCTGTGGTAGACCAGATATCGTGAATGCAGAGTCCTGGGTTTAGTAAAACTTTAACGGCATGGCTGTTGAAGCCCAAGTTATAAGAGACAAAGGAGTCTGAGTCTGTAATTTTCACCTTGCTAAAAGCCACTTCCAGATCTGCTATCATACCTGGAAATTATTCCTTGCTTGGTGTGAACACAGGGACATCAATGGCATAGATTAGTTTGTGCCTTGCATTCTGGCCTTTCTACAATCCGGTCTTGACTGAAACTTGGCCTTAAAGCAGAGTTCCACCCAAAAGTGGAAGCTCTGCTCATCTGTCTCCTCCCGTGCCACATTTGGCACCTTTTGGGGGAAGGGAGAGCGGGTACCTGTTTTTGATTGGTACCGTCCCCACTTCTGTCAGAAGTTCCCGCCCCCTCCTTCCCCGCCGCCGGGTCATTCAGAAAGCGCAGCGCACTTCGTGCATGCGCAGTATGGAATCCGCTGTGAAGCCCCAATACTTCACTGCCGGTGTCCTTTGCTGGCTATGGTGGCGGCAGCACCTGAGAGCAGCAACAGCTAGTCGGTCATCAGCTACGGTATGTGTATATTTTTTCGTGGGGGGAGCGGAGCACGCTTTAAGCACTTTGAAAGGAAAGGATTTGGCCTCGTCCATTCTTTTTCAAAAGCTTCTGGCTTTGCTCTTCCTTATCATAACCTTTATTCAGAATGAATCCACCAATAAGCCCCCTTTGCAGCACCCTGTGCTTCCTTAGGATCTCAACTTGGTTCTTTCTGCCTTGCAGAAAACACCCTTTGAACCCATCATGTATATTCCTGTAGATGACCTCACCTGCAAAGTTGCCTTTTTGGTCTTTATCCCACCTGTCAGACATGTCTTTGAGTTGACAGCTCTCTTTTGTGAAACCAGTTCCTCAGTCTTCATGACAAGCTAGACTTAAAGCGGAGTTCCACCCTGAAAATGTTTTTTACCTAAAAATACCCCTGTGACAGTCAGGGCTAGTGCATTTAAGCAACAATAGCCTCTGAACTGTCCCCTGTTTCACTTACCTTTTAGAAGAATTACTTACCTTGAAAATGTCTTGTCCAGCGCTGCCATCTCAGGTGTGGGCAGCAGAAGCCGGAGCGTCCTCTTCGGTGTCCTCTTCAGTGACGTAGGAGTCCCAGAATGCCCTGCACTGGCCCTGCTCGTCACTTCCGGTGCAGGCGCGTCATCCCTGCACAGCTTCTGGGCATGCCCAGAAGCTGTTTAGCAGGGAATGACACGCCTGAACCGGAAGTGACGAGCAGGGCCGGTGCAGGCACATTGACTCCTGGGATCGATGACGTTCATCTCCCAGGAGTCAATACAAGGAGGAAGTGACGGCGTGGGCCGCGGCCGCAGAGGGAGAAAGAGGAAGGAAGGTAAGTATATTTTCATTAAAAACAAGGCAAGTATATTTTCTTCTATTGGAAACGGCAAAGTGAAAAAATAGGGTGGAACTTGGCTTTAAGCACAAGATCTTCATCTTTTCCTAAGATGGTATTATCCTTCCACAATAAAGACATTGTCCTTTCATCTATAAGGTTCTATTCTAAAGCACACAAAGGAGATTTCCCTTCACTTCCCTGACATAGACCGAGCCTCAACAATCTACCTCAAAGCAAGTTTTGATTAAAAAGACAGATGCTGATTGTTCTTTTCCCAGCACCTTGCAAGGAACACCATGCTTCCAAGCCCACTATCATGAGATGGATAGGAAATCTGATCGCTAGAGCTTGCATTCTCAAAAAGAAATCTCTTCCTGCGCTTTAACATGGCTTTTTTCACCAGATCATTGGGAGTTTTCCTGGGCATTCCACCAGGTTTCCCTATCCCAGCTTTGTAAGATCCCCCACTTGGTTTTCTGTTCACAATTTTTCAAAGTTCTACCAGATGGATGTTTAATCCTCTGTTAACGCAACTTTCAGCCTCAAGGTTCTTGTATTTGGGCCTGTTGGCACAGTTCTGTTTGCCTGTTTGTTCCTCACCCTTCTCGATAATTGTTTCGGGATATCCCAGGGTCTATGAATACTTTCCGTGTCCTGTACTGATAAGAGGAACTTTTATTTACCTGTAATTTTCATACCTTGTAGCACAGTACAGGGCACAGGCCTTCCATTCCTTGATTACTCTGCATTGCTTGGTACAATACTGAAGACTCATGGAGTGGGGTAGGTTTATTGTCGCCTGCTCCATCTGTCAACCACTTGTCATATAAAGCTTCAATAAAAATATTTTTGGAAGTGCAGCCGTCCAGAATTATTTCCTTATGGTATACAGCATGCGAGCTGGGCTAGCACCTGACTAGTGTGTGTGGGAATTAACTGGAGACTCACTCACCTGGAGCGGCTTTTTTTGTTTAGGTTTATAAGGGAGGCGCCCAGGGCCGTGTCCTTGAATGCTTTGCCAGTCTCCAATCACCTGAAGGTGTGAGCCTGTAATCCAGGGTCTATAGATACTTTGCCTTTGTCCTGTATTGCACTCCGGGATATGGTAAGTCAAAATTCCTCTACTGTGTGCCCAAAATGCCTTTGCAAACCCAGATATTTCCTTGTAAAAATAGCAGTGATATCATTACTGTGCTGTACATAGTTTTAGCGGAGCCATGGAAGGGACCCAGTAGGTCCACCCACTTCAGGCTACTTGCAAAAAACTACAAGAAGGGTCAGATACAAACCAGCCACCCTGGAGAGAGAGAAGCAGTGATGGGTCTTTATTACGGGAAGCTCCTGTACAGAGAGTGGAAGTTGTATCATGCTTGATTATTGCAGAGATCTGAAAGACACATAAAGGACACCAAGATTCAAGTAAGGATACACATGCCTCTTGTATTTAGACGCTGTTTGCTTAGCCCAGTTTTTGTGATTTTAGCGATTGTGTTTGAATTCACTTTGAGGTGGCAAGTTATGGACACATCCAAAATGTTTCCATTGTGGATGAACTGTAAAGGTAAACTTGCCTTTGGCTGTTGCTTAGAAGATTTTATTTAAAGTAGAACTAAAGGCAAAGTTTTTTTTTTTTTCATTTTTGGATAGAGTAAGGGCTCTTTCACACGGGCGGTCCGATCAGATCCGCCTGTCAGTTTTTTAGGCGGATCTGATCGGATGCCCCATTCAGCCCTATGGAGCAGAGGATGTCAGTGGTGACATGTCTGCTGACACCCGCTGCCATCCACATCCGATCCTGTCCGTGAAATCCGGACGGATGGAAACCCTATTTTCCATCCGTCCTGGGGATCGGATCGGATGGGATCGGATGAGAGCAGACAGGCGGTCCGCTCTCATCCGATCCCCCAAAGAGAACAGCGGGGGCTGTGACACCTCCCTCTCCGCACTGCAAGCGGAGACGGAGCTATCATCCGCCGGCTCAGCGGGGATCGCGGATCGATCCCCGCTGAGCAGCACGGATCCGCCTACGGAGGCGGACCGTGTGAAAGAGCCCTAAAGGAGGGATAACCCCTGTAAGGTTAATTTTTGCCATCCGTGTCTTATTGGGGAGATTTCCATTTGCTTCTTGTCTCATCCCCACAACATGACGTGAGAAAAAATCCCTGTAAAGTGAGGGAATCCCTAGAGTCCCCAATGGAATGTATCTCCACTATTCTTGTTCTAGCCACAACCCAAAATTTGTGATTTTATTTATTTTCACATTCAATAATAACGGAAAACAGGACAAATAGAATGAATTTCTTTAGGGCCTCTTGCACACGATACTCCTGTTTGAGCATCTCCTTTTTCAGCCGTAATTTTTGTCTCATTGAAATGCGTGCATTCGTGCAAATTCACACCTCTGAATATGCAAATTTTTTTTCAGATCAGTATTGGATCGCGTGCGTTCATTTGATCGTATTTGCGCGTATTTACTGTCCAAAAATGCAGATTTTTCTATTTTGTTCTTACTGAAGAATACGCGGCGCTCATTTACGCGCCTTTGTGCATAGGCACAGTAGAATGAATGGGCTGTATTTTGGCTCATAAAAAAAAAAAGCTGTACTGAGCATTTTTAAGCTGCAGTGTGCAAGGGGCCTAATGGGGGCACAGGCACCAATAAAAACGGATTTATTTTAATCGCTCTCCATTCTGTCCAAATTAAAAAAAACAAAAAAGATTTTGCCTTTAGTTATACTTTGAAAACCAGAGATGGATTGATCAGTTAGACTGTGGATTTTGTCTCTACTAATTTCTCTTATTCAGTGTGTTGGCACTTTTGGGGGTTCTACTATGTTTTTTTTTTTTCTATTCTTAGCTTTGAGCACAGAACTTGGAATGTTTGGAGCAGGGCAACCATCTCCTTGTCACAGGACATCATTGATCAAGCAGGGAGGGGTGTAGGAAGAATCTAGCAGAAGGGCTGTCAGTCACCCATCAGGGTTGATTCGGGAGCTCTAATGTAACACAAGAATTGGCAGAGAATCTCTCCACTATTGTTCTGACTGTTTGGATGCTCTTGCATAGAAGGCAGAATGTTTGTAGTGATTCATCTCGTATATGGGATGGCAGACCCCTGGGAGCACAGCTATCCTCCTACAGTCTGTCAAGCCCTGACACTGGAGTTAATACATGCACTGCCCACACATTCAATACACCAGCAGCTCCAGTGAAAAGGGGAGAAGTGGACACATTTACCTAATCTCCTTGTCTGATTATATTTGTTAATGTAATATTATTTATCTTTTAAATTCAAGACAGCCGGTTTTGTTATTAGCAGAAGGGATTACTGACAGACTGTGACTGTTACCAGCAGCCATGTTGGGGCTCATTTACAAAAACTAGAGCAAAATTGAAGCAGTTTCCCTTAGCAACCAGACTTTGAGCTTGATATGAACTGTTGCTTCAGGTAAGGGCTGATTTTGGTCCAGTTTTTGTAAATAGAGTTTTTGTGTCATTCCTAAGACTATAGCCTTTTCGTTTTCCAGGGGGTAGTATTTTACATACTGTATGTTAGAGAGACCTCAGGAAAAGTATGGTGGCTCTGTTTTGGTGCAGCAGTGTTAGCTGAGTGGCAAATGCACTGAAGCCCATGTTCAGCTGATTTCTGTCACATGGTGTTTTATAGACAGTTATACATAAAGTCGATCTTATACATTCTGGAACCTTATAACCCATGATAACATGACATGCCCATGTTTTGTGAATAATGTTTTTCCTGCTGCGTTAATGAATAGGGAGGCATCAATAAGATGGGTTGACTGTGATTCACAGTCCAGTCACCCTGAACAAATGCAGTAGGCTGGTTATTGCACACTGCTATCTAAATTAACTTATAAACAAGCTAGAGCATCCATGATATCAACTGTTCTTCAAACTGTTATTCTGTGCAGTGATGTGCTTTGCCTCTTATGCAGATGTAGGGGAGGTGTGAAAAGCCTATACAGTGAGGGAAAAATATATTTGATCCCCTGCTGATTTTGTATGTTTGCCCACTGACAAAGAAATGATCAGTCTATAATTTTAATAGTAGGTTTATTTTAACAGCGAGAGACAGAATAACAACAAAAATATCCAGAAAAAATGCATTTCAAAAAAAGTTATAAATTGATTTGCGTTTTATAGTTATTAGTATTTGATCCCCTATCAATCCGGAAGATTTCTGGCTCCCAAGTATCTTCTATAAAGGTAACGAGCTGAAATTAGGAGCACTCCCTTTAAGAAATTGTTACCTGTATAAAAGACATGTGTCCACAGAAGCAATCAATCAATCAGATTCCAATCTCTCCACCATGGCCAAGACCAAAGAGCTGTTCAAGGATGTCATGGACAAGATTTTAGATCTGCACAAGGCTGGAATGGGCTACAAGACCATCGCCAAGCAGCTTGGTGAGAGGGTGACAACAGTTGGTCCGAATATTTGCAAATGGAAGAAACCCAAAATAACTGTCAATCTTCCTCGGTCTGGGGCTCCATTCAACATATCACCTCATGGAGATTCAATGATCATGAGAAAAGTGAGGAATCAGCCCAGGACTACACGGGAGAATCTTGTCAATGAGCTCAAGGCAGCTGGGACCACAGTCACCAAGAAATTGGTAACACACTACGCCATAAAGGACTGAAATCATGCAGCGCCCGCAAGGTCTCCCTGCTCACGAAAGCAAATGGACAGGCCCATCTGAAGTTTGCTATTGAACATCTGAATGATTCAGAGGAGAACTGGGTGAAAGTGTTGTGTTCAGATGAGACCAAATTCAAGTTCAAGTCAAGTCAACTTTCTCTATCGTTCATTGACAGACGCAGCTTCATATCTTCTTTAACCATTGGGTTATGCTCCTCCCTTCAGGAATAGGACACTAGGCAGGAAAAAGCTTTCGCCACGCCTATGGGGCTGTCCCTGCAGGCATAACCACACACTCTGCTACAGCCGTCAGTTTGTTTCTGCCTAGTTTAGGAGTAGGACCTAGTTCCCTGCTGAGACTTCGGTCTTAGCTGCTATTTTTTGGGAACCTTTTTTTTTGTAATTTATTCTTTAAGTAGAAGTTCCTGGAGCAAGCAACAGCCGGCTGGGTTTTCGGACTGGATATTCTAGATCCTTAAGGTCTCCCAACCTGGCCACTGAGCGTGAGCAGGTTATAGTCTAGCACTAGGCCTCGCCACGACAGACCCCCGATGTATGAGGATGAGCCCGCGAGTGGACCGTCTCACTGGGACGCAAACGACCTGGAGTCGTAGCATACCCCTTGGCTAGCAGCACCCCCATCCCGGGGGGGAGGTAGTCAGTTTGGAGTGGCGCCCAGCTGATTCCGTGTCTCGGGGTGAACGTGGGCCCCCTCTATGGAATAGTCAGACCCTCAGCCCCCCCTCCCCTTAGCTTCCCCCCCCCCTCCAATACAGGTTCCTACCTTTTGGGGGGTGGATATATTGCGGCCACTGAGGCGGTTCTTCGGGGGGAGGGTGTTTTCTCTGGTAGGGTCCCCTCCTGGGGACCATCTGATGCCTTTGTTTGCTGACCCCACTGGGGGTCCTGGAGACCGCATGGCATGCCATGGGGGCCGCCATTTTGCTGTAGACTTGCCCTGCAATAATGTCAGAATCCCGCAGTGTAATGTATGGCCAGCCATCTTCTAAATATTCCCCATAGGAGTGAATGGGGTGGCCATTTTCTTTTGGTCCGCGGTGCTGTACAGCATAGGCAGGCATCAGACACTCTAGGTATGACCCAGGTGCTTTCACTTCCTGTGTCAGATTGTTCTTTCTGCTGTACAGATTGTTCTTGCAGGCCTCCTGATCGGTTTGGTAACTTTTTTGGGGTCTCTTGTGGGTTTCCTCACACACACTACTAACAGACTGTGTTAGGCGGGGACTTGCTGTACCGCCAGTGCAGCGAAGCGATCACGTTTTTGCGACTTTTTTAAAGTGACACTACATCTTTTTAAATTTAGTGTAAATGGAGTACAAGGACAAAATTTCACCTACAGACCCACTCAATGCGACTGAGGAACCTTCTGGGTCGCAGCCCCTGTCAGCTTTTACAGCAGTTTTGGAAAGCCTAGTGTCAAAAGTGGATTTAGTGTTTAAAAGTAACACTAGTAAGCGCCCTTTGCCTTCGCCTCCCTCTGTTGTATCTTCAGATTCAGAGGCAGATTTGGCCGCTGCAGATGCACCCCACCCTGCTGGCTCTGTGTCATCGCATTCTGATGGCGAAGAGGACCTGTCCTCATCAGCCGCAGCACGGGAAAGCGCATTGGTGGATGAGTCTACAGTAAGTTGTCTTTTGGCACCCGCAAATCCCAGAAATCGGGCGAAGTGTTCCCATGTCTGGAACTTTTTGACAATATTGTCAATGAACAGTGGGGCGCATCAAGCACATGTTAGTGGTACCCAAGCATTTTAAACACCGTTCTCCCTTCGTGGATAAGGTCTCCACTCGGTGGACCTGCCACCAAAGGTGGATCATCCAGTTTCCAGACTGAATAAGTCTACTGTGGTTCCGATGGAAGAATCCCTCAGCCTTTACAGACCCCGTTTAATAGACGGATTGAGTTTCTGTCCCGCCATATACATGTGTTAGCGGGCTGAATATTGAAACCAATTTTTGTGACCACCCTGGTGTCACAGATTGTCACTGAGTTGGTGAAGTTACTAAAAGGTGTCTTGGAAACGGAACAGCTCTCCCCGGGGCTGATTAAGCTCTTGGATCAAAAGGCCACAAGCCCTTCTGTATATATGTGATGCGTCACTGGATGCGGCTCCACTGGTAGCCAGAGTGTCCACGGTGGGGACTGCTATTAGACGCATGGTGTGGCTAAAAAGCTGGTCTGTGGACCAGGCTCCAAAAAGACTCTTTCTGACCTTCCATTTACTGGGGACAGGTTGTTTGGATCCTCCCTGGATGAGGTGATCAAAGGCCTTACAAGTGGGAAGAGTACTCTTCTCCATCAATCCTCTAAGGGCAAGGCACCATGTGCTAGACGGGGGCCTTCTTTTACTGCTCATAGGCAGCTTTTTTGTACCTCCAGGTCTCAAGAAAAAGGAAAGCCATTGAGGTCTTCTGGGAGTTCCAAGAAGACATGGTCAGGTAAACCGAAGACAGGCTAATCTGGATCTGCAGACAAATCTGCGATTGCATGAAGGGGGCCCATAGACTTCCTTGTTTCAGGACAAATGGGTTCACAAACTGATCCGATCAGGGTACAATATCGAATTCCAGTCTCAACCATTGGACAGGTTCTTCCTGTCCAATCTGTGCCTATCCCTAGACTGTTTAAGGGATCTCCGAGAGGTGGTACAAGATCTGCTGTCGCAAAGGGTGATTGTGCCGGTTCCCTCTCAGGAATGTTTTCAAGGGTTTTATTCAAACCTGTTTACTGTGCCCAGGAAGGAAGGCAAAGTGCATCCAATCCTGGACCTCAAGGCTTTGAACCGCTTTGTGCGGGTACAGAGGTTTTGAATGAAGTCCATTCACACGGTAGTGGCGTCCCTACACCAGGGAGACTTTTTGGCCTCCGTAGATATCAAGGACGCATATCTACACATTCCTATCTACGCTGGACACCAGCGTTTTCTCCTCTTCACTATAGGAAAGGAGCATTACCAATTTGCGGCCTTACCCTTTGGTCTCGCCTCCGCCCCCAGGGTGTTTACCAAGGTTCTGGCTCCGGTGTTTGCATTACTGGGCCAACGGGGGATTTCGGTAATGGGGTACCTGAATGATCTCCTATTGAGGGCGGACTCTCACTCAGCCCTGTTGGACGACTTGACTGTCACTGTCCGAACACTGCAAAAGTTCAGTTGGGACATCAATTTCAAAAATTCTGCCCTGATACCTTCAATAAGACTGGATTATCTGGGCCTGACTCTGGACTCTGCTTTGGCGAGGGTCTTTCTTCCCCCGGACAAGTTGCAAAAATTGCAGGGGGCGATCCGGTTGTTGTTAGCAAACAATCTGTCCTCTCTGCGGACTTGCATGCGGGCCTTGGGTCTGATGGTATCAACCTTCAAGGCGGTTTTGTTTGCTCAGTTCCACACGAGACCTTTACAAAAGGAGATTCTCGTAAAATGGAACAAGGATCCCAAATCCTTGGATACTTTGATTCGGTTAAGTCGCAACACAAAGTCTGCTCTTCTGTGCTGGCTTCACTCGTCAGCGCTTCGCCAAGGCAAGTCCTTCCTGCCGTAATATTGGACAGCGGTGACCACGGACACCAGCCTGTCAGGCTGGGGAGGAGTGCTGGGAAGGTTCTGGGTCCAGGGATCCTGGGCGGTGGAAGAGTCAATGAAAGGCTCGTCTGCAAGGTTGCCCAGTCTTGATTCAATCGGACAATGCCACGGCTGTGGCGTACATTAATCGTCAAGGGGGCACCAAGAGTGACTTCGCGGCCCGGGAAGTGGCCGAGATTCTGCATTGGGTGGAGAATTTTGTCCCAGCTCATTCTGCTGTGCAAATTCCAGGGGTAGAGAACTGGCAGGCGGAATACCTGAGTTGTCAGGTGTTGGATCAGGGGAAGTGGTCCCTGCACGCGAAGGTGTTTCACCTCCTGCGTGTCTGGTGGGGGACACCCCGATGTCGACTTGTTTGCTTCTGGATTCAACAAGAAGGTTCAGAGGTTTGTGGCCAGGTCAAGGGATCCTCTGGCCGACGCCACAGACGCTCTGGTGGCTCCTTGGGGTCAGTATCGGCTGATCTATGCGTTCTCTCCGCTGAAACTCCTGCCGGAGCTGCTGCGCAGAATAGAGGTGGAAGGGATTCCAGTCATTCTAGTGGCCCCAGACTGGCCTTGCCGGTCTTGGTATGCGGACCTGGTAAGGTTGGTCGCCGATGCTCCTTGGAGCTTTCCTATCTGGGAAGATCTGTTGTCTCAAGGGCCGATCTTCCGTCCTACTTTACGGTCGCTGGCTTTAATGGCGTGGCTGTTGAAAGCCAGGTATTGGAGGATAGAGGTCTTTCTGACTATACTGTTGAAGGCCAGGAAGTCTACTTCCAGGAAGATCTATCATCATACGTGGAAATCGTACATTTCATGGTGTAAATCGTTGAAAGTGCACCTTCGCTTGTTTTCGGAAGCTAGGGTTCTGACTTTTCTTCAAAAAGGGTTTGAACAGCGTTTGGCTTTGGGCACTATCAAAGGCCAAGTGTCAGCTCTGGCTGCTTTTTTCCAACGTCCTTTAGCTACGCATGCCCTGATTCACACTTTTATTCAGGGGGTGCGTCATATGGCGCCTCCGAGGCAATCACCATTACCTCTGTGGGATCTGAATTTGGTGTTATCGGTTCTTCAAAAATCTCCTTTTGAGAAACTTTAAGGAGATTCCCCTGCTTACAATATCTCAGAAGGTTGTCTTTTTGGTGGCTATCACTTCTGCCTGCAGGGTGTCTGAACTGGCTGTGTTGTCTTGCTGTTAACCTTATCTGGTGGTCCACAGAGATAAAGTGGTACTTTGACCTAATCAGTCGTTTCTTCCTAAGGTTGGTTTCTGATTTCCATTTGAATGAAGACATTTTGCTGCCTTCACTCTGTCCTAAGCCCAAGCATCCCAAGGAAATTGCTTTGCATTCTTTGAATGTGGTTCAGGAAATTAGAATTTACCTTGCGGCTACTTAATCTTTCAGGAAATCAGACTCTTTTTGTCCATACCATCTGCTGCGACCATATCCAGATGGATCAGGCAGACGGTGGTTCAGGCTTATTCACTGAAGGGTCAGGTTCCTTCTTTCCTGATCAAGGCACATTCTACTATGGCACTGAGAGCCTCTTGGGTTTTTCGTCATCAGGCGTCAGTGATGCAAGTTTGCAAGGCGGAAGCTTGGTCGTCAGTGCACACTTGTACAAAATTCTACAAGGTAGATGTGTTGGCATCTTCGGATGCCTCGTTTGGCCGCAGGGTTTTGCAGGCTGCTGTTTAGAAGAGAACTTTTTTTCTCTTTGAGGGTGTATTTGTTTATAGGTGAGCTCCTGGTTGAGCTCCATGTTACCTGGTTGGCTAAGTTTTGCCTTTGGGGAATTACGTTCTTTCTCTGCGTTATTTTCCCACCCCTAATGCAAATACTGCTTTGGGACGTCCCAATGGTTAAAGAAGATATGAAGCTGCGTCTGTCAATGAACGATAGAGAACTGGATTTTTGACTTACCGTAAAATCCTTTTCTCTGACGTTCATTGACAGACGCAACACCCGCCCCTCTAATTATAAGTGGAATGGAGTTGTTGTCTTCTAAACACTGCTTGCAACGAAATTGAGGGCTGTAGCAGAGTGTGTAGGGTTATGCCTGCAGGGACAGCTCCATAGGCGTGGTAAAAGCTTTTTCCTGCCTAGTGTCCTATTCCTAAAAAGTTTTCTGCTAAGGGGACAGGACAACTTCACTGCATCAAAGGGATGATGGATGTGGCTATGTGCCAGCAAATCTTGAACCACTATCCCTCAGCCAGGCCATTGAAAATGGGTCATGAATAGGTATTTCAGCATGACAATGACCCAAAACACAAAGAAGTGGCTCAAGAAGAAGCACATTAAGGTCCTGGAGTGGCCTAGCTAGTCTCCAGACCTTAATCTCATAGAAAATATGTGGAGGAAGCTGAAGGTTTGAGTTACGAAACATCAGCCTCGAAACCTTAATGACTTGGAGAGGATCTGCAAAGAGGAGTGGGACAAAATCCCTCCTGAGATGTGTGGCTCACCAGTGTTGGGAGTAACTAGTTACAAAGTAACTAATTACAGTAACTACATTACTTTTTTTGGTAACTAAGTAAAGTAACTAGTTACAATACTAATATTGGTAACTACACTTCTTTACTAGGCTATAGGAACACGCTTTCCTGCATTACCCAAGCCGTGCGATACAATCGTTATTTCGAAGAATAGAGAGGGATGAAGTTTATGACTTTTTGTTGCACTTTATGTTTTGTTCTGTTTTTTCAGGTTTTGTTCTCATGTTTCCCAAAGCCTGTGTTTATACAATAAACTCTATGCAGAAAGAGTGTCATGTATCTTCTTCTACACGGTCAATTAAGAAAGAGGAAAGTAAAGTAATAAGTAGTGAAGTTACTTTTCAAATGCAGTAACTAGTAAAGTAATCTCATTACAATTTACAGAAGTAACTAGTAACTAGTTACATTTTTTGAGTAACTACCCCAACACTGTGGCCCACTACAAGAAACGTCTGACCTGTAATTGCCAACAAGACTTTTGCCACCAAGTTCGAAGTCATGTTTTGCGAAGGGGTCAAATACTTATTTCTCTCATTAAAATGCAAATCATTTAATAACTTTTTTGAAATGTGGTTTTCTGGATTTTTTTGCTGTTATTCTATCTCTCACTGTTGAAATAAACCTACCATTACAATTATAGACTGATCATTTCTTTGTCAGTAGGCAAACATACAAAATCAGCGGGGGATCAAATACTTTTTTCCCTCACTGTAACTATCATGCCAGCCACAGCCAGCAAATATCAAACCAAAGGTTAAAGAGATTCCCAGGTTCTGCTATTATGCCTACATGGCAGCTGGAAGGCTTGGTGAGAAAGAAGCAAAAAAAACTGCATTAAAAAATAAACTTTAGTTTTGCCTAAAATAATACTAAACCCACACAGTTTAAACCGGAGTTCCGGCCTTGGGGGTCAAATTTTAGATAAAAATACCCCTGGGACAGTCAGGGCTAGTATATTCCACAATGGATAGCCTCTGAACTGTCCCGGGTCACACTTACCTGTAAGAAGAAATACTTACCTTGAAAAGTTCTTCTCCAGCGCTGCCATCTCAGGTGTGGGAAGCTGAAGCCAGCGTGTCCTCTTCTGTGGCCTCTTCGGTGATGTTGGAGTCCCACAATGCACTGCACCGGCCCTGCTCTTCACTTCTGGTGCAGGCGCGGCATCACTGCACAGCTTCTTGGCATGCCCAGAAGCTGTTTAGCAGTGAATGCCGCGCCTGCACCGGAAGTGACGAGTGGGGCCGGTGCAGGCGCATTGACTCCTGGGAGCAATGACGTTCAGCTCCCAGGAGTCATCGCAAACCGGAAGAGATGGCGCTGGCCGCGGCCGCAGAGGGAGGAGGTGGAAGGAAGGTGAGTATATTTTCTTCAATATCAAGGGAAGTGACAAAAAAAAAATGTATATGGATGATGATACTGTAACTATTTTAATAAAGAAAAAAACATCAAAGTACCTTTTTCCTAATTGATAGACAGCTGACACATGACCCAGCTCCTTCCCAGCCTGTCTGCAGCAAAACATAGGCAGGAGGAGCTTCTGGTCCTCTGTTGCTGGTCACGTGTTAAAAAAAAAAAAAAAAAACAGCCTTTGATATAAATATTAATTATACTGTTTTGAATTGTCATACTAAAATATATTTGAAATCAAATTTGTATTCTTTTTGTGGTAATAACACGGTGTGGGCGGATTTCTGCCAGTCATCGGCTGTTTTACGCCCCTCCAGCCTGTGTCTTAGAATAACAGGGGGATGAAGCCTCCAGCAATCTACACCTTATATACTAACCCCATTGTGTTTAGCTGGTTAGTGGGCATGGAGGAGGAGGGAGTGGAGTGGGCTTTCATTTACCACTGTGTGTACGCCTACATGTGTGACTATAGTTACATGGGCTGCTCAGATGTTAAAGGGAGGAAACGCTCCACATAAAAACTCAAGGAAAACTGAGCTTGTGCCGAGCTGCCAACGCTGCTCTGCAAAATCCTCAACTGCAGTTGGGACATGGACAGATGGTGGAGATAGAGAGCAGTGGGATCAACCAGTTTTTTTTTTTTTTTTTTTTTCAGTATGCAGAAAACTAATCTTATATAGTGACTGAGTGAGTATGAACAGCATGTAATACACCATTTTTGATAGGTTTTCATGATGTGGTTTTATAGACACTTTAACTTGGTAATCATGGTAAATTAGCCCAGAGCGGCACCTACTGGCTGTAAATCATAAATATTATTTATTGCACAGTGCCATTGTGTACAGGAATTCAGGTCCTATCCTTTTAGATTTATACTTTATTGAAGTGTTCACCCAGCATCGTGGTCAGGCATGGATTACTTAACTCCTGTGCATATATTGCCTCTGTGTATCTGTGATTGCCAATATGTTATCAGTTTCTTATTAGTGTATGGGGAATATCATTTGGATGAACATGTTTACGGACAGAGAATAGTAGTCTGGGTGCTGTTGGAGCATAGACTTTCCTGCGTTTAGAGCCTGATGGATACTAAGTGGCGTCCTCTGGCTTGGTTTAATTTGGAGTGCCTCAGGATCATACTGCAATAGATTTATATCGAAGACCTTCCAATCGGAGTGGAATGGGGTTATTTTCCCCCCTCTTGTGGGCACTGTCTGGGACCTCTGGGAGGACCGCTGACCCTTGTTGTCTGCCCCGATACTGTCTACCATCTTCTAGAAGAGATTATGAATACTTCTTGATCATTCAATGATGGATATCGCTTTTTAATGTCCATTTAATCATACACAAGTGCATCCCCCAAGCCCCTAAAGGAAGTCGACAAGGTGAAACGCGTCAGTACGAGGCACCCTCCCCCTCTTTTTTCTTGTTATATGTGATACTAGATATATTTGAAATCTTCTACTTTGGGGGTTGCAAAGTTTTGAATGTTGTTTGCAGGACTTTTTTGTTTTTTTAGGGGAATAATACCCCAAAAAATTATTTTAATGAATTTGTAATAATGATTTTCTTTTTATAGTGTATGTGTACTGGTGATTCATTCTGATAGTGAAAAGCAAAAAATATTGCGCTAACCATAAAAAAGCTGCTACACCAAACAACTGACAAGAAAATTGTGAATAGCAAAATGTGGAAAAAAATGTGCAGCGCTAATAAATACTAGCAATATAAACGTGTATATATATAAACCAAGAAAGGTAAATACAAATAAATAGCAAAATGAATAAAAGTGAACATCAAATCAACAGTCCCATATGTGAAGTGAAAAAAACAGTCCACAACGGTGATAATTGAAGTGCTCACTGGATCCCAACACCAACAAGATATAGAGATATAATGTGCTCACCAGAACGATAGGACTCAAAATGCCATATAGCATATGAGTCAAATCAGCTTGTTGTACAATGGATGGATAATCCGAAAGGGATGACTGAGGTCACTGATGTTGAGGTGAAGAGGTAATAGCAGATATGAACCGTCACACCAGAGAGGCTCTCACTCCGTCAGATGGCCAGAAAGGAACCAAAAAACAAGGGAGCACAAAATAGTGTAACACTGCTAAAATTTTAATTAAATAAAAATACACCATCTTTTTGGCACTATCTTTTGAAAAAAGCATTTATGCTGAAACGCGTCAAGGCCACGCTGCTGACAGCCTACCTTTGCATCTGTATACGCTCTTTACCACGAGATGTTTGTAAGTGCAATTTGGTGTATTTTTATTTAATTAAAATTTTAGCAGTGTTACACTATTTTGTGCTCCCTTGTTTTTTGGTTCCTTTCTGGCCATCTGACGGAGTGAGAGCCTCTCTGGTGTGACGGTTCATATCTGCTATTACCTCTTCACCTCAACATCAGTGACCTCAGTCATCCCTTTCGGATTATCCATCCATTGTACAACAAGCTGATTTGACTCATATGCTATATGGCATTTTGAGTCCTATCGTTCTGGTGAGCACATTATATCTCTATATCTTGTTGGTGTTGGGATCCAGTGAGCACTTCAATTATCACCGTTGTGGACTGTTTTTTTCACTTCACATATGGGACTGTTGATTTGATGTTCACTTTTATTCATTTTGCTATTTATTTGTATTTACCTTTCTTGGTTTATATATATACACGTTTATATTGCTAGTATTTATTAGCGCTGCACATTTTTTTCCACATTTTGCTATTCACGATTCATTCTGATAGAAGGTTTCAACACCTTTTAAAATCCCGTTTTCCGTTCTATAAATGTCTTTGTTACAGTAATTTGGGATATAAATACAATTTAAGATCAGCGCAGATAAATACAAAAAGCTGCTAGCAATAAAAGGATACACCTTCCTCTCACTTCATATATAGTATTCAATTGCAGCACTAGTAAAAAATTTTAAAAAATTAAAATGAAAATGACCAGATAATGAAATCTGGCATGAAACTCTAAAATCCAGCAAAAGTTTCTTAATCCTTGGAATGAAAAAAGTAATTTAACTGGACTCCTCTGTTGTCAGAATACACTGATCAGCACTGAGCTTATTGGCTGCAGTGCTGAATGAACTAAAGTTTTCCTGCAAGCCCTTTGTGTGCATTTGATGGTTGGATTAACTGTCCCTGAATAGGACTGGCCATAATTAAATCGACATTCAGCCAGTGCCTGCTGAACCGGACAAATTTCATTCCATCTATGGCCAGCTTCCAAGACTTCCATAGTTTACAGTTTTCCTGTATATGAACCTTGATTTTTTAGATATTACTTGGAATTCAGGTTTCACTTTGCTCTGCCCAAACTATTACCAACATTTGCAATAAATTCCATGCATGCCAGCTCTGTTTTTTGTATATTGGCCTTTCATGTTGTAGAATTTAGGGCAGAACACATGATGGATTAGTAGACCTTTCTCAGATGTGCAGTATTTTTGACTTTCGTTTAGGGTATAATAGATTATAGATACATTGGGTGAGCTATTGGCCATTAGAATAATAGTAAGTGTCTCTTACTGTATATTTTATTGCTGATTTACTAATCATTTAAGTATAGCAGACAGCTTGCATGCATGCTTTAGTGTAGGTAATGCTGTCTTATATCTGTGTGTGGGCTCTGCGTGGTTTGGCTGAATGGTTTCTTTACAAATGGCTTGGCTGACGTTCTGTACACAGTTTATTATCTAACACTGCTTTGTTTTGGTAACAGAAAAACATCTCGGAGTAAGCAGCGTTGTCTGTGCCCAGCTCTTCGGTTTCACTTGTTAGGAGGAGTGTATTTCTGTGTCCTCCTATGGTAGTGCAGGAACCCGTAGTCAGACAGGGTAAAGCAGGGTAAACACTTGAAGAAAATCTGCCGAAAATTCCCACCCGATGTGAAATCGTCCGATTTTCGCCTAGTGTGTACACAACTTTCAGCAGCCAATGCCGACATTTTCAAAGAAAAAAAACAGAGGGACAAAACACCAAAATTTTTTTCGTCCGTCCCCAGACCGATTTACGTTTAATGTGTATGCAGTACATCCGTGAAAAAGAAAGACCAAGCATGATCTGAATTTGCTGACAACCCGGAAGTCTAGGAACAAATGTGCCAAAAAAAAAGAAAAATCGGACGAGAAATTTAGTGAACATTTATGCACTGTCGACTAAAAACGGTAATGAACGCTGAGAAGACAGAGAAAAATCGGAGGATATTTCATCCGATTTTGGTCAAGTGTGTACGGCCTTTAACATAAAGTTGATGACAAGAGGGTCAAGGACAACTGACTTCTTGCAATACTCGTAGGTGTAGCCCCCATGCATGTGCAAACCACTTAGTGGCAATAGTAACTCAGCTGACGTTCATATTCAATGTATCTGTACTGAGGGAAGCTTCCATTTTCTATGGAAAAAAGGCAGGGCTCTCAGAATGATCAGAGATCCTCCTAGTTATCTGTATGTGATATCAAGCACTCTTGATGATTGTGAGTGCGTTTTTCATGAACCTGCCATTTCTGATTTGTCACAGGCAATGCTGACTAGCTGCAGGGCTTGCATCTTTAAGAGCCAGAATTACACTAGAAATTATTTTGCAACACGGAGGATTGCAGAGTATGCCAGTGACTACTTCAGTTTTCTGTTTGAACTGTCTATTTCTCAGTTGGTTGTACAAATGATAAATGGATTTTTGTCACCATGCTGAACAAGTCATAAGGGATGTTGTTAGCCCTGGATGTAAAGCGTGGGTCTACATGTTAATTTCAAACTAACCATGTACTTATCCCAAACCCACTGACACACAGATTTCTTTTTGTAGTTTCCTTTTCTTTAATGACAAGTCTATCACAGATGACGTACATAAAGAAAATGTTGTAGAGAAGCATGTGTGCCAATGACATGGATAGACATTTTTCAAAGCCTGGTACACACTTAGTTTTTTTTCTATTCAACCCAGTGTGCAGAACAAAAAAAAAAAAAAGATAGATTACCATACTAACACCGGTCGGTATTCAGAACATAGATAATCCAGTCAATTGTTTTTAATCATGAAAGTGTTCCTGAATAGGAGATAAAAAGTAACAAAGAGAAATACATAACGGGATAATCTAGAGGTAGACTTATAAGAAATAGAGGAAAGAAGAAAAAAAAGGTGGTTAAAGCTGGCCATACACGGTTTGAATCTTGGCTGGTTCAGCAGGAACCGGCGGAGATTCGAACCGTTAATGGGCAGGCTGAATATACCAAGTTAATTGATCGTTCAACTTGGGTACAACCAGCCTGCCCGATTCTCTTGTGATTATCACTAGCATCTGCTATAGCTGCTAGCGATAATCACGGTCTTCTTTCAACGGGGATGGCTGTGTAAGCCGACCTAAGTATGGGAAGGCATGTGGAAAGAGGAGGAGATGAACTGAAGGATAAGGAGGAGAAGGTGGTAAACCAGTCAACAAAGAGATTGTGGTCCATAAGTACTGAAGGATTGCCTTGTGCTCTATGTACTTGAGACAAGTTGTTTTTTGTTCCCCGGAGTGTGTGAAGTCTGTATACTTGAGCCATTTACTACTGATTTTTTTCTGCTTAATGGTGCAGAGTCGCCATCAGATCTCCGTGTGGCAGAATTCAGTGACTTTGTTCGGCCACAACTGCATAGTTGGGGATGATTATTGCTTCCACAGTATAGGAGTGCAGGCTGTAGTTATATTTAACAGGTGAATTAGTAAGGCGTTTTTGTATTTTTTCCTGGTCAGATGGTTTAAAACAGGAATGTCCAAACTTTTGACCTTCCTGGGCCATTTTGGAAGAAGAGGAATTGTCTTGGGCGACATATACAATACACTAACAATAAGGATAGCCGATGAGCAGAAATGTTGGTCAGATCACAAGTTACAATCACTGATTTAGATAAGGTACCTACAGTATCTCACAAAAGTGAGTACACCCCTCACATTTTTGTAAATATTTTATTATACCTTTTCATGTGACAATGCTGAAGAAATTACACATTTTTCTACTATGTAAAGTAGTGAGTGTACAGCTTGTATAACAGTGTAAATTTGCTGTCCCCTCAAAATAACTCAACACACAGCCATTAATGTCTAAACCACTGGCAACAAAAAGGTACACCCCTAAGTGAAAATTGGGCCAATGTTTTTGTCAAAAATGGTGTTAATATTTTTATGTGGCCACCATTAGATACCTTGCACTCCTCCACCTTCCATTTGAGGATGCCCCACAGATACTCAATAGGGTTTAGGTCTGGAGACATGCTTGGCCAGTCCATCACCTTTACCCTCAGCTTCTTTAGCAAGGCAGTGGTCATCTTGGAGGTGTGTTTGGGGTCGTCATCATGTTGGAATACTGCCCTGTGGCCCAGTCTCTGAAGGGAGGGGGATCATGCTCTGCTTCAGTATGTCACAGTACATGTTGGCATTTATGGTTCCCTCAATGAACTGTATCTCCCCAGTGCGTGCAGCACTCATGCAGCCCCAGGCCATGACACTCCCACCACCATGCTTGACTGTAGGCAAGACACACTTGTCTTTGTACTCCTCACCTGGTTGCCACCACACACGCTTGACACCATCTGAACCAAATAAGTTTAGCTTGGTCTCAGACCGCAGGACATAGTTCCAGTAATCCACCTCCTTAGTCTGCTTGTCTTCAGCAAACTGTTTTGCGGGTTTTCTTGTGCATCATCTTTAGAAGAGGCTTCTGGGATGACAGCCATGCAGACCAATTTGATGCAGTGTGCGGCGTATGGTCTGAGCACTGACAGGCTGACCCCACCCCTTCAACCTCTGCAGCAATGCTGGCAGCAGTCATATTTCCCAAAGACAACCTCTGGATATGATGCTGAGCACGTGCACTCAACTTCTTTGGTCGACCATGGTGAGGCCTGTCGAGAGTGGAACCTGTCCTGTGAACCACTGTATGGTCTTGGCCACCATGCTGCAGCTCAGTTTCACGAATTTAGCAATCTTCCTATAGCCTAAGCCATCTTTATGTAGAGCAACAATTCTTTTTTCAGATCCTCAGAGTTCTTTGCCTTGGGGTGCCATGTTGAACTTCCAGTGACCAGTATGAGAGAGTGAAAGCGATAACCCCAATTTAACACACCTGCTCCCCATTCACACCTGAGATTTTGTAACACTAACGAGCCACGTGACATCAGAAGGGAAAATGGCTAATTGGGCCCAATTTGTTTTTTTTTTTTTACTTAGGGGTATACTCACTTTTGTTACGGTTTAGATATTAACCACTAAACGACCGCCCGCCGCAGATTTACTGCGGCAGGGCGGCTCTCCTGCGCAAACCGACTTAGCTCTACGTTGGTCGCGCACCTGCAGCTAGGGGGCAAGTCCTTTTCCCTGGGATGATCACAGAGCTCCTGTGATCCTTCTGTATAGGAAAACTGTTCACTCCCCTAGGGTCACATTTACCCCTTGATCACCTATACTGTTAACCCCTTCCCTGCCAATGGCATTATTACAGTAACAGTGCATATTTTTAGCACTGATTACTGTAGTAAAGTCACTGGTCCCCCCAAAAGTGTCAAAAATGTCAGTTAGGGGTCCGATCTGTCCGCCGCAATGTCGCAGTCCCGCTAAAAATCACAGATCGCCGCCATTACTAGTAAAAAAAAATATATACAATTAAAATGACATAAATCTTTCCCGTAGTTAGTAGACGCAATAACTTTTGCGCAAACCAATCAAAATAGGCTTATTGCGATTGTATTAACATTATTTTAATCACTGATGAACTTTTTATAATAATTAATCTATGCATTTAACGTATTGAAGGAGAGCGCTGCACCCTTCAAGGTAGTGGTGTGTGTATTTTCTTTTTTTTTTCAGGCTTTTTTTTCCCCTTTAATTTTAATGTGATAATCCACAAATTACACAGTTTGTTCCTTCATGGCTTTGCTGATTTCTCTATTGTTTCTGTGGAGGCAGCGATGGTTGTTACACATGTTAAACTTCAACATGGTTGACTTTGTTCACCTCCTTTACACTGTGGATTAATGAGATTAGTAGTTTACACAATAAAGATAGGATCCTTTGTGTTTTCTTTTAAGCCCAGAGAAAGTGACTAGGGCACTGCATTTTTGGCAAAATCAAAAAGTATTTTCAGTAAATAGAAAATACAGTGTTCTGCTACAGATACACTCATCCGCACAATCCCAGCTGCGTGTGCCGACTCCTCTAGTGGTTCGTTCTCCGCATCAGAAGCAAAAGTAGAAAGAAGGAAAGTAACTGCACTTTGGATTGAAAGCCACCATGGTAGTTTTATTGAACAGCACAGTGCAGACCACCGGAACTCCTACCTTTAACATGTTTTAGTTTGCTTAGTTGTAGAGTATTTTTTGTACTTACTGAAAATGTTCATAGCATAAAAAGTAAAAACTAGTTCAGACAAAAAATAAATAAATAATAATAATAAAAATGCAATCGAAGAACTGGTAAGCTTTTTGTGTTTTGGGGGGTTAGATACGCTTTAAAGAGTATGTAAACCAAACGTTTCATATTCCTGGTATGTGCCTGCTGTAACATGTACTTGTATGAAAAAGTATTCTGTTCTCTCTGTTGCTGTTGTGTAAAATCCCTGGTGTCCCTGTCAGACCCTCTGCTTTCCTATTAAAAACTGACCACACTACACAGGAGAACACATCGTGGTCAGCCCCCCCCCCTCCACACACACAAACACACACACAGCTTTTCATTGGGAAGATCAGTGTACTGCTGCTTCTCCTCTCCCCAGCTTTTATGCAGCTGAGAACAGAGGGAATGTGATAACTTATTAAAAAAAGGTATTTATAATGTTTATTTATATCTATACACACGTTTTGCCTTTCATTTCTATTTCAAACTCGAATATGTTGTTTTGCAAGATGAGGGTTTACATATACTTTCATCTTAAAGTATAGGGCTGTGCCTACTTTATCCACATGACAGATCTGCAATTTTGTTCATTTAGATTATGAGAATGATTTGTAAATGTCATTTTCATGTGTCATATGTTCAAGTTTTTCTCATTTATCTGTAGGCTCTATTTGATTGAAAATCGAATGTTTGCTAGGTCAATCAAATATGTTGAAAACGTCAACAGTATCTATGTGACACACGTTTATTTCTACATAGCTGTATAATGCTGACAATTGTTTCACAGTGCCTTGCAGTGAACATTAGCCATCCATGCTCACAATTTAATATTCCTATCTCAATTTTACTGAAGAGCTGATGTCCAGTGAAAGCCAGTTAACCTACCAGTATGGATTGTATAAGGAAAGAACTGGAGAAAGGCCAGACATGTGCAGGAACGTACAAACTCAATGCAGACAGTGACCTAGGTAGAAACTGAAACCAAAATCCAGTGCTGCAAGGAAAGGTAGTTATTACTAGTAATTCTTACAGTGTCTAGGATTAGAGCAAGTCAGTTTGTGTAATCCGCTGTAGTGGGACAATCTGAACTTTTTCAATGTACAGGAGTTATTTGACAAACAGAAGACCATCAAAATTATTTCAATTAAATGGGTTATATACAGTTGTGCTCATAAGTTTACATACCCTGGCAGAATTTGATTTCTTGGCCATTTTTCTGAGAATATGAATAACACAAAAACTTTTCTTTCACTCATGGTTAGTGTTTGGCTTAAGCCATTTTTTATCAGTCAACTGTGTTTACTCTTTTTAAATCACATTGACAACAGAAATGACCCTGATCAAAAGTTTACATACCCTGGTGATTTTGACCTGTTAGCATGCACATAAGTTGACACAAAGGGGTTTGAATGGCTATTAAAGTTAACCATCCTCACCTGTGATCTGTTTGCTTGTAATTAGTGTGTGTATAAAAGGTCAATGAGTTTCTGGACTCCTGACAGACCCTTGCATCTTTCATCCAGTGCTGCACTGACGTTTGTGGATTCTGAGTGATGGGGAAAGCAAAAGAATTGTCAAACGATCTGCGGGAAAAGATAGTTGAACTGTATAAAACAGGAAAGGGATTTAAAAAGATATCCAAGGAATTGAGAATACCAATCAGCAGTGTTCAAAATCTAATCAAGAAGTGGAAAATGAGGGGTTCTGTTGAAACCAAACCACAGTCAGGTAGACCAACTAAAATTTCAGCCACAACTGCCAGGAAAATTGTTCGGGATGCAAAGAAAATACCACAAATTACTTTAGATGAAATACAGGACTCTCTGAAAACATGTGGTGTGGCTGTGTCAAGATGCACAATAGGGAGGCACTTGAAGAAAGATGGGCTGCATGTTCGAGTCGCCAGAAGAAAGTCATTACTACGCAAATGCCACAAAGTATCCCGCTTACAATTCGCCAAACAGCACAAAGACCAGCCTCAAACCTTCTGGCACAAAGTCATTTGGAGTGATGAGACCAAAATGTAGCTTTTTGGCCACAACCATAAACGCTACATTTGGAGAGGAGTCAACAAGGCCTATAATCCTACTGTGAAACACGGAGGTGGATCGCTGATGTTTTGGGGATGTGTGAGCTACAAAGGCACAGGAAATTTTGGTCAGAATTGATGGCAAGATGAATGCAGTATGTTATCAAAAAATACTGGAGGAAAATTTGCATTCATCAGCCTGGAAGCTGCGCATGGGACGTACTTGGACATTCCAACATGACAATGATCCTAAACACAAGGCAAAGTTGACCTGTCATTGGCTACAGCAGAATAAAGTGAAGGTTCTGGAGTGGCCATCTCTGTCTCCTGACCTTAATATCATTGAGCCACTCTGGGGAGATCTCAAACGTGTAGTTCATGCAAGACGCCCAAAGAATTTACAGGAACTGGAGGCTTTTTGCCAGGAAGAATGGGCAGCTTTACCATCTGAGAAGATAAAGAGCCTCATCCACAAATACCACAAAAGTCTTCAAGCTGTCATTGATGCTTAAGGGGGCAATACACAATGTTAAGAACTGGGGTATGTAAACTTTTGATCAGGGTCATTTGGGTAGTTTCTGTTGTCATTATGATTTAAAAAGAGTAAACACAGTTGAGTGATAACAAATAGCTTCAGCCAAACACTAACCATGAGTGAAAAAAAGTTTTTGTGTTATCATTCATATTTTCTGAAAAATGGCCAAGAAATCATAAATTCTGCCAGGGTATGTAAACCTATGAGCACAGCTGTAATTATTGGGCAATTCTATTGTTTTATCCTGGTTAAGCAAGGAAATCCAGCACAGTGTCTAATGGGGGCTCCCCCATAGTGTGTAAATGTAAGATAGAAAAAAATCATTATTCCGTGGTTTATTCCCCCTTAATGGGTTGATTAAAAACCCACATGTGGGTGTCTTTACACCATCCAGTAACTGAAAGCAATGCTTGAGTATATTTACTCATAGTGTGTGACCAGTAATACCAACTGTGACAAAGCAGAGTAGACAGCCTTTCAACAGCTAAATCATTTATTGATGGAACCTGCTCAATGTTGCATCAGTGGCATATCCATATGTATGCCTTATACTATGCAGGGCCTTTTCTGGGTGGGACAAACTAAGCAATTTTCAATGTCTTCCAGTCTCTGATTTGGTCCTAACCTATTTTTTGCAGAGTATCAATAGTTGCCAGTGCTGGAATCCTCTGTTTTCCAGTACCCAAGATGGATCACTGGCTAGGGATTGGGTTATGCAGGGTAAGTGGGCAGAGCTTTGCACCAGGGAGAGGCCCTGAAAAAAAATAAAGGCCCATCGGGCTGAATGGGAAAAATAAATAGTGTCCCCCATCTACACTAAACCGCTTGGTGGCAGAATCTCCCACTGCGTGCTATTGTATTCTGACAGCCAGCCAGCACCCAGAACACCTATTGTCCTGCCGACTTTATTCTTCGATTTTAAAAAAGTAGGTGGTATGGGAAAGGTCATCCAAAGGTGGAATTTCAGCCAAAGTTCGAGCCATGTATCCACTAGCTCCAATTCACACCTAGAACACCAATAGGTAAAGTGCAAGAATTATACAAGGATTCTTCAAAAAGTTTCCGCACTTTATTTTAACTCTTTTTATTAAGAATATCAAAAACAAATTACATCACTTTTCTACATAGTCACCTTCCTTTGTGATGCATTTTTCCAAGTGTCGTACCTACTTTTTAATGCCATCAGCAAAACTCCTCCCGCCCTCACCATTTCCAACAAAAACATAAAAGTGGGGAAACCTTTTGAAGGCCCCGCGTTTTTGCTTTAGACCCCTCATTCTATTGAGACACCCAAACAAACTTTTAACGAACTTTTAGCATATGGGGTGCCACTTTGGCTCTGAGCCCAAATTTACCTAAAACTTACCCTTATACTCCTGGACAGGTTTATTAGGCAAGACTTGTGTGCAAACCTAATGCAGTAATATGCACAGCTCTTAGAAAAATGAAAAAGCACTGAATGCTGAAAGCAAGGGCACAGTACAGCAATCCTGCCTTGCTCCCTCCCACTTCAGAAAAAAGCAAAGTTTCATATTAACCCTCAATTATGCTAGGTTATTTAGGAAAATGCTGCAGTGTGGCATCAGCATATAGAGATGAACACTAGATATATATATATAAAAGCATAAGTTATCGCAACAGAATCAAGACATAATAAAGTAGAGCAATCCTTGATATGAACAATAAAAAAACATAAATTATAAAAAGAAAAAAAACAAACACATTAGTGAAGTACAGTAAAATTGTTTTCTAAAATCAAGCTACATGATCTGGTTGTCCTGTTTTTTTCATAAGATGCAACCTCGAAAAAGAGGTGCTGCAGAAGCTCAAAAAGGGTAACATGATATAGTCATATGACACTGGGAAGTGATTTGCTCTGCAAAACACTCAGTAGACATGACGCAAGTAAAGTACTATGCCATAAATTAGCCTGTGTTAGCAGAGGTAGTGTTGGAGAGCTGCTGGGGTCACTAGAGGTTTGAATGATTTGAATGCAGTGCCACCACTACAGCTCATTGTTATATCTGAACAGAGATTTAGCAGATAATGTATCAAGAATAGCGGCTGCTGAGCAATAGTGTAAATGGTAAAACGCATTAATTAGGCTAAATATTGCTACAATTGTAGAAAAGGTTTTCTTTGACTTAGTCCCGGTTCACACTGGGGCAACTTGTAAGGCGACTAAGCCGCCTGACAAGTCGCGCTCCATTCAGTGCAATGGAACCGTTCTAATCGGAGCAACTCAAGTCGCTCCGACTTAGAAAAAGGTTCCTGCACTACTTTGGGGGCGACTTGCATTGACTTCTATTAAAGAAGTTGCATGCAAGCCCCGGTGAAGTCGCACTGCATGGGGCGGCTTCAGAGTCGGGCGACTTTGAAGCCACCCCTGTGTGAACCCAGCCTTAGTGCAGTTATGCAGTCATTAAAAATATTACATACAGTATGTTTTAATGTCCAGTTGTGTATAAACTGTCTAAAGGTCTACTTTGTGTTACCTTTCCACAATCCCCTACACATCCAAGAACAGAGTGGGGGTAATACACCACAGGTAATATTACCATAGGGATCTGTTGTGTTGCACAATATTGTCATAGTAACATGGGCTGCAGACGTGTATAACATTGAGGGAACTCTGCTTGAATGTTAGTTCATTCTGTTAACAATAGTAGACCCTGTCTTAACATTTTACTGTGCCTCTAGAAGATGTTCCTTCATTTAGGGATTCGGGACAGACAGAAGATTTGAAATGCTTTTAAAGGCTCTGTTTGCTTTTGCAGGTCCAACCCTGCAACAAGCTATAGTTTACATTTCTGTTTAACAATCTGCAGATAATTGGACTAGGGCGATGAACACTTCACAGATCCTGTGTTTCACCAAACTTTAGTGGAACCCTTACAAGCAGGACTTTCCACCTTACTTTTCTGTGTTGATGCCCCATAACAAGTCATGACACAAATTTGCAGAATGGCTCTCATTTCTGTCTATATGCACAGAATCGTAAGGCTGAAGGTCTGGTCAGCTAAAGCTGTCTGTAAAATCTACACTTGTATGCCCTTTGAAGGAGGATGTAGTGAGGCACTAGACCAGTTTAAAAAGTTGTCATAGGAGGAAAGGTCCTTCTACCAAAGTGGAAGGCTCCAAAACCACCCCTTACTTTCAGCGCAAGGCTTCTAACACAAAGCCCATCAAGTTTTCTGCAAAGACTTCTCCACAATAAAGAGGTGTCCTCAGTCCTAAGAGTGGGGAAACATCTGTTACAATTTGCTTTCCTTTGGGTCACAAATGTCCTAATCATTTGGGTTCAATATGTGGTTTCAAAGGGGTACAAAATAGTTTCAAATTCTACCCCTTATCGTTTTCCTCTCTCAAACAAATCTAAATCTGCCCAAGGATAGTCAGATATACAGACTGCCCTGGACTATCTCTTATCGCATGGAGTGGTTGTAAGTAACTTTGCATTCAGAGGTTTTGCATATAATCTGCAAGGTCAGTTATTGGCACTAAGGAACAAGGAGAATACTTTGGCATTGGTAGACATTCAAGATGCCTACCTCCTATATTCCCATTTACCCATTTCATCAGCACTTTCTGCACTTTGCAGAAGAAGACAAACATTTCTAGTTTATTGCACTTAATAATAGATAAAAATTCAGCGCAACTGTATAAAATAATATAATAGAAAGCTGCTATGCACTAAAGGATCAATAAACCAAAAGTCCCAATAACAAATATATAACAAAAAGTGCAGCGCTATCAAATATGGATTATGAAGAAGATATCGAGGAGAGCAGTCCACAGGTGAAAATTATGGTGAAGCATGCACAAGATATAAACATTCAGTGCTCTTCAATGTGCTGGTAATCCTCCACCCAGTCTCATTAGCCTCTCACCTCACACTTAGCCCCTGTGTCACCAGACGGGCTAGTAAGACAAACTTTCTCCAAGGATATCACCAATATAGATCAAATCAGTATTCCTCTTCATCAGAAGATAAGGCTCACAGGTAACAGATCACAGGTCCATAAAGCGGGTCACAGGTCCATAGGAAAACAAAGGTCCGGACATAGTGCATTACCGCAATAAATTACTTTATTGAACATAGCATAAAATCATAAAAATTACCTTGTAAAGCACTATACAAGTGCATGTGATGAGCAGATTGTATTACACACAGCGGTCTCGACCGCAATGGATGGCGGGTGACGTCAGGCTGAGGAAGTCCCGTGCAGTGGGACGTAACGCGTGCGAAGGGGGAGGGGCCGGTGACGTCACCCGCCATCCATTGCGGTCGAGACCGCTGTGTGTAATACAATCTGCTCATCACATGCACTTGTATAGTGCTTTACAAGGTAATTTTTATGATTTTATGCTATGTTCAATAAAGTAATTTATTGCGGTAATGCACTATGTCCGGACCTTTGTTTTCCTATGGACCTGTGACCCGCTTTATGGACCTGTGATCTGTTACCTGTGAGCCTTATCTTCTGATGAAGAGGAATACTGATTTGATCTATATTGGTGATATCCTTGGAGAAAGTTTGTCTTACTAGCCCGTCTGGTGACACAGGGGCTAAGTGTGAGGTGAGAGGCTAATGAGACTGGGTGGAGGATTACCAGCACATTGAAGAGCACTGAATGTTTATATCTTGTGCATGCTTCACCATAATTTTCACCTGTGGACTGCTCTCCTCGATATCTTCTTCATAATCCATATTTGATAGCGCTGCACTTTTTGTTATATATTAGTTTATTGCACTGCCATTTTGGCTTATCCTTTGCACCCAGTATATTCACCAGAGTGCTTGCACCCCTACTTTCTCTTTTAAGGACTTGGGCATCCAGGTTACGGGGTAACTAGACCACCTTCTTCTGAAGACTTCATATCCTTCACAACTGTTTGCTATCCAGACTCTTTAGGTTTTTGGTTGTTGTTTGGTTCCTTTGTCTGGAATATCTAAACCTCATACTAGACATAGCCCAGACAAAAGGTTTTCTTCTGTCTCTAAGGTCTCATGCTGGACCTTAACCCCCTGGCGCTGGCCCTACGCAAACATGCGGCCTTTCGGTGCCTGGTATGTAGCGACAAGGGGCTGCATAGTTGCGTGATATTACTGCCAATTAGGCCTGTGCCGAGAGTGCTCGCACTGCCCTCTCTGCCCGCTGCTGGCACAGTTACCGTGGACTAACTGAAAGCTCCTTGCGATCAAGAGTTTTTCGGACCACGTGAACTCCATGACAGCCAATCACGGAAGTCACATGATCTTAAGCCGCGCCCCACCTCCTGGCGTCATAAACCCCTTAAAGAGCCAGGAGGCACCGGCGCTAAGAGGTAAAGATCCAAAACGCATCCCTCAGTGAAATTCTACATGAGATTCCTAGGCTTCATGGTTAGTTCATTTAAGGCTGTTCTGTTTGCTAAGTTCTACTCAAAGCCTGTTCAACACAACATTCTGTTGGCCTGGAACAAACACACTCTGGGGGAGATTTATTAAAACTGGAGCACTCTGAATGTAGTGCAGCTGTGCATGGTAGCCAATCAGCTTCTAACTTCAGCTTGTTCAAATAAGCTTTGACAATAAAACCTGTAAGCTGATTGGTTTCTGTGCAGAGCTGTACCAGATTTTACAGGCTGCAGTTTTAGTAAATCTCCCCCTCTGTCTCTTCACTTCCCTATGCTTCGCACCAGCCAAGGGAGGAACTTAGCTTAGTGGATTGTCAATCCAGCTTTGGAATTTGAGAGTCATTTCCCCACACTCCTGGAAGGTGAAAATAACAGAAGCCAGCCTCACAGGCTATGGAGGAGTGTTCCAATCTCTTACATCTCTTATGTTTCTGCCTTGTTTATTCTTTTTCCAAAAACGTTTGGCTTTACTTTCACTTTAAACCTTCGTTCAAGGTATCTTGCAGATCAGGCCCCCTTTTACCGCACCCTTTGCTATCTTGGCATCTCAATTTTTTAGTCTCTGCCCTGCAGAGTTAGTGGCTATCTCTTGTAAGGAGCTCTTTCTAATTCTTTACAAGAATAAAGTAGTCTTGCATCCACAACCATCTTTTCTGCCTAAGGTGCTACCAGCCTTTCCCCTTAATGAAGACATTGTCCTTCCTTCCTTATGTCCGGCTCCTAAATATCCTGGGGAAATTGTTCTCCATTATTTGGACATAGTCAAAGTCATCAGAGTTTACCAAAAAGTCACAGTCTGTATCCAAAAAATGGACTTTGTCCTGCCAACATGGTCTCGGAAGGGACATCCCCGCTTCCAAGCCAACTATTGCTAGATGGATAAGACAACTCAATGTAAGAGCTTAGGCTCTAAAGGATAAGGTACCTCCAGTATGGAAGAGTTGGAAGAGTCCACCAAATCAGTGGGGTTTCCTGTGCATTCCCACATCAAGCATTTGTTGCTCCGCTTTGTGAAGCCGTCACCTGGTCTTCAGTTCATACAGTATCTCACAAAAGTTAGTACACCCCTCACATTGTTGTAAATATTTTATTATATCTTTTCATGTGACAACACTGAAGAAGTTACACTTTGCTACAATGTAAAGTAGTGAGTGCACAACTTGTATAACAGTGTAAATTTGTTGTCCCCCTCAAAATAACTCAACAAACAGCCATTAATGACTAAACCGCTGGCAGCAAATTGAGTACACCCCTAAGTTAAAATGTCCAAATTGGGCCCAAAGTGTCAATATTTTGTGTGGCCACCATTTTTTTCCAGCACTGCCTTAACCCTCTTGGGCATGGAGTTCACCAGAGCTTCACAGGTTGCCACTGGAGTCCTCTACCACTCCACCATGATGACATCACGGAGCTGGTTGATGTTAGAGACCTTGCGCTCCTCCACCTTCCGTTTGAGGATGCTCCACAGAGTTTAGGTCTGGAAACATGCTTGGCCAGTCCATCTCCTTTACCCTCAGCTTCTTTAGCAAGGCAGTGGTCGTCTTGGGTGTGTCTTTGTGGTCGTTATCATGTTGGAATACTGCCCTGTTGCCCAGTCTCCGAAGGAAGGGGATCATGCTCTGCCGCAGTATGTCACAGTACATGTTGGCCTTCATGGTTTCCTCAATGAACTGTAGCTCCCCAGTGCCGGCAGCACTCATGCAGCCCCAGACTATGACAATCCCACCACCATGCTTGACTGTAGGAAAAACACACTTGTCTTTGTACTCCTCACCTGGTTGCCACCACACATGCTTAACACCATCTGAAACAAATATGTTTATTTTGGTCTCAGACCACAGCACATGGTTCCAGTAATCCACGTCCTTAGTCTGCTTGTCTTCAGCAAACTGTTTGTGGGCTTTCTTGTGCATCATATTTAGAAGAGGCTTCCTTCTGGGATGACAGTCATGCAGACCAATTTCATGCAGTGTGCGGCGTGTGGTCTGAGCACTGACAGGCTGAACCCCCCACCCCTTCTTTGGTCGACCATAGCGAGGTCTGTTCTGAGTGGATCCTGTCCTGTTAAACCACTGTATGGTCTTTGCCGCTGTGCTGCAGCTCAGTTAAAGGGTCCTGGCAATCTTTTTATAGCCTAGGCCATTTTTATGTAGAGCCACAATTCTTTTTTTCAGATACTCAGAGAGTTCTTTGACATGAAGTGCCATGTTGAACTTCCAGTGACCAGTGTGAGATTGATAACACCAAATTTACGTATCTGCTCCCCATTTACACCTGAGACCCTGTAACACTAATGAGTCACATGACACCAGGGAGGGAAAATGGCTAATTGGGCCCAATTTGGACATTTTCACTTAGGGGTGTACTTACTTTTGTTACCAACGGTTTAGACATTAATGGCTGTGTTGTTTTTTTGAGGGGACAGCAAATTTACACTTATACAAGCTGTACACTTATTCCTTTAATTGTAGCACAGTGTCATTTCTTCAGTGTTATCACATGAAAAGATGTAATAAAATATTTACAAAAATGTGATAGGTGTACTCACTTTTGTGAGATACTGTACATCTTTTTAACTTACAAGTTATATGAGGTTGATATCCAGGCCACCCTCCCCTCTGTTCCTGTGTTATTTTGCATTGCTTGCTAAAAAACTGCAGTCTCACAGAATGGGTTTGGGTTATAGGGGTTGGGTTATAGGGGTATGCCCCCCGCGTATCAAAAAACTTTGCCAATGTACAGTCACCTGAAGATGGTAACCTATTGAGGGTCTCTGACTAGCCATCCTGTTTTCTGTACTGTACTCCAAGATATATATATCACAGAGGATTAATTTATAAAACATACGGGACCTTTTTTCTACGATGCTTGGGAATTTTCAACATGTGAGTCGTTTCCATAATGGAAAACACTTTGGGCCTCAGGTGCCTGCTTTCAATCTTCTACCACAATAAAGAAGGTAGAACGAAGAGTATTTTTGGCTAATTTGGGTAACTGGATGTTTGTAGTTTTTGTTTAAAACTGGTTTAGTTTGTGTACATTGTTTTTTTTTTTTCAGCTATATACAGTATGTAACTGGTTTTATACAATCCTTTCTTTTTATGCACAACATAATATTGCATGTTCTTCAACAGGTATAAGGTAACCATTGTGTGCAGGTGTAACATATTTCAGAAACAAATATGTGAGATTCTTCAGATGGAACTGCTGCGCTCTAGTTTTGGGGAAGTTGGTCTTCCAACTAGTAATGCTAAATTCCAGGTTTTGTTTTTGTTTTTTAAAACCAAGTTATATTGGTCCAACTTGGAACAATGTAACTATACTGTTTCCATACCTGGCTGATCCCTATGGAAGTGGAAAATCACTGTAGTAATTGCTGCTAGTACAGTGATCTTCACTGTCTTCCAGGATCTGCGCCGAGTGGCTGCCCACCTGCATAGTAACTACAGGGGATAGCTGGCTTGGCACAGGCGCCATGTAGAGAAAACCTTTGCATTTTACAAAATGAATGCAATCTGGACGCAGTAGAGAGGTGGGGTGGTGATTTACACCTATCCACCTTGTCCAATCAGGGAATGCTTGCATTCATTGAGAAAAATGCAAGACGTTCTGTCTGAATGGCACCTGTGCCAAACAAGGGACCCCTTGTGTTTACTATGCAGCAAGGTAGCTGCTCGACATGGGACCAGAAAGATGGCATGGATCTCTCTGATAGGGATCTGCCAGGTGTGGAATGTGCATATTGACATAGTTCTAAGTTGGACCAATGTAATTGTGCAAGAACACTTAAGGGCCATACACACTATAAGATTTTCTAAAGACTTTTTCCTTCAGATTTACCTTTTCTATGTAGTGCAAGGGCCTGCCAGATTGCATACAAATTGAAAGTGTTTAGGTTTGACCTCATATTATATGGTTTTGGTAAATCTAAAGGAAAAAGTCTTCAGAAAATCTTATAGTGTGTATGGCCCATTACCTGGAGTTCAGATTTCATCTGTTCATCTTTGCAAAGAGTGATGCTGATGTCCCAAAACTAGTATGCCATCTAGGTGTCAAGAAATGGCAACTTCTCATGCAGTTATTTGCAATGTCATTGATTTCTTGTGATTATTCTGTGACAGACGGGAAGCATTCAGCTATATTCAAACCCAGAATTTAAAGAATTGAGTAAAACTTTTTTGATATTTTACTTCTGATCCAGGGTTGTCATAAAGGGTTATCATTAAGGGTTTTTCCAAAGCAACCTTTTAAATGTAACTTGTCCTAACCTGCACTGGAGTAGTGAGAGGTGGAATCTGATTGGTTGCTACTAACTACATCTTTGTATTCTCTTGGCCAGATTTTATAACATATATATTTCTGAAAATTCATTAGATGATTTTGAAATCATATTATGTTGTAACAGAACTTTGTATATCAAGGGTACTGGTTTGCCATCTATTTGATACCCCACACACGGTTTCTTTTTATACTTAATTTATAAAGCAAATACGTGTTCTTACTGGGAAAAAAAATCTATATGTATGCACAGCATATACCCACAGCAGTATCTCGGTTTCATCCTGTCTGTTGTCTCCTCAGAACTTGCAGTGGGCTCGAGACGTGTTGCTAGGCAGCAGTATCCCGTGGCAGCAGCTGAAGCACATGCCAGCACAGGGACTCTTCTACGAGAGGAACAAGACTAATTTCTTCAATGTAAGTTGTGTCCTGTGTAAAATAGGATGGTCAGAATAAAAATGGGTGTTCTGTTGAAAGAGTTAACTGGAGACATGAGTCATCTTCTGATTCATTCTTGTAGAATGGAGCTCAGGTTAGCTGAGTTGCAAGTTAATGAATAAAGGTCTGTTTTTATAAAAGCTAGAGGGAAGGCAGTGATAGTTGCAGTCCAAAAACAACCATTTGGATGCTTCCTTTCATATACAGGCGGTCCCCGGGTTACAAACAGGATAGGGTCTGTAGGTTTGTTCTTAAGTCAAATTTGTTTGTAAGTCGGAACAGGTATATTTTTTAGTTCCAGCCAAAAGAATAATTTTTAAGTTTTTTGGATAACATAGGGAAGGGGTAACACCCCTGTACCATTTTTTTGTTTTGCGGTCTGTACCCCTGTTCAGAAGATTTCACCTCCCTTTCTGTCCCTATGACAACTGGATTTTGAAAATGTTGGGTTGTTGTGGAAACAAAGATTGGTGATAAAGCTTCAGTAGAGACACCTTTTTCCCATGAGAACTCTTCCAGAAGTGAATTTCCCTTCCTAGGGGGAGATTTCTCCTCACTTCCTGTTGTCTCCCTCTGTTTGTAAGTAGGAGTCGTTTGTAAGTCAGATGTTTGTAACCCGGGGACCGACTGTACTAAGGTATGCTGCAAAATGACAAGCAGAATCTGATTATTAAAAATGGGTTTACTTGTGCGCTGCTATATTGTGTGCTATAAGGCAGGCCATACACGACGCAAATTTTGAATCATCTGTCAATCGATAAATGAAAGCGGTGCTCACGTACAGCATGCAAGTGTACCATCAATGAGATTCGAAAATCGTACCTCCAAACCCTATTATTTAATAGTATGGGAAGTGATGCAATGTTGTTTTTATTGTTGTCTGTCCGCCGCAATGTCGCAGTACCGCAAAAAAAATCGCAGGTCGCCGCCATTACGCGTTAAAAAAAAAACAACAAAAATGACAAAATTCTTTCCCTTTGTTAGTAAACGCGATACTTTGTTAGTATACTGGCCCTTAAAGGGTCCGAGGCAAACTATAACCCTGCCAGTTGTGTTTGAGCAGTTGCAGCAACAGTTTGTTTTTAAATAGTATACTAAATTCTAATATTAAATGTATTAAATGCATTCAGTTACCAGAATCCAGTTGGGGGAATTCAATTAAGTCCGAACAAGACTTATCTGGCAGTATGGCCTTTTTAAAAGTCCTGTGTCCGTTTCTAAAAACCCCGACGCTTGTTTCGGTAGCTTTACATGCAGCAGATTTTTCAAAGTGGCGCCATTACTGCACCAGATTAAAAATGAATTACCTTTAGTTCATAAATACCAAAGCTGGAGATAATCAAGACCAACTCTAATTTGGCGTACAAAGATAGGCTAGAGTACGCTGTGAAGCAGGGTAACATATTTTCCACCGCTACCTCCTCTGCAGCCAACAGCCTTCTAGCAACCAATGATACTGACAGTGAGGGGAGCCTGATAGGGACACTAGTTCCCCTTCCAGTCGGCACGCTCCTTTTGATTGACAACAGGCAGATCCTATACCCATTAGCAGCCTGTGGAATGTTTATGCATTCGCCAACTGCCTACTGTCTATCACAAGGGGAGTGGACCTAATGGAGAACTACGGTCTATGATTTCCGAATACCTATTAGGCTTTGTCCACAGACTCCACACATCTTCAGATCTACTCAGCTGCTGCCCTGTTTGTGTGACAGTTGCGGCAGTGGGAGCAATCTCAGCTGCACTGAAGATGAAGTGTCTGTATGGACACTTTGGTCCTATTGCACCCCAGCAGACAGTGCACGCCCCAAAACCATGTGCTGCTTTACAACAGGTACATGAATCAGTCGTCTGCACTGACATTTGTCATTCGGAGGCGATATTAAATTCATAGACACTCTTTGAGTTTCCCTGACTATCTTTTGCAATAGCAGCCCTGAAGTAAATATAACCCCTAAGCAAATGATTTTTAGTTTTCTAAAGCACATGTATAATAAGCAATTGCCATTTTAAAAAAATATATAAAATACTAGTTTTTACCTTTTTTTGTTGTTGTTTTTTTTTTTTTATTTCAGTGCTGCTGTTCCCTTTCAACCCATTTGCAGCCACTCCCTGTCTATTTTTACTCCAGTGATGGCTGCAAGGTATTTATTGGGGCAACTTTCTTACTGTGCCGTGCCGTGCCGTACCTTATACTAATACTCTACTAGTGTGTGGTAGCGACGGAAACAGCCCCTGATGCAGAGACCGGGTTGGCCAGGACAGGAGGGACAAAAAATAGTGGGTGTCATGCCTATATCCGAGTTTTCCACAGACAGAACATCTTCCTTGGGGTGCTCTTTGGGTAATGAGTACCAGGGAGGACATATGGAAAATGCCTCTCATGCAGCCGGTTCACTGCATCTGGATTGTAAATTTGGGCCACAGCACCTTCTGGATACAGAAGGGCTGTGATGATCTTTTCCTGGAATTTTAGGAAAGATTCACTTCTTCCTGACGCTTTGTATAGCACACAAGCGTTCAGCAGAGCCAATTGGAATAAGTATACAGACACTTTCTTGTACCAGCATCTGGCCTTACAAGCAATTTAGTACCACGCCATCATCTGGTCATTGAAGTCCACCCCTCCCATGTTAAGGTTGTATTCGTGGACACAGAGTGACTTCTCAACAACACCAGTTGCCGTTGCAATTTGGACGGTCATATCTGTGTGAATGGAGGACAGAACAAAAACATTCTGTGTGTCTCTCCACTTCACTGCAAGCAATTTTTTACACTTCCAGCAGGCTCTCTCCCCCCCGTCTAAGTCGGTAATCTACAAGCCGTTGGGGGTAGCCCCGGCGATTAGGTTGCACGGTGTCACATGCGCCTATTCCAGAATCAAAAAGGTGACTAAAAAGTGGCACGCTTGTGTTATAATAGCCCTTTCTGAATAAGGGTGACACCAAGTCCCAAACAATCTTGCCGCTGCTCCTCGTGTAGTCTGGGCAGTTAGGGGGCTCCACATTGCTATTCCCTCGTAGATCTGGAAACTATATGTATAGCCTGTTGCCCACAGAGCTTATACATCTTGACCACAAATCTGGCACGCTTGCTGGGGAGAAACTGCTTTAAAGCAAGGCGGTCAGAAAATGTAATCAGGGATTCATCAATGCAGACAGCTTTTTGGGGCATATACAAGGCTGCAAACTTTTGGTTGAATTGATTTACGAGGGGCCAAATTTTGGGGAGCCGGCCATATCCAGGGTCACCCCGAAGACAACAGAGTTCATTGTCACTGAAGTGTATGAACCGCAAGATTTGCTGTTATCTAGTCCTGGCCATGGCAGCAGAGAACACGGGCATATGATGAATTGGGTAGTGGACCAATATGACCGCAAATCACTCTTTTTAGTAATGCTCATGAGGAGGGATAGGCCCAGAAAGGTTTTAAATTTGGAAACAGTGATACGTTTCCATGCAAATTCTCTGGCAAGGGTCAAATTTGGATTTGCGGCAATGAATTGATCGGCATATAAATTGCTTTGGTCCATAATAGATCTGTACAGATCTTCCATGAAAAACATCTCATAAAAACCAAGGGGGGTAAAATCGGCTGTTTCCACCTGAATTCCAGGTTGGCCAGTGAATGAGGGAAGTGCGGGCGCTGCAGAAGTGGTGGGCTCCCAATCAGGATTTGCAAGTGGATCAGAAAGGACACTATGGGCTCTACGGGCCTGTCTTCAAATGATTGGTGGCTGCGGGGACACTACTTGTGCTAGCCACCACACCAGCTTGAGCTACAGTTATGGGACTCGCCACAACACCAAGTTTTACTGTAGTGCTGGTTTGACTATGACCAGGATGTACTAGGCCGCTGGTGCTTGTCAGTTCACGGCTAAGCGGCGCTAGTAACGACAATCTGCTGCATACGAGCACCCTGCGATTGTTGCACCTCAGCAACAGAAGAACGGGTTCAGGGACCACTACTCTATCGTCAGAGCTATCTGTCAGGGTGCCGCTCCTGTCTACGGGTTCGAATACTGAGCCTGATTCTGACAGTGAGGCTTCCCCATTGCTCTCATCTGTCACGCTCAGCATTGTGTAGGCCTCTTCACTAGTGTACCTCTATCTGGACATTTTGGCTAATAAATTTATAGGTACCTAGTGTAACTCACAGGTAAAAAAGTACCTGGTTATCAAGAACTGTTTGAACCGCTACCAAAAAATGTACCTGCTAGTGCTAGAAGAGATCAGGCCTGACTCTGCTAATGCTGCGGTTTAGTGTGCTGTGTATTGGAAGTGACAGTAATCTGCTGATACTGCACTTCTTGGGGGATGGGCGGAGGGGCTAAACGCAGGTGCTGGCAGGTGTCAGGGCTTATTCTGCTAAAGCTGCGTTTTGGGAAATCTATACTAAATTATTGAGGACGCCAGTATAGTTTTGATCTGATCAAAGATATTGCTTTTTTCAGACACTATACTAGTAATGGAGGTGTTTAGTGTGTGTCACTGACAATCAAAGGGTTAAAAATTATTACTAAATATGCGGGGGGCAATCTGACGCTGTCCTGGATTGACGCTTACTAACGTTAACGCTAACTGATGTCACCTGTGACACTAATACAGTGATCAGAAAAAAGATCTGTACACTATAATAGTGACACTGTGACAGGGCAATGAAGGGGTTAAATGGGGGTGATCAGGGGGTTAAATCTTTATTTGGGGATGTATGGCGGGTACCCTAAACCTATCTGGGACAGACACTAACTACCACAAACTGCCTCTCAAACTAACTGAAGTCACAAGTGACACTAATACAGTGATCAGTAAATTATCTGTATACTGTATATAGTGACACTGTAACTGGGGAGGAGATCAGGGAGTTAAATATGTGCCTATGTGTACTGGTGTCAGTAGTGCTTCTGCACTCACTTTCTGATGCTTTCTTCTCTCACGCTGGAACCGAAAAGGGTTCCAGAAGAGAAGATTGCATAATTTCCTGTGCCTGTGTTTACATTACACAGGCACAGGACGTTCTCCAATTGGTCAGAACCGATCACCAGGTCCAGGCCAAAAATCATTGGTCTGGACCTGATGTAAAACTGCGGAGGGTCGTCAGGAACTCGTAAATTCAATATTTTCCTCAAATATCTACAAACAATACCCCATAATGACTACGTGAAAGAAGTTTGTTTGAAATGTTTGCAAATTTATTAAAAATAAAAACCTAAAACAAAATACCATGTACATAAGTATTCACAGCCTTTGCTCAATACTTTGTTGAAGCATCTTTGGCACCAATTACAGCCTCAAGTCTTTTTGAGTATGATGCTACAAGCTTGGCACACCTATTTTTTTGGCAGTTTCTCCCATTCTTCTTTGCAGGACCTGTGTCGGTGCACAGCCTCTTTCAGATCTCTCCAGAGATGTTTAATTGGGTTCAAGTCTGGGCTCTGACTGGACCTCTCAAGGACATTCACAGAGTTGTCCCGTAGCCACTCCTTTGTTATCTTGGCAGTGTGCTTAGGGTCGTTGTCCTGTTGGAAGATGAACCTTCGCCCCAGTCTGAGGTCCAAAGCGCCCTGGAGCAGATTTTCATCAGGGATGTCTCTGTACATTGCTGCATTCATCTTTCCCTCGATCCTGACTAGTCTCCCAGTTCCTGCTATTGAAAAATATCTCCCAGCTTGATGCTGCCACCACCATGCCTTTGTGGCGGGATGGTATTGCCCAGGTAATGAGTGGTGCCTGGTTTCCTCCAGACATGACACTTGCCATTCAGGCCAAAGAGTTCAATCTTTGTTTCATCAAACCAGAGAATTTTGTTTCTCATGGTCTGAGAGTCCTTCAGGTGCCAAGAAGAAACTCCTCCAGGCGAGCTGTCATGTGCCTTTTACTGAGCAGTAGCCTCCGTGTGATCACTCTACCATACATGCCTGATTAGTGGAGTGCTGCAGAGATGGTTGTTCTTCTGGAAGGTTCTCCTCTCTCCACAGAGAAACGCCTGACTAAGGTCCTTCTCCCCTGAACGCTCATTTTGGCCGGGTGGCTCACTCTAGGAAGAGTCCTGGTGGTTCCAAACTTCTTCCAATTTATGGATGATGGAGGTCACTGTGCTCACTGGGACCTTCAATGCTGCAGAATGTTTTTTGTACCCTTCCCCATATCTGTGCCTCAATACAATCCTGTCTCGGAGGTCTACAGACAAATCCTTGGACTTCGTGGCCTGGTTTGTGCTTTGACATGCACTGTTAACTGTTAGACCCTATATAGACAGGTGTGTGCCTTTCCAAATTGTGTCCAATCAACTGAAGTGGGAAGTGACTGTTCTTGGGTGATACACAGAGATGAACCAAATCCGCCTTAAAGAGGAAGTAAACCCTCCTCTACAACTTGTACCTATAGGTAAGCCTATGATAAGGCTTACCTATAGGTACTGTAAATATCTCCTAAACATGTACCGTTTAGGAGATATTTACCTTACATGTCGCCAGTGACGTCACTGGCGCATGCGCTCTGAAGGAACGGCCAATCGTGCCGTTCCTTCAGAGCCCCGTGCCATGACTGTCGGCTCTAGCGCGTGTGCGCGGGAGTGACGTCACCGCGGCTCCGGCCAATCAGATGGCCGGATGCCGCGATCCCGGAAGACGGGCGACTAGACATGTCGCCCGTCATAGAGGTGAGTGAGCGGCACGGCGGGGGCTCGTTCTGAGGTAAGTATTGCATAATGAGCTAATATGCGATGCATACTAGCTCATTATGTCTTTCTTTTGCAGGGTGTAAAAAAAAAAAAAAAAAACTCAAACGAGTTTACAACCTCTTTAATACGTTGTACCTGTTTATCTGCAGCCATATATTCTCAACAGATTTCCAAAACACACATTTTACACAACATCTCTGAGTAGCAGATGGTGGAGGGGATCTGACATTACACATACTCCAGAGCTAGAACACAGAGCTCCCTAAAATATTGATTGGAGGGAAAGGGCACACCTCTTTCCCAACAGGCTTATAGACAAAAAACATAGAGCTGAGTCACATGCTGTGTGCTGGAGGGGGGGCTGAGATGTGTGCTTAGAGTTCTATCAGTGACTCATGCAGATGTAAGAGGGATCAGAATAACACCAGACGAGGTGCTTTGAATTCAGGCTACAAACTAGAGGGATGTGCTTTGTTTACTTTTCATGTCTGAAGTTTACAAACACTTTGACCACCTGCGGAACGCTCACAGTAAATATACTGCGAGTGGGCGGGAGGTATGAGCACAGTCATGTACAGGGTCACTGGCCGCCTTCTACGTGATTGTAGACAGCACAAGTTTGGCAGCAGATTTCAGCCAATAATTTTCATGCACTGTGTTCTGTATTTACAAAAACACAGAACTCTGTGTACAGGAAACAGTGATCCGGCTGAGAAAAAGCAGCCAGATCAGAAAGTAAAAGCAGCACCTATACACACATATTGCACATTTTTAGGCACACAGTTAACCCCGTATTTGCCCCTAGATGACCTCTAACCAGCCAGTGTCTTTAGCCCACTGTACAGTATTATCACTGATCACTGTATTAGTGTCACTAGCAATGTCAATGTCCGTAAGTGACCCTTTCAGATCGTGTCTGTAAGGCCCCTTTCACACTTGTATGACTTGTCCGGCGACTTTAGGACTGCAAAGTCGCATGACAAGTCGTACCTCATGATTTCCAATGAGTACCATTCATATCTGTGCGACTTCAGGGTAGTCCCTGCACTACTTTGGTCTGACTTTGATGCGACTTGAGGTCCATAGACCTCAAGATTACACAGGCATTGCTTCAAGTCATGTGGCAAAGTCGCTTCAAAGTTGCATGACTTTCAGGTCATACAAATGTGAAAGGGGCCTTAGTGCCAGATTGTCTGCCACCCTATCTCAGTCCAACTATAAGTCGCTGATCATCGCCATTACAGTATGTGTCTATAGCTGTGTAAATTCCAGTATATATACACCATTGTTTGTAGACGCTATAACTTTCGCGCAAACCAATTATTATACACTTATTGGGATTTTTTTTTTTTTTTTTAACCAGAGACATGTAGCAGAATACATATTTGATTTTTTTAATTGTATGTTATTTAACAGAAAGGAGAAAATGTTGTTGTTGTTGTTCATTTCAATTTTTTTGGTCTTTTTTGTTTATATAATAAAAATTCCAGTGGTGATCAAATAACACCAGAAGAAAGCTCTTCTTGTGTGAAAAAAATGATATAAATGTAATTTACGTACAGTGTTGCATGACCGCGCAATTGCCAGTTAAAGTAGCACAGTGTTGAATAGCAAAAAATGCCCTTGTCATTAGGCGGGTAAAACCTTCCAGAGATCAAGTGGTTTAAGTGGTTGTAAACCTCAGACATGAAATATGAACAAAGCATATCCCTCTATAGTGTGTGTCCAGAGCACTGTGTTATTTCTTTATGCTGCCTCTTTCCTCTACTATCAGCATGAATCACTTTTGACAAGTTTCCTGACACCAAGAGAAAAAGGTGACATGGGAAGTATTTCCAGCACATAATTTGTAATCAAGAGCCTTTGCTCTGTTCCTGTGTGCTGTGTGAAGGGGGGGGGGTCCCTCCCCTCCAGTCAGCTTCACTGATTCACTGAACTCTGCAGAGTGTAACTTCAGTTTATATGGATGAGACAAACCATTTAAAACTGTCAGCTTTTATTCATTCATTTAAAACCTTTATCCCAAAAAGAAAAAAAAATGTTTGCTGCAAATCATTATAAAGTGTGAACTGAAGTTTGGCTTCAATGTGTTAGTGTATTTAAATCTGCTAGTACATTTACCACTTTCCCCCAGACTGCCACTGCTGCTGTCTGCTGTGTACCCTGTTCTACGGGAGGTGTGTTACTGGCCAAATAACCAGGTGAACACGGGGGGGGAGGTTGAAAAAGAAAAAGAATTTTTGCAGCCACCACATCTAATATTTGATAAGCTGCAAAATATACAATTTTCGGTTCTGGGTCTAATACCACTTTAATTGCCCTCATTATTTTTTTTTTATGTTTTAGTATTTACCTTATGAAATGTTGTAGTGTAACTTCCTTGACTATGTTTGCTTGCCAAATCCTATTACTGTACATATACTAACTTGTAGAGTGTCCCTCTAGTGGCCCTCTTTGTGTTACTGCAATTGCTCAGCATCCTTGATTCACAAGTGAAAATATTGGTATCCACATGGAGAGGGTATTTTTTAGTTGATTAGATCTGATGATAAACTAACAGTGTAATACAGTATGGCTATGTAGTAAAACAATCCTGACAAGCAAATGCATTTATATAATTACATATTCACAGTGTATATATATATATATATATATATATATATATACACGCAGTATCTCACAAATTGAGTACACCCCTCACATTTTTGAAAATATTTTATTATATCTTTTATTGTGACAACACTGAAGAAATGACACTTTGCTACAATATAAAGTAGTGAGTGTACAGCTTGTATAACAGTGTAAATTTGCTGTCCCCTCAAAATAATTCAACACACAGTCATTAATGTCTAAACCACTGGCAACAAAAGTGAGTACACCCCTAAGTGAAAATTTCCAAATTAGGCCCAATTAGCCATTTCTCTTTTGTTCATCAACGGACACAGCGCTCCATAAATCATAACTAGTGGGTTATATTGCAGTGACTATGCAGTAGGACTATGCAGAACAAAAAACACCTGGGTACGCCCATGGGCCATCCTCAGCGGGTATATAACCCCCTTCTCTGCTCTAAGTAACCAGTTTTAATCTGTCTAGTCAGGAGTAAGGACCTGGGCTCCCGACTGGGATTTCTGGTCCTAGCAATTTTCTCCTTCCTTACATCTTTTTTATTTTTTTCTCTCGGGAGATCTACAGTCAACTGCTGGGCTGGGCGACGGGCTGGAAAATCTAGATCCAGTGGTCCTCCCAGCCCAGCCAGCGAGCATGTGCAGACTGCAGCTACGCGCTAGGTCAGCCGCGACATAGCCTCATGGACAGAGGCTGACCCGTGAGTTAAACCTTCCGCAGTGTTGCATACAACCGGGCTTGGGTCTGAGTCATAGCGGTCCCTTGGCCTACAGCTCCCCTACTTTGGTGGCGAGGAGTTCTGTCTGGAGTGTTACCCTCACCATGGAAGGGTAAGTACAGCCGCCCTCTCCCCTTTTAGTGGTTTTCTTTGGGGTGGACGCGGGTAACCTCCAGGGACGGTCAGGCCTGCCTGCAGGTTTCTTCCTCCCATCCTTAAATCCCTCAATGAGCTGGGCTTTCCCCACTCCCATTCCCACTTGTCTGGACCTAGAGTCTGGTGGGGGTCTCTGGGCAGAGAATGCAGCAGAGACTCCTGGGGTCTCTCCTACTTTCCCCACTCTGTAAAGGTCCTGGGATAGTGTGTGTCCTGCCCTAATAGTCTGGAGGGGTCCCAGTGTAGGAGACCCCTAGGTGCATGCCCTGCTGTTTGCAGTGTAGGTATAGTGCAGGGGGGGTCACAGTGCAGAGACCTGTGCAGAGTGCACTGCAGTGTCTCCCCTAAACGTGTGTCCTACCTTCAGGGGGGGTCCCCTTGCAGAGGGTGCAGCATTGCAGAGGGTGCAGGAATGATCCAGCATGCTTCAGTGTTTGGAGCTGATGGTGGCCATTTTCCCTTAGTCTGGCTCGTCTCCGGTTGGCAGCCATGTTTGTTTAGCCAGATGATGTCACAGGGGCCATTTTCCCATAGTCTGGGAGATGCTGGAGACAGCAGAAGCCTCGTGGATACCAAAGCTCCTCCTCTTCCTCCTTAATTTCCTCTCCTGTGCCCAGGACATATGAACAGGGATAGCATCCATGATGATGCTGGGTTTGAATTCTCGGTGCTCCGCCGGTTGGTAGGGTGAGTCTTTTGGGTCCCTGTTATCTCTCTCTCTGCTAATAGGTACCCTGAGCCTTGGGGGGATCCTTTTAGTGGTGCGAAAATATATTTCTCTGTCGCTCATTGACAGACGCAGTCCTCTTTGATTAATATCAAATTGGGTTATACTGCCCTCTACAGGAGTAGGCCTTGGGGGGGATCCTTTTAGTGGTGCGAAAATATATTTTTTGTACTGCAAGGTCTTCCTTTCCTTATGGAGCCTCAGGATCACATCTCCCCTCTGATCCCTTCATGAAGGTGGCAGGTCCCTCGGAACCCCAGCTTCCCATGGTTGCACTGACGGCGGTCCTGCAATCCTTAGTGTCTCGGGTGGAAGTGGCGTGTGGGGAAAGGCCCAGAAGGAAGCGTCCCCCGCAAAGTTGTCTCTGACTTGCATTTGAATGAGGACATTGTTTTGCCTTCCTTGTTTGCCAAGCTGGCTCATCCCAAGGAATTTTCTTTGCATACCTTGGATGTGGTTTGTGCGATTAGAGTGTATCTGGCAGCTACTGAGTCTTTTCGGAGGCCAGACTCACTTTTTGTGGTTATGGACAGACCAAGAAAAGGGCTGGCCGATTCTTCGGCTACCATCTCCAGATTGATTAGACCAGGGGTGTCAAACCCAATTTCACCGAGGGCCGCATCAGCATTATGGTTGCCCTCAAAGGGCCGGTTGTATCTGTAAGACTAGATGTCCAGAGCACCTCACCTTACATCAGATGTCAAGAGCCCCCACTATCAGAAGTGAAAAGTCCCCCACCCTCCCTTACATCACAGTGCACCCTCTTTATCTTGTGCTGCTTCCTGGAAGAAGCTGGGAATGGAGCTGGGAAGCAGAAAGTGCAAGGTCTGGAGGAGAACCAGAGGAGGGCTAGAGTTTGCTGAATGCTGAGACCAGGGGAGGTAGAGATGAGGTGGTGCTGCAGCTGAACAGAGAGGTACATCTGTATGAGGAGTTCTGTTCTCCTCTCTGCTGCCGACTGCTGAGACAAGGTAGGAACAGAGATGAGGGGGTAGCTGCAGGAGAGGTGCGAGGGCCACATGAAATGGCCTGGAGGGCCGCATTCGGCCCGCGGGCCTTGTGTTTGACACACGTGACAGATGGTGACTCAGGCCTATTCGATTAAAGGTCAGGTTCCACCTTTCCCTGTCACAGCGCATTCTACTCGGGTGCTGAGTGCTTCTTGGGCCTTCTGTCATCATGCTTCAATATCGCAAGTTTGCAAGGCAGTCAACTTGGTCGTCCGTGCATGCCTTCACGAAATTCTATAAGGTACTTTGGCATCTGCAGATGCTCCTTTTGGTCGCAAAGTTTTGCAGGCTGCTGTTTAAGGGGGGCTGTTCCTTCTTGAGGGGTGTTTTTTCTTTATTTTTCAGACCGGTTAAGGCTCTTGTGTCCTGGTTAAGGTCTCTTATGTTTACCCCACCCATCATTTTCCTTTGGGCGCTGCTTTTGGACATCCCACTAGTTATGATTTATGGAGCGCTGTGTCCTTCGATGAACAAAAGAGAAAATGGGATTTTTGTACCGTAAATTCCCATTCATTGACGGACACAGCATCCACCCCTCTATGGAGTTCTGATACTTCTAATACTGCTTGCTACTAAACTGATTACCTAAAGCAGATAGGGGGGTTATATACCAGCTGAGGACAGCCCATGGGCGTAGCCAGGTGTTTTTTGTTCCGGCAAGTCCTACTCCTGGCAATATAACCCACTAGTTATGATTTATGGATCGCTGTGTCCGTCGATGAACTCAGAGAAATTGATTTTACGATAAGTAAAAAATCAAATTTTTCCCTCCCCGGTGTCATGTGATTCGTTAGTGTTACAAGGTCTCAGGTGTGAATGGGAGCAGGTGTGTTAAATCTCTCGTTATTACTCTCACTCTCTCATACTGGTCCCTGGAAGTTCAACATGACACCTCATAGCAAAGAACTCTCTGAGGACCTGAAAAAAGAATTGTTGCTCTACATAAATATGGCCTAGGCAATAAGAAGATTGCCAAGACCATGAAACTGAGCTGCAACACGTTGGACAAGACCATACAGCGGTTCAACAGGACAGGCTCTACTCAGAACATGCCTCACCATGGTCAACCAAAGAAGTTGAGTGCACGTGCTCAGCATCATATCCAGAAGTTGTCTTTGGAAAATAGACTTATGAGTGCTGCCAGCATTGCTGCAGAGGTTGAAGGGGTGGGGGTCAGCCTGTCAGTGCTCAGACCATACGCCGCACACTGCATCAAATTGGTCTGCATGGCTGTCGTCCCAGAAGGAAGCCTCTTCTAAAGATGATGCACAAGAAAGCACGCAAACAGTTTACTAAAAACAAGCAGACTAAGGACATGGATTAGTGGAATCATGTCCTGTGGTCTGATGCAAACAAGATAAACTTATTTGGTTCAGATGGTGTCAAACGTGTGTGGTGGCAACCAGATGAGGAGTACAAAGACAAGTGTGTCTTGCCTACAGTCTAGCATGGTGGTGGGAGTGTTATGGTCTGGGCCTGCATGAGTGCTGCCGGCACTGGGGAGCTACAATCCATTGAGGGAACAATGAATACCAACATGTACTGTGACATACTGAAGCAGAGCATGATCCCCTCCCTTCAGAGACTGGGCCGTAGGGCAGTATTCCAACATGATAACGACCCCAAACATACCTCCAAGATGACCACTGCCTTGCTAAAGAAGCTGGGGGTAAGGTGATGGACTGGCCAAGCATGTTTTCAGACCTAAACCCTATTGAGCATCTGTTGGGCATGCTCAAACGGAAGGTGGAGGAGAGCAAGGTCTCTAACATCCACCAGCTCTGTGATGTCGTCACGGAGGAGTGGTAGAGGACTCCATGGGCAACCTGTGAAGCTCTGGTGAACTCCATTCTCAAAAGGTAGTGCTGGAAAATACTGGTGGCCACTCAAAATATTGACACTTTGGACATCTTCACTTAGGGGTTGTGAGGGATTAGCTCGGTAGCAGGTGTGGATGACCCCTTTGGGGGGGTTCGTTACACAGGGAGATAGCCGAGGAGTGGTTGAAAAGAACAGTTTATGGTTTATTCTTCCAATTTCTTCAAACAAGTGCATGCAGCAAAAACATAAAAAAATCAAAATAAAACACAAAATAAATCCTGGCCGCTGTTGGCGTCTACCTTCTCACACACAGGAACCTACCTAAGGAGTCTTCCCAACCTACTGTTGGGCAGACACTGCTGATCCTACAGCAGACACTCAAATGTCTATTTGTGTTTTCTTTACACAGAAAAAGTTCAACACCTCACCTTTAGAAGTCTCTCATCTGACTGCTCTCCCCAGCTCACACAGCCTCAGGAGGCAGCAATCAATAGACTTCCTTTGGACAAATTATAGAGGCCTTAATTGCCTCATTCTGAACAGCTGAAAGTTTTTTCAATTTCCGTACACCTTCCTGCCTACCTCTGCAGCCGACACCTGATAGTGGTCTAAACCAAGCAGAAAGGTATCTCCCGTCTGTGACAACACCCATAGATTTACCTGACTTCCTGTCACAGGGTGTACTCAATTTTGTTGCCAGCGGTTTAGACATTAATGACTGTGTGTTGAATTATTTTGAGGGGACAGCAAATTTACACTGTTATACAAGCTGTACACTCACTACTTTAAATTGTAGCAAAGTGTCATTTCTTTAGTGTTGTCACATGAAAAGGTATAATAAAATGTTTACAAAAATGTGAGGGGTGTACTCGCTTTTGTGAGATACTGTATATAATTACAAATATAATACAGAAACAAAGTATACCTTCTTTAGCACAGATTCAAGTGATTGTTTACAATAAACTGATTAGAAACATTTAAAAATATCTATAGTTTTACTAAGAGGACACAGCAGGTTGATTGTTTTTCTGTGCCAATACCAAAACTTTAGATTAATAATAAATATTGGAATGTATGCTGTAGTGTTGAGGTTGAACAAGACTTTTCAAAAAGTGGCTGAAATGTTAAAGGAGATGAATAAAGTCGGATGAGTTGGTAAGGGAAAGGTGTGTGTGTGTGTATATATATATATTTACCTTCAGGGCCTATAATGCGTTGCTGTAAAGTTATGGTAAAATTCTTGGTTTACCACATTACAAATACTGTACTTTAACACATGGACATACAGTTTGTGCATTGTGTTGCAGTATGTCATTCTGATTGGCACCTTAATACATATATACTGTAGTCAATGCAAACCTTAACAATGAACTAATTTTATGTGCTGCCTGTTGGTCTGTTACATATACAGTTGGAAGCATTTTATTATATCTGTTCAATATGTGCAAAAAATACCTGTTGGTCATTTCAGAAATTCACAGCTGTCTTGTGTCCAATGCCCACTTCCTGTCTTTTCTCAAGGAGGGTAATTATTTCGTATCTTGTGACTACAAAATGATTAGCCTTTATGTTATGGAGAGGGGGAGTGATTGAGTGGCAAAAGAAAACTGGACAGTCCACAAAAATGCTTAGTGTTGTCCACAACAGGGTTCAGGAGTGCATTTCTGGCAAGTTAGGATGGACTTTTCTGTACTTGCAGGATCTTTAAGAGGATAAAACATGGGGAAATGTGCATGTATCTCAGCAATGTACTGTATATGTTTTTTGCCTTGACATGCCCTTAAAGAAATATTGATACAGACACATTTTTAGCTGTGCTGCAGTGCATTAACAGGCCATTTAAAATGATCGGGCTACCTTAGCACAAAGCATGTCATTGCTTATAAAGACTATTTGAAACAGCCCTTAGTGATAACTACATGTCATAACTATTGACAGACATATAGGAAGGTTAAGTTATTTGCAAGTCTTGGCTTTACTGTAAAAGTACAGCTTGGCCCCTCTATATCCTGTCTTCCAATACCTGCTATTGGTTGGTGAAGCTGCACATCTCATTACAGAACAAGTGGTAGGGCAGAGGGAGGAAAGATGAAGCTAAGCTATTACAGAAATACGTTAAAGGGTCATGCACATAGACTATTTTAGGCATTTTTTATGCCTAGCATGTATCTCCATAGTTGGTGACAGTGGAAGCATAGCCCCCATAGTTGGTGACAGTGGGAGAAATGACAGTGGAAGCCTAGCCCCCATAGTTGGTGACAGTGGGAGGCATAGTCCCCACAGTTGGTGTCAGTGGGAGGCATAGTCCCCACAGTTGGTGTCAGTGGGAGGCATAGTCCCCACAGTTGGTGTCAGTGGGAGGCATAGTCCCCACAGTTGGTGTCAGTGGGAGGCATAGTCCCCACAGTTGGTGTCAGTGGGAGGCATAGTCCCCACAGTTGGTGTCAGTGGGAGGCATAGTCCCCACAGTTGGTGTCAGTGGGAGGCATAGTCCCCACAGTTGGTGTCAGTGGGAGGCATAGTCCCCACAGTTGGTGTCAGTGGGAGCCATAGTCCCCACAGTTGGTGTCAGTGGGAGCCATAGTCCCCACAGTTGGTGTAAGTGGGAGCCATAGTCCCCACAGTTGGTGTAAGTGGGAGCCATAGTCCCCACAGTTGGTGTCAGTGGGAGCCATAGTCCCCACAGTTGGTGTCAGTGGGAGCCATAGTCCCCACAGTTGGTGTCAGTGGGAGCCATAGTCCCCACAGTTGGTGTCAGTGGGAGGCATAGTCCCCACAGTTGGTGTCAGTGGGAGCCATAGTCCCCACAGTTGGTGTCAGTGGGAGCCATAGTCCCCACAGTTGGTTTCAGTGGGAGCCATAGTCCCCACAGTTGGTGTCAGTGGGAGCCATAGTCCCCACCGTTGGTGTTGCTGGGAGGCATAGTCCCCACAGTTGGTGTTGCTGGGAGGCATAGTCCCCACAGTTGGTGTCGGTGGGAGGCATAGTCCCCACAGTTGGTGTCGGTGGGAGCCATAGTCCCCACAGTTGGTGTCAGTGGGAGCCATAGTCCCCACAGTTGGTGTCAGTGGGAGCCATAGTCTCCACAGTTGGTGTCAGTGGGAGGCATATTTCCCACAGTTGGTGTCAATGGGAGGCATAGTCCCCACAGTTGGTGTCAGTGGGAGGCATAGTCCCCAGTTGGTATCAGTGGAAAGCATAGCCCCCACAGTTGGTATCCTTAGGAGGCATAATGTGCACAGTTATTGTTAGTGGGATAATGGTGCCACATACTTGGTGTCTTCGGGAGGCATAACCCCCTATAGTTGTTGTCTTCAGGAGGCAAATTCTCCATAATTTTTGTCAATGGGGGGCATAGTCCCCACAGTTGGTGTCAGTGGGAGGCACAGTTTCCACAGTTGGGGTCAGTGGGAAGCATAGTCCCTGCTGTTGCTGTCAGTGAGAGGCATAGTCCCCACAATTGGTGTCAGTGGGAGGCATAGTCCCCACAATTGGTGTCAGTTGGAGGCATAGTCCCCATAGCTGGTGTCTTAGGGAGGCATAGTTGGTGTCTTCAGGAGGCATTGTCTCCTAAGTTGGTGTCTTTGGGAGGCATAGTCTCCATAATTGTTGTCAGCATAGTCCCCACCATAGTTGGTGTAAGTGGATGGCACAGTCCCCATTGTTGGTTTCATTGGGAGTAATGGTACCCCATTGTTGGTATTAGTGGGAGGCATAGTCCCCATAGTTGGTGTCATTGGGAGGCATAATCTACATAGTTGGTGTCTTCTGAAGAATTTGTCCCCACAAATATGTCAGCAAGTAAACACAGACAGCAGGTACCATATTATGAAACAGATTTGTGATGTTTTACATAGTATATTAATATTCATAGTCAAATTCAGTATTGCATAGAGCAATCCATGGTAGGTATGAAAATGCATCCTGGTGACCCGACGTGTTTCATGAACAACCGTTCACTTAAGGCCCGTACACACGTACCAATCGTCGGCCGAAAAGCTTCGGCCGACGACCGATCTGCCGATTGTAGGCTTGTTGGTATGATGCTTCCGACAGCCGACAGCGCACTTTCGGCCGAAAAGAATCTGTCTTGCAAGCATGAAAATTTTTGTATGCCGACACCAGAGCGGCCGATTGTTCGCCAGTCAGTACAGAATTCGGCCAACAGACAGCAGATTTGCAAGACTGGGCATGCTCAGAAAAGAAAAAACACAGGGAAAGTTAACCATTACATGACATCACTTCTGCAGTCGGCTGTAGTCGGCGGACAAAATTCTTGTGCAGTCTTTTGCACTTTTCAACAGACACCGACAGCCCTGGACAAAAGACGGCCGATCGTTCGGCCGACGATCGGTACGTGTGTACGGGGCATGATGCGATACAAGGTTTCTAAGAAATAAAGTGTTTGTAGCATGTAATAAAGATAGTAGATAATGTTATGCTGATGTGAAACACTAAGGGGTCACCAAGGGGCCCATACTTACAAATCTGTTAAAATAAATCACATGCTCGTGATCCATTGGTTTTCACTGGGAATGTCTATCCCGGGAGCTGGGGGCCTGGGATCCACTAGGGCCTGGCAGGACAAACGACCAAATACAAGCATAGACCAACATGGTGTGGCATCCACGGTGATGGCTAGAGGAGACATATCTATGTATCAGACTCATATCTAAAGTGTATATAAATAGTAATATCAGCAATCAGTACAATGGGTATAATACTGTGCAGTAAGTAGGGGTATCAACTGGTAACACTGAGAGTGAGCCGGAGTTAAAAAAGTATGTATCTGATGCTCAGATTAAATGCTAAAAGTGAGCAATAAAGCAAAAGAGTATCAATGACATGCGATTAAAGTTGAAAATGACAAAACAAGAAGTAAACCAAATAGCCCCAGAGGCCTCAAAAAGGAAAGGATAGTGAATTGACGTGACCTACCTAAGTGGGAATATGTAGCAACAATGTACTATATTGTGCAATCAAAGTGAAATAAACATGGTTCCCCAAGTGCATAAGATATGACATATAATGTAAGGGTGAAGGAGAGTTCGAGAGAGAGTGAGGATGAAAATGAAATCCTTGTTCATGTTATAAGGAAGAAAGAAAAAGGAGGAGACACAGCCATCAAATCCCCAGTCTGAAAGGCTAGATGAATGTGACCTACCATATTGAAGCAATGGTTGTATGCGTCATCACCGAACATTGTGGAGCCACTGAAGGCAAGTGTAGGGCTGGGCTCTCTTATCTGTACCTGTAACGAGCCCCCTTGGACCCTACCCAACGCCAGGTGGGTGCGGCTTGCTGGGGAAGAAAGATCCCCAGCAATGGTCGCCAACATGTGGGGAAGACAGAACAAAGTGCACATCCAACCACACCATGGTGCGATGACAACACAGCGAGAACGCCAGTGTGGAGTCCCCATGTGACGCCGATGCTCTCTTACGCACCACCCACCCATCAGGATGGGCAGACGGGGACCGCAAGGATGCAAAAACATTACAGCTCCCGGGTAATCATCACAAATCTGTTTCATAATATGGTACCTGCTGTCCGTGTTTACTTGCTGACGTATGTTCCAATAAACGTACTTTTTACACTGTATCATTGGGCGTGTCACACCTCACTTAAAGTCCCGTCACATGGGGGCCTTGGATAGAGAGAGAGAACCACTGCTGATGGACTCCCAGGCCTCCCATGTGTCCCAGCCAGCTCGGTGTGCCTCACTGTGTGAGGAGTTTTTGTCCGGTGTGTCACTTCCTGTGGGGGGGGGGCAGAGCCAGTGCTTTCCAGCCTGTTTAAACAGGAAGCTGCATAGGCAGTGGGGCCAGCCAAGTGGCGTCATCAGCAGGCAGACACCAAAAACTTATGGTTCCAGCCTCATTTAAAGCCGCGCAGGCACCAAACATCGGGCTACTGGTGCTATTCAGGTGTGATCCAGCAGGGCAGGGAAAAGACCACCTGGTAGACAGCATGGACAACCCTGCGAGCTCAGAGACAGGAGAAATGGTTGTAGCTGACACCAGCTTCTCGCAGGTAAGCTGGGGATTGGGTCTATTTTGCATGTACCTGGGAGAAGTTTTTTTTCTTTTTCTGACCTATGGGCTATTGGGATAGCCTCAGCAGTCAGGGGCACTCTTTTGGTTGTATTCTGCCCAGTGGTTTATTGGGATAGGGCCTTGCCTCAAATGCGGTTTGTCTCCTGTCTTAACATACGTTAAAGCCCAGAAGAAGACTGAGGTGGCGGCCCCCAAATGAAAATGTGCTGTTTGTGCGGCTAGGCTAAGCTCTGCATAGGAAAAACCCTTATTCTGTAGTTGTGTGGATAGTCTGATAAAAGACAAATCCGTAACCGCATGTCACAAAATTCTGACATCAGTCAAGGATGAAATTGCTTCAACCTTTAAATCATTTAAAGGTTTGATAGAGAAAATGCAGGGTCCTGCGGTGCCTGTTATATCTGTCCCCACCCAAGAAAGGAGAGGACCCAGAGGAGGATCCCAGATCCAAAGCCTCTTTGCAGGCCGATTCAGGTTCAGAGGATGATTTAAGAGGGGAGGGATGACTTAAAGCCATTTACAACACCTTAGAGATTGAAGAAAAGGTACAGCTGTCAAAGCATGACCTAATGTATGAGGGGTCTCATGCTAAGAAATCGAGGGCGTTCCCAGTCCATAGCTCTCTTGTGGATTTCATTAAATTGAATTGACAGAACCCAGAAAGAAAGCCTTTTTTCTCTGAGGGCTTAAAAAGAAAGTTCCCCTTTGGAGAAGATGCGTCTTAAACTTAGAATAAGGTGCCATGGCTGGACGCATCCCTCTCGAAGATCTTTAAAAAATAGGACTTAGCCTTCAATGATATGGGGGCTCTGAAAGACCCCATGGACAGGAGGGGTGATGTCCTACTTTGCAGGGCTTGGAACTCTACCTCTATCAGCCTAAAACCGGCCTTAGCAGAAACTTGCATTGCAAGAAATCTGAAGTGTTGGCTTTCCCAACTTCAGTCACACCTGTCGACGGGGACCTCAAGACAACAGATTTTAAAATCATTCCCTCTGCTTTTCAAAGCCATAGGTTATTTGGTGGATTCCTCTGAAGAGGCAGTCAAGTTGGCAGTGAGATCTGCTGCATTGGTGAACTCAGCCAGACAAACCCTGTGGCTAAAAACATGGACAGGGGACTCCGCGTCTAAACTATGCCTTTGCAGTATCCCTTTTTTAGGGGATTAGCTTTTCAGGACAGGCCTAGAGGAAGTGCTAGAATGCACTGTGGACAAAATGAAGGCCTTCCCGAGAATCCAGAAGGAGAACAATCCTCCTCAGAAACCCGCCAAGCCTCAATGACTCCTGCCTTTCGTTGGGAGAAACATTGGGAAACTCTCTCCTACAATGGGCAAGCAATTTCCTCCAGCGGGTACATTTTGGATCTAATTCAGAATGGTTACAGGCTGGAGTTTGAATCAGTTTCCCCCCCACAAAGCTGTTAGTGACAAGCCTACCCAGAGATCGGGAAAAGGCGGATGCGCTTTGTCTCCTAATAGGAGATCTTTTGGACAAAAAAGTCCTCACCCAAGTTCCCCAGGAAGGGCAGGGTCAGGGATTTTATTCACATGTCTTTGTGGTGAAAAAGCTATCAAGCAAGTTTCGCCTGATCCTCAATCCCCCTGAATCAGTCTCTCAAATACAAGCACTTCAGGATGGAATCCATCTTTTCGGTGAGAAACATCCTGTATCAGAATTGTTTTATGGCCACGCTTGATCTCAGAGATGCGTATCTCCATGTTCCGATTCACCCAGCTTTTCAAAAATTTCTCAGAATTGCAGTCAAGATGGGCTCAGAGGTATGCCATTTCCAATGTCATGCTCTGCCGCTTGGCCTAGCTTCAGCACTAATAATTTTTATGAAAAATCTAGCAGATGCCTTGGCTCCCTTGAGAGTGATCACAATCATTCCTTATTTGGACGATCTAATTTTGATAGCCAGATCCGATCACCAACTAGCAGCAGAGGTGAAAGAAGTTCAGGATCATCTTCAGGCATTGGGCTGACTGATCAACCAAGACAAATCCTGCCTGATTAAATCCCAGAGAGTCTCATACCTAGGGTACGAGATTTCCTCGGTGGAAGGAAACCTTTTTCTTCCAGGGAAAACATTTCTAAAGATGGACCAATTAGCATCAAAGCTTCAGGGCAATCAATCGGTCTCTCTAATGGAAGTTTCTCAAGTAGTTGGCTTTATGACATCCTGTTTTCCTGCAGTTCCCTGGGCAAGATTCCACCAACATCCATTGCGGACATTTCTAAATGAAATTGGAACGGAAGCAAAAATACCTTGGACTTTTGTGTTTCCCTGCCTTCGAAGATCAAGAGATCCCTTTAGTGGTGGCAGACTCAGCACAACCTGTGCAAAGACTTAGAATGGACTACTCACCAGACAAAGATTCTGACAACCGATGCCAGCCATTTCAGTTGGAGGGCACATTTAGGCAACAGAGTAGCCCAGGGGACCTGGTCCCCAAGAGAAGCCTGGATGTCTTCTAACCAGAGAGAGCTGTTAGCAGGCCAGCGGGCAGTGAGCGCCTTTTGGTTGGATCTGGAGCATTCTCATCTTCAGATTCGCTCGGACAACGTTACCACGGTTGCATACATCAACAAGCAGGGTGGTATGAGGAGTTAGCGGCTGCAAGCGATGGTGAGCAACATTTTTGCTTGGGCAGAACAGAAGTTGGCTTCAATCTCAGCCATACACCTGAAAGGCTCTCAAAATTAATTTGTGGATTTTCTCCGTCAAAAGCGACTGAGCCACCACGAATGGTCACTCAGTCAGGAGGGGTTTACAGTCATCACTCTGTTGAAGAACAACAAGGTCGAAAAGTTATTTTCCTTAGACCCTCGGGATCAGGCGATAGGGATAGATGCCTTGGCCAATCCCTGGATTTTCAGCCTGGCATATGCTTCCCCCCCCCCCCCCCGGTGAGGTTAATTCTGGAAGTTCTACGGAAAGTCCTCTCAGAGAAGACCGATTTCATCTTGGTGGCCCTTTTTTGACCCAAGAGGCCATTCTCCATGCTGCAAAGCCTATCTGCAGTTCCCCCTATCCTCCTCCCAGAGAGGGAGGAATTGAACACGCAGGGACCAGTTCTTCACCCTCAGGTGTCAACCCTAAAGATGTCGGCCTTGCTTCTGAGGAACAGCTTCCAAAATCGCAGGGATTTTCAGAAAAAGTGATGAAGACCTTAGGTAACTGTCGCAAGCCCGTTACCAGGGCTATCTACTCCAAAAAGTGAAAAAAGTTCAACTCCTGGATGTCAGATCAAGGCCATGGAATTCCAGATATCCCAACAGTATTGGAGTTCTTCCAGGAGGGAGCTGACAAGGGGCTCTATTGGTATCTTAAAGGTGCAAGCCTCAGCCCTTAGCACGTTTCTTCAGACCCCTATGCCACAGGATCCTTTTCTATCAAAGTTCTTTAAGGCTTTATCCAAATCTAAACCTGTGTCAGTTAAATCCTGTCCAGCCTGGGATCTCTCTCTGGTGCTTAAGGTGTTAATGCAAAGCCTCTTTGAGCCTATGGAGGAATCTTCTATTAAATGGCTAACCTTAAAAACCGTTCTCTTGGTGGCGGTTACGTCCTCACGAAGGGTCAGTGAGTTACAGGCTCTTTCCAGTAGAGAGCCATTCTTCTCTATTTTCAAGGACAGAGTAGTTCTTAAAAGAGATTCTGCATTTCTCCCGAAGGTATACTCGGCCTTTCATAGGTCCCAGGATATTATATTACCGTATATACTCAAGTATAAGCCGAGTTTTTCCGCACATTTTTTTGTGCTGAAAACGTCCCCCTTGGCTTATTCTCGAGTCAACAAAAAAAAAGTTCCAGGCCGCTCCGACGTGTTTAAGATTTAAAAGTGGCGCCGCCCAGCGTATACATGTCACCGCGCATGCGCCGCCGCTGCTCGGGACAGGCCGGGAATAGCCGAACGTATACCAGCTTTCCCGAGTGGCGGCAGCGCGTGCACAATGACGTGTCGGCGCCAGGCGGCGCCATTTTTAAAATGAAGGCGCCTCTGGAACAGATAAGTGAAACAGCTGCACTAGTATGCCCGCAACCCCGCATTCTTTTGTACCATGCTTGCCACCCTGCATTCTCCTGTACCATGCCCGCCACCCTGCATTCTTCTGTACCAGGCCAGCCACCCTGCATTCTCCTGTACCATGCCAGCCACCCTGCATTCTCCTGTACCATGCCAGCCACCCTGCATTCTCCTGTACCATGCCAGCCACCCTGCATTCTCCTGTACCATGCCTGCCACCCTGCATTCTCCTGTACCATAGCCGCCACCCTGCATTCTCACCCTAGGCTTATACTCGAGTCAATCATTTTTCCCATCTTTTGGTGGTAAAAGTAGGGGCCTCGGCTTATACTCGGGTCGGCTTATACTCGAGTATATACGGTACCCACTTTCTTTTCCTCTACTGCCAGTAAGGTAGAGGAAATGTTTAGTTGGTTAGATGTTCGCAGAAGTCTTTTGTGCTATATCAAGAATTCTAAAGAGTTTAGAAAGTCATATTCTTTATTTATAGTTTTTGCAGGTGCACGCAGAGGTCAAAAAGCATCTAAGTCCACCATAGCTAGATGGACCAGATTAGCTATTGCTGAATGTTATAGCCGGCAGAGAATCCTGCCTCCATTTTATTAACGCACACTCAACCAGAGCCTGGTCGGCATCATGGGCAGAGAGAGCTGTTGCTTCGCCAGAGCAAATATGCAACCTGCTACATGGTCCAGCCACTCTACCTTTGTGAAGCATTGTCACCTGGATCTGCTTACAAGCAAAGATCAGGCGTTTGGACGTAAGGTCTTCCAGGCGGTGGTCCTGCCATAAGTGGTAAGTTCTTGTGCATCGTCTCAGAGGCTGTCCTGGAAGACGATTGGAGAAAACCTGGGTTAGACTTAACTGTAACTCATTTTCTAGGAAGTCTTCCAGGACAGCCGGGATTCCCCCATGTGTTTTTCTGGCATTATATTATCATGCTGTGATTATTGTGTTTTGTCTTCTAGTGCCTTCTACGGTCCTTGGTGATACTCAGGTGTGGGCCTGGAGGACCGTCTTTCTATTTTAATTGGGCTACATGTTTCTTGTCCGGAGGGAGGAGCCCCAGGTCTCAGAGGCTGTCCTGGAAGACTTCCTAGAAAATGAGTTACCGGTAAGGCTAACTCAGGTTTTCCTGCTCCTATGCAGCTTGTAGATATAGTTGCGGGCAATGAAATGGATCACATAACAAAAACCTGTTTTTCAAGAACATTCAAGGTAAACAAGGACCAGTAAATTATTGTCACTGCTCTGTAAAGATGTCATACACATGCGCCAATGAGAATGAAAACAGTTTGTTAAGCAGTGCTACAAAGTTTAAAGTTGATATAAACTGTCTGGGGAAGACGGGCATCATTCAGTTCTATTTTAGTTTAAGACACAACATTCCATATTATGAAGGAGACATTTCATACATAAAGTTCACACTTTCCAAATATGTTTTTTTTTTAGTTAGATACTTTTTATTGAGTAAAAGTACAAAACATGTAAAGCCAAACATTAGGCTCACATAGAAGAACAAAACAAAATCCATACGTGGTAACAGAAAAAGTGGGCAGTAGTTTGAAGTATGGTCACAGACAGAGCAAAGTGATCATGAGGGAGTAGATCATTTTTAAAAAGTCACATGATACTTATCAATGAAACCTGACTTGATGTTTAAGATAGTGCTCCTATGATATATCCATCAAGTTCTCCAGCTATAAAGCATCAACCATCAACAAAGATAGTATAAGCAATGATAAGAGCCTTGAGAAAACCTCATGCAGCGTGTCACAGAAGTCCACCAACCACCACCCCCGAGTGAAATAGGAGCAGGAATAAAAACAGTTATTGGCATAGCATGCAACCTCTAACTGAGTAAAAGAAGGATCCACTTAGGGACCCATCCAGGACCAATTGGTTAAGGGCCAGACCGGGGATTTCCAACCAGGCACCCCAAATTTTGGTAGATTTAGTTGATACACAAGCTTCTTCCTTGAGAGTTAATCATTTACCAGCAGTATCCACTCATCATGAGGAGGGGGGGCGCGGTGAAAAAATAATTTTTTTGTATAATTGGGTCATGCTCTATAAAGGTGGGTAAGAGCAGTAAGCACATTATAGTATATAGGAGTATATTGCCCCTCATCCAACCATCCCTACATTCATTACTTAGAATTAGATTGTAAATTAATAAACAAAACTGTATTAAGTGTCTAAAATGAAGGTCCGATATCGAAAAAGCTTTGGACATTTCCACAGCATGTGAATCATCATGCCTATGTATTTTTTTTTTTTTTTTTATTTATTTTTTTTTTCAGTATATGCAAAATTAAGTACAAAACAGTGCCTTATGGGCATACCCAAGCCTGAGATTATACAATAGCAAAAAAAAAGGTACAATAAAAAATTAACAAATACTAGTACAACTGTTCCAACCACTTCTCACTCACAGGTGTATCATGGTGCACTTTATAATCGCACATGGGTCCCTAAAGAGAAAATGGGGACCAGGGAGGGCATGAGGAATTACAGGATTAAAATCCGGTGTCAGACTTTTCAGATCCAAGGTGCGGGGGAAGAAGTTACCCGGTCAGCACTTACAGTAGCTACTTTACCAAGACCCAGCCATGAAGTCGTTATTGTCGACTGATGTAATCATCATGCCTGTGTTCATTGCACACCTCATGCACAAGGGCGAGTAAATCTATTCCATCCAAAAAGTTTTTGAGGAGTTTATTAGGTTCTAGGAATAATGAACAATTGAGTAAATTTCTGTGTAGTAGATAGCAATGCCTGTAGCACATTGTTTAGGATAATTCATCATCCGAGATAGGGCCTACATCATTTTGACATGTTCTTTTAACTTGAGGGTCATGTGGTCCGCAGAGTTCTGCAACAAGGCCTTTATTACAATGACTATCTGACCCTTTGTTGAGAGAAAAGTAGCCAAGGAATCAAGCAGAGAGGGGACCATTAGTGACTATACACTAGACCTGGACTGCGCTAAGATTGCATGCAGTAGCTGCAGATATTGTAAAAAGAATCTACTGTATAGTCCAATCTTTCAAGGACTCAAAATCTTTAAGGACACTTCTGCTATGCAGTTAAGCTATGTAAAAAAGACCATGCGCAGCCTGGCCAAAAGCCTTCCAATTTAAAAAGCTCAGAATCGGTAAAATAAAAAAAAAAAACATAGTGTAATTAGTAAAATTCATTTCACAGCTTATCAAGTTAACACAGGGTAGGTAATGAGTTCTGAGCTCTAAATCTGCCAGCCTCCAAACTATCTATCAACTAGACATTAGGAAAACTGTCTTTAAGGTGGCTGTAATAGGGTTTTGATGTTCACCCATATTCCAACCCGTTAAAGTACAACTAAAGGCATGTTTTGGATAGAGTGGAGAGGGATTAAGAGGGCCTGTTTACCATTATCATTGAAAGTAAAAGAAAATCACAAATTTTAAATTGTCCTCAGATAAGTAATAGAGGGGAAATCTTCCAATGGGGATACTAGTTCTGGTGATCTGGTGGTCCCCAAGGAATTCCCTTAATTTGCAGGTATTCCTTCTCACTTTTTGATTGGCTATGGGACAGGAAGTAAAGAGAAATCTCTGCAGTGGGGCACAAATCACCCCCCCTTGCTCTATCCAAAATGAAAAAAAAAAAGTTTTTCTTAAGTGTTGTAATTTCAAGGCTAAAAAGTAGAGATGGTTTAGGAACTGCTAAAGTTCCCACCTCCTATTGGGTACAGATTTATGGTGAGGGGTTAGAAACGTTGTCAGGCTTTCACTGATGTCTGTGTCCCCGTTGAGAAGTTATCCTTCCAAACTACAGGGTATACTGTATATGCAGGATTTATTAACCTTCAATCCCTGTGACTAATGTTTAGTACCTCTATGCATAGTTACATAGTTATTCTGGCTGAAAAAAGGCACAAGTCCATCTAGTTCAAGCAATATTCAACACACACACACATGCACAATATTTTACCTACAGTTGATTTAGAGGAAGGCAAAAATAAACCCAATAAACCGGAATTCAGTTTTCTCCAGCAGGGGAAAAAAATTCCTTCCTGATCCCCCAAGAGGCAATCAGATATTCCCTGAATCAATTTTACCTATAATTATTAGTATCAATACTAATATATATGTATTTAGGAAAGAATCCAGGCCTTTCCTAAAACAGTCTATTGAGCTGGCCAGAACCAGCTCTTGAGGGAGTTTATTCCACATTTTCGCAGCTCTTACTGTGAAGAAGCCTTTCCATATTTGGAGATGAAATCTCTTTTCCTCCAGATGTAAAGAGTGCCCCTTTGTCCTCTGTGATGACCTTAAAGTGAATAATCCTCTGTGATGACCTTAAAGTGAATAACTCAACACCAAGTTCACTATAGGGACCACTTATGTATTTATACATGTTGATCATATCCCCCTTAATCTCCTCTTCTCAAGAGAGAATAAATTCAGTTCAACTAATCTTTCCTCATAGCTAAGCTCCTCTATGCCTCTTATCAGTTTGGTTGCCCTTCGCTGCACGTTCTCAAGTTTCTAATATCCTTCTTATGAACTGGTGCCCAAAACTGAACTGCATATTCCAGATGGGGTCTTACTAATGATTTGTACAGGGTCAAAATTATATCGTTCTCACTCTGTTAATACAAGAAAGGATTTTGCTCGCTTTGGAAACTGCATCTTGGCATTGCATGCCATTATTAAGCTTATCTACCAGAACACCCAGACCCTTTTCCACCATTGACTCCCCCAGATGTTCTCCTCCTAGTTTGTACAGTATCTCACGAAAGTAAGCACACCCCTCACATTTTTGTAAATATTTTATCTCTTTTCATGTGACAACACTAAAGAAATGAAAATTTGCTACAATGTAAAGTAGTGAGTGTACAGCTTGTATAACAGTGTAAATTTGCTGCCCCCTCAAAATAACTCAAAACACAGCCATTAATGTCAAACCACCAGCAACAAAAAGTGAGTACACCCCTTAGTGGAAATGTCCAAACTGGGCCCAAAGTGTCAATATTTTGTGCGGCCACCATTATTTTCCAGCACTGCCTTAACCCTCTTGGGCATGGAGTTCACCAGAGCTTCACAGGTTGCCACTGGAGTCCTTTTCCACTCCTCCATGACGACATCACGGAGCTGGTGGATGTTAGAGACCTTGCACTCCTCCACCTTCCATTTGAGGATGCCCCACAGATGCTTAATAGGGTTTAGGTCTTGAGACATGCTTGGCAAGTCTGTCACCTTTACCCTCAACTTCTTTAGCAAGGCAGTGGTCGTCTTGGGGTTGTGTTTGGGGTCGTTCTCATGTTGGAATACTGCCCTGCAGCCCAGTCTCCGAAGAGAGGTTATCATGCTCTTCAGTATGTCACAGTACATGTTAGCATTCATGGTTCCCTCAATGAACTGTAGCTCCCCAGTGCCGGCAGCACTCTTGCAGCCTCAGACCATGACACTCCCACCACCATGCTTGACTGTAGGCAAGACAGACTTGTCTTTGCACTCCTCTCCTGGTTTCCGCCACACACGATTAACACCATCTGGACCAAATAAATATTTTGGTCTCATCAGACCACAGGACATGGTTCCAGTAATCCATGTCCTTAGTCTGCTTGTCTTCAGCAAACTGTTTGCAGGCTTTCTTGTGCATCATCTTTAGAAGAGGCTTCCTCCTGGGACGACAGCCATGCAGACTAATTTGATGCAGTGTGTGGTGTATGGTCTTAGCACTAACAGGCTGACCCCCACACCTTCAACCTCTGCAGCAGTGCTGGCATCTATATATCTATTTCCCAAAGACAACCTCTGTATATGACTCTGGGCATTTGTACTCAACTTCTTTGGTTGACCATGGCAAAGCCATTTCAGAGTGGAACTTGTCCAGTTAAACCACTGTATGGTCTTGTGCTGCAGCTCAGTTTCAGGGTCTTTGCAATCTTCTTATAGCCTAGGCCATCTTTATGTAGAGCAACTATTTTTTTTTTTGGAGATCCTCAGAGAGTTCTTTGCTATGAGATGCCATGTTGAACTTCCAGGGACCAGTATGAGAGAGTGAGAGTGATAACACCAAGTTAACACACCTGCTCTCCATTCACACCTGAGATCTTGTAACACTAATAAATCACATGGCACCTGGGAGGGTATATGGCTAGTTTTGGCCCAATTTGGACATTTTAATTTAGGGGTGTACTCACTTTTGTTGCCAGCGGTTTAGACAATAATGGCTGTGAGTTGAGTTATTTTGAGGGGACAGCAAATTTAAACTGTTATACAAGCTGTACACTCACTACTTTATATTGTAGCAAGGTGTAATTTCTTCAGTGTTGTCACATGAAAAGATATAATAAAATATTTACAAAAATGTGAGGGGTGTACTCACTTTTGGGAGATACTGTATGATGCATGTATTTTCTTAGCCCCCAAGTGCATAACTTTACTTTTATCATCATTAAACCTCATTTACCACTTAGTTGCCAATTAAACCGTGCATTGAGCTTGGTTTGTAAGTTGGAGACATCCTAAAAAGACGTTATTCCACTGCATAGCTTGATGTCATCAGCAAACACTGAAATGGTACTTTTAATCCCAGACTATATATCATTTATGAATATATTAAAAAGTACAGGTCCCAACACTGAACCTTGGGGTACACCACTGATACTCTTAGACCATTTGGAGTTTGGATCATTAACCACTTATCTCTGAATATGGTCTTTTAGCCAGTTTTCTATCCATGTACAAACTGATTTTTCTAAGATTGTAAACTTTACCTTACACATTAGCCGTGTGTGGGGAACTGTGTCAAACGCTTTTGCAAAATTGAAATATACTACATCCACAGCCACCCCTTTGTCCAAGGTTTTACTTACCTCCTCATAAAAAGAAATCAGATTTGTCTGACAACTTTTGCCTTTCATTAATCCATGCTGCCTGTTACTTAGAATATTTTTTTTCCAGCAAGAACTCATCTATGTGGTCTTTTATTAAACTCTCCAGTATCTTCCCGATTATAGAATTTAAACTAACAGGTCTATAGTTGGTAAAGGATTTTGATCCCTTTTTAAATATAGGTACCACATTGGCCTTGCGCCATTCCAGTGGCACTATTCCAGTCATTACAGAGTCCCTAAAAATTAGAAACAATGGCTTTGAAAGGACAGAGCTCAATTCATTTAGAAACCATGGGTGTATGCCATGCAGTCCAGGTGCTTTATTCACCTTTATTCTGTCTAAATATTTCTGGACCATATCAATTTTGAGCCATTGTGTCAGTACCATCCCCATTATGGACATAAGCTCCCCCGTGTTCTATTCTATACAAAGAGCTGAAGAGGGTATTTAATAAATATGCCTTTTTTTGTCACCAGTCACCCACTCCAGATTATTTTGTAAAGGACCTACATGCTCAGACCTGACCTTTTTACTATTAATATATTTTAAGAATGTTTGAGAGTTTGCCCTACTATCTCTTGCAATCTGTTGTTCGTTTTGAATTTTTACGTCCTTTACTTCCTTTTTAAATATTCTGTTCTATTCTTTGTAACATTTATAGTGTTCCTGCATTTTTATATTTTTTAAAAGCGATACATGTTGAGAGTTTTGGGCAACTTGTATACTTTCACATAGAAATTGCTGATTGTTTACCAGTTAAATGCTCTCCTACTTCATCAAGTTTCCGGTGTGTTTGACTCGGTAAACAATGGCTTGGATCGCTAAGAAAGATTAAAAGCTGCTCTGGGAAAAATGTTCATTATTTCAAGAACTTGTTTATAGTTCCTATTTTAGTTAGGTGCAAATGATCATTTTGGTACCTTGAGAGATTCCATTTTTATGTTTGAGAGACACTGTCACCTTACCCATGCAGGGCAAATTGACAAGTCTCTCTGCAAAGAGCCCCCTTCTGACTTATGCACTTGAAGACCAGGCTTTTTCTGGAACTTGTTGTTTACAAGTTTAATCAGTATTTTTTATGCTAGAAAATTACTTGTAACCCCCAAACATTATACATTTAAAAAAAAAAACAGAGATCTTAGGGAATAAAATGGCGATCATTGAAACTTTGTCACAAAGTATTTACACAGCGGTTTTGCAAACACAATTTTTTGTGGAAAAACTACACTTTAATAAATTTAAAAAAAAAAAAACACCCCAATTTTTTGTATAATGTGAAAGATAATGTTACGCCAATTAAATAGATACTGAACATGTCATTCTTTAAAATTGTGCACGCTCATGGAATGGCGACAAACTATGGTACTTATGGTACTTCAACTATAGGCAAGGCTTTGATTGCCTTTTCAGGTTACTTGTTTAGAGTTACAGAGGAGATCTAGTGCTAGAATTATTGCTCTCACTCGAACGTTCGTGACGATACCTCACATGTGGTTAAAATACCGTTACTTTAAACTTTTTTTTCTATTACATCCCTTGTAATAGAAAAAGGGATTATAGGTCCCATTTATGAAGAGATCTGGAATCAAAAAGACCCAAAATCTCTTATATTCCTCTAAAAATAAAAGATAAAAAAAGCAAAAAAAAAAAAATTTTAATCTTCTGCTTTAATTTATAATTTTTTTCCCAGTCTGGACCGGAAGTGACATCATGACGTCACTCCGGTCCTCAAAGGCCATGGAGTCGATCAAAGAGTGTTAACTCTTTGATCGTCTATGGGACAGAGACGACCGCACTGTCAGATCGTTTCCTGGGCGAACCGGCGGTTACGGTCAGACCAAGGAGCACCGAGGGGGGGGGGTCTTTCATAAAGAGTTCCTGTCACATGCCTATTGCTGTCACAAAGAATGATTCATACCTTGTGAGACCAATAAAGGTGATAGAAAGAAAAATTGAAAGCAACAGTGTAAAAATAATCTTCATAATTAAAAAAATATTTAAAGTGCCCCCGTCCCCTTGTGCTAGCATGCAAAAGCGACAACGCTATTTGATCCAGCACGCACGCAAACAGCGATCGCCCCACATTTGAGGTTTTGCCGCGAACGTCAGGTCATGGGCGTTAAATTTAGCACTAGGACTCCTGTGTAAATCTAAAGTGGTAACCTGTAAAGGCTTTTAAAGCATCGCCTATGCATAGGAAAATTTACATCGTTTTTGCCATTGCGCGGGCATTCATAATTTTAAAGCGCAACGTGTTTTGTATCTATTTTCTTTTATATTTTACAAAAAAATGAGGTTATCTTTTGTGTTTTTTGCATTAAAATTCAAAAAAAGTGTGTTTAGAAAAGCCACTGCGCAAATACAATGTGACATAAAAAATTGCAAAACCTACCAATTTATTTTCTAGGGCCTCTGCCTTAAAAAATATATAATGTTTGGTGGTTCTAAATAATTTTTTAGCAAAAAAAAAAAAAAACCTGATTGTTACATGTAAAAAAAAAAGTGCCTGGCCCAGTCTTCATGTGGTTAATGATTTACAGAGCTGCGTTGTTTTTTGTTTTTTTCATAACTTGAGTTAACATTTAAATCAAGATTCGCTTTTTTTTTTTTTTTTTTAAGGCAAAACCATGTTGGGTTTAGAGGCCTGGTTAATTGAAAATAAAAAAAAAGCCAAAGGTAAGTTTCAGGTGAAATAAAAGTTGGATATTTGTGACAAACTTTTCGAAATAACAGTGAGAAATGTTATTCATATTTTCTGTAGCTGTCACACCAGTATAATATAAGGGCATGCAAGGGGTCTGTTAAAATCAGTGACAGGCAGCTGGCTGCATGGGCCTCCACACGCATCCCAGAGTGTACATACAGTAAATGTGGGTCCAGGACACGGATCAAGAATGTAGTTTGTCTACGTTCTGATCCATACATTGGACTCGCATGGATGTGTCCACTGATGTGACAGCTACAGAAAATATGAATAACATTTTTCAGTCATTCCTAATAGTTTGTCACAAACATCCACCTTTTATTTAATCTGAAACTTACTGATAACTTTAGCATTTTTGATGAGCACCTGTGTGAATGAGGCCTAAAGCTGAACTTTAGGCAAGCTTAATTCACAATAGAAATGCATATTGAAGACCTGTTTATATGCCAGAATGTTTATGATTCTGTTCAGCTACTTTTTGATTCACACACTTTTGCCACAAAATACAGCTAATTAGTGACAGCATCTAACATTGGTGTTTAGACTTGTTTAACCACTTTAGATCCGGAAGGATTTTCCCCCTTAATGACCAGGCCATTTTTTGTGATACGGCACTGCGTTGCTTTAACTACTTCTGGCCCGCGCTATAGCCGAAAGACGGCTACAGCGCGGGCTCTAATTTCCGGGAGGCCGTCTTTAAACGGCCTCCCAGTGACAGGCTCCCTGCGCGCTCCCGCGAGCGCGCATCGGGGAAAATCTGTGTCGGCCGTGTCCCTTGGACACAGCCAATCACAGATCGTGGTGAATGGCCAATCACAGCGGCCATTCACCACGTGATCGGACCGTGCAATGAGAGATGATCTCATATGTAAACATATGAGATCATCTCTCATCGCCAGCTCTCCTTCCTCACACAGAGACTGCAGTGTGAGGAAGAGGAGAGCCGATCAGCGGTAAGGGGACACAGAGGAATGTAATCAGGGCACTGATCACCAGTGCCCTGATTACACAAGAGGGGAAAAAAATGCCATAAGTGCCCACAGTGCCCCCCATCAGTGCCCACATTCAGTGCCAATAGTGCTGCCAGTCAGTACCCATCAGTGCCTGCTCATCTAGGCACTGATGGGCACTGACTGGCAGCACTATGGGCACTGAGTGTGGGCACTGATGGTGCTGCCCATCAGTGCCACCCGTCAGTGTCGCCCATCAGTGCCACCCGTCAGTGTCCATCAGTGCCACCTCTCAGTGCCCATCAGTGCCGCCCGTCAGTGCCGCCTCTCAGTGCCCAGCAGTGCCACCTCTCAGTGCCCAACAGTGCCACCTATCAGTGCTCATCAGTGCCGCCTATCAGTGCTCATCAGTGCAGCATATTAGTACCTCCTCATCAGTGCCACCTCATCAGTGCCCATAAGTGCCACCTCATCAGTGCCCATAAGTGCCACCTCATCAGTGCCCATCAGTGCAGCCTATTAGTGCCCATCAGTGCCGCCTCATCAGCGCACATCAGTGAAGGAGAAAAATGTATTTATTTTCAAAATTTACTCACAGAAAATGAGAACAACTTTTTTTTTCAGAATTTTCTGTCTTTTTTCTTTTTTTTTGTAAGAAATAAAAAACCCAGAGGTGATTAAATACCACCAAAAGAATGCTCTATTTGTGTGAAAAAAAGAGCTTTCTTTTGGTGGTATTTGATCACCCCTGCGGTTTTTATTTTTTTGTGCAATAACCAAAAAAAAAAAAGCCCGACAATTTTGAAAAAAAAAAAAAAAAAATTTCTTTATCAGTTTAGGCCAATTTGTATTCTGCTACATATCTTTGGTAAACAAAAAAAATCCCAAAAGGCGTATATTGATTGGTTTGCACAAAAGTTATACCATTTACAAACTATGGGATAAATTTATGGACTTTTTATTTTTTTATTAGTAATGGCGACAATCAGTGATTTTTAGCAGGAGAGCGACATTGCGGCGGACATCTGACACTAAGTGACACTTTTTTGGGGACCAGTGACCCCAATACAGTGATCAGTGCTAAAAATATGCACTGTTACTGTATAAATGACACTGGCAGGGCAGGGAAGTGGTTAATATCAGGGGCGATCAAGGGCTTAAGTGTGCTCCTAGGGAGTGCTTTCTAACTGGGGGGGATGGAACAACTGCAGGAAGAGAGAGATCTGTGTCCTGATTAGTAGGAACACAAGATCTCTCTTCCTGTCTGACAGAACGGCGGTCTGCCTTGTTTATGTAGGTAGGCCGCCTTTCTGTCATTCTCCTGAACTATCACGGGGCCCGCTGATTGAACAGGCATGCAGGTAAGGATTTCTGATAGAACTCTTACTTCCCTAATATAAACACTTGTTCAGGGTTGGTCAGCATAAGGCCGCATGCACACAGGCAGAAAAAACTCTGCTTTTAACCTCTTGCCGACTGTGCACAGTATATTTACTGCGGCAGTCAGCCCCGGCCAGGCAGAGTGACGTAGATCTACGTCGCTAGCCTGTCACCGGGTTTTGAGCCAATAGCGGGCGAGCGCGCGCCCGCTGAGGCTCGTTCACGGAGGAGTGCGGGCGTGTGTCACACTACGATCGTCGGTAGAGCGGGAGAAAGGCGGGCGGCTTATGTAAACAAGCCGCCTGTCATTCTCCCCTGTGTAAAAATGGAGATCAGACGGTTCTACTACGTAGAACCGTTGATCTCTGTTTTTACAATAGGAGACATGTCCCATCACAGTTAGAAACACGCCCCTAGGACACACTTAACCCCTCCCTCTCCAATACAGTTAACCCCTTCCCTGCCAGTGTCATTTTTACAGTAACAGTGCATATGTATAGCACTGATTACTGCAGTAATGTCACCGGTACCCCCAAAAGTGTCAAAAATGTCAGTCAAGGGTCCGATCTGTCCGCCGCAATGTCGCAGTACCGCAAAAAAAATTGCAGATCGCCGCCATTACTCGTTAAAAAAAAAAAAAAACACCAAAAATGACAAAAATCTTTCCCTTTGTTAGTAAACGTGATAACTTTTGCGCAAACCAATCAAAATACGCTTTTTGCGATTTTTTTTTTACCAAACATATGTAGCATAAAACAAACTGGCCGAAAATGTTAAAAAAATTTAGATTTTTAAATTTTTTTGGGGGGGAATTTCATATTAAAAAAAGTGAAAAATATTGTTATTTTTGCAAAATTTACGCTCTTTTTTTGTTTATAGCGCATGATCAAAAAATCGCACAGGTGATCAAAAACCACCAAAAGAAAGCTCTGTTTGTGGGAAAAAAAGGACATGAAATTCGTTTAGGTACAGCGTCGCATGACCGCGCAATGGTCCGTTAAAGTCACGCAGTAAAATATCGCAAAAAAACCCCTGGTCAGGGAGGGGGTAAAATCTTCCAGGGCTTAAGTGGTTAAAGGCATTTTTCATTTCATCCAATGTGTCAATGCACATTGTGGCTTTGGATTAGTATTTTAGAGCAGCGTTGCAGGGGAAAAAAAATGCCCCAAACCTGCATTAGGAGAGGAGCTTACTGGCATAATGTACACACATAGATGCATAAACGCATGCATAAGTGTTTAAATGTATTCTGGTGGCTCAAACGCTACTAAACATCATACTACTAAACATCATACGCCTGTATGCATGCCAGCCAAGCATTTTTTTCATTTTTAAAATTAATTGTGCCTATACCATACCCTTTTGTCCTGAATTCCTACTGAAAATTAGCAGTGTACGTCCTAGTATGTGAAGGGTGCCTATTCACTACTCTGCCTAAAGCCTCATAGATATATATCTGCCGGTGATTGCTTTTCTTACAAGATTTGAAGTGAGATTTGGTTATGTCACTGTAATGTTAAGTGGGGTACACACTAGTAGAAAATATACAAATATATTGCAAATGAGACCTTAATTGCAACATAGTTTATTGCCTACATTCAGAGATAGTCACGATAGTGGTAGGCCGTGTCAGTTAAAAACCAGAAGAGAGGAAGGGAAAGATACAGTTATCTCTATCATGCCGAAAGCATCAAGTGGGGGCATCAACCTCACAGACCCTTGTCAGCATTCCACGGAGGTCCCCACAAAGGGGGCCCAATATGTCCAAGTGTCCCAGGAAGAGAGTTCTTCTATGCGACATCGGTGACCGGGGATGTGTTATAACCTAGTATCAGGGTGTATATTTGAATTTTTAAGTTGGTGAAAGATGGTAATATATAAAGGGACTGTCTGGTCCTTATGTTAGTTCAAACAGAGTTGTAGGTGTGAGAGACAGGGTAAAACCCAGTAAATACCTGTGTGGTCTAGTCTGAAGGTCTCTGCAGCATTTACCCTTAGAAATGGGTGATGCAGTTTCCAGCTCACAAACGGCCCCCCACTCACACAGTCCTATCCCTTTAATAGGTACATAGGGTTGGAATTTAATGTCCGTTAGGAGTAGCAACCATGCCAGTTAATAACTGTGAGTATCCAAGATAAAAGTGCTTAGATCTGAATATGCATCCCCAGTATGTAGAATCTACAGGGCTTACCTTTGTTTCCAGTGAGTGGTTGTAAATGCCGCGTCTGCTAAGGCGTTGCATCCCTTTGTGCTGACAGCCTCAGACTCTAACTATGGCCCCCGGACACCATGCGGGAATCATGGCGCATGTGCAAGATACGCCCAATGGGACCAACAGACCCTGGAGCGCATGGTGCCGCCCCGACATGATGCAGAGGTGCGTCGTTTGTTCCATGGTCACCGGCGCACAGACGTGACCTCCATCTGGCAGCAAAATTAGTCACAGCATAGCAACTCCCAGATTGCTGTGATGTAGTCACTGCAAAATATGGCCCCGGATCGACATTGCCAGTCAGGACCCCCCTTTGCGCCGGGTGGAAGCTGAGTGGCCTTGGTAGCAAGTGCCCCCCCAGAGACACTGCATCTGACAGGGAAAAGAAATAAGAGTAACACAGTGACCACAAAGAGCAAAACAAGGAGCGATAGACACACTCTGTTTACATGGTTGATAGCCTAGGCATTATCATGAGAGAATATACCAGTGTGAAACAGGAAGGGATAGGTACATTTTATATATACATATATGACAACTGAAAAAATTATAATGAGAAAACATACCGATGTGATGGCGTATAATCTAAACATTACATCAAAGGGAGGACTCTGTAGACACATAAGCATGCATGTTGTATCACTAGATTATTAAAAAAAAAAAAAAACCCAGGGAACATCAGCTGTGTACAAAAGGTTGGTTGTTGTATGCTTACGTGTCCTATATCGAAATTGAAATGATGGTCCTTCTGAAGTCTGGCATCTGTGCTCTCTATTGCAAGACATCATGCAGGCAACAATTAAAAGCTGTCTCTGTATATACAGAGATGTCCTAGGTGGGTTATCTCCCTAGGCATACAAGTATCTATACTGAGTCAATTAGAAAAGTTCAATACCCTCTAGAAAAAGACCACTATATATATATAGGGGATTGGAACATTTTCAATAGTATAAAATGTACCGTTGTAGAGAGTGAGGTCTTAGATCTCCGATGACCATGCTACCCGGTACCCAGTATCATGCAGATAGTTTGGAGCAAATGACATACATAGATGCTCAACTCACTCAGACAATCTCTTAGATTCAGACATGATCTTTTTTCATCTGTATAAAATTCTTTATATTTTGTTATCTATGTTATCCCGTACATTACATTTTAATATGTATCAATACATTTTATGTTTTTATTTAAATCAATGTTTGGTTGCCTTCAAAGTCCCACCTACCAACAGGGGGTTGTTTGTTTCTACATACTATATATTGTGAGGGTGGCAACCAACATTTTGGCTCCCGAACAGTGGGGGCTCCTCCAAAGACTGAAATAGTTCTTTAAATCCCAGACCTTATCTCATTTATAAAGATATTAAAAAGTAAGAGTCCCAACACTGAATCTTGGGGTACACCACTGATAACCTTAGACCATTCAGAGTAAGAATCATTAACCACTACTCTGAATTCTATCTTTTAGCAAGTTTTCTATCCAATTACAAACCGATCTTTCCAAGCCTGTAGACTTTACCTTACACATTAGCCGTGTGTGGGGAACTGTATCAAACCCTTTTGAAAAATCCAAGTATACCACGTCTATAGCCACCCCTCTGTCCAAGGTTTTACTTACCTCCTCATAAAAAGAAATCAGGTTTGTTTGACAACTTCTGTCTTTCATGAATCCATGATGTCTGTTGTGTAAAATATTTTTTTCCAGCAAAAACTTATCTATGTGGTCTTTTATTAAACTCTCCAATATCTTCCCAACTATAGAAGTTAACTAACAGGTCTATAGTTACTTGGCAAAGACTTTGATCCCTTTTTAAAATTAGGCACCACATTGGCCCTACGCCAATCCATTGGTACTTTTCCAGTCCTTAATTTTTGTTTCTAAAAATTAGAAACAAAGGCTTTGAAATGACAGAGCTCAATTCTTTTAGGATGCGTGAGTGGATGCCATCTGGTCCAGGTGCTTTATCCACCTTTATTCTGTCGAAATATTTCTGGACCATATCACTTGTGAGCCATTGTGGATCATTAGGGGCTGTGTCAATACCATCCTCATTATGGTCATGAGCTCCCGCATGCTCCTTTGTATACACAGAGCTGAAGAAAGTATTTAATAAATTTGCATTCTCTTTTCCCCAGTCACCCACTCCCTATTATTTTGTAAAGGGCCTACATGCCCAGACCTGACCTATAAATATATTTGAAGAATTTTTTGGGTATTGTCCTACTATCTTTTTCAGTCGTGAATTTTTGCGTCCTTGATTTCCTTTTTACATATTCTGTTATATTCTTTGTAACAAACAATGATAGTGTTCCTTCATTTTTATATTTTTTAAAAGCTCTTTTTCTATTTATAGCTTTTTCTAACTTTGGCCGTGAGCCACATTGGTTTTATTTTTAGCCTTTTAACCACTTCAATACAGGGCACTTTCACCCCCTTCCTGCCCAGGCCAATTTTCAGCTTTTAGCGCTGTTGGATTTTGAATGACAATTGCGCGGTCATGCAACACTGTACCTAAACCAAATTTATGTCATTTTCCCCCCACAAATGGAGCTTTCTTTTGGTGGTATTTGATCACCGCAAGGTTTTTTTTTTTTTTAAATAAAAAAGGCCGAAAAGTTTGAAAAAAAAAAGAAGTTGTTTTGTTTATGCTATACAATTTTGTAAATAATTATGTTTTTTCCTGCACTGATGAGCACTGATGAGGCTGCACTGACAGGCACTGATGGGGTGGCACTGATAGGCGGCACTGATGGGCACTGATATGTGGCACTGATAGGTAGCACTGATATGCAGCATTGGTGGGCACTGATAGGCGGCACTGCTGGGCACTGATAGGTGGCATTGGTGGGCACTGATAGGTGGCACTAATGGGCATTGATAGGCGGCACTGATGGGCACTGATAGGCAGCACTGGTGGGCACTGATTGGCACTGATAGGCGGCACTGATTGGCACTGATGGGTGGCACTAATGGGCGATGATAGGCGGCACTGGTGGGCAATAATGGGCACTGGTGGGTGGCACTGATAGATGGCAATGATGGGCACTGGTGGGCAGCACTGATGGGGAGGGCACTGGCGGGCAGTGCTGATGGGGAGGGCACTGGGGGGCTCTCCTGATTGCCAATCCCTGGTGGCCATAGTGGGCATCCCTGGTGTCATGGGTGGGCATCCCTGGGGTCATGGGTGAGCATCCCTGGTGGTTCTAGTGGCACCCCCCCCCCGAGGGTCTGCACTGGTAATCAATGATCTGATTACCAGTGCAGACCACACCCCCGCCCATTTCGGCTCTCTTTTACTCGTGCCTGTCAGGCACGTACTGAGGAAAGCCGATCAACGGCTCTTCCTGTGTACTATGTGACCAGCCGTGATTGGACACGGCTGGTCACATGGTAAAGAGCCTACGAAGTGGTTAAACTTATTGCCCATGGGAATTTACTTTGCAGTGAATTTGCATACAGTTTGCGGCAGGTGCTGAGTAACATTGCTTTTTGTATGATTTTAGAGAAGAGTAGTGGAACAAATCATGAATGGGAGATGGGTTTTTTGAATCCCGGGCGAAATTTCTTGCCAGAGTTTTTTAACTTTGGGACAAGTCCACCATAAGTGTATATAAGTGCCCTCCTGTGAACAGCCCCTCTAACACTTAGAATCTGCTCTCGGAAAAATTATTGCTAAGCGGTGGGAGTATTTTCAATGATTACCAGCTCCGTGTATTGGCTGTGATTTAGTATATCCTGATTCCCACTATTCTGTATGAACAAGATTATTTGACCTGGGGAGAAAATAGTCTAGGAACATTTGATTTTGCCAGCATTCACAGAGAACGAATGCACATGCAGTTTTGCAGGATGAATAGCTCTGCAATTTTTTTTTAATACAACCCTAGGTGTTGCAGTTCCTTGTTGAAATCTGGATTCATCTCCTGATGTCTGCTTTTAGCCTAAATAAATGAATGTGCAAAGAAATACAACATAGGAAACCTGCCTTGTGTTTTGGCATAAAAAGCTGAGTTCCTCAGAAACTGTGTTAGATCAAGCACATTATTTCATGGATTTCATCAGGCCTCGAAATGCTCTTGCTTATACAATGTTGGCTGTAGAGTAAGCCTTCTGTTGTAGGTTTTGTTGAGAACAAATTATTTTTGTCTTTATTCTTAAAGCATATGTCTTTATTGAAATTTTAACTGCTATGTGCAATAAAAACATAACAAAATATTAATTACACAAATGCCTTAAAGTTATGTATAGACCATTTAAAAATCCATACTTGATGACCTTCCCTTTGCTATGTGCATCTCATAGAATAGTCTAATGGATAGCTTCATCCAGCAGCAATTAATTCAATAGGTTTTTTTTATATATATAGGTCTTATGAACATGGCCACTTTCCTCCTTACAGCTTAAACATTCTGGTGTATTTTGATGCCCAGGAATCCATGGTGCTGCGTACAACCACCCAAAGACGTAACTGGGTGTAGGCAGCTGTAAACAAAAATGGGCCTCTGTTTGCGGAAAGAAGAAAGAGCAGACTGTGTTTGGGACCTTAAAGGAGAAGTAAGGTCAAAACTCTTTTGCCCCTACTTCTCCTGGGGATCACAGGAGTACACTTCATTCTGCACTTCTGTGACTCTGATTCAGTCGATTCAGGCTCTTGAGAGATCCCGACTTTATAATGTCGGAATCCACCCAGATGCCTGTCCAGCAGCTGTCTCAGCCTCTCAGTGCGCCGCTGAGAGCCTGAGCTAGGTGCTTCCACCCAGAGCTGGTGTCACCATGAGGCAGCATAGGCAGCCGCCTTAGGGAAGCAGGGTGTGGGGATGGTAACATCCACCTGTGTAGGCCATCTTATGCTACACGGGCACTCCCATTTCCTGGACTTCTGTGCACTATTCACCCCCTCCATTCCCCATTCCTCTCCCCGCTCACCCGCAGTGTTTTGCTCCCCTCCCCCCACTATTCTGCCCCCTCTCTGCTCTTCAGCCTGTGTTTCCAGAACTGATCCAGGGCCAAAACTAGGGGAGCATGTTCTCTAGGCACCGCCGCGCCAACCTCCACTATGATTTGTAATTTGCTGCATGCTTGTTCTAGCTAAGTGACTTAATAAAAGGAAGAGCCTGTTCACGCTCTGCTTTTTTGAAATGCATGTAACTAAAAAGCAGTGGTGTTAATGTCACTAATGTTTACTGTCAATGCATTTAGAATGCTTTTCTGAATGCATCCAAATACAGCTAGTTTGAACAGGCCCTCAAATCCAGTTATAGCCATATAAATATTTTCAGGAGATGTAAAATAGCAGTTGTGCATTTTCATGGTATGATTGGCCCAATAAATTTGTTAGGTTTGGCAGTTAGTCATTGTAAAACTAATATTTTTGCTGGATAACTTTATTCTTAATGAATTAGGTTTAGTTTTCATTACCAGAAGCTAAGTGGCTTTAGAATTTAGAGTGTGGTAAATTCCACATCAAACGGTGAATGTGATGTAAACATTCAGGCTGAAAATGTACTTTTGTAAACTTTATTCCGTATTTTCCGGCGTATAAGACGACTTTTTAACCCCTGGAAATCAGTCAGGGGTCGTCTTATACGTCGGATATCGTCTTATACGCCGAATCAGAATATGCGGTGGAGGGGGGGGGGGCGCTCAAAAACATCCGTGGTATGCCCGGGGTATGGAGAGAGCGGCAATGTGACCAGATGCATCGGGGAAAACATGCCTTTCAGCTGTCTGACCCGCCAGCCCGCTCGCTCGCCCGCCCACTCTGGTATCCTACCTTCTTATCGGCGTCCATCCCTGCGTCTCGCTCCTGAGGCCTGAAGCGGTGTAGGTGCGCATGCGCGATAAGATCCGGCGGCGGGGATACCAACTCTGACAGGGAGTCCTGTGTCATAGACTACGGTAAAAGCAGGGCAGGGGCCAGACAGGTGAAAGAGGCGGGTTTATCTGGTCACATCTATTATTACCAGATAAAGGTGTGTAAATTAAGTGGAAGAAAATAAATAAAATGATGTTTCCCAACTGTATATACGGTACAATATGGGCACTGGAAAAGGGGTAGTCTTATACGGCGAGTATACAGTGGGTACGGAAAGTATTCAGACCCCCTTAAATTTTTCACTCTTTGTTATATTGCAGCCATTTGCTAAAATCATTTAAGTTCATTCTTCTTCCTCATGAATGTACACATAGCACCCGATACTGACAGAAAAACACAGAATTGTTGACATTGTTGCAGATTTATTAAAAAAGAAAAACTGAAATATCACATGGTCCTAAGTATTCAGACCCTTTGCTCAGTATTTAGTAGAAGCCCCCTTTTGATCTAATACAGCCAGGAGTCTTTTTGGGAAAGATGCAACAAGTCTTTCACACCTGGATTTGGGGATCCTCTGCCATTCCTCCTTGCAGATCCTCTCCAGTTCTGTCAGGTTGGATGGTAAACGTTGGTGGACAGCCATTTTTAGGTCTCTCCAGAGATGCTCAATTGGGTTTAAGTCAGGGCTCTGGCTGGGCCATTCAAGAACAGTCACGGAGTTGTTGTGAAGCCACTCCTTTGTTATTTTAGCTGTGTGCTTAGGGTCATTGTCTTGTTGGAAGGTAAACCTTCGGCCCAGTCTGAGGTCCAGAGCACTCTGGAGAAGGTTTTTGTCCAGGATATCCCTGTACTTGGCCGCATTCATCGTTCCCTCAATTGCAACCAGTCGTCCTGTCCCTGCAGCTGAAAAACACCCCCACAGCATGATGCTGCCACCACCATGCTTCACTGTTGGGACTGTATTGGACAGGTGATGAGCAGTGCCTGTTTTTCTCCACACATACCGCTTAGAATTAAGGCCAAAAAGTTCTATTTTGGTCTCATCAGACCAGAGAATCTTATTTCTCACCATCTTGGAGTCCTTCAGGTGTTTTTTAGCAAACTCCATGCGGGCTTTCATGTGTCTTACACTGAGGAGAGGCTTCCGTCGGGCCACTCTGCCATAAAGCCCCGAATGGTGGAGGGCTGCAGTGATGGTTGACTTTCTACAACTTTCTCCCATCTCCTGACTGCATCTCTGGAGCTCAGCCACAGTGATCTTTGGGTTCTTCTTTACCTCTCTCACCAAGGCTCTTCTCCCCTGATAGCTCAGTTTGGCCGGACGGCCAGCTCTAGGAAGGGTTCTGGTCGTCCCAAACGTCTTCCATTTGAGGATTATGGAGGCCACTGTGCTCTTAGGAACCTTAAGTGCAGCAGAAATCTTTTTGTAACCTTGGCCAGATCTGTGCCTTGCCACAATTCTGTCTCTGAGCTCTTCAGGCAGTTCCTTTGACCTCATGATTCTCATTTGCTCTGACATGCATTGTGATCTGGAAGGTCTTATATAGACAGGTGTGTGGCTTTCCTAATCAAGTCCAATCAGTATAATCCAACACAGCTGGACTCAAATGAAGGTGTAGAACCATCTCAAGGATGATCATAAGAAATGGAAAGCACCTGAGTTAAATATATGAGTGTCACAGCAAAGGGTCTGAATACTTAGGACCATGTGATATTTCAGTTTTTCTTTTTTAATAAATCTGCAACAATGTCAACAATTCTGTATTTTTCTGTCAGTATGGGGTGCTATGTGTACATTCATGAGGAAGAAGAATGAACCTAAATGATTTTAGCAAATGGCTGCAATATAACAAAGAGTGAAAAATTTAAGGGGGTCTGAATACTTTCCGTACCCACTGTATATCAAAATCTATATTTTAACTGGAAAAGTTGGGGGTCGTCTTATACGCCCAGTCGTTTTATACGCCGGCAAATACGGTACTGAAAGCTTTAGAAGCTGAAAAAGAACGTACTATGATTGAGAACCAGTGCTCTAGAACAGCCTTTTTTAACCAGGGTGCCTTGAGTTTTTTTCAGGGGTGCATTGGCAAAATGCCTAAAAATTGCCTAAAAATGTATACTAGTCAACAAATGGATCAAGCCTGCCTTTTAATTACACAAAATCAAAGGTTTTTATTGTGGACCATTTCAACCCTCCAGTCACTGGCATCCTAACAACAAGTGATATTATCAGTGTTGATAAGAAGGGTGTCCATTGCCTGCACAGCATCCTTGTTTAACCCTCCCCTGCCCTCTCCATCAACACTGGGGTCATATTAGCTGAGTGATGAAGAGAAACTGAGGGAGAGTAGAAACACTGGAATACTAGTCGGTACTAGTGTGCAAAAGTGTATTTGCTTTGGAAGAATAAATCACCTCTAATGTTTGGTGCCCTACGTATGTCAATGCTGCCTCATAATGTAAAACTATTAGAATAGTATTTTACATTTTAGAATGGAGTGCCATAATTTTAAAGGGTGCCTTGACTGAAAAAAAGTTGAGAAACACTGCTCTAGAACTCAAGGAATGTAAATCATGGGACGCAGGGGAAATTTGGAGGATTGTGGGTATTCCCCACCACCATGTGGTACTAACCTGGTACGTAAAGATGAACAAAAGGTAAACAGTGCCATGCATTGTAATCAGCACATCGCCACTGTTTACTTCCCAGCGCACACCAATGGGTGTGTTATAACTGCTACTGGTGTGAAAAGCTGAGCATTTTGAAAGAAGTTTAGTTCAAAATTCTACTAGTGTATGCCCAGGTTTAATGTGTGGGAAATTGTTAAGATATTTCTATTTCCTCGCACAGATTAAAGTGGAGTTCCACTGGACAGGTAAAGTTCTACTATTTAAAAGTCAGCAGCTACAGTATTTGTAGCTGCTGACTTTTAATTTTTTTAAGGGGTGCGGAACTATGTAACAATGGCATGTGCATTGCCTAACAGAGAGCTCAGTGACCTACACAGTGCAGTGGATGTCCATAATGGACAGACAATTATCATCTGAGTGTGTGGTCATTCTATATTTAGCAATTGGAAGCCAATGTTTTTGGATTCTTTTAGTCTTTTATTGAGTTTGGAAACCTGTGTTTTGCACAACAGTCATCTTCAGTTAGGTTTGGAGGCACAGTTAAATATAAAACGTGGCAGTGTGCCGTTTGTCATTCTCTATGAGCACACTATCAAACATTTTATGACATACCACAATAAAGCTGAGGTGTGAACCGCTTTGCTACTTGCAAAAAAAGTATTGTACTTTCCCACACACTGGGGAGCTACTGCAGATGTGAACCCAGTTCTGCAGGGGCAAGGTGTGCTTCTCGGCTGTATTCATACTTTGCATGTTGGAAGCCATTCAGGTGTTTTATATCAGTATACAAGCTATAGTGGCAAGCCTGCATTGAAGACAGGGGGAGCGTGCATTTTGCCCTAAAGATAAATAAATCCATACCTGCTGCTCAAAAAAAGGGCTTAAATGCTTTTTCTCTATCGCTCATTGACAGACGTAGTCTTCTTGATTCTCAAGAGCTGGGTTATGTTGTCTCCGCAGGAGTAGGACTAGGCAGAAAGACAAAACGTTCTGGCTCCACCTTAGGGGCAGTCCCTGAGGGTATATCCTCCCTCTCTCTGCTACAGGGAATCAGTTTTTTTCTGTCTAGTCAGGAGTAAGGACCTAAGCTCCTTGCTGGGATCTTTTTGGTCCTGGCAAGATTTTTTCTTTAGAAGAAATATTTTTTAGGTAGTTTTTTCTCCAGTGTTTTTCTGTGAGATCTTCAAGCAAAAAACGCCTGACTGGGCGACACTAGTGGTCACCCCAGCCGGCCTACGAGCGCGCGCAGACCATTGCATTGCGCTTGGTCGGCCGCGACACATTCAAGTAAGTATGCGGGGCCGGGGGCGACGGGCTGGATGTTGAGATCCAGTGGTCACCCCGGTTTCTGCCTACGAGCGCGTGCAGACCAGAGCTCCGCGCTGGGTCGGCCGCGACGGAGTCCCAGTGGAGGGACTGACCTTGCGAGTTAAAAGTCTCGCTTGGACGCCAGGAACCTGAGAGTCGAGGCGTCCGGAGTGGTCCACAAACCCCCACCCCGGTGGAGAGGGTATTGTGAAGAGAGGGTGCCTGTCGGTTCGGTATGGTGAGTAAACGTTCCCTTTTTTCTTTCCTCGTTATGAGGCAGTATGAATTATGGGCCCCTCCATACATGGTCAGTATATATCTGACACTAAAAGTCCCCCTTGTAAATACAGTATGTGTTTGTGGGAAGTGGACTTGGTTTGAGAGCTAACACTCTACCCAGCAGACTGTAGCATTACAGCAGACATAGGAGGTATAATCCTACCTTATTTGTAGTGTATCTCCTGTAGATCTATCAATCGCCACTCAGCAGAGATGCAGGTGGATGTGCTGGGAAAAACGTTTTCGGCGGTCCGCCGCCATTTTGCCGTAGACCAGGTGCATGCATGTCCTCAGGTCACGCCGGCCGCCATGTTTTTGGAGTCTAATGTCTCCTATATGGGGGCGGCCATGTTTCATGAGCCCAGCTACCTCGTGGAGAGCTGGGAACGCCGGAAGGCGTACACAAGGGGCGGAGCCACGTCCTTCTACCCGGGAAAAAGCAACAGCTCCTTCCAGTCTGTAAAGACAGACGCTGACTGCAGTTGGTTGGAAACTTCACTGCATCGGTTGGTGAGCCTTGGGGGTCCCTCTCTCTCTCTGTGGGATCGAGAAGCAGGTACTCTGAGGGGCGCTATTGCGCTAGGGGGAGACACATAAAAAAAAAAAAAAAAAATTTAAAAAAAAAAAAAAAAAGAGAGGTATTTTTTTAAAAAAAAAAAAAAAAAAAGTTTTTTTGTGTTTTCTGGCAAAGGTGTCCTGAATTATCATGGACCCTGCCACTCATGTATCTCCTCCGGATCCCCTCGAGGGGTCTGCGGGATCCTCCAGCACCCCACTGACGATTAAATCATTGTCCGCTATTATGGAAGCTTGTGTCCCGGGTGGAAGTGGCTTGTCAGGGACAGGGCGCAAGTAAGCGACCCCCGCCTAACCCCTTATTATCTGAAACCTCGGATTCAGACTCTGAGCCTATTTCTGCAGTTGCAGGTACTTCATCTGGGATTGGTGTCTCGTGTACTGTCTCTTCAGACAGTGAGGAGGATGTTTCGGCATCTGCCATAGCCAGAGAGGAAGCGTTGGTAAACGCACTCATGGTATCTGTTCAAGAGACCTTAAGATTACAGGGTATTCCGTCAGAAATAGCTGAAACTGAAATCCCTTTTGGGACTAAAAACGCATCTAGTGGCGAAGGTTTTTTCCATTTCCCAGATGTTTTGGCAATCCAATCAAAGAAGAATGGAGTCTGCCAAAATGCATTTCTACTATTTCTAAACGCATTAACAGGCGTTATCCGTTTGAGGAAACCCTCATTAAGAAATGGACAGAACCACCTGTGGTGGATTCACCAATTGCTAGATTGAATAAAGCCACGGTTATTCCTCTAGAAGACGCTCCGTCTTTTAAAGATCCAGTGGATCGCAAGATAGAAGCTATGTCTCGCACCATGTTTACCTTGATTGGATCAGCTTTCAGACCAATAATTGCTATTGGTCTGGTTTCGCAGGCTGTAACTGTATGGACCAAGTGGTTACGCCGGGACCTAGAAGAGGTCCCTCAGGCGGTATCAGATTTGTTGGAACAGATGATACAGGGGTTACAGTTTGTGTGTGATGCGGCGTTAGACGCCACTTCATTATTGGCGCGAGCATCTGTCTCAGCGGTGGTTCTCAAGCGTACACTGTGGCTAAAAGGTTGGTTAGCCGACCAAGGTTCCAAAAAAGCATTGGCTAATTTCCCCTTTTTAGGAGAGCGTCTATTTGGAGCCAACTTAGATGAGATCATTAAGGATCTCACGGGTGGAAAGAGCACCTTTTTACCGCAAAATTTTAAAGGTAAAGGAACTCGTCAAAGACGAGGGCCTTCTTTTTCTGCTCACAAGAGGTTTTTTTCGTCCCGCGGGTGAAAAAATTAAGTCCTCCAAAGCTCCTGCAGGAGGCGTCAGAGGTCGTTGGTCGGGCAAGCAAAAGCCCGCCCCCTCTAGACCTGAAGATAAATCGTCCAAAGCCTGAAGGTGCGCCCCCCACCCATAACTGGGGTGGGGGGACGTCTTCGCCGGTTCCCGGATCCATGGCTTTCCAGAATCCCGGACAGATGGGTTTGCGAAGTCATAAGGTCAGGGTACAAGATCGAGCTTCGATCTCTCCCACCGGCGCAATTCTTCCCTTCCAATAGCCGACTATCCCCGGATCGTTTAGACGATCTGTGGAGAGCAGTCACAGATTTACTACAACAAGGAGTGGTAGTCCACGTTCCTTGGACAGAACGCTTTCAGGGGTTTTTATTCAAACCTATTTACAATACTCAGGAAAGAGGGCAAAGTGCGTCCAATTCTGGACTTAAGGGCACTCAATTCTTTTGTCTACATAAGAAGATTCAGAATGGAGTCCATTCGCACAGTAGCAGCCTTTCTGCATCCAGGGGATGTCCTAGCGTCCATAGACATCTAGGACGCATATCTTCACATTCCCATTTTCGCAGGACATCAGCGGTTTCTACGTTTTTCCGTAGAAGAGAACCACTATCAGTTTGTGGCGTTACCTCTCGGTCTCGCCACGGCTCCGCGGGTCTTCACGAAGGTGTTGGCCCCAATGTTGGCACTTCTGCGCCAAAGAGGCATATCGATTCTAGGTTACCTAGACGATCTTCTGCTTCATGCAGAGTCTCCTCAGACCTTGCTACAAAACATAGAAATTACTATGATTTCTTTACAGGAATTCGGGTGGCTGGTGAACCAGCAAAAGTCATTTCTGGTTCCCACCCAGAGGCTCGAATATCTGGGTCTAATTCTAGACACAGTCAGGACAAGAGTTTTTTCTTCCGGTAGGGAAACTCCGAAAGATTCAATCAGCAGTCCACCAACAGCTGGTCTTCCCTTCGGACTTGCATGAGGGGTCTGGGGTTGATGGTGGCTTCCTTCGAAGCAGTCCCATTTGCCCAGTCCCATACCCGAATTCTTCAGCAAGAGATTCCTCTCAGATGGAATCGGAATCCGGAATCCCTGGACAATCAGATCCGATTGAGCAAACAGACCAGAGAGTCTCTGGTCTGGTGGCTTCGGTCTCCGATGCTCAGCCAGGGAAAGTCATTTCTGCCAATATATTGGACGACAGTGACCACGGATGCCAGTCTATCCGGATGGGGAGGAATTCTCGGTCAGTTATCTGTCCAGGGACTTTGGTCCCCGGAAGAATCCAGGTTACCGATAAATGTATTGGAACTGAGAGCGATCAGACTTTGTCTGATTCACTGGACCGAGCAGCTCCAGGGCAGCCCGGTTCGGATCCAGTCGGACAACGCCACGGCCGTGGCTTATGTCAATCACCAGGGGGGCACCAAGAGTGTCCGAGCGGCCAAAGAAGTGGCTTGCATTCTTCGCTGGGCGGAACGATTTGTTCCAGCAATCTCTGCGGTGTTCATTCCGGGGGTGGAGAATTGGCAGGCAGATTATCTCAGCCGTCAGACTCTGGATCAGGGGGAATGGTCCCTCCATCCAGACGTTTTCCACCAGTTGTGCCTACGATGGGGCACCCCGGATATGGATCTGTTGGCATCTCGATTCAACAGGAAAGTTCAGAGATTCGTGGCTCGCTCCCGCGATCCTCTAGCAGAAACCGCAGACGCACTGATCGCCCCGTGGGGGCAATACCAGCTAATGTATGCCTTCCCTCCTCTTGGGTTACTGCCAAGACTTCTTCGCAAGATAGAGGAGGAAAGAATTCCAGTAATCCTGGCAGCTCCGGACTGGCCTCGTCGAGCTTGTTACGCCGACTTGGTCAGACTGATGGCGGACGTCCCGTGGAGACTTCCTCTCAGGGAGGATCTACTGTCTCAGGGAACGATCTTCCATCCTGCTTTACGATCGCTGGTTTTAAACGGCCTGGTTATCGAGACCTAGGTGCTGAAGGACAAGGGATTGTCAGCTTCAGTTATTCCTACTCTAGTTAAAACAAGGAAAGCGACTTCCAGAAAGATTATCATCGTACATGGAAGTCTTATATTGTGTGATGTGAATCCCTTGGGTTCCATCTACATCTTTATTCGGTAGTCCGAATATTGGCTTTCTGCAACAGGGAGTTGAGCAGAAGCTGGCCTTGAGTGTTATCAAGGGTCTGGTTTCAGCATTTGCTATCTTCTTTCAGAAGCTTTTGTCTACTCATTCCTTGGTGCGGAATTTCATCCAGGGGGTGCGACACCTGGCTCTGCCAGTGCACGCACCGTTACCATCCTGGGATCTTAATTTGGTGCTGTCGGTTCTTCAGACACCTCCCTTTGAAAATATCAGGGAGATTCCCTTGCCTACTTTATCCCAGAAGGTGGTCTTCTTGGTGGCTATCACTTCTGCACGCAGGGCGTCAGAACTGGCTGCATTATACTGTTGTTCCCCAGATCTGGTGGTTCATAGGGATAAGGTTGTTCTTCATCCGAATCCATCCTTCCTTCTAAGGTGGTTTCAAAGTTTCATTGAATAAGGACAGTGTATTGTCCTTCCTATGTCCTTAGCCCAATCATCCTCAAGAATTTGCATGGCATTCCTTGGATGTAGTTCGGGCGATCAGGATATACTTGAATACTATGGATTCAATTTGTAAGACGGATTCACTGTTTGTGATCACGGATGGCCCTAAGAAGGGGTTGCCTGTTCTGCTGCGACCATCTTTAGATGGATCAGACAGACGGTGGTATAGGCTTATTTTATCTAAGGGTCGGGATCCCCCGTTCCCTGTTAAGGCGCATTCTACTCGGGCGCTTAGAGTTTCCTGGACCTTCCGCCATCAGGCGTCAGTGGTTCAGGTTTTCAAGGCGACTGTTTAGTAGTCGGTTCATACCTTTACAATATTGTATAAGGTTTATGTGATGGCATCGTCAGATGCCTCTTCTGGCTGCAAGGTTCCTGCAGGCCACTGTTTGAGGAGACTGTTGGTCTACCTCGAGGATTTGTGGGGTAGGTCTCATCTGTTTACTCGATGAGTCCTTTGATACTTCTGGTTGGCTCCGGTTGGGCCTTCTAGATTGGATTTTGATTCTGTCAATCCCACCCCTCATTTTGTGGCACTGCTTCTGGATGTCCCAGCTCTTGAGAATCAAGAAGACTACGTCTGTCAATGAGCGATAGAGAAAAATGGATTTTTGTAAGATCTTACCGTAAAATCCTTTTCTCTTAAGCTCATTGACAGACGTAGTACCCGCCCCTCTATCATTGAGTTGGGTTGGGTTAAGTTCTCTGTACTGCTTTAAAACAGAACTGATTCCCTGTAGCAGAGAGAGGGAGGATATACCCTCAGGGACTGCCCCTAAGGTGGAGCCAGAACGTTTTGTCTTTCTGCCTAGTCCTACTCCTGCGGAGACAACATAACCCAGCTCTTGAGAATCAAGAAGACTACGTCTGTCAATGAGCTTAAGAGAAAAGGATTTTACGGTAAGATCTTACAAAAATCCATTTATGTAATGTAACTTTAAAAAAACAAAAAAAAAAAACCTTATACTGTAAGCACAGGTGTCAAACACAAGGCCCGCGGGCCGAATGCGGCCCCCCAGGTCATTTCATGTGGCCCTCGCACCTCTCCTGCAGCTGCGGCACCCACCTTGTCTCAGTAGTTGGCAGCAGTGAGGACAGAACTCCTTTGCCTGATCCTGTGCTTCTCTGTGCTGCTGCAGAAAGTCTAGTCTTTGCCCACCCCCCTTCTCAGCAGTCTGCAGCTGAGAGGAGGGCAAAACACCTCCTACAGATCCTGCACCTCTCTGTGCAGCCACAACACCACCTTGTCTCTGCCTCCCCTGGTCTCAGCATTTAGCAGACTCTGTAAGCTGACTCCAACCCTCCTCTGGTCCTCCTCCAGACCTTGCACTTTCTTCTTCCCAGATCCACCCGCATTTTCTTCCTGGCAGTAGCACAAGGTAAGGGGGAGCATTGTGATGCAAGGAAGGGTGGGTGACTCTTGACTTATGATGTTGGGGGGCTCTTGACATCTCATGTAAGGGGGCATGCGGTGCTCTGGACATCTAATCCTACAGATATAACCGGCCCTTTGAGGGCAACCATAATGCTGATGCAGCCCACAATGAAATTGATTTTGACACCCCTGCTGTAGGGTGTTCTACCCCCCACCCCCCCAGCCCCTCACCTATCCTTGATCTCTAACATATCGCTGACAACTGTACAGCAATTGTCAAAAGCTTGTGAGCTGGGCCTGCTCATGTGCTGTGCAGTCTTCATTCACTCCTATGGAAAGTTCCTGCTATGTCAAGGCATAGAACATTAGATTAAATGGAGAGTATACATTGGATGCAATGTCTTGCTTTATCAGGGAAGTTTTATAGGCAGACCTGATCAGACCTTGCGATCTCCTCTATGGATATGCAGATGTCAGCAGTGACATGTCCGCTGACATCCACCGCTATCCGATCCTACCCGCAAAATCCAGACAGATGATGGTTCTATTTTCCATCCGTCTGGCTGATCGGATGAAAACGGACTTCCCTATAGAGGAGAACGGGACTGTGTCCGTCTCCAATCTGCACAGTGAGCGCAGACGGACCTGTCATCCACCTGCTCAGCGAGGATGGATTAGCGGAGGGATCCCCCGATCCGTAAGCAGATCCCCCAAATCAGAGGCGCCCGTGTGAAAGGGGCCTAAATGCACCAAAGGTTCTACCTTTTAGGACATTTTTATGCCTTTTCTATTTTCAGAGTGTCAAATGTTTAGCATATGCGATTAATGCTGAGCAGCTTATTTCAATTTGGCTCACATTTTATGACACCGATGATTGGACACAACATTCTGAAATAGTTAAACAATGTGGGCTATGTGGGACTTTAGATGAGACACCGGCAGGTATGCCCAGCGTCTCCATCCCTGTATCGGAAAAACCGAATTGAAAAGGATTAAAAGAGGTGCATGGAAGCCAGCCAGCCCCCAGTCTGATGTACTCACCCTCCAGTCTGCCACCAACCGAATTTACATTCTGAAATAGTAAAGGCACCTTTTAGCACACAGTATGTAGGCAAAGGACATGTCTTTGTGATGTCCTCGGTTACACGGACTACAAAGATGTAATATACAGAAAATGATTGGCTAAACCCCACAAGTGCATTTTTTTAATTCTTCCTGTATAATGGCTTTACAAATGCAGTAATCTAGAGGTTGGATTAAAAAGTTTAGTGCGTCATAGCACTTTTGGTAGTAAAATAGTACATTTTGTGTGGAGATGTACACATCAGAACAAAAAGAGGGACAACTGAGGCTACACAAGGGACAAATGGATTTGGTCTCAAGAGGGACATTCCCTCCAAATGAGGGACAGTTGGGAGCTGTGCACATCGTAGCTGCCCACTAAAGTTTTTATTGCATGTTACATTAAGATAATATAGTATTTATGACCACGATGCTGGGCTTCAGAGTTCTGCTGCCCATACACCATTTGCCTTGTTTTAGTGTTATACTGCACCCATTTTGCCTAATTTAGGATTTATGCTGGCCATACACACACATAGCCGTTCGATGGCTTAATCCTAAATTCAACTTTATTTTCCATCAAAACCCAAAAAGAATCAAACAATGAATCGACTATTTTCAGCTGACTGTTGGGCAATCCATTTGCAGGAAGCCACATCAGGGAATCCTACACTTTGTTAGATTGTAGGATGGGTCCTTTTCTTGATTGAATTTTGCAATTATTCTTAAAAAAAAATTCTGTAATTACTTTTTATTATGCTTTTGGACAAAATAGTAGTGCAAAAGGTACAAAAGACAAAACTGTGATCTAAAGGTAATTTTAACAGGGTATAAAAAGACAGGTCTAAAGCGTAATGTAAGTTGCTTCTGCAAAAATAGTCCATGTACATCCTGTGGTACATAGGACAAATGCTGACTAACTAGAAGGAAAAGCAAGTGATGATTAACATTTCTCACAGGACCACAAGTGACCATAGGAGACAGGAAATAGCACAATAAAGAAATGAAATAATCAAATACAAAGTTGCATCGTTTAGACCAGTAATGCCTCGTACACACACAACGATTATCGGCCGACCGATCGTCCGTCTTTTGTCCAGTGTTGTTGTGTTGGTTGAAATGTGCTCTAGACTGCACACAAATTTTCTCGGCCAACAAAAACCAACTTCAGAAGTGATGTCATGTGCTGGTTTACTTTCCGTGTGTTTTTTCTTCTCTGAGCATGCCCAGTCTTGCTCATCAGATTTTTGTCTGCCGAAATCTGTACTGACTGACGGAAAATCGGCCGTTCTGTTGACGGCCAACAAAAATTTTATAGCATGCACACCAGATTTTGTTCAGCCGAAAAGTCGGAGTCGGTTGTCGAAAGCATCATACTAACAAGCCGAAAATCGGCCGATCGGACGTTGGCCGAAAATTCACGGCCAACTATCGATGCGTGTGTACGAGGCATAAGTTTCCTATACGGGGATAGTCCTGTAAAAGAACAGTCTGAGAATGATAATCTGAGAGAATTTCAGAATGTATACTATAAAATAGCCATTGAAAAGAGCTGGGTATTAGTGTGGGGTGCTTAATACAAAAAAGTACTACAGGGAGTGCAGAATTATTAGGCAAATGAGTATTTTTGAGGATTCATTTTATTATTGAACAACAACCATGTTCTCAATGAACCCAAAAAACTCATTAATATCAAAGCTGACTATTTTTGGAAGTAGTTTTAAGGCTCCATGTACACGGGACGTTGTTAAAAGTCCCTTTGAATGCTGGAATTTTTAGGACGTTTGAAACGTCCGTTCGGTCGCGTTTGTACCCGCGTTTAGCAGCGTTTGCGGGCGTTTGCGTTTAGAAGCGTTCCTAGAGGTCAAAAAAATTATTCCCTTTTAAAATGGAAAACCCGAACGCTAAACGCGGGTCAACGCGTTCAGACGTGTTCGGACGCGTTCAGACGCGTTTGTGCGTTTGAAACGCCGGGAAACACACGTTCGAACGCAAATAATTGCGTTCTAAAAACAGTACCTGAACGCAACTGCCTGCAAATGACTGTAAACGACCTGGTGTACATGGACAGATAAGATAAAATGTAGATGGGTTCAGGGGCTTCTGAAAAAAACACCTAACTGCTCCTAAACGGCCATTTCCAGCGTCCCGTGTACATGGAGCCTTAGTTTGTTTTTATTTTTAGCTATTTTAGGGGGATATCTGTGTGTGCAGGTGACTATTACTGTGCATAATTATTAGGCAACTTAACAAAAATCAAAGATACAGTATACCCATTTCAATTATTTATTTTTACCAGTGAAACCAATATTACATCTCAACATTCACAAATATACATTTCTGACATTCAAAAACAAAACAAAAACTAATCAGTGACCAATATAGCCACCTTTCTTTGCAAGGACACTCAAAAGCCTGCCATCCATGGATTCTGTCAGTGTTTTGATCTGTTCACCATCAACATTGCGTGCAGCAGCAACCACAGCCTCACAGACACTGTTCAGAGAGCTGTACTGTTTTCCCTCCTTGTAAATCTCACATTTGATGATGGACCACAGGTTCTCAATGGGGTTCAGATCAGGTGAACAAGGAGGCCATGTCATTAGCTTTTCTTCTTTTATACCCCTCCTTGCCAGCCACGCTGTGTAGTACTTGGACGCGTGTGATGGAGCATTGTCCTGCATGAAAATCATGTTTTTCTTGAAGGATGCAGACTACTTCCTGTACCACCGCTTGAAGAAGGTGTCTTCCAGAAACTGGCAGTAGGACTGGGAGTTGAGCTTGACTCCATCCTCAACCCGAAAAGGCCCCACAAGCTCATCTTTGATGATACCAGCCCAAACCAGTACTCCACCTCCACCTTGCTGGCGTCTGAGTCGGACTGGAGCTCTCTGCCCTTTACCAATCCAGCCACGGGCCCATCCATCTGGCCCATCAAGACTCACTCTCATTTCATCAGTCCATAAAACCTTTGAAAAATCAGTCTTGAGATATTTCTTGGCCCAGTCTTGACGTTTCAGCTTGTGTGTCTTGTTCAGTGGTGGTCGTCTTTCAGCCTTTCTTACCTTGGCCATGTCTCTGAGTATTGCACACCTTGTGCTTTTGGGCACTCCAGTGATGTTGCAGCTCTGAAATATGGCCAAACTGGTGGCAAGTGGCATCTTGGCAGCTGCACGCTGGACTTTTCTCAGTTCATGGGCTGTTATTTTGCGCCTTGGTTTTTCCACACGCTTCTTGCGACCCTGTTGACTATTTTGAATGAAATGCTTGATTGTTCGATGATCACGCTTCAGAAGCTTTGCAATTTTAAGAGTGCTGCATCCCTCTGCAAGATATCTCACTATTTTTGACTTTTCTGAGCCTGTCAAGTCCTTCTTTTAACCCATTTTGCCCAAGGAAAGGAAGTTGCCTAATAATTATGCACACCTGATATAGGGTGTTGATGTCATTAGACCACACCCCTTCTCATTACAGGGATGCACATCACCTAATATGCTTATTTGGTAGTAGGCTTTCGAGCCTATACAGCTTGGAGTAAGACAACATGCATAAAGAGGATGATGTGGTCAAAATACTCATTTGCCTAATAATTCTACACTCCCTGTATAGTAATATAGATAATGAGAAGATACTGGGCTTAAGACATGTGCTAGACAATCAGTATGTTAGAGCAGGTATAAAATCCAAAAAATGTGTGTTCAGTCATCTGGGATCTCATAAGAATAATACATCCATCTGGACCGTATGCCATGGAAGTGATCTAGTTCAGTGGTCCTCAACCCTGGCCTACAGGGACCACTAACAGGCCAGATTTGCAAGATAATGGAAATACATCCCAGGTGATATCATTTGCTGCTCAGTGATTGCAGTACTCTAGTCTGCATCTCCCCAAGGTAATACTTAAAATCTGGCCTGTTAGTGGGCCCTGAGGACCAGAGTTGAGGACCACTGATCTAGTTGGTTCTTAAAGCTGAACTCCATCTTTTGTTAGACTTTACATAGTTTGTTTGGGTCACCTTGGTCAACCTGTCTGAACACAATAGCACAGCGGGGAGATGGCTTCACTAACATTGTGTAGTTAGTCCAGAGACATCCTCAGTTTTTTTTTTTTTCCCATTCAGCCCACTGGGTGTGTTCCAGGCAGTCAGTTAGGTGACTGTTCCCTTTTGTGGTGCAATTAATTAATTTTTCTTGTTTGATAATTGTAAATATGTAATAGTCATTTGCACCCTAAATGTGTGTACCAATGTTTCTGAAAATCCCATGCAATAAACAACCTTTTTTCCAGAAGCCACCTAACATCCCATACTTTGAGCTATCACCATACACTTGAATTTCCTTTTTTTTGAGTATGTGATGCTAGTATTGTACATGGCTTGTGTGAATGGAAAAAATCACATGTAACTGTAAAAAAAAACGAATGGAAAAAAAATTGACATTTAAAAAGAACTGTTATGTGAAAATGTAACTCATGTATTTTTGTAAGAGTTCTCTGTGAACCTTTACCAGAGAGCATTGAAATTACCTCAAACATGTTTGGATCGCAGCATTGTTCTGTGCGTCAAGGTCAAATTTTGAGTAAAATATTGGAGGCAGAATTGTATTGTGCAAAATGGTGAAAACAAACAGTCAGAAACAAATAGAGTCATGGTCTTCAGTGATCGCTAACAACTTGTTAACATCTTGTCAAGGATTTTTTTGAGAATGTATTCAGGGTAAATGCAGTGTGTATTTTTGTTTTAAACATGCAGCTATGCGTTTTCCTACAGATAGTAAAAGTTTTGGGCTAAATACAAAGTAAAGCTTTTAAAAGTTTTGGGTGGAGGTTGAGAAAAGCTGGGTATCGATGCATGTTTACCTATGCAGTTAGATTTTATTTTTTTAATATTATTATTTAGGAGAGATTCCTCTGGTAATCTTTTCAAGTGTTTCTACTGGCCTACCTAGAAAAATGAGGGTTACGCGTGTACAGGCATTTGTGTAGTGTCTAATCCTCACCAGGATTCTCAAGCAAAGCTGCACTAATGATCCATATAATGGAAATTTAGAGGATCTTCAACTCTGTTAGCAACTCACCTGCCATGTGCATGCATGTTACTGAACGCACTTCAGTGTCAATGAATTGGACTAACTGAAGGAAGACTTTTGTTGAAACAGACCATCTACAGAGCTGTGATGAGTGAAAGATAATATTGTTAAGGCCCAGATGCAGTCTTGATAGCCATGTATTTATAACCTTCCTTAAGGTTAGGGATGCTCAACCTGTGGCCAGTTGGTCACATGTGGCCTGCAGAGCCCTCTGATGTGGCCGCAAATTCATTCTCTTGGATGGCAGGTTGGTAAGCCCAAATTGCGATCAGTAGGTTGCCACCCCGACATCCCAGACCATCAGAATACATGGAGCCAGCTGACAGTGCAGGAAGCAAGCTTTCCCATCTCCCTCCCCCCTTGTTTAGTAAGTGAGGAGGAAATGGCTATGTATAATATATGATATGTCAGTCTCCACCAGTTGAGCAGGAGGGCTAGACACCTCTACTTATGTTTCCGGGGTGTGTGTTTTTTTTTTCTTCTTTTTTTCTTACCCCCTGGGTATTTCACTGGCCTAGAAATGTTGCCTGGGGCTTTTTCTGTGCTGGGAGGGTTGATGCCTCTCATCATGGGGGGGTCAATCGATCTCACCATAGGAACGGCCATGCGGGGGGGGGGGATGGATTCTGGGTAGTCAACCATGTTGCTAAATCTAATTTGGGGATGCGGCTCTGGGTTGTCGGTCGCCCTTGGGGAGGCTGGATGGTGCTGAGTGGGGCATGACGTTCCTGTCACTACTGTATTCCAGTGGGGCATACTTACCTCTACTTGGATGTGATGGGACACGTCAGTGAGTTTGTTTGGCGTGCGTTCCTCCATAATAATACATTATGAGTCGTGTTGCTGCTCTGGCACTGTCGGGCCCTGGGGGGGATGGACAGCTCAGGACTGACTTCCCTGTGTTATCAAGGGATATGGTTGTTGACACTATCAAGCAGTGCTGGATATGCAATGCTTATTATTAAGTCATATTCTGACTCTACCTAATGCTGTTTTACCTTTTGTTAGGATGTTTAGGCGGTTTATACATTGTTTATACTGGCTGGTAGTGGTTCTTGAGAGCTCCACTCCTGGTCCGTGTTTACGCACCACCCCCACTAAGGCCTTTACTCAAGCGGCCCTGTGGCTGTTTTTAGCTTGAGTGCTATTATGGATTTCCACTAGGTGCCTTTCAGGGGGCTTCTGAGTAATTTGTATCCCTCTTGATACAAACATCTTCTCTTTGAATATCATCTCTTCTGTTATTACTCATCATCCCCTCACACTTCTTCTTTATGCTTTCCCTTAACAACCCCCCTTATTCCCCCCTTCCCCCCTTTTTTTTTTTTCTCTCACCCCTCCACTTTGTGTAGGGCACGAGATGGAGACTCTCTGTATTGTGTCTTTGAATGCCAGGGGGCTCAATACACCAGAGAAGCGACTTATGCTCTTGCACGACCTGCATCGTCCATGAGCAGACATTGCATTTCTCCAGGAAACGCATTTCAGAAATGACAGCCTTCCCTTGCTTACAACTCGGTACTACCCTTTGACTTATCATGCCACCTATACATTGGCTAAGTGTAGGGGTGTTTCTATTTTGATCTCGAGCTAGGTTCCATGGAAATGCTCGGATACTCTCGGGGATGCCGGGGACGTTTCTTGTTCCTTCATGGTACAATCAGTGATATAGGAGTAACTCTGGCCACTATTTATGCCCCTAATGTACAACAGTACCTTTTCCTCAGAAACACTCTTGACAAGCTCTTGGAGTTTACAGAGGGCCAGCTGATTTTGTGTGGCAACCTCAATGTTCCCCTCATACCCAACTTAGACACCTCTTCGGGTTCTTCTTTGATTCTCCCACGCAAGCGCATCTCTAAATCCCTCTACGGAGCACAATTAGTAAATGTATGGTGATTATTTTACTCTGGATAGAGGGACTATACTATCTACTCCTTGCCTCATAAAACATACTCCCAAATAGACTATTTTTTTCTTCCTCATAACCAGCTAGATTCTGTGGTCAACGCCTTTATTGGTTCGATCACTTGGTCAGACCATGCCCCGATCTTTTTGAAATACAACCTTACTGATGCCCGACGCTCCAACACCGCAACTTGGAGGTTGAATGAGATCCTCCTGCAAGACCCTGCTATTTTTGAAGATGTTCTGAAAGAAATAACATGGTATTTCCAAACAAATGATACCTCTGACTGTGATCCTGGAGTGGTTTGAGAAGCTCACAAATCGGTAATTTGGGGAGGGGGGGGGTTCTAATCAAGCATGGTGCACGGGTGAAGCCGGAAAGAGAGGCGCATCTGTCCTCTCTTCTAGCAGACATCCAAGGCATTGAAGCTCTCTATAAACATGCTCCTTCCCCTGACACTGAATGAGAACTTCTGAGCCTTCGAGCCAAGGTTTCTGACCTCCTTCTCTACAAGGCTAGGGCAGTGCTGCAAAAGGGGATAAGGCACTTCTTTGAATTTGGTGACAAATGTGGCAAACTTCTTGCTAGGTCCCTCCGAGACCACCCCCTCGACCACATATGTCCCGCAAATATCTTGTCCAGACGGAAGGAAAGTTGCTCTTCCCAAACAAATTCAGTCCTTTAGTGACTTTTATTCCTCTCTTTACAATCTAACCCTGGATACTCCCTCTCAGCTTAGAATAGATGACTACTTAACAGCCTCTGGAATGCCACGTCTTTCATCCCTAGCTACCATCTCAGTTTTACCTAAAGAGGGGAAGGACCCCATGCTATGTGGAAGTTACAGGCCAATCTCTCTTCCAGACCTGGCAGCCGGATCCAAATTCTGGTATTGCTGTATTAATTCTGGCAAATTTCCAGGTATGCTAATGTGATGGAGATTAACAAAGATAAATATGTTTGAAGTTCAGCCCAAGTGACAACCATGGCTCCCTCTACAGATACAGTGGGGAGGAGTGAATGTTGCCACCAATCAGACACCACCTCTAAGAACTGGTATGCTGCAGCGTATTGAACTTTCTTTTTCTTCCATCGAGAGACAACGTTGGGTTGCCTCCTACAAGAGAATTACACACTAGCAAACAAAAGAGGCCAGGCAAGGATAACCCCTCCTATTACCAGCAGGCCACAGTTTTTTGCTAGTTTCCTTGGAGGATGGATGTCTTTTCTTCAGCTCTGCTGTGTTTTAAAGTGGCAGTCATACTCAGCCGAGTAACAAGCCCGGACCCTGCTGGACTTGACATTCAGACGACAGCCTGGAAGTGACATTCGGGAACTGGGTCTTGCATCTCTGTAGCCAAATTAAAGGAAGCCATTTTGTTTTTGAGTAATGCAGAGTACACCACTCTAAAATTAGAAGATCAATCTATTGCCGTTGATGTTTTCCAGTCTTAGGTCAATTAAAGCTTCAAAGTGGTCTATTCCCACTGTGGATCTGGCAGCGTCCCACCTTAACTAACAAGGCACTTTTTATTCTGGTAGAAGATGCATCTGTCTTTAAGGACCCTACTGATAAGTGGTTGAAAGTTTTTTTTCTAGAGCTCTGTTCTTGCTAACAAGTTCTGCTCTTCCTCTTATCCTGCCTGTGACCATACTTTGTCAAACCATCTGTGACTGGTCAAAATCCCTTGAAAGATACAACCGCTGCTGAGGTTGATCCCACGCTTAAAGAATACTTAAAGCAGTTGACTGTAACATTAAATTTCAGCTGTGATGGTTTGATGAATGTCTCCCTGCCCTTGCATGTTTCTCATTCCATTACATATGCATAGGGCACAGGCTTTTGACAACCTTTTGACAACCTCATGGATGCTGCTGGTGGTAAGTTCCCCTATCTTCCTCAGTGGAAGAAGCTTAAGGATCAGCTTGCAAAGTCTTTTCTGTTCCTGAATTCTAGGAAACATTCCTTTCATTATTTCACTCCCTCAGCCTCCTTGTCAAGACCCTACAAGCCTGGTTCCCTTCCACCCACAAGCAGTGCTGGGATAAGGTAATCTAGAACCCAGGGCAAACATGCCAAACAACCCCCCCCCCCCCCCAAGATGTATGAGCATCATGTCTCAGCAAAAATCCCCCCACAAAAACACTGAGCACTAATCTGCATGATTACACCCTTAGCATAAATCCCCCTCCCCCCCAGTACAAAATCGCCCCCCTGCTGAAATACCCCCTCCCAGCACAAATCTTTGCCCCCCCCCATTCACCGAATCCCCTTAGCTCAAATGCCCCCCACCCCCCAAAAAAATGTACCCCCTCCTAGCACAAATCCTTTACCCCTAAAATGTGCCCTCCTTTTACACATCTTCTCTCCCCCACTTCAAATTTCCCCCTCCCAGCATAAATTCCTCCCAAATCCCCCTATCTAGCACAAACATTCTTCCCCCATTCGCTTTCCTAACACAAATCCCCCTAAATCACCACTAAATTTCCTCTTAAAGCAATACTTACCTCCTGCTGCCCCCAAATTCCACCTTCCAACATGAATCTCCCCCCAATCTCCTTGTGGTGCCCCCTCACCTCACATGATACCACAGTGCCCAGGGCAGCCGCCCCTTCCGCCCACCCCTTGTCCGGGCCCTGCCCACAAGGTCTGGTGGCAAATATGCCAAATCCACAGACAAGCCTTCTACATCAAGGTGCGCTCCTTTCCATAATGAGGGGACATTTTTTTACTTTTGCGGACATCTAGACAGCTTGCCTTTCTGATGCTTGAGTGCAAAAGCTGGTATCCCAGGTCTACAAACTGCATTTTCGCTCCCTGCCCTCTTTCTCTACTCCAACCTTCCTGTATCACTGCACAGAATAGCAGATCTCTATTGAGCTCTCTCAGGTCCTCTGGTTGAAGATGTCATCGCTCCTGTGGCAGAATGCTTTTGAGAGTTTTACTCCAATCTTTTCACCGTTCCAAAGTCCAAAGGGAGTATTTGCCTTATTCTGGATCTCAAAACTATGAATGTCTTCATTTAAGCCCAGAAATTCCAGATAGCATTACCAAATAACCAAAATGCTAGCCCTGCTGCCTTCTCGTGGCATCCCCATTGTGTGATACTTAAATGACCTCCTGTTGGGGGAACAGTTGGCACAGGCTCTGTCAGACAAATTCTGCAAGGCACACCAATTTGTATTAATTACTTGAAATAGTCTGTCTTTTCACTGAATGGAGGATTGGAGTTTTCTCCATGTAATTCTGCTACAGTGAACTAAGGCACCATAACATATGCAGAAACAAATACTAAATATCACAGGCACATCCTGAAATGAGATGGCCAAAGAGTGACATCTTATTGGAGCAAATATACTCAGACAAAAGACACGCTCCAGCCACACCTTCAGTAGCGAGGAACTGAAATCAATTAGTAATGGGCAACATCAGCAAAATAGATTTTACATAAAGCATTAATCACACAAGCACACTGGTGCCATTTACCACTATTTTCCTTCGTACTAACATCCAATATTCCATTAAGATTTCACCCAAATGCATTGCTTCTGCTATGCATCTCACCCATGGATATCCCAAGTTCCCAGTTGGCACTTTTGATTCCTTTTCCTTCCCTCTCTTCCTCCCCTTTTTCTATTTCTTATCTCACTTCTCTCTTTTTCTTCCTCCCGTATTTTTATTTGTCTATCTGTTCTTTGGGCCTTTCGATCCGTTTACATTATTATGTGGGTTGTTCTCTTTTTTTTTTTTCAACCATTAGACAATTCTGTGTTCCACATCAACTATATACTGTTTTTTTGGCATATGTTGTCTATATGGGATCATGTTTCTCCTCCAAACAGTATGATCATGTTATGCTTTCTGGATAAGTGCCACTCCATGTTTCTCTCAATTGAGCACCACTCATTCCCTTGAACTACTTATGCCTCGTACTCACGCAACGATTATCGGCCGACCGATCGTCCGACTTTTGTCCAGAGTTGTGTTTTGTTAGTTGGAATGTGCCTAGACTGCACACGAATTTTCTCGGCCAACAAAAATCAACTTCAGAAGTGATGTGATGTGCTGGTTTACTTTCCGTGTGTTTTTTCTTCTCTGAGCATGCCCAGTCTTGCTCATCAGATTTTTGTCTGCCGAAATCTGTACTGACTGACGGAAAATCGGCCGTTGTGTTGACGGCCAACAAAAATTTTATAGCCTGCACACCATATTTTTTTCGGCCGAAAAGTCGGAGTCGGTTGTCGAAAGCATCATACTAACAAGCCGAAAATCGGCCGATTGGACGTTGGCCGAAAACTCCCGGCCAATAATCGATGCGTGTGTACGAGGCTTTAGACTCTATGAACGTTCCCGTTTCTGTTTTTCCTCTGACATACCGTATATACTCGAGTATAAGCCGACCCGAGTATAAGCCGAGGCCCCTACTTTTACCACAAAAAGATGGGAAAAATGATTGACTCGAGTATAAGCCTAGGGTGAGAATGCAGGGCGGCGGGCATGGTGCAGGAGAATGCAGGGCGGCGGGCATGGTACAGGAGAATGCAGGGTACTGGCATGGTACAGGAGAATGCAGGGTGACTGGCATGGTACAAGAGAATGCAGGGTGGCTGGCATGGTGCAGGAGAATGCAGGGTGGCTGGCAGGGTACAGGAGAATGCAGGGTACTGGCATGGTGCAGGAGAATGCAGGGTACTGGCATGGTGCAGGAGAATGCAGGGTACTGGCATGGTACAGGAGAATGCAGGGTACTGGCATGGTACAGTAGAATGCAGGGTGACTGGCATGGTGCAGGAGAATGCAGGGTACTGGCATGGTGCAGGAGAATGCAGGGTGACTGGCATGGTGCAGGAGAATGCAGGGTGACTGGCATGGTGCAGGAGAATGCAGGGTACTGGCATGGTGCAGGAGAATGCAGGGTACTGGCATGGTGCAGGAGAATGCAGGGTACTGGCATGGTGCAGGAGAATGCAGGGTGACTGGCATGGTGCAGGAGAATGCAGGGTACTGGCATGGTGCAGGATAATGCAGGGTGACTGGCATGGTACAAGAGGATCCGGGGTTGTGGGCATACTACAGGCGATGCAGTGCTGTGGGCATGGTACAGGTGGACCATGCCCGCAGCACTGCATCCCTTGTAGTATACCCGCAGCCCTGCAGAATGGCAGGTAGTGCAGGGTACTGGCATTGTGCAGGAGAATGCAGGGTACTGGCATGGTGCAGGAGAATGCAGGGTACTGGCATGGTGCAGGAGAATGCAGGGTACTGGCATGGTGCAGGAGAATGCAGGGTACTGGCATGGTACAGGAGAATGCAGGGTACTGGCATGGTACAGTAGAATGCAGGGTGACTGGCATGGTGCAGGAGAATGCAGGGTACTGGCATGGTGCAGGAGAATGCAGGGTGACTGGCATGGTGCAGGAGAATGCAGGGTGACTGGCATGGTGCAGGAGAATGCAGGGTACTGGCATGGTGCAGGAGAATGCAGGGTGACTGGCATGGTGCAGGAGAATGCAGGGTGACTGGCATGGTGCAGGAGAATGCAGGGTACTGGCATGGTGCAGGATAATGCAGGGTGACTGGCATGGTACAAGAGGATCCGGGGTTGTGGGCATACTACAGGCGATGCAGTGCTGTGGGCATGGTACAGGTGGACCATGCCCGCAGCACTGCATCCCTTGTAGTATACCCGCAGCCCTGCAGAATGGCAGGTAGTGCAGGGTACTGGCATTGTGCAGGAGAATGCAGGGTACTGGCATGGTGCAGGAGAATGCAGGGTACTGGCATGGTGCAGGAGAATGCAGGGTACTGGCATGGTACAGGAGAATGCAGGGTACTGGCATGGTACAGTAGAATGCAGGGTGACTGGCATGGTGCAGGAGAATGCAGGGTACTGGCATGGTGCAGGAGAATGCAGGGTGACTGGCATGGTGCAGGAGAATGCAGGGTGACTGGCATGGTGCAGGAGAATGCAGGGTACTGGCATGGTGCAGGAGAATGCAGGGTACTGGCATGGTGCAGGAGAATGCAGGGTGACTGGCATGGTGCAGGAGAATGCAGGGTACTGGCATGGTGCAGGATAATGCAGGGTGACTGGCATGGTACAAGAGGATCCGGGGTTGTGGGCATACTACAGGCGATGCAGTGCTGTGGGCATGGTACAGGTGGACCATGCCCGCAGCACTGCATCCCTTGTAGTATACCCGCAGCCCTGCAGAATGGCAGGTAGTGCAGCAGTTTCCCTTACCTGTTCCAGAGGCGCCTTCATTTTAAAAATGGCGCCGCCCGGCCCCGACACGTCATTGCGCACGCGCCGCCGCCGCTCGTATACTTTCGGCTATTCCCGGCCTCTCCCGAGCGGCGCCGGGAATAGCCGAAATTACACGAGCGGCGGCGGCGCGTGTGCAATGACATGACGCCATTTTTAAAACTCAAGCACGTCGGAGCGGCCGGGAACTTTTTTTTTTTTTCTTGACTCGAGTATAAGCCGAGGGGGACGTTTTCAGCACAAAAAAATGTGCTGAAAAACTCGGCTTATACTCGAGTATATACGGTAGTAATGTTTATGTGGGATTTCCATTTATTTCTGTTTTTGCTTTGTACAAAACCTAAATAAATATGTTTACGTCTAAAAATATACAGTGCAATAATTTACTGTAGATGTCATAAAATTTTCAGCAGCAAAACCACTTTTATCAAATAAATTGTTAAAGTGTGTATTTACATCAGACCTAAAAGAATAACTTTTGGAAGAAAGGGGGATTTGGATTCAAAAGAGGAAAATTTGGGAGCTAAGAAAACGGCAGGCACTTTTATGGGGTCAATATTGCCTTTCTTCATCCTCACCAAAATGATTTCACATGTAAAAATGACAGTAGCCAATGTCCTCTCGAATCTCATGACTTATTTAAGACAGACATTAGAATCAGATGTGCAGTGGTATAGCAGGGAAATTGAAAAGTTTTAACTAATTAAGAACTCTGAAAGTCTTGAACTTGGAAGTGACATTTTAACATCCTTTGCTGTGTACATTTCTTTTTTTGGCTTATAAATGCAATAATTAGTTCAGAAAAATGTTTGATCAGGTACACAAGACAAATGCAGAAGTGGGCCTTGGTGTAACTAGACAAAGGGAAATGTGCAATATTTGAAACCATTTTACTTTAAAGAAATATTGTCAGCTTGCTATTGCTATAGAAGAATGCAGTCTTGTAAATTGAAGTATAACCAGTCACTTTGTAAGATACCTCCTCTGGTTGTTTATATTTCTCCTGCATAGAAGTGGACAGCTTGAGTGCAGGATGGCATTGAATATGACCATTTTGTTATTGTTGTTGCTAGGTACAGTTCTGTGACATCTCACAGATTTATAGAAAATATTTTAGAAATATCATTAGAGTATTTTGATAATTACAATGTAAGTTCAGGCAGAAATAGATTGAAAAAATCTGAATGCTGATATTGAAAACCAGTGGTTCTCTGCTGTGTAATGCAAGTTACATCCTTTTACGGCTTCCTTTACATAGCAACATTGTACAATTCTAGTGATTTCATAGTGTTTGAGATCAGTATAATTAAGTGGACTTTCTCTTCCAGGACAGCCCATGAAACCTAGGGCTCCTCCTACCAGGAAAGGAAATATGTTAAATCCAATCAGATAAAAGGCGGTCCTCTAGTCCTCACACTTCAGTATTAGTGTTTCCTCCGGACAGGGGGTAACCTGTTTCCTGGAACCTGGTTCTCATGGTCTGTCCTTTTGAAGACTTGGAAAGACGGTTTACTCACTCCTGCCCAAGTGTGGAACCTCTGCTTATAGGTCAGTAGATGGCTGCTTGTCTCCTGTCCTTGGAGGCCTGGAGAAGGCCAGACCATGGCTAATGTCAGGAGGGCAGGGGGGGGTCTCTTCCATCCTGGTGGAGCGGTCCTTGGATCAGCGAGGCTGTGATCCTGTGAACGCTGACGATTTCAGGGCTCTTAACCCGTAAATCGGCTCCACGTGAGGACAGAAGGGCGGAACTCCTGTGTTCCACTCTGGCCCCACTTCTGGCTACAGTGACGTTATCGGCGGGCGCCAGAAATGCTGGTTCCCATTTCCAGAAGGCGTGAACAGGAGATTACTGGGCAGCCGGTGTTAAAGGTGAAGACCCAGCAGAGGCTGTGGGACACCAGCAGGCAGGGAAGGATGGAGTCCTCTGCAACAACTGCTCAGGCGGCGGAAGCAGGCTCTGGCACAACACCTCTCAGGTAAGCCTGGGGAGTCTTCCCTCTTGCAATCCTGTGGGGTTTTCCTTTTCTTTCCCTCCATAATAGCTTGGGGGCTGGTAAAAGGGGCACTTTTTTTCCTCACTCCTGCACTAATGTGTTTTGGGTTTGTTTTTTTAGGGGGGTCCTTATCTCAAAGAATGGTGTCTCTTTTTTGTGGTTATAGACCAAGGCTCAAGACAAGATCCAGACGCAGCCCCCCAAAAGAAAATGTGCCATTTGCCGAACAAAGCTAAGTTCCACATGGAGCAAAACTGTATGCCGCACATGCATAGACGGGTTAGTTAAGGATGACCCAGCTATAGCCTCCCAGAGGACGCTGACTTCAGTTAGGGATGAAATATTGTTCACCTTTAACTCCTTTAAAAGCCTCATAGATATATTGCGGACTCCTGTCACTGTCACTCCTGACACAGAGTTGTAACGACACGAGGGAGGAGTTGGAGTCCCCCCATTCCTCAATTGAGGAATCTGGATCCGGGGAGGAGCCCAAGGATAGGAAATCCAGCAGGGGCTCTAGGTACAAATTATCGCTAGAGAATGTGGATGATTTGCTTAAAGTGGTCTATGTTACACTAGAAATTGAGGAGGAGAAGGTGCAATTATCTAAGCACGATCTTATGTATGCAACGCATAAGAAAAAGGCCAGGGTTTTCCCTGTGCACAGCTCCCTTCTAGACACAATTAAATTGGAATGGGAGAATCCTGAAAGGAAACCGTTTTTTTTTTTTTCTAGTAACTTAAAAAGAAGGTTTCCTTTCGATAAAGACACGGCGCAGCGGTGGAACAAAATTCCTAAATTGGATGCCCCTCTTTCAAAAATTTCAAAAAATACAGATCTAGCCTTTGATGACATGGGTACACTTAAAGACCCAATGGATAAAAGAGGGGATATTTTGTTGCGCGGGGCCTGGGAAGCCTCAGTTATGAGTCTAAAACCGGCCTTGGCATCCACTTGTATAGCCAGACATCTCGAGTTATGGCTCTCACAGATTCAGTCTCACCTATCTGCCAGGACACCAAGAGATCAGAATATTAAATCTTTCCCACTTCTATTTTAGGCAGTAGGATTTCTGGCTGATTCCTCCGCTGAGTCGGTCAGAATGGCAGCCAGAACCTCGGCGTTGGTTAATTCAGCCAGGAGAAGTCTCTGGCTTAAGACCTGGTCGGGAGACTGTGCTTCCAAATTGCGCCTGTGTGGTCTTCCCTTTACAGGCGATCATCTCTTTGGCCCTGGGTTAGCAGAAGCTCTGGAACGTATGGCTGATAGAAAGAAGTTGTTTCCAGATAAGAAACAGTCTCTGTATCCTTGGATGTTTTTTCAGGGGAAGGGAAGACGACAGGGTCTGCGTGAGAAACAGGCCAGACCCAAGAAGCATTGAACTGGTCACAAAGGCAAGGGTAGGGGGGGGGCATCCTGTTTAACCTTCCTCTGCACCCCGCCAAATTACAATGACTCCTTTCATGGAGTGGGTGGAAGATTGAGGGCCTTCCACAGTGGGAGGGTATCACAGCAAGCCCTTTTATTTTGGACCTGGTGTTTAAAGGTCACAGACTGGAATTCGGATCCCGTCCTTCGGAGAGATTGTTAATTACCAGTCTGCCCAGAGATCGAGTGAAAGCAGCTGCTCTAAGTCTCCAAATTGGAGACTTAGTAGATCAGAACGTCTTGGTCCAAGTTCCAAAGTCGGAACAGGGCAGGGGTTTTACTCCCACATTTTTGTGTTAAGAAAGCCCTCGGCGAGTTATCATTTAATACTGAATCTACGCACTGTAAATCGCTTGGTAAAATACAAGCATTTTGGCATGAAATCGGTGCATTCCATAGGAAATTTACTATACCCAGAATGTTTCATGGCAACACTTGGACCTAAAGGATGCTTATTTTCACATCCCCAGTAACCTAGCTTACCAAAGGTTTTTACGACTAGCAGTAAAGCTAGGGTCAGAAGTCCGACATTTTCAATTCCAAGCACTGCCCTTCGGGTTGTCTTCAGCCCCACGCATCTTCATGAAAGCCTTGGGGAAAGCTTTGGCCCCGTTAAGACAGAAATCGATTCTGATCATCCCCTACCTGGAAGACCTCCTAGTAGTGGCAGACTAAGGTCAGAAACTAGAAGGGGATCTCCAGATAGTTCAGGAGTTCCTCAGGTCACTGGCTGGATGATCAACAAAGAAAAGCCTTATCTGACACAGAAAGTGACACATCTCGGGTACGAGATTTCCTCCTGTTTTCCAGCTGTCCCTTGGGCACGGTTTTGACAGTGTCCCCTTCAGTGGTTCCTGCTGTAAATCTGGGATGGGTCTTCAAGTTCCTTGGAACTAAAGGTAAAAATCTCCAAAGTAAAAAGAACCCTATGGTGGTGGAGATTACCACTCCACCTCACCAAGGGGTTGGAATGGGTTATTCAAGTGTCTCAGAGGATAACCGCTGATACCAATTTGATTCTAATAGCCCCCCTTTTGGCCCAAGAGGCCATGGTTTTCATGCCTACAGACTTTGACCTCAAAACCTACAATAGCTCTTCCTTTGAGACAGGACCTGTTGGTATCTGAAGAGCAGGTACTAAGCTCCCAGGGGTTCTCAGACAAGGTGGGGGAAGACCCTGGTTAGTTGTCGAAAGCCTGTCATGAGAGCAATATACTCCAAAGTCTGGAAGAAATTTAACTCCTGGTTGTCTGAAAATCACAGATTATCCCCCGATGTGCCATCTATTTTGGAATTTTTTCAGGAGGGTGCCGATAAGGGTCTTTCCCTTAGAACCTTAAAAGTGCAGGCTGCAGCCATTAGCATCTTTCTCCAGTATTCCCTTCGGGAAAATTCCATTATAGCAAGGTTCTTTAGGGCAATCGCCCGGTCCAAATCAATAATTGTCAGATCATGTCCGACTTGGGACCTATCTCCTATCCTTCAGGCCTTGGTGACTGTTCCTTTCGAGCCTCTGAAGGATTTGACTGTAAAATTACTCACACTGAAGACTGCGTTTCTAATTACAGTTACGAAAGCTCAAAGATTCAGTGAATTGCAGGCCCTCTCGATTAGGGAGCCTTTCCTTATGATTTTTGATGATAGAGTAGTATTAAAAACCGACCCAGGGTTTTTACCTAAGGTAGCCACTTCCTTTCATAGATCACAGGATATTATACTACCTACCTTTTGTAATTCTCCAAAAAATGACAAAGAAAATAATTTTAATTTTTTTAGGCGTCAGAAGGGTTCTTCTGGCTTACAAAGAGGTGACCAAAACCTTTAGGAAATGGGAAACCTCATTTGTACTTTTTTTTGGGCACACACAAGGGTAATAGAGCTTCTAAAGTCACCAGAGCTAGGTGGATAAAGCAGGATATTACAGAAGCCTATAAAGCTAGAAATGTTGCTCCACCTTTTATCAACGCAAATTCAACAAGAGCTTTGTCCGCGTGCTAGGCCGAAAGGGCTGGTGCCTCACCGGAACAAATCTGTTAGGCAACTACCTGGTCTAACTTTTCAACCTTTCTTAGACATTATCGCCTGGACCTCCTCTCTTCTCAGGAGCAGGCGTTTGGTCGAAAGGTGCTCCAGGTTCTGGCTCATCGTCTCATGGGCTGTCCTGGAATACAACTTGAGAAAAGCTGAGTTAGACTTACCGGTAACTCCTTTTCTGAGAGTCTTCCAGAACAGCCGGATTCCCACCCAGTGATATCTTGTATTATGTATTATATATATGTTTTACAGGAATGTCCTATCAGTGGCGTACCTAGAGCATTTGGCACCCGGGGCGGATCCTATATCTGGCACCCCCCCCCCCCCCCAACTTTAAAATGTAAAAACACCCACAAAAAAATGTAATGTTTTCAAGAATATTTTTTGCACAAATTTCACAGCCCCCCATCACAGTGCCCCTTGCAGTCTGCCCTCCGTCTCTCTAATCACAGTTCCCCCTTTTGCACTCTCTGCCTCCCCTGCACAGTCCTACCTTCAGCATAGATAGATAGCTAATATTAGCAATGTGTTTAAGTTTGAGTAAGAGATTGTAGACTTGCTAAAGGAGATATTCAGAGACTACAGACATGATACAGGAGATGGTCAGAGACTGAGGACATGATACAGTAGATGATCAGAGATTGAAGACATGATACAAGAGATGGTCAGAGGCTGCAGACAGGATACAGTAGATGGTCAGAGACTGCAGATAGGATACAGGAGATGCTCAGAGACTGCAGACATGATAAAGTAGATGGTTAGAGACTGAGGTCATGATACAGGAGATGGTCAGAGACTGCAGACGTGATACAGAAGATGGCCAGAGACTGCAGACATGATACAGGAGATGCTCAGAGACTGAGGACATGATACAGTAGATGGTCAGAGACTACAGACATGATACAGGAGATGGTCAGAGACTGCAGACATGATACAGTAGATGGTCAGAGACTGCAGACATGATACAGGAGATGGTCAGAGACTGAGGACATTAAACAGTAGATGGTCAGAGACTGAGGGCATGATACAGTAGATGGTCAGAGACTACAGACATGATACAGGAGATGGTCAGAGACTGCAGACATGATACAGGAGATGCTCAGAGACTGAGGACATGATAGAAGATAGAAGAGCACTAGGGGGGCCGGAGAGCACAGACGAAGCAGAGAGCACTGGGGGAGCTGAAGGGCATGGTGGGGGGGGGGACTGGAGAGAATTAAGAGGGGGTTTGGAAAGCATTGTAGGGGGGTTGGAAGGTGCAGGGGTGGATTGCACTGGGGGGGACAGGGAGCACTTGGGGGGCGAGCAGGGAAAACCAGGGGGGTGGAGAGCACTGGGGGGGACAGGGAGCACTTAGGGGGGTGGGCAAGGAAAATCGGGGGGTGGAGAGCACTGGGGGGGGACAGGGAGCGTTTAGGGGGGTGGGCAAGGAAAATCGGGGGGTGGAGAGCACTGGGGGGGACAGGGAGCACTTAGGGGGGTGGGCAAGGAAAATTGGGGGGTGGAGAGCACTGGGGGGGGACAGGGAGAACTTGGGGGGTGGGCAGGGAAAATCAGGGGGTTGGAGAGCACTGGGGGGGACAGGGAGCACTTGGGGGGTGGGCAGGGAAAACCAGGGGGGTGGAGAGCACTGGGGGGCAGACAGGGAGCACTTGGGGGGCGGGCAAGGAAAACCAGGGGGTGGAGAGCACTGGGGGGGGGACAGGGAGCACTTGGGGGGCAGGCAGGGAAAACCAGGGGGTGGAGAGCACAGGGGGGGACAGGGAGCACTGGGTGGGGGACAGGGAGCACTTGGGGACGGGCAGGGAAAACCAGGGGGGTGGAGAGCACTGGGGGGGGGACAGGGAGCACTTGGGGGGAGGGAGAAAGCACTGTGGGGAGCTGAAGAGCATGGGGGGGGGGCTAAAGAACAGGGGGGGTCTAGTGCACTGGGGGTGGGGCTAAAAGCACTGAGGGAGGGATTAGGAGCACTGGAGGAGGTTAAGAACTTTGGGGGGCCAGCAAAAGAAGTTGTATAGGAGGGGGATGGGGCAGCTGCATATAGATGAATTGATCTTTCCCTATTCTTCCTGCAGGAGGGAGAGGAGGAGAATCAGTTATTCAGCAGGAAGCTGCAGGAAGAATAGAGAACGATGAATTCCTCTATATGCAGCAGCCCCATTCCCCTATCCAGCACACACTTTTGCAAATTGCAATGGGCACTCACCTTCTTCCGGTCAAGGCTCCGCCCCTTCTTCCCGACGAGGCTCCGCCCCCTTATTCCCGCCGCGGCTCCGCCCCCTTATTCCCCCCGCGGCTCCGCACGGACTGAAGGAGCTGCCACTGCAGCTGCCTTCACACTGCGGGATCTGTCTGAACACACCGGCTGACACCCCCCAGTGAGTGGCACCTGGGGCGGGCCGCCCCCCCCATTGGTACGCCACTGTGTCCTATGGTTCTCGAGAATACTGAAGTGTGAGGACTAAAGGACCGCCTTTTATCTGATTGGATTTAATGTGTTTCCTGTCCTGGTAGGAGGAGCCCTAGGTCTCATGGGCTGTCCTGGAAGGCTCTCAGAAAAGGAGTTACTGGTAAGTCTAACTTTTTTTTTTTTTTGTAAATTCAATGTTTATTGAAGGTATAGAAAGGATAAAGGTATACAAGTCAACAAAGGCAGTTAATTGAAATACAGCCGAGCATCAAGAAAACAGCGTTACATGAGGCGTAAATCAGATAAACATAGCCGTATGCGAGAAATGATAATATATATCGCAGCAGTGTACGTTTCAGGATGGCCGGTCCCAGAGAGAACCACACCCCTACCGGCTTTAACTCATCTTTTTTTTTAAAGATCCAGAGACAATCATATTTCCTGCAAGTCAGAAAAACTGTAACCCCCACCAACCAATTACAATTTATCATTCACTGATCTTATTTCAGTACTCTGAAATCTGAAAGATCTGCTTCAATAATACCATATACCACACCAGGTGCCGTGACACACTAGCGACCCTGCCTTTGGCAAAAACTTGCCATCCTCATGATTGTTCTACAGGGCAGAGTAATTCTCATCTGCTTCCATGACTCGCCTCCTTGCTGGACAGAAGAGTAAGGCATTGCTCTGTGACATTCTGCAATGTTTTTATCAGTGAATGAATGATGCCTTGTTCATCCATTCAGACACACAGAAATGGGTGGGTATTTTTGTTTCTGCTCTTCTTAGCGATTTTGTCACTGGAAAGTCATCACACGTGTGCCATGTCCAAACAGTAGTAGTTTTCCTTTTTGCACTGCATTGTTTAAATAAAAAAAGTGAATATCACAGTTGCCAGTTTTATAGCCAGCCAGGTATGTGGAAGAAGACAATAACCTCTCTCTTCATCTCCTTGTTCTTCTCTAGTAGTGCATGAGCTTGTCATACCATACTATAGGTAATGCAATCAGTATTTTTAGTGGTCATTAATAAATGCTAAGGATGTGATCTCTTCTAAGATTGAAAAGCTTTGCAATAATCTATAATATGTGATCTAAAAGATTTAGGTTCAATTAAGAACTATGATCTGATCCTAGTAGCTTTCTACAGTGCCTCTGTGTTTTACCCTGTGTGTGCCTAATCTTGTTGCCCTGCTTCTGTACCTCTTGCCCTCTACCTTGTATCTGTTTCCCTGATCATACCGCTGTACTTCTTTCCCTTGTACTTGATCCCAGCACTGGTTCCCTCCTGACCCATATTTAGTGTATCATGGGTACTTTGCAAAGCTGAGTAAACACAGGCCGAAAATGGTCAGTTCGGCAGGAACAGGCCGAATTTTGGTCTGTTTGTAAAGCTCCTCGTACAACAGAAGCCGGTCTCATGACCATCTTCTGTCAAATGAACATGTTGAAAAACAAGCATCAGATCATCGCGGGCAGCCATTGTGTTCTGGCGTGGGGGCAGTCCCCATCAGAACACAATAGTTCAGCGGGGAGATCGCTGCACTAACATCGTGTGTGTTAGTACAGCGATCTGTATGTGTTTTTTTGTTCAGCCCACTGGGTTGAAAGAAGAAAAACTTCCTGTGCACCCAGCATTGGTTAGGTAGAATTTTTTTAAGAACATTTCAGGTGCCGTCTCTTTCACTTTTGTTTGTATTTTGTTTGCGGTGTTGGATGTTTTTTGCTGTGTTTTTAAAGGATTATTATAATTGCACCTAGTTTGTGTCCGATCTTTTTTGTACAGCTACCCAGATCTTGTCAGACTTGTTTTTGCTGGATATCAGCATTTGATATCCTAAAACCAGCCATTAACAGTTTGAATCTTGGCCAGTTCAGCAAGAACTGGCCGAAATTTGTACCATGTATAGGTAGGCTGAGTATTCCCAAGTTGATCAATCGATTAACTTGGGTAAAACCAGCCTGCCGGATTTTACATGCAATTATCACTAGGGCTGTTATAGCCGATAGCAATAATAAATGTGTCCTCCCAGCAAGGACACGTGGTTGCAGTAAAGAAATTTGCTCCATATATGGTTGGCCTAACAGTGTGGGGATGTTTCTGCATAAGCCTGTTGGATTATAGGGAATTTTATTGGGGTGTGATTATTTGAAAATCACAGCTACACTCATGTAAGGACAAGTAATGGAGGGTTACTAGAAAGTAAGGTAGATTGGGGCAAGATTTGGACAACCATTTGAATGTCTGACTAGCACTTTCTACATTTCCCTCCTAGCAGCCCACTTTTCTTTTGAGCTATGATAAGGAGCCCAGAAGAAAACAGATTGTTCTTCAGTTCTCCTACATCAGTGGTGTCCAAACTTTTTTCAAAGAGGGCCAGATTTGATGAAGTGAACATGCGTGAGGGCCGACCATTTAACCTGACATTTGAACCATTAAAATTAAATATACATGTACACATACATATATATATATATATATATATATATATATATATATATATATATATACATATATATACACACACACATGCATACATATATACATACTGTACATACATACACACATAACATATACATACATACATACACACACACACATATAAATACATACACACACACATAACACATACATACATACACACACACACACACACACACACGCATACATACATACACATACATACACCCACACACAACACACATATATATATACACACGCACACACATATATATATATATATAAACACACACACACACACATAACACATACATACATACATACACACACACGCATACATACACATACATACACCCACACACAACACACATAACATTTACACACACACATATATATACACACGCACACACATATATATATACACACACACACACACACGTGGGACTCAGTGGGACTTAGGAGCAACCGAGCTGCTGAGGGAGGCCAGAGGCCCCGAGCCATCGCATCGGCATCGGGGCGGGGATGTGAGGAGTCTCAGAGAGAAAGGCATTGACAAAAGTCAGCTGTGTCTCAGAGGGCCGTATAAAACTAAAGGACGGGCCGCAACTGGCCCGCGGGCCGGACTTTGGACATGACTGTCCTACATGAAGCCTCATGTATATTGTCGCAAAATTCTCTTATATGTATGTATAGAAAACATGTTATAAGAGAAATATATAGACTGCCGTTATTGACCTGTCCTTTTGAAAAATGCCTGTCTAACTGACCTTCTCTTGCTTTACTACTTTGATTCACTGACCCGGAACATACATATGAGAAGTTCTGCTGTTTCTTCAGCTTTGCTGATCTGTGTACTGTGAGGAATTTGGCATTACATAGTCTGCAAGAAAAAAAAAGAAATATGGGTCCCAGTCTACCTTTACTGCAGGAATACCAAGAATACATCTGTAGGCAAGTGGCAGATTAAGTGATTTCACCCGTATATATCCTGGGGAAACAAACACATAGAATTTCCCTTTTCATTTGAGGAAACAACAGAATCAACTTAAATGTTTAAGTTTCTGGCCAGCTTTATTTAGGTTTGTTCACCTCACAGACAATAGACATTTGCATAGCTTTTCCCTCGAACAGGAACTTCCTCAACTGTGGCTTTTGCATCCTGGCAAAAAAAAAATTGAGCAGCGTCCAGGGACCCTACCTTCACTCTGTCTGGTGAGGCTCTAGATCCGAAAATAGACAAAATCTACTTTCTGTCCCTCACCCTCTCTCTGGGGCCTTTCCGTATATTAGGGGGAAAAAAATGCAGATTTAGTAAATTCCATGCCCTTTGGGGCATTGGATCAGCAACACAACTAGCGAACTAGCAATTTCAGAAGAACGTCTACAATTACCACCCTTTATTTCTGTCATAGCAGGTTTACTTTATCAAAGAGGCGAAAAAACCCATTTGAGCGGCTACAATTTATTTGCTAAGATTTAATGCTGGTTAAAGTAGCAGGATTGTGGGCAATATTCCTTTCTGTCTACAGCACCGCTCTATGCAGTGGTATCATTTTATTTGATGGAACACTGTTTGTGTAAATGGATTATATTAATGTTAATGTTTGTTACTATAGTAAAAACTTTAAATTTGTTCATACTTGCTGAATGTCTGATGATTATATATCTGTATGCATGTGCCAGAATCTTTTTGTGTCTATTTGCACGCATAGTAAGCGTGACCCATTGTACACTGTAGGTGGCGTCTCTGGTAAAAATCCAACATTTATCTGTAGATTCCAATCTACATGTTTTTTTTTTTTTTTTTTTCTTCTGCAGAATGTAGAACTAGGATTCGGTGATGTTGTTCAACAATTACTCTGCACTCTCCAAAAAATGTTGTATAAGACATGTTCGCTTCATCGAATTAAAAAAATAAAAGAACTGTGAGTAATATTTGTACCAACATGCCCAGTACTGGGCTGAATTGTTGCACATGCATTGGGAGTGAACCTAGAGAATAATGGTCATCTCAGTCCTAAACTCAGTGTATGTATCTAGAAACACTGTTAAGCCGGCCATAGATGGAGCGATTTTCTTTACTGCAACCACGGGTTGCAGGAAAGAAAATTTCTCCCTTCAACAGTCATTATTGATATGGGAAACCCTCCTATGGAGCTATTCATTCTCCCGGTGGGTGAGGGGGACACAGGGAGCTGTCCTTGCTGAGAGACCACACAGTGTTTATTGCTAGTGGCTATAATCGTATGAAAAATCCAAAATGTTGGTTGTATCCAAGTTAATCGATCAATCTAACTTTGGTACAGTCAGCCTGCCCATACATGGTTCAAATCTTGTCTGGTCCCTGCTGAACCAGCTGAGATACAAACTGTCTATGGCCAGCTTTACTCTCTGTGGCTGGGTTATTGTTTCTAGACATTTTAGTACAACACTGAACACCACCAAATTTAAAGCAGAAACCTAACCAAAAATTATTAAAGAAAATATTAACCCAAAAAAACATTTTTTGCTGGCAATACTTGCCTTACCCTGAGGCTGTACATACTTATATGGTGTGAGTGCTTTTTCTTTCACGGTCAACAATCAGTGCTTACAAGAACAGAGATCCTTGTGTGGGACAACAAGCTCGTCTGAAGGTCAGAAGAGCTTACAAACGCCCCCTAGTTAGGCCCTACGCAGCCACCCTCGTGTAATGCTGAACATTAATGGTTTCCTCAAGGCTTATCACAAGGAATTTTCATCATCAGTCATAATAATTAGGAATATAGGCCTGTGTATAGGTTTTCTGAAGACTTCTCAACATATTAATGCTGTAGATCACATGTGTCAAACACAAGGCGGGGGGCTGAATCCGGCCCGCCAGGCCATTTCATGTGGCCCTCGCACCTAGAACTTTCCGCCAGGCCATTTCATGTGGCCCAAGCACCCAGGGTTTTTTTTTTTTAACTAGTATGTGGCTGAACTCTGTTCTGCCACCTCCAGCTCTCTCCCTCCACTCCCATCTCACCACTGTGACTTGTAAACACAGAAGTCTTCTGTGTTTACAAGGACAGCTTTCCTCTCGGTGGCTCTCCAAGCCCTGTCTGCCATGCACACATGGTGGGTACAAAACGGAGATGCAGGTGCAGTGTTGCATGGGGCATCAGCCTGTGAAAGAGAGCTGAACCCAGCACACTGTGCATAGTACACCCCAAACTCTGCACTTTGTATGTAGCGCACTCCTCAACCCTGCACTCTGTACATAGCACACCCCTGAACTCTGCATGTAGCACACCCCTGAACTCTGCATTCTGTACGTAGCACACCCCCGAAATCATGCAGTCCTGGTATTTATTTCCCCTTTATGATCCTCCCTCCCACTGTTTCAGTTTGGCCACATGCACCATTTGGGAGCTTGGTTAAGTTCCTCCACCTACTCTCTGAGAAAAAAAGCCCAGAATAAATGTATATTGTCTTACAGATATTATTGGCCCTTTGAGGGCAACCATAATGCTAATGAGGTCCGCAGTGAATTTGAGTTTGACAACCCCTACTGTAGATTAAATTATTTTCTTATCATGTTAAACTCTGCAAGGCACACCATTTTGTATTAATTACTTGGAATACAGTATTCACTTTTCTCTTTCGTTCATCGACAGACAGAGCGCTCCATAAGTCATAACAAGTAGGTTATATTGCCTACTTCAAGAGTAGGACTAGGCAGAACTAAAAACACCTGGCTACGCCCATGGATCGTCCTCAGCTGGTATATAACCCCCTCTCTTCTCTAGGTAATCAGTTTTAATCTGTCTAGTCAGGAGTAAGGACCTAGGCTCCCGGCTGGGATCTCTGGTCCTAGCAATTTTCTCCTTCCTTACATCTTTTTTGTTTTCTCTCGGGAGATCTACAGTCAACTGCCGGACTGGGCGACGGGCTTGATAATCTAGATCCAGTGGTCCCCCCAGCCCAGCCAGTGAGTCCCAGCTGTCCCTTGGCCGACAGCTCCCCTACTTCGGTGGCGAGGAGTTCTGTCTGCAGTGTTACCCGCACCATGGAAGGGTAAGTACAGTCCCCCCTCTCCCCTTTTGGTGGTTTTCTTTGGGGTGGACAGGGGTAACCTGCAGCGACAGTTGGACCTGCCTGCAGGGTTCCCTCCTCCCATCCTTAAATCCCACACTGAGCTGGGCTTCCCCCACTCCTTTCCCCCCCTGTCTGGACCTAGAGTCTAGTGGGGGTCCCAGGGCAGAGCATACAGCAGAGACCCCCAGGGTCTCTCCCGCTATCCCCACTCTGTAAGGGTCCTGGGATAGTGTGTGTCCCGCCCGGGTGGTCTGAAGAGGTCCCAGTGTAGGAGACCCCTAGGTGCATGCCCTGCTATTTGCAGTGTGGGTATAGTGCAGGAGGGTCCCAGTGCAGAGACCAGTGCAGAGTGGACAGCAGAGTCTTCTTAAATGTGTGTTCTACCTTCAAGGGGGGGTCCCCTTGCAGAGGGTACAGCATTGCAGATGGTGCAGGAAAGAGCATGCTTCAGTGTTTGTAGCTGATGGTGGCCATTTTCCCTTAGTCTGGCAGGTCTCCGGTTGGTGGCCATGTTTGTGTAGTCAGATGATGTCACAGGGGCCATTTTCCCTTAGTCTGGCTTGTCTCGGGTTGGCTGCCATGTTTGTGTAGCCGGATGACGTGACAAGGGCCATTTCCCCTTAGTCTGGGAGATGCTGCAGATAACAGAAACCGCGTGGGGATGCCGAAGCTCCTCCTCTTCCTCTTCTTCCTTATTTTCCTCTTCCTGTGCCCGGAACATATGAACAGGGATAGCGTCCATGATGATGCTGGGTTCGAATACTTGGCACTCCTCTGGTCGATAGGGTGAGTCTTTGGGGGTCTCTGTTATCTTTCTCTCTCTGCTGATAGGAACCCTGAGCCTTGAGGGGATCCTTTTAGTGGTGCCAAACGATCGTTTTTATACTGCTTTTATACTTCCTTTCCTTATGGAGCCTCGGGGTCACATCTCCCTCACTGACCCCCTCATGGAGGTGGCAGGTCCCTCAGAACCCCAGCTTTCCATGGTTGCACTGATGGCGGTCCTGCAGTATTTAGTGTGCTGGGTGGAAGTGGGGCGTAGGCGAAGGCCCAGGAGGAAGCGTCCCCCGCCTTCCCCTGCTCAGGCTGTCTCCTCTAATTCTGAGCCTGATGCTCGTTTAGGGGGATTTAATATCCCACCCCCTGATTCATCCGATAGTGAGGATGATTCCTCTATGGCCGCAACAGTAAATGAAAAAGCGCTGGTAGATGCACCTATTACTGCAGTGCGTGAGACTTGGAAAATGGAGGATGCTGCTGATGTAGCCACAGACGTGGCAGTGTCGTTTGGTAAGTCGCATCGTATTCCAAAGGTGTTTCCTTATGTGCCTTTCAGAGGCGGCTCTAGGCTTTGTGAGGCCTAAGGCAAAACTTGGACATGAGGCCCCACTCACGCCCATAATGGGAAAAATAATTCAAGCGATAAAAATTAACTGTATAAACTGCATGTATTAAGAGACTTAACCTTTGTACTATGAATTCACAGATCATGATTCTCTGACTCCCTCCTTACATAAGAGTTCTCCTTTAAATCAGATTCTCCCCAGCATCTCCTCCTTACATCAGAGTCCACAGAATACCTCTTTACATTAGAGTCCCCTTCTTAAATCAAATTTCACAGAGCCCCCTTTACATCAGAGTCGCCAGAGTTTTCCCCTTACACTGTAAGAGGGAACTCTGAAAACTCTGATGTAAGAGGAGTTCTGGGAACCCTGATTTAGGGGGAATGTTGGGGACTCTGAAGTAAGGTGAGTTCCGGGAAACCCCAATTTAAGGGGGAATGCTGGAGAATCTGATGTAAGGAGAGTTCCGGGAACCCTGATTTAAGGGGGAAAGCTGGGGCCTCTGGTGTAAAAGGGAAATCTGTGGTCACCAAAGCTCCCCCTTGCATCAGAGTTTCCAGAGTTCCCCTTACACTTCCCTTCCTCAGTCCGCCACAGTCTAGGGCATGACAAGTCCCACTACAGAAGGCTGCTATACCTGAGTCCCCACAGAGGGCACTGTAAATTTCAGTATAGTGCACTGCCATTCCTCCCTGAGGAATGGAAGCCTGCTATGCTTGGACTTGTACTGCTCTATGTAGGGGACTGAGGAACTACTGCCTGCTATGCTAAGACTTGTAGTGCCCTCTGTGGGGACTAAGGCATGGCAGCCTGCTATTCTGGAACTTGTAGTGCCCTCTGTGAGGGACTGAGGATTCCTCAGTGATCCACATCCTAGGGCACTATAAGTCCCAGCATAGTGGGCTGTCATTCCTCAGTCCCTCACAGCTGGGGGGAAAAACAACACAGAGTTAAACATCCAACCAAAACCAATAATGTACAGAGTCCATATGCTATATAATGTCACAGCCCCGCTACCCCTCACCTTCCACCTCGGGGGCTGTCATTGTGTAGGGCAAAGGGCTCCAGCTCCACCAAGTTTGGTTTTGATGTCAGATATGCAGGACTGGCTCAGCTCCACTCTCTTCCCTGGCAACTGACTCTGGCATCACGGGGGGCCTCTCCTCCTCCCTCAGCCACCCAGGGGCCCTCTCCTTCTCCCCCAGCCACCCAGGGGCCCTCTCCTTCTCCCCCAGTCACCCAGGGGACCTCTCCTTCTCCCCCAGCCACCCAGGGGCCTTCTCCTTCTACCCCAGTCACCCAGGGGCTCTCTCCTTCTCCCCCAGCCACCCAGGGACCCTCTCCTCCTCCCCCAGCCACCCAGGGGCCCTCTCCTTCTCCCCCAGCCACCCAGGGGCCCTCTTCTTCTCCCTCAGCCACCCAGGTGCCTTCTCTTTCTCCTTCAGCCACCCATGGGTCCTCTCCTTTTCCCCTAGCCACCCAGGGGCCCTCTACTTTTCCCCTAGCCACCCAGGGGCCCTCTCCCCCTCCCAGCCACCCAGGTGCCCTCTCCTTCTCCCTCAGCCACCCAGGTGCCCTCTCCTTCTCTTTCAGCCACCCAGGGGTCCTCTCCTTTTCCCCTAGCCACCCAGGGGCTCTTGCTTTTCTCCTGGCCACCCAGGGGCCCTTGCCTTTTCCCCTAACCACCCAGGGGCCCTCGTCCTTTTCCCCTAGCCACCCAGGGACCCTCTCCTTCTCTTCCAGCCACTCTCTCCTCTCCCAGCCACCCTTGGCCTTATTCTTCTCCTCCTCCTCCTCCTCCACCAACCATTCTAAGACCCCTCCAACCACTCTGGGGCTCCTCACCCGCTTTGCGTAGTAGACACCACCACTCTATGACCAGCCTGCAGAGTGACAAGTCGGGGCCTGGTTACCTGTATGTTCTTGAGCCAGGGCAGTGCTCTCCTCCCAGAGCAACAACCGATGATAGCATTGTGAGCTGACCGGGCAGCCACTTCCTACTGATGCACGCCCACTAACTGCTCCATATCCTAGGATTACATGATCAGACGACCAATCCCTAGGCAGAGAAGGTGGGATAAGTGTCAGCGGACAACAGACATCTGGCAGCCGCAGTGAATGGACTGCAGCACACTGCTGCAACTTTTATATCCGAGGATTTAAAGCAATCTTTTACTTCGGAGATGTCCCTGACTGTTCCCTTCTAAATGTTGTCGCTCCGCGAATGGCTGCGAGGCCCCTGTAGGTGCGAGGCCTTAGGCGACCGCCTAATTTGCCTAATTAGAGAGCCGCCTCTGGCCTTATTTTGACAGGTTGTCCGGTAAGCAATGGGAACAACCAAAGTTACCCTTTGTGTTCCCCAAACGTTTTGCTATACATTACCCTTTTGAGGAGTTACTTTTTAAAAAGGGGGCTAGTCCACCAGTGGTGGACTCTCCTGGTGTCTCAGATCCTAATTGAATGGGCCAAGCTTTTGCGCCAGGGCCTGGGGGGTGAGCAGGTAACTGCTGCTTATGTTGATTTAGCTGACCAGTTGGTCCATGGGCTGCAGTTTATTTGTGATGCAGCTGTGGATACAGCTCCTGTGCTGTCCAAACTTTCTGTTTCAGTGGTGGTAATTAGGTGCATGCTGTGGCTAAAGAATTGGTCTGCAGACCAAACCTCTAAGAAAGCTCTCATTGATTTGCCCTTTCATGGCGATCGCTTGTTTGGGGTTACCCTGGATGACATCATTAAGGGTATCGTGGGGGGGGGGGAGAGTACCTTCCTGCCACAGTCAAAGAAAGGGAAGGAGCCTCGCCACAGATGGGGGCCCTCCTTCTCAGCCCATAGAAAATTATTTTGTGCTTCTGGGACGGAGAATAAGAGAAATAGATGTTTTAAATCTTCCCCGGGAAGTTCCAAGCAACCTTGGTCAGGTAAGCCTAGAGCTAACTTCCTCAGACCTGCAGACAAGATTCCTTCAGCATTATAGTCTGCCCTGGTCTTCGCTGGTTTCCGGTCCTGTGGACTTCTTTGGTGAGGGTCAAGGAAATCCGCAAAATGTTTTTTTGGGGGTACCCAGAAAGGGGGTTAAAGCTTGTCTTTTTTAGGTCCTGAGTCTCCTTGTGCGGATTCCCCCCTATCCCTGTCCAGGGAATTGATTTACTTAGGTCTGATTCTATTTCTGACCAGGGTGGTCCTTTCTCTGCACAAACTTCAGGGACAGCAGGCCAAGATTCATCGGCTGCTGCCACACAGATAGTTCTCTCTCCAGTTCTGCATACAGATTCTGAGTCTGGTGGTATCCACCTTCAAGACATTTCTGTTTGCACAGTCTTACATGCAGTGCCTTTAGCAGGTTTGGCTCCACAGAAGGATACCGAAGTTTGTGACGAGGTCATGGGGTCCTCTGACAGACGCCGCAGGTGTCCAAGGGCCACGGTAAGGCCAGTATCATCCTCAGCTAAGGCCCCCCAAAACATCAGCGATCCACCTCCGTGTTTCACAGTAGGTGTACCTTTCACAATAGGCCTTGTTGACTCCTCTCCAAATGTAGCGTTTATGGTTGTGGCCAAAAAACTCAATTTTGGTCTCATCACTCCAAATGACTTTGCCAGAAGGTTTGAGGCTTGTCTCTGTGCTGTTTGGCACATTGTAAGCGGGTTACATTGTGTTATTTGCGTAGTAATGACTTTCTTCTGGCGACTCGAACATGCAGCCCATCTTTCTTCAAGTGCCTGCTTATTGTGCATCTTGAAACAGCCACACCGCATGTTTTCAGAGTGTCCTGGATTTCATCTGAAGTTATTTGTGTTTTTTTCTTTGCATCCCAAACAATTTTCCTGGCAGTTGTGGCTGAAATTTTAGTTGGTCTACCTGACTGTGGTTTGGTTTCAACAGAACCCCTCATTTTCCACTTCTTGATTAGAGTTTGAACACTGTAGATTAGCATTCTCAATTCCTTGCATACCTTTTTATATCCCTTTCCTGTTTTATACAGTTCAATTACCATTTCCCGCATATCCTTTTACAATTCTTTTGCTTTCCCCATGACTCAGAATCCAGAAACTTCAGTGCAGCACTGGATGAAAGATGCAAGGGTCTGTCAGGAGTCCAGAAACTTATTGACCTTTTATACACACACACTATTTACAAGCAAACAGATCACAGGTGAGGATAGTTACCTTTAATAGCCATTCAAACCCCTTTGTGTCAACTTGTGTGCGTGTTATCAGGCCAAAATCACCAGGGTATGTAAACTTTTGATCAGGGTCATTTGGGTAATTTCTGTTGTCATTTGATTTAAAAAGGTTAAACACAGTTGATTGATAATGAATGGCTTCAGCCAAACACTAACCATGAGTGAAAGAAAGGTTTTGTCAAGTGATATCATTTATATTCTTGGAAAAATGGCCAAGAAATCATCATTTTGTTGTGACTTTTCTTTTTGTTAGGCTGGTTACCTGTGTTGTTTGGGTATGGGTACCCTTCAGTTTGGACTCCTTTTGGAAGTCAATAGGTTTCTTAAGCCTGCCATAGACAGGTCAAATCCCTGCTGAACCGGCCGAGATTTGAACCATGTATGGGCAGACAAGTTGATCGATCAACCAGCCTGTCGGATTTTACACGTGATTATTGCTAACGCTGTTAAAGCCGCTAGCAATAATCACTGCTAGCAATAACCACTCCCGGCGAGGGTGGCTGGTGTTCCTGCCAGTCCCTCTGACTTCCTGTTAAACTAACAACACTAGGCAGGAAAGTACAGCATTGTCAGTTTTCTGGCTGTGCTGGGAATTCAGCCTGCTTTCCTCCAATGATCAGACTTGTGCCGACACCTCCTGCCCCCACTATACAGCCATTTAATGGGGAAATTAGCGTGCTGCTGTTTCTCTTCCCCCAGATCTCTAAACTTCTTATACAGCTAATGTATGGGTATGTGATCACTTGAAAAAATGAATTTTTACTGCTTTTATATACAGGTTCAGCTCATAAATTAGAATATCATCAAAAAGTTAATTTATTTCTTCAGTAATTCAATTCAAAAAGTGACTCGTATATTTTATATAGATGCGTTACCCACAGAGTGATATATTTCTTTAATGAAAAAAATATATATTTATTGATATATTTCTTTAATGAAAAAAAAAAAGAATTTTTAATACAGAAATGTTGACTTACTGAAAAATATGTCCATGTACAGTATGGTATGCACTCAATACTTGGTTGGGGTTCCTTTTGCATGAATTACTGCATCAATGGAGGCGATCAGCCTGTGGCACTACTGAGGTGTTATGGAAGCCCAGGAGGTTGCTTTGATAGCGGCTTTCAGCTCGTCCGCATTGTTGGGTCTGGTGTCTCCCAGCTTTTTCTTGACAATACCCCACATATTCTCTATAGGGTTTAGGTCAGGCAAGTTTGCTGGCCAATCAAGCACAGTGATACCATGATCATTAAACCAGGCATTGGTACTTTTGGCAGTGTGGGCAGGTGCCAAGTCCTGCTGGAAAACTAAATCAGCATCTCCATAAAGTTGGTCAGCAGAGGAAAGCATGAAGTGCTCTAGAATTTCCTGTTAGAGGGCTGCACTGACTTTGGACTTGATAAAACACAGTGGACCAACACCAGATGACATGGCTCGCTTTAGTGAAAATTTATTTCAATGGCCAGAATAAATGATTTATTCTTGCCAATGAAATGTATTATCATCCAAGTTCTTGATGACTAGGGACACTTTTACAAGTGTTTTTTCTGCAAAAACTCTGCTGACTTCTAGGAGAGTTTAAAAAAAAAAAGTCCTATGTGCGTGAGGCTTTAGGTCTCATGTAGACTGCAGCTGCTAAACGGTTGTTTAGGAGCAGTTGGGTGTTTTTTTCAGCAGTCCATGGGCTCTCCTCTGATACCTTATGTGCACATGTACATTTATAGTAGTTTAGAGGCAGTTGAGGTTACTGCCATTTTTTTGAAAGCAGAAAAATTGCATTCAGGACTGTAGATTACCGGCATTTCAAACGCCAAATGCTTGCAAATGCGGTAACCCGCGTTTATGTGTGTTTGTGTTTATAAGTGTTTTGAAAGGGGAAAACATTTCTGATACTTTTTGAACATAGAAAAATGTTGAAAAAAACTAAAAATGTCACTACATGCTGTTGTCTGCTTCAGTGGATGAGTCCAGTAGCGATAAACTCTGGTCCTCTCACGCAATATTCTATGTCTTCGGAGTCTCAGCAACATCAGGAGCATTTCCTCACACATGCTCATGATGTGATCCATAAACAAATTAAACGGCTATCTACAAGCACACTGCTCTTTATGTTCTCTCTTCTTTGACAGAATGGCTGGAATAGTTAAAAATGTACTTGTTTTTCATGCATTGTGGGCATTTTGGAGGGTCTCCTGAAGTTCTCTTTAAAAAACGCTTCTAACCTCAAATGCTCATGTAGCACCCTCCTAGGTAGGTGCTAGGAAAAGTATATGTGTGGCCCTGTCTGCTTATCAGGGGGGCCTGATTAGTTAGTTAGGCTGTCATGTGTTTCCAGGTGTAGTCTGTTGAGTCTGGGGAGTCTCCCCACTGTATCCAATGAGGGCTCTTGTTGGACAGTGGAGGAAACCTGGCCAATAGCGCACCAGGGTTTTTAGCTGTCCCAGTGGGTGGAGTTCGCCGCAATGCACTCTGGGATTGGGTATAAACCTGGCGGGAGCATGTGACAGAGCGTCTTTGGAGTAACTCTCTCCTGTACCTTGTATTTTATTTATGGAGAAGAGGTCAGATGATGCCATGATCATCACCTCATTCAATTAGAGATTGGCTTTTATTCATTGAAAAACAAACTACAAGACATTTGCTGAATGGTGGTGTTATGGGGATGAGTGGCTCCCTGTGTACAGATGGCAAGTTGTTTTAGCAGCTCCCAGAAAAGACCAGCACAGGCTACTACAGTGAATTTCAGCAGCCCTCTGGATGTGGCATATGGATAATTGTGTGTAACCAAGCTGGCTCAATGTCATTTAAAAAAATATATTCCTGGAGTTCAGCTTTAAAGCCCAGCTCCCTGCATAAAAAAGTATCCCTTGCAGTGCTGTACCCGCATTGGTAGAAGCTTGTTTGGACTAGGTTAGAGGAGAAACAGTTTTACTTGCCTGATGCCCCCCCAGGTGATCCCCCCACGATCCGGCATTGGACTGTCTATTGGCATCCTCACTCCTAGAGAGGGGCTATGGCTCTTGCTCTGGTCTTGATGAGGTGAAGAATAAGGGTCCAGAAACTGCAGAAAGAAATGGAGGCTCAGGTGAATTTCCTTTTATTGTTCACTCGAGATGGGCTCGGGCATGTTCAAGTCCCCAAGTGCCGATCGATCCTGCCTGGAAGCCGACACTGCACTCCGCCAATCACAGGCACTGAGACATTTCCTGATCTGTGCAGCGTCGGATCGGGAAATGTCTCACTGCCTATCATTAGCGGTGTGCCGTGTCGGCTTCCTGGTGGGATCGATCGGGCACGTGGGGACTAGGGTTGCCACCTCATCCCTTTAATCCAGGACACATATGAATTACACAGGTTCTGAGGGTGATATAATGCACACAAGGCACTGAGTTTAATTACCACCTTAATCAGCCACAGAACCTGTGTAATTAATGTGTGTCCTGGTTTAAAGGGATGAGGTGGTAACCCTAATGCCTTGTACACACGATCAGATAATCGTACGAAAAAAATCACTTTCGTATTGATCACACGATAATTTGATCGTTAGTACACAGCCGATCATGACATTTGGTCCAATAAAATCCAAAGGAGCAAACACAAAAACTTTTGTCGTACAATAGCCTAGCGAATGACAATTTTTTAATCAGTACAGTATGCGTTCGCTTAAAAATCGATAGACAAAGACCACGCATGATCAGAAACAGGAAATTAACATGGAAAAAGCCTGGCTGCCATTGTTTTGCATTATCCAATACGTAGCTACGCAACCAGGCAGCTTTTCCAGAATCGTATGAAAAAATCATATGTTTAGTACGCATTGTTGTATTCGATATTAGTATCATCTAACAAAATGCGAAAGATAAGTCGTCTGATTTTCCGATCGTGTGTTCGATGCATAATGGGGACTCGAACACGCTAGAGCCCATCTCTATAATGTTCACCTAGACATAAAGTGCAGAGCCCCACTGCAAGGGATCATTTTTTTATTTGTCCTGAGTTGGGCTTTAAAGTGACATTAAACAGTTAAAAAAAAAACAATTAAAGTATGTGTAAGTACCTTCTTTTACGCTCAGCCTCGGTTTACAATAGATGTGGTGCAAATTCACAGCTATTTTGCTGCAGATTCCGCACACCGCATCAAAACCGCAACCTGTTCAGGTGCACTGATTGGAGAGTGTATATTAAGTTAACGACACCCTGAAATCCCTTTGCAAAACAGAGTGCGATTTGCAGAACCGGATGGCATGGGTGTGTACTCCCATGCAAACCAATTCTGGTGCGCACAAAATAAAGGGTCCTACGTGAGTTGGGTGCGAATTCGGTGTGATTTGAGCCATACAAATCCATGGCTCAAATCGCACCCTAGAGACACTGCATACAATTTGCATAATAATGTGCTGTGATTCCTGTGCAAATGACATGCGTCGCTCACTGCATTACTGTCAACCCAGGGTCAGTCTTTTTTTTTCTTGCTGCTGTGATTCAGATCCCTGTCAAAGTGTGGCTACAATTGTTCTCCATGCTCTCACTGTATTTTGGAACATAGCTACCCTCTTTTGCTCACTCCTAAGATGGACAATGGACTATGGGATTTACAGTGTGTAAAGAGGAGTGCAGAGCTTGTTCCAAACAAACAGAAGTGAGGGGGGAAACGGAGAGGTTCAGGAGCTTGCAGAGTTGGCTGATCAAAAAAAAAGAAAAAAAGGTGATCCATGTATGGCCAGCTTTTGTCTCCAGTCTGGCTTTGCTGTCTGCCAGAGCAGTGTAAATCTCAGGACTGGATGGACAGAAAGATTACTTGTATTTTTTTGTCTCTGCATTTAGCAGGTTTGGCTTTCATAAATGATAGTTGTGTCCTCTGTTTGGTGTGTTTGGCGGAAGGAGCAAAGGCCAAAGTCTGATAGGGATATTTAAAGAGCGTAGAGGCTTTGTCTGGGAACTATGAAATCCTGTGAAAGAGGGAGTGCAGGTAGATTCCCAGGAAGAGGGAGTGCAGGTAGATTCCCAGGAAGAGGGGTTGCAGGTAGATTCCCAGGAAGAGGGAGTGCAGGTAGATTCCCAGGAAAAGGGAATGCAGTTAGATTCCCAGGAAGAAGGAGTGCAGTTAGATTCCCAGGAAGAGGGAGTGCAGATAGATTCCCAGGAAGAGGGGTTGCAGGTAGATTCCCAGGAAGAGGGAGTGCAGGTAGATTTCCAGGAAGAGGGAGTGCAGGAAGATTCCCAGGAAGAGGGAGTGCAGGTAGATTCCCAGGAAGAGGGAGTGCAGGAAGATTCCCAGGAAGAGGGAGTGCGGGTAGATTCCCAGGAAGAGGGAGCGCAGGTAGATTCCCAGGAAGAGGGAGTGCAGGTAGATTCCCAGGAAGAGGGAGTGCAGGTAGATTCCCAGGAAGAGGGAATGCAGGTAGATTCCCAGGAAGAGGGAGTGCGGGTAGATTTCCAGGAAGAGGGGGTGCAGGTAGATTCCCAGGAAGAAGGAGTGCAGGTAGATTCTCAGGAAGAGGGAGTGCGGGTAGATTCCCAGGAAGAGGGAGTGCGGGTAGATTCCCAGGAAGAGGGAGTGCGGGTAGATTCCCAGGAAGAGGGAGTGCAGGTGGATTCCCAGGAAGAGGAAGTGCAGATGGATTCCCAGGAAGAGGGAGTGCAGGTAGATTCTCAGGAAGAGGAAGTGCGGGTAGATTCCCAGGAAGAGGGAGTGCGGGTAGATTCCCAGGAAGAGGGAGTGCAGGTAGATTCCCAGGAAGAGGGAGTGCAGGTAGATTCCCAGGAAGAGGGAGTGCAGGTAGATTCCCAGGAAGAAGGAGTGCGGGTAGATTCCCAGGAAGAAGGAGTGCGGGTAGATTCCTAAGAAGAGGGAGTGCAGGTAGATTCCTAAGAAGAGGGAGTGCAGGTAGATTCCCAGGAAGAAGGAGTGCAGGTAGATTCCCAGGAAGAAGGAGTGCGGGTAGATTCCCAGGAAGAAGGAGTGCAGGTAGATTCCCAGGAAGAAGGAGTGCGGGTAGATTCCTAAGAAGAGGGAGTGCAGGTAGATTCCTAAGAAGAGGGAGTGCAGGTAGATTCCCAGGAAGAGGGAGTGCAGGTAGATTCCCAGGAAGAGGGAGTGCAGGTAGATTCCCAGGAAGAAGGAGTGCAGGTAGATTCCCAGGAAGAGGGAGTGCAGGTAGATTCCCAGGAAGAGGGATTGCAGGTAGATTCCCAGGAAGAAGGGGTGCGGGTAGATTCCCAGGAAGAAGGGGTGCCCCAGGAAGAAGGGGTGCGGGTAGATTCCCAGGAAGAAGGGGTGCGGGTAGATTCCCAGGAAGAAGGAGTGCGGGTAGATTCCCAGGAAGAAGGAGTGCGGGTAGATTCCCAGGAAGAGGGAGTGCGGGTAGATTCCCAGGAAGAGGGAGTGCAGGTAGATTCCCAGGAAGAGGGAGTGCGGGTAGATTCCCAGGAAGAGGGAGTGCAGGTTGATTCCCAGGAAGAGGGAGTGCAGGTTGATTCCCAGGAAGAGGGAGTGCAGGTAGATTCCCAGGAAGAGGGAGTGCAGGTAGATTCCCAGGAAGAGGGAGTGCAGGTTGATTCCCAGGAAGAGGGAGTGCAGGTTGATTCCCAGGAAGAGGGAGTGCAGGTAGATTCCCAGGTAATCCTGCAGCTTCTAATGATCTAGAAGGGAAATAATAGACAGTAATGTAATATTAGATTTTCTAGATTGTAAGCTCTAACGAGCAGAGCCCTCTAATTCCTCCTGTATTGAATTGTATCATAACTGTATTGTCTTCCCTCACATTGTAAAGCGCTGTGCAAACTGTTGGCACTATAAATCCTGTATAATAATTAGATCATGGGCATTGCTTTTATCCTTTATTTCAATGTTTACATTGGTTGTCTTTGTGATCACTGATGAAATGATCAGCTTTCCTCCTGATCATGTGTCAGCTGTTTATATATAGTGCTACATAGTAACCACAGTATTCTGCACACAAGCACTGAGTTAATGCATGCAGCAAGCTGTGTACATGTATAATGTGGATGGGGAAGTGTGCCTATGTGCACAGCATGCCAAGGGTGCATATGCATAGAGCTGTCCCTGCATATACAGAGAGTTGTTTGTATACACACGATGTATGTACACAGCTTGCTAGGTGCATTAGCTCTGTGGCTGAGTGCGTGGGTGTACATGTGGGAGGATACACTGCCTTTGTGCGATTGGTGGCTCCAGGCTATGGGCGGCCCCAAGGAAGCTCACATACACACAGATCCACACACACACACTAACAAGCTGGACTAGTGCAGGGTCAGGAGGGAAGAGGGGAGTGCGTGGGTGTGAAGCGGAAGGCTGTGCAAGATACAGACAGCCTGTCACTGCTGCTTCTCTCAGCCCTTGGTGCTTGCTTTCCTAGGCTGTGCCAGGCCAGATCTGCACACCTCCCCTCCCTTGCCAGCTGCACCCAACTCTGGACTAGCCTCAAGTCATTGACAGGGATGTACGACTGGAGGGGCCTTTCTTCACTGTGATGGTGAGTTTCTCACCCTTCCCTGGTCTTGGGGGCGAGTTCCCCTGATTTGTGTACGATCACCATGGCGAATTTTACATTAGTAAGTGGGTCAGCCTTGGAATAGGAATATATTCTTGTATGTATAAATCTATTTCTTCCTAGTGACAGCAGCTAGGAGTGGGTAATTGTGCTTCTCTCCTCTGTATCATCTAGTGTTTGCGCCTCTTCTCAAAGTTTGGCCAAGCAGTGCGAAACAGACCCCCAGCTTTTTATTTATTTTTTCATTATTATTATTACACACTGAGCAAAAGCCAAGGAAGTAAAGAAGGGGCCCCCGCTGTTGCTAGTAGCAGATGAGCCTAGGTCCATGTGTAACTGTATGTGAGTATGTATGTAGATGTGTGTGTAGGAGGGGAGACCTGGCTTCCCTTGGCTCAATGACTTGGGCTATAAATAGCTCTTGTTAGACTTTTAAAAGTTGTGTAATGACAGGCCCAGCCTTCACCCTTGTAAGTGCAGGAAGTGAGGGCAGGCCAGTAATCAGCGTGAGCCAGGCTGCTTTTCCTTTTCTCATACATCCACATCTTTAGGAGCTTTGCATCCTCTCCGTTTATCCATCTCTCCTCTGCTTGTTTTTCCCCATCTCTTGTGTGATGCTCCAGTCTTCCTGTCCTCTTGTGCTGTAACTCTGTTTATCTCTCTCCCCTTTCCCCTCCCTTTTAGTAGCAAGGCTGGCTGTGTTCCTGTGTTTGCTGTTTGGTTTTCTCTGCGGGTGCACACACAGGAAAAGAATGAATTATTCAGCAGCATTGGACTCTCTTAGCTCCCTAAAGTCTGGAACCGATGCCTTTCAAGTCTGAGAGAAGGCAAAAGCTTAACCTGTTCCAAATCATGGACATCTCTGCCTTCTTGCACTAGGAGCTCCCTTCCAATGGTGTATGTATACATCTGGCAGGGAGCAGAATGTCGGAGCTCCCTTCCAATGGTGTATGTATACATCTGGCAGGGAGCAGAATGTCGGAGCTCCCTTCCAATGGTGTATGTATACATCTGGCAGGGAGCAGAATGTCGGAGCTCCCTTCCAATGGTGTATGTATACATCTGGCAGGGAGCAGAATGTCGGAGCTCCCTTCCAATGGTGTATGTATACATCTGGCAGGGAGCAGAATGTCGGAGCTCCCTTCCAATGGTGTATGTATACATCTGGCAGGGAGCAGAATGTCGGAGCTCCCTTCCAATGGTGTATGTATACATCTGGCAGGGAGCAGAATGTCGGAGCTCCCTTCCAATGGTGTATGTATACATCTGGCAGGGAGCAGAACGTCGGAGCTCCCTTCCAATGGTGTATGTATACATCTGGCAGGGAGCAGAATGTCGGAGCTCCCTTCCAATGGTGTATGTATACATCTGGCAGGGAGCAGAATGTCGGAGCTCCCTTCCAATGGTGTATGTATACATCTGGCAAGGAGCAGAACGTCGGAGCTCCCTTCCAATGGTGTATGTATACATCTGGCAGGGAGCAGAATGTCGGAGCTCCCTTCCAATGGTGTATGTATACATCTGGCAAGGAGCAGAACGTCGGAGCTCCCTTCCAATGGTGTATGTATATATCTGGCAGGGAGCAGAATGTCGGAGCTCCCTTCCAATGGTGTATGTATGCATCTGGCAGGGAGCAGAACGTCGGAGCTCCCTTCCAATGGTGTATGTATACATCTGGCAGGGAGCAGAACGTCCGTCGGAGCTCCCTTCCAATGGTGTATGTATACATCTGGCAGGGAGCAGAATGTCGGAGCTCCCTTCCAATGGTGTATGTATACATCTGGCAGGGAGCAGAATGTCGGAGCTCCCTTCCAATGGTGTATGTATACATCTGGCAGGGAGCAGAATGTCGGAGCTCCCTTTCAATGGTGTATGTATACATCTGGCAGGGAGCAGAATGTCGGAGCTCCCTTTCAATGGTGTATGTATACATCTGGCAGGGAGCAGAATGTCGGAGCTCCCTTCCAATGGTGTATGTATACATCTGGCAGGGAGCAGAATGTCGTGCTGCTTTAGATGGATCGTCTTCATATTGGCCAGATTTTAGTCTGAGAGAATTAAGGCTGCACAGTGCACGTATAGCTGGGGAAATTGCTTTAGCTTGTAGAAAAAGGTTATAGACCCAGGAAGATTAGCAAAGGAATTAAAGAACGGAGAAGAAGTGAATTTGTCATTCGTGTCAATATTTGAATAGAAGAAAGGGATTTCTCTTTAGCTGCAAATGCATGCAACAGATACCTCCCTGACGGAACAGAGCATGTGCCAGCTTGGTAAAGTGTATAATCCCAGGGTAAACGTTTCACAAGTCTTTCCGTAGGCTGTGTCAAGTGTGTTAACTTTAACTTGCGTGATGGCATTTACAGAATAAAGCCTCACCCAGAAGCAACACATAATACATCCCCCTGCTAAGTAAATCAGGAGGAATGTGTCCATTCCAGCTTGTTCACGGTGTCTGCCAGTTACACCTTTTACTGTCACCAACCCTGTATACCGATGACATCACTGTTTGGTCTAGCATTAGCTGACTGAATCTTTTAAGTAATCCTACTTGCCTATCCATCTTCATAGCCAGGTTTGGGGAAACAACTTATAGACTAGATCACTGGTCTCCAAACTGTGACCCAGGGGCTAGATGTGGCCCTTTGCTTTCTTTTATCTGGCCCTTTTGGTATTACTCCCTCCACTGTCAGCAACAATGGGGCATAGTTCCTGCCACTCTATTCCTCCTACTGACACAAATGATGGGACACTATTGCCTCCCACTGACACAAACGATGGGACACTATTGCCTTCCACTGACACCGATGATGGGACACTATTCCCCCCCACTGACACCAACGATGGGACACTATTCCCTCCCACTGACTCCAACAATGGAGCACTATACCTCCCACTGACACCAATTAAGGGGGCACTATTCCTCCCACTGACACCAACAATAAGGCACTATTCCTCCCACTGACACCAACAATGGGGCACTAGTCCTCCCACTGACACCAATGATGGGACACTATTGCCTCCCACTGACACCAATGATGGGACACTATTCCTTCCCACTGACATCAACAATGGGGCACTATTCCTCCCACTGACACCAAAGATGTGACACTATTCCCCCCCACTGACACCAAAGATGTGACACTATTCCCCCCCACTGACACCAACGATGGGACACTATTCCCTCCCACTGACACTAACAAAGGGGCACTATTCCTCCCACTGACACCAATTAAAGGGGCACTAGTCCTCCCACTGACACCAATGATGGGACACTATTCCCTCCCACTGACACCAACTATGGGGCACTAATTCTCCCACTAAAACCAAGAATGGGACACTATTCTTCCCACTGAAACCAAGGATGGGACACTTTTTCCTTCCACTGACACCAACGAAGAGACACTATTCCCTCCCACTGACACCAACGATAGGGTACTATTTCTCCCACTGACAACAAGGATGGGGACAATTCCTCCCACTGACAATAACAATGGGGCCCTATTCCTCCCACTGACACCAATGATGGGGCACTATTCCTCCCACTCACACCAATCAAGGGGGCACTATTCTTCTCACTGACCCCTATGATGGGATACTAGTACTCCTGCTGACACCAACATTGGGGCACTATTCCTTCCACTGACACCAAGGATGGGACACTATTCCTTCCACTGACACCAAGGATGGGACACTATTCTTCCCAAAGACACCGATAATAGTGCAGTATTCTTCCCCCTATTACCAAAGATGGCTCATTGTTCACTTCCATTGGTCACAGTTTGGCTCCCTAAAGGTTTAAAGGACAGTAAACTGACCCTTTGTTTACAAAGCTTGGAGACCCCTGCACTAGATCTATTTTTTTTTTCCATTCTATAGGAGAAAATACATTTTTCAAAAAATCACCATGCTAGTACATACACTACGCATATACATTTGTTTATATTTGGTGTGTACAACCATGCCACCATAAAAAGACTGAAATGCATTGCTGGCTGCCTGTATGAATGCAACATTCTTATAGATTCATATGTCATAATGCAAGCAGGCGAATCAGCTGAGATCTACAAAAAGAGAGAGCAAAGCTCAGGTAGAGTCTTATTCTGAGCAGAATTCAGCATGATGTCATTTGATCTAACTCCTACAACAATCCAGCGCTTACCGTAGTGTCTCAGCAATCCAGCTTGTGTTGGGAAGACGAGGTATGGAGAAAGCCTGGGATGAGTCAGACACAGGTACACAGCTGGAATGGCAGATGGTGCTACCAGGTAGTGCATATGTTAGGGGTCATTGCTTTAATAACAGATTTTTATTTTCCTGGGTTAGAAGTGCAGCATACATAATCCCAGTTCGAGGATCTGATTTCTATTTCGTTTGTGTTACTCAGAATTCTAGGGAATATATTTGGACACCTATTATAGTTGTAGAAGTACATTTGATCATACTTTTCCCACGGAGTTTGTAGTTTTGTCATCTGATTCCTGTGTTCAGTAATAGCACCCTTGTATCTGCCACTGCATAAATATAGAGTGAGAATTAGAAGTAAACGCTAGTCTCTTATCCCCCATTGTCTCCCTCTCCCTCCTCCCACACCCCTTCCACCCACGCCAGCTCGATCAAGATGTTTGGGTGGCTTACTAATTAGGCACAATCTAACTAACCCGCAAACGAGCAGGAGAGCCAGCCAGATTATACGTAATATTTGGGGAGCACTGCAGAGAGGCAGTGGGGAGTTACAGGATGGAGACGCAATAGGAGCTGCCAAATGAACCCAATAAGATATACAGTCTGAAGGGATGTGCTGAACCAAACAAATGAAAATCATTTGATAAGATCATTGAAACAGATCTGTGCATACTTAAAAGTTTGCATTGGTTTCACTCTTCGTTTGAATGTCACAAACAAATATTCTGGGTGTTATTTCCTGTTTCCCCTTGTGACTTTGCAGTGCACACCTCTTAAGATTCTCAAAAAGTCCCAGGGGACCTGGTTGGAACCTGCACTTAATCAGGTGCCTAATGCCTAGTACACACATAAAAATATTTTTCCTTCAGCCTGCTGGGGAGGAGAAGATCGCTGTACTAACTATGCAATGTTAGTACAGCGATCTCCCCCTCTGATATTGTGTTCTGACAGGGGAAATGCCCCAAAGCCAGAACAGTGCTTGCTGCCATTGGCTGCGAGCACTGATCGGAATGACGATCAGCTGCTGCTTTTCCAGTATGCTCGTTTAACAGAAAGATCGGCTACTGTCAGACAAGTAGTAGTACTCATGGGCTAAACGTTGGCCTATTTCTACTGTACTGGCTGATTGTGGCCATTATTCAGACCGTGTGCACGGGGCTTAAGGACACATTGTTACTTTTTTTCTGCGCTTTTCCAGGGCATCAAAAGCATAAAACCAATCCCCATTAAATGCTAAGTAACTGTTCACTCCACAGGTGCGCTGCGCTATGAAAAGTTCTGCATGCTGCCTCTTTGGGTGCACCAAAAATGCACATTCCATTGTAAGTCAATGGGAACAGATCAAGAGCGGATCAGTGTGAAAAGGTATTTAGGCCCCAGAGTGATTTCTCAACAAGCCAAATCCTATTCATTTCATAACCCCTGTTCACATATGAGCGTTCTGTTGTCTGAAGCAAAACGCCTGTTGCGCAAAAACTACAATAGCTTCTTTTTGACAGATTACAAACGTTTTTGGTCCCATAGACTTCAATAGAAATGCCTGACTTGAGCATTTTGTCGCTCGTTTTCTGCTCAAACAGCAGCTCTCCATCCCTAGTTTCCGCTCCCTCTCCCCCCAGCCCTAGTGCTTTCTATTAGATAAACTCCTGAAGCTGTAAAACGCTTGAAATACGTTTCTAAAATGCTTTAAAACACTTGTAAATTGTATCGCCTAAAGAACTCCAGTAAATTGATACGCTCAGGTGTGAATGGAGCCTTAAGTTGCACAAAAGCATCAGTGTGAAAGGGTGCTCATATGTTACAAGGGGATGGTGTATGGGAATAATGTGCAGTGTAAAGAAAATAACACATCCTTTTAGCAGGGACCAATCGCTATTTTTTCTTGTGCTTTTGGTGACCGATTAGTGTTTCCAAATAATGACTTGAGGGTTCCATGTGACCCTCCTAAAAAGGAACTGACTCTGGAAGCTCTGCCCCAAAAAAGTCAGGCACGGAGAAAAGGACTAGTCACCAATATTTACTATGGTCCTCCTGTAGCTGATCTTTCCCCTATTACTAAGTTATGATGCCTTGTTCTGCACTGTCTTGCTGTGTGGAAGCAGCCATCTTGGTAAAGAAAGAATGAGATTGAAGGATTATAAGAGGTCCTAGACCAGTCATGGATGGGGGTGGGTTGGGGGAGGTTGGGCTGTCTCCCTCCCACCTGTTCCCCCATCCATCCATTAGCAGCCATGTGCTCCCAGTGTGGAGACATTAAATTAGGAGTGTTAGGACTGCAGATAAAACAGGGTGCCGTGTAGTGGCTCTGCAGCTTACACATGCGTTTGCAAATGTGTGTCAACTAAATCCCTGTTCTTTGTATCATGAGACAGGTCTACTTGGTTGGTGACAGACTGGAGGGTAAGTACATTAGACTGGGGGCTGGCTGACTTTCATGCACCTCTTATAATCCTTCAACCTCATTTTTTTTCGTGATACAGGGATGGAGACGCTGGGGTCTCACTTAAAGTCCCACCTAGCCTATTGTGTTTAAGCCATCTTGGTAAAGGAAGGTTTTTGATTCATCATGACAGAATCTCCAGCAAGGAAAACAGTTGTAGTATCTCCAAGATCACTCCAAATCCCCCAAGTCTAGCAATCAGAAGCCGCGGCAGTGCCTTCGATCTCCCATTGCAGATATACACCTTTGAGGCTGTAGACACATGCCTGGAAATGCTTGGCTGTTTTCTGGAGAAATGCAAGATAAAAGGCTACTTGATGGGCGCAATTAAGATTTCTAACTATTCCTTATAACAGCATATTTTAACTTTTTAGAGCCCAGGTCCACTTTAACTTGCTCCTGAAGCAATATCTATTAGTGTTTTTAATTTACTGCCTCCAGTCAGCAGTATTCATACATAAAGAAGAAAAAGCAGCGAAATGGTGCAGTACAGTAATGGGCACGATCTAACACCCGTATATATGAAAGGCATGTATAACACTTAAATAAATTACATAGAGTATGTAGTGCAGTAGATGATAAATATGACTGTATGCTTCTTGATGTGGTTTCAGGATTTTATTTATCTTTAATGTTGCTTAGTCTCCCATGTTCTTGTTCTTATGCTTCTTTTACCTTTTCCACTTTAGGCTAGGTTTACACTGGATTGCAGAGCGGCTCGCAGCATGAGGTCCAGTGTGGTCCTGTTCACCGTTTCAGGTTCCAATTTCGGCTGAATTTGAACCTGAAATGGACCAGAAGATGCACACAAATTTCCTGCAAACCACTCCGCAGCTGTCCCAGAGCTGTTTGAACCGGCTCCATTGAGAGCCGGTGACAGTCTCTTGACATGCAAATTGGATGCGGGGAAATCCACATCCAATTCGCACCAGTCTTAGACTGGAGGTATATTTACTAACCCATCATAAGCAGAACACATTTTAATACTTTTGTGCTGGATTCACCAACACATTGCCACCAATCAGGTTTCGGTTATAAGTAACTGCACTCTGGACTTATTGCTTTATAAGACCCTGTTTACATTTTTCCTACAAAAGCATAAAAGATAAGTGAAGGGCGCGCTGACCTAGTGCAATATCTTAAAAAATTATTGCAAAATCATAAAAACCACACCATACATTATACTCACTAGAGTATGCTAAGTATAAGCATAAAACCAAAGGATTCCTTCGGCTGTTCAAAGACCGCAGGACCAGTACACTTAATTGCAACAAGAGAACTTGAAGGCATCCATACGGATAGGGCTAACACGTTTCAAGGGAGAACCGTGTTAGCCCTATCCATATGGACGCCTTCAAGTTCTCTTGTCGCAATTAACCACTTTAAGACCGGAAGGATTTGCCCCCTTAATGACCAGGCCCTATTTTGTGATTCGGCACTGCATTACTTTAATGGACAATTGCGCGGTCGTGTGACGCTGTACCCAAATGACATTTACCTCCTTTTTTTTCCCCCACAAATAGAGCTTTCTTTTGGTGGTATTTCATCACCTGTGCAATTTTTATTTTTTGCGTTATTTTTTGCGTTTTTTGAAAAAAAAAAAAAAGATTTTTCACTTTCTGCTATATAACAATTTGATTTCTGCTACATATTTTTGGTAAAAAAAAAAAAATGCAATAAGCGTATTTTGATTGGTTTGCGTAAGGGCTCTTTCACACGGTCCGCCTCCGTAGGCGGATCCGTGCTGCTCAGCAGGGGATCGTAAACACAGATCCCCGCTGAGCAGGAAGGTGACATCTCCCTCTCCGCTCTGTGTGTGGAGAGGGAGGTGTCAGAGCCCCATGCATCTCTATGGGGGAATCGGATTACAGCGGACCGCCTGTCCGCTCTCATCTGATCCGATTCCCCTGGACGGATGAAAAATAGGGTTTCCATCAGTCCGGATTTCACAGACAGGATTGGATGCGGATGGCAGCGGACATGTCTCCGCTGACATCCGCTGCCCCATAGGGATGCATGAAGCATCCGATCAGATCCGTCTAAAAAACTGACAGTCGGATCTAATCGGAGCGCTTGTGTGAAAGGACCCTCAAAGTTATCACATCTACTAACTACGGGAAAGATTTATGTAATTTTTATTGTTTTTTTTTGTTTTTTTACTAGTAATGGCGGCGATCTGTGATTTTTCTGCAGGACTGCGACATTGTGGCGGACAGATCGGACAGCTAACTGACATTTTTGACACTTTTGGGGGTACCATTGACATTACTACAGTAATCAGTGCTAAAAATATGCACTTGTTCTGTAATAATGACACTGCCAGGGAAGTGGTTAACAGTAGGTGATCAAGGGGTTAAATGTGACCCTAGGGGGGTGATTCTAACTGTGGGGGGGGGGCGTTGCTTCTGAGATGACCACAGAGACATGTGATCCTATATAGAAGAATCACATGAGCTCTATGATCATTTCAGGGAGAAGGACGGTCGGCTGTGTTTACTATCGCGGGTGTAAGGCAGCCTAGCCTAGCTCCTCTCAGGCGAGCGATGTAGATCTATGTCATTTTGCCTGTACGAGCAGCAAAAAGGCAGCGGGTGGTCGGGAACTGGTTAAGTGTACTGATCCTGCGGTCTTTGGATAGCTGAAGGAATCCTTTGGTTTTATGCTTATACCTAGCATACTCTTGTGAGTATAATGCATGGCGTGGTTTTTATGAATTTCCAATAAATGTTTTACAATATTGCACTAGGTCGGTGCGCCCTTCTCTTGTCTTTTATGCTTTCAGTTTATGTGGATACCCATCATCCTGAGAGGGCAGCGAGATTCTAGATGCCAACCATTCAGCCATCATTAATTTGGTTTTTACGCAACATTTGAGCGCAGGAGACCTCTACTTCACATTTTTCCTACACCTGACTATGTAGAATCCTATTCTTGCTAATTATGCTTGTTCACACTTGTACATTCAAACGCCCTACGCTGTACATCCTGTGCCTAAAGTACATGAGCTTTCTTTTTCAGAGTAGTCAGGCATTTTGTGATCATAGACTTCAATGGGAACTCCTGTAAATGCATGATGCACACCTTTTCTTGTGTTTTTGCACTTGTTTTTATAGCTGAAGAATTCCTTTCCTCCTATAGAACTGCTTTCCTCCCCTTGCACAGCGCAGGAAAAAAAACCTTCCGAAGTTTGATACATGTGCAAAAATCTGTTAAATGCCTGAAATGCTTCAAAATCACCAGGAACACGCTCTGCTCTAGTGTGAATGCAGGCTTGAAGTGGTTGTAAAGCCTAAACATCTTTTACCTTAATGCATACATTAAGATAAAAAATGTTTAGGTGTTAGCCTCCCCCCCCTCTTTTACTTACCTAAGCTCTCATTCGAGTGCCATGCACATTTGCAGCTCTTCTCACCCCTTACTTCCGGGTCTCGCTGGCTTTGCTGGGGCACCGGGAGCCATTGGCGAGGGCAATCAAAACCAGTGACGTGGATGGGGCTGAGTCCTGCTGTCTGTGTCAATGGACGTAGCAGTTGGGCTCGGGTGTGAGCACGCACGAGTGCCCCCATGGGAAGTAGCTAGACAGAGGGGAGGGGCCAGGAGCACTGGCTGGAGACCCGAAAAGAGGAAGTTCAATATTTTGCACAGAGCAGGTAAATATACACGTTTGGTATTTATTTTTTTTAATTACCTTTACAATCACTTTAGAACTGACCTGCACTCGGATAGTTACAGAAAACAATCTTAACAGTCTTCCTGGGATGTCCAACTGCACAGCAATTACATAAAGTATGCTCATGTGAAATCACACCTAAATGTGCCACATCCCGTAATATAGAACCTTGGAAAGAGATTCCCATTGGGGTGGGACTTTTAAGGCACGGGTAAATGTATCACTTACAATAGACATATATAATTAAATAAATTTATTGAAAAAAACAAGTACAAAACATAGGTTAAAAACATATGGCAGGTTGTCTACAATACATAGGGTCAAGAGGCAGAAACAGATACCTCTGTACTGAAGGTATATGCCCAAACTACAACTACACAGCAATTGAAGAGGAGAAATATTTACCTGTTCAGGAGAAAATGCTGCTGCAGGCTCCCTTCATTACTGGTCTCATGATTTATGCTAAAGTGAAGGATAAGTTATTTTCAGCTCTGATCCTCATCTTTAATAGAGATTTAATAGCAAAAGGCAAGGCCTTCAGACATGTGGTACAAAAAGATGGCAACCATGCCAATTTATAACTAGTCTTTGCAGTAAGGTGCATATGGAAGGGCAATGCACATCACAAACAAGCAAATAAATTTCCCAGAACACTTACCTGCAAGAAAACCAAATCGACCCCGTCTTAAAAATCACATTAAAATCAGAGGGTTTAGTTGCACACATTTTTACATATATATGAAAGCCACAGTGCCTGGCCAAGGCTCCTCTGTATACTGCAGTTCTAATTCTATATTTGGGAGTCTCCAAGTTGGAGTACATATAGCAATGGATACATGGGCAGATTTGCCTGGAGGGAGCCCACTCCTCCTTAAAGGCACAGGGACACACTGGACACCATGCAAGAGCACAATGGCAGCTGATGGCATCCAATGTGTTAGCAATGGATAAGTTCACTACTATGAAAGTACTACGTATGTCCAATGAATGACCCTCTAATCATAAGCGCGATGGCTTCAAGCAGCCAGCTCCCAGCTTGAAAGTGTTGTGGCAGCTCTCTATCCGCAGATCAATTTTACAGAGCTGGTGGTGCCATGACAACCTCCTCCACCTGTAGTTCCTGGGTTCTAACACTCTTACCGGGAGCCTGGGACTACAACCGCTGGCTTCAGGGGGGAGTGCGGTGTTGGACACAGAGTCAAATCCATGCCTCGATCTCGTATGTAAACAATGAAACCAGAAGCAATGATGATTTTATTACTTCCAGTTTCAGGTCCACTATTTCCTGGCTGGAACAGCCACGTGACACATCTAACTAAGCAGATCTGTGCTTGGTTAGATGGTGTGTAGGGCAATGGAGATATTGGGGCTTATTAGACCCCTAATGTCTCCATAAAGACTGTCACCTGTCACCTGCCCAATGATTTAACATGGGGGTTTATTAACCCTTCGTGATAGTAATCAAGTAAAAATAAATGAATAAAAGGAAAAAGTAAAAAAAGAAATTATAATAAAATGTAAAAATAAAAAAAAGTTGCTGTAACCCTTGTTGCTCTGCATGCATACGCAAGCGCAGCCCAGGGTGCACACTCATAATAAAACCGCGGTCGCATACACATGTGACATATCGCTGAAAATGTCAAAGATTAAGATAAATAATTCTAGGACAAGGGCCCCTGGTTAAAGGAGTTGTAAAGGCAGAAGTTTTTTTTTTTTATCTTTTTGCATTCTATGCATTAAGATATAAAACCGGTGTGAAGCAGCCTCCTCTGATGCTTACCTGAGCCCCATCTCGATCCAGTGATGTCCACGACTGTTTCAGCTGTCCAGGACTCCCCTCCTCATTGTCTTAGACGCAGCAGTGGAACCATTGGCTCCAGCTGCTGTCAATCAAAGTCAGCTAGCCAATCAGGAGAGAGAGGGGCTGAACCGCAGCTCTGTGTCTGAATGGATACATGGAGCTGTGATTCGGCTTGGGTGCCCTCATAGCAAGCTCCTTACTGTGGGGGCACTCAAAGGGAACGAGGGGCCAGGAGAGATATGGAGGGACCCGGGAAGAGAATGATCCAGGCTGCTCTGTGCAAACCCAACTGCTAAGTTAACCACTTGCCTACTGGGCACTTAAACCCCCTTCCTGCCCAGGCCTATTCTCAGCTTTCAGTGCTGTCGCACTTTGAATGACAATTGCACGGTCATGCAACACTGTACCCAAATTACATTTTTATCATTTTTTTTTTTCAAACAAATGGAGCTTTCTTTTGGTGGTATTTAATCACTACTGGGTTTTATTTTTTGCTGAACAAACAAAAAAAGACCGAAAATTTTGAAGAAAAAAAAAAACAGCTTTTATAGTTTGTTATAAAATTTTGCAAACAGGTAATTTTTCTCCTTCATTGATGTGTGCTCATGAGGCAGCACTGATAGGCTGCACTAATGGGCACTGATGGGCTGCACTGATGGGCACTAATAGGCGACACTGATGGGCACTAATTAGGTGGCATTGATGGGTGGGACTGATGGCTGGCACTGAAGGGCACTGGTAGGTGGCACTGAAGGGCACTAATAAGTGGCACTGATAGGTGGCACTCGTGGACACTGGTGGGCACTGATAGGTGGCTCTCATGGGCAGTGATTGGTGGCACTCATGGGCAATGATAGGCACTGGTAGGTGACACTGATAGGCAGCACTGATGATGGGACACTGATTGACACTGGTGGGCATTGATAGATGGTACTGGTGGGCACTGAAAAGGTGGCACTGCTAGGTCACACTAACATGCACTGGTAGGTGGCGCTGGTGGGCACTGGTAGGTGGCACTGTTTTTTTTTTTTTTTTGCGAGAGGAGAAAAAAAAAGTTGATCACCTGTTGATGTTTACATCACGTGATCAGCTGTCATTGGCTGACAGCTGATCATGTGGTAAGGGGCCGGGATCGAGGTGTAAAAGGTGTAAGAGAAGTATAACATGTTAGTTATTTTTATTGAAAAAAAAAAACTAGACCTTACAATCACTTTAACTCTAAACTGATGAGCTGTAAAAGCTTTTAAAACGTCATCTATGGAGATTTCTGGGTACTGTATTTTTATGCGATATCACAAACACACACAATTTTAAGACTTGACACATTGGGTATCTATTTACTCAAGACAAATTGGGTATTATATTGTGTGTTTGCACTAAAATTCATTTTATTATTTTTTTTTCCTGAAAATTTGTGTTTAATAAACAGTTGCGCAAACATCATGTGACGTAAAAAATTGGCAACTATAATTTTTTTCATTCTACAAGGCCTCTGCTTTCAGAAAATATATAATGTTCTGGGGGTTTAAGTAATTTGTATTGCCAAAAATGAAGATTTTTACATGTGCAAAAAATAAAAAAAATGTTGCTTTGGAGCTTAACTGATTAAGGGCAGGTTTGCCTGGAGGGGAAGCCCTCTTCTTTGTAAAGGCCAGTACTGAACCGAGCCTTGGGTCACATTTTCATTATGAAAAGTATTTCTTGCTGCCCTTCACTATTTCTTTGTGTGTCTCAAAAATGCTTCTAACATTTACGAGTATTGAGTTATTGCAGAATTTACCTAAAATTTTATTTTTGCTGTAACTAACATTTTTACATGCTTGTGTTTATTGCTGTTAGGGTATACTAAGCCCACATTCACACCGCTGTGACTTGTCATGCAATTTGACAGTTCCAAATCGCATGACAAGTCGCATCCCATTTGCCGGCAATAGAACTGTTCATATTGCAGCAACTCATGTTGCAGCGATTATGAAAAGGGTTCCTGCACTACTTTTTACTGATTCCATTGCAACTTGCATAAAGTTCTGTTAACCTCCTCCCACCCGGGCCAATGCATATATATGGCCGGGTGGGAGCTTCCTCCTTCTGAGTGGACATTCCTGAACGTCCTTCAGAAGGTGGGAGATCGCGCAGCGCCTGTACGTGCAGCTGCGTAATCTCAGTGTGCCTGTGTCCCTAGGACACAGCGCTACACCGCTCGGCAGGAGGACTCTGTGATTGGCCCTCCTGATCACATGACAGCTGTGTCCAATCACAGCCGACATTTGATGTCAATACAGTTGTTGTCACGGCGATCAGCTCTGCTTATCCTCACACAGTGAGGAGAAGGAGAGCGGATCGGTGCTCGCAGGCGGCATTTAATGAGTATTGAACAGTTTTACTGCTTTTTACTCACTGATCACCCAGCTAGTGTCAACACACAGTGTCCCCAACACAGTGAAAATACCTGTCACACATCTGTTCCAGTAAAATCTGTTACAGTGAACATCTGTCAGTGATCATTTGTCCGTGATCATCTGGCACCTCTGTCCGTGAACATCTGGCGCATCTGTCTGTGATCATCTGGCGCATCTGTCCATGATCATCTGCCACATCTGCACGTCATAATCTGGCGAACATCATCTGCTACACCTGTCCATGATCAACTGCCACATCTGTCCGTGATCATCTGCCACACCTGTCCGTGATCATCTGGCGCACATCATTTGCCAGTGATCCTCTGCCACACCTGTCTGTAATCCTCTGCCACACCTGTCTGTAATCCTCTGTCACATCTGTCTGCGATCTGCCACATCCCAGTGATCAACATCTTTCACAGGGCCTTCAAAAATGTAATAGGTACTCAGGAAATGAAATGTGTAATTTATGCTCCTAGAACGCCTGACGGTGCTATTGGGCCTTTGTATGTGGCCAGGCTGTGGAAAAGTCTCACACATGGGGTATGGCCATACTCAGGAGAAGTAGCAGAATGTATTTTGGGGTGTCATTTTTGCTATGTACATGCTATATGTTAGAAATATCTTATAATTTGATAACTTTGTGTAAAAAAAATGGAAATAAAAAAAAACCTAAGTTTTTGTTTTCTTTCCACATTTTCCAAAAACTTGTGGAAAAAAAATGACATGTTCAAAAGACTCATTACGCCTCGTAGAATATACATTGGGGTGTTTTCTTTCCAAAATGGGGTCATTTTGTGGGTAATTCTATTGTCCTGGTGCTCCAGGGCCTTCGAAAATGTGATAGGTACTCAGGAAATGAAATCTGTAATTTATGCCTTTAGAACGCCTGTCGGTGCTACTTGGATGTTGGGCCTCTGTATGTGGCCAGGCTGTGGAAAAGTCACACTCGTGGTATCGCTTACTCAGGAGGGGTAGCAGAATGTATTTTGGGGTGTAATTAAAATTAAGAAAGAAATAACTTGTTAATATGACAATTTTATGGGGAAAAAAATAAAAATCTTCATTACCCAAACTATCGGCAAAAACTTGCAACTTCGAAAAGCTCTCTATGCCTCTTACTAAATACTCTGGACTGTCATCTTTACAAAACGGGGCAATTTGGGGGGTATTTGTACTGTCCTAACATTTTAGGGCCTCAAGGTAGTCAGTACATCAGGATTGATCAATTTTCAATGAAACGTAACCTAGCTTGTAGACTCTATAACTTTCACACAAACCTATTATCATACACTTATCAGGATTTTTTTTTTTACCAAGGACATGTAGCAGAATACATTCTGACCTAAATTCATGATGAAATTTGGTTTTATTGGATTTCTTTTAAAACAGAAGATAGAAAATTACTTTTTTTTTTTTTTTCAAAATTTTCGCTTTTTTTTTTTTGCTTATATCGCAAAAAATAAAAAACTCAATGGTGAATAAATACCACCAAAACTAAGTTCTATTTGTGTAAACAAAATGATTAGAATTTAATTTGGGTACAGTGTAGCATGACTGAGTAATTGTCATTCAAAGTGCAACAGCACTGAAAGCTGAAAATTGGTCTGGGAAGGAAGGGGGTGAAAGTGCCCAGTATTGAAGTGGTATCAGCTGTGCAAATTAAAATACGGTGTGATCCAGGGCTTACTATTAAAATCATTTAGCCTCCCTTCTTATTGACTTACTTGATCCAGGTCAGTGATTTGATGTACAGATACAAGAGAGTCAGCATGATAGCCAGGCAGCTAGCATTTTCAGAAGGCAAAGTCAGAATTGGCAATCTCCATGTTTTCTCTTATGACAGGTTTGTGTTAACAGATATTGACATAAGATATCACCTACCCAGGTAATACACTGAGTTCAGGGTGTGTGATAGACTTGTACTGTGAAAAGAAGCAGTAAAGCACAACCATTGTGTAGCACTACAAATCAGTAAGCAGAGCCAGCTTATGTAATGCGTAAATTTGGCACCGCTACATTATGTAAATATAGCATTACAAACCCTAAAGAAAGACAAGGTTTTTAAGATCTTAACATACACTGATAAAATTGTTTATATCAAGTAGAATCCTTTCTAAATGTGCATGTATATAAAGGCAATATAATAACATTTTATATATGTTCATTTTTACAAAAACCTCTTATTGCAATTTGTCATTTTGTATTTTTATTTTTTTAATATTAATTTGTATTTTTCTGGCTTTCAGGGAATCTGGCGGATACCTGTGGATGAGATAGATCGCCCGGGCAGTTTTGCTTCTCATATGAACCGTTCCATCGTGCTGCTTCTGAACGTTCTGGCCCAGCTCAAAGACTCAAACACGCTACTGAAAATCTCTTGCATGTTACAGAGGACCCCCGATCAGGGGAAGTGAGTGCAAACCTCAGAATCTATTCCCATTCATTTACTTACTGAACATGCCTTTATTACTCTCAAAAATGCACGAGCAGCAGTTTTAAAGCAGAGATTTTTTACAATATGCATGCAGCATGTAATTAGTTCCAATTCATCCTTAAAAGTAACAACTGAGGGACCAATAAGCACTGAAAGCATTCAGCTTACCATTAGTTCACTGTGGTTAATTCACTTGTGTCCAGGTGTAAACAGCTGAACTGGTTGCTCAAATTATAATAATTATATTATATTCACATTATTTTAACAAGGCCTTGAGCCCTCAGAAGCTCTTTATCAGCTGGATTTTGCATGCACTGCAAATCGTTTGCTATCCTTTTCCGCACAAGGTTTTTAATTTTTGCATCTATACCTTATGCGATCTAACAGAGTAAAGCCTAGTACACACCATGAAAAAATCAGACAAAAAATACCGCTTTCAAAACAATTGTACGATAATCTGATCGTTAGTATACAGCTTTTGAGAGCCGATCAGGACAGTTCGTCTGAAAATATTAGAAGGGACAAACACGAAAAAAAAAATTCTCGTGCGATACCAGATTGTACAATTTTCGTTTATTCAGTACAGTTTTCATCCAAAAATACAATACAAATGCATTACATCACTTTCAAATTTTTATTCCATTGTACGAGAATTTTCATAACTTTAGTAACCTCTTCATTTTCGATCTGGAGACCAGCATGCAAAAGGAAAAAAAATAAAAAGGACGTCCATACGTCTGATGATCCTATTGTGTGTACCAGGCTTTCCAGTGATTTGAGTCATGGTTTGCCTTTGGTTTCTATTTGGTAATTTGGTTTACCTAGATGCTAGCAATCCAGCAGATATTTTCAACACAGCCCCTAAATCAGCTAAATACATTCCAAGTTCATTAAAAAAGATGTCCCCATCCTGGGTAGAAGAGCCTGTACCCTGTCAGCCTACTACAGAGAAGACCATTTGCTCTCAGCAGTGATCACTCTGCTGAGGTCCAGCACACCCCCTACCAGGCCAGAACTCCCCAATCAGCTTTGCTGATTGCAGAGCTATAGGTCTGGCTCAGTTTGGGGTGTGTCAGACCTCAGCAGAAAGACCACTGCTTCCACACAAGGAATACGGGTCCATCTCTGCATGCTGGCAGGGGAGAGGCTTTTCTGCCCAGGCTGTGGCTGCTTTCTAAAGACTTTGAACATCTTTGTGTTTGCACCTGAAATGTATTTAGCAGGTTCAAACTGAAAGCTCAGTTTGGGTGTAAGAAAGTAACCATGTAGCAACCCCTTAGTATGCCAAAAGATCACTACAACAGTTAAGTATGGGGTCAGAAGATAAGATGCTTACCAAAGTCAATGCAGCACTGTTTAGCAACACACCTTCCTGACCTCATTATAAGCAGAATTTTAAACCGTTTGGAGATTGTAAGTTGTAATACTTTTCTCTGGTATGCAGCACAACTAGCACCACCACCTATCCTGGGTGCTGGTGCAAGGAGCAGTGGGGTATATCTCCTTTATACAGAGCCAGATTTAGACCTTGGGGGCCACTTCAGGTTCTGGGGGCCCCTTTTTTACTTTCTCAATGACTGTTACGCATTTTTAAAATGCATGACACCACACCATTTTAAGGTCACACGTGCCCACACACACACACACGCAGTCATTGTGCTCTATGTGGGGTTTGCTTGAGCCGCCAAAATTCATTTTTGGTGTTGGCTACTGGAGACATTTTGAGTTGGACGCCCAAGATATGTTTAATATAGGAAAATAATTTTTTTATTCTACATTTTTTATTAATTTATTTTATATATACTGTTTTATATAATTTTTGTATAGAGGGGGGCCCGGAGCAATTGTCCTTTTTATAAATTCACCACTGCCTTTATAGATGTTTTGAGGAAGAGCCTGTTAGAGCCTTGCAATGAACCACTTCCCAGCAAATTAAACTTAAAGAGTAACTCCTCTTTCATGGGGGAAAAAAATATAGCGTATACAATTGCAACAGAAGTTATATCGTAATTGAACGCTATTAAAAAAATTAATTAATTAATGTAATTTTCTTAAAATGCAATACAATATAGCTACCTGGAGCTGTTCTGTACACAGAATGTGTGCTGACCACACCCCAGAAACCTAATTTCCTACTTGTGTGATTGGCTCACCAATTTTCCCAGAAGTCTGCACTAAGATACAATTCAGATTTCTGGCATCCTCTGCAACAAAAATTTCATTTTTGGTGAGATACTTTCAATAGGAACACGTCTAAAAGGATGCACGGCACGCCCAGCAGCCTTCCTCATTAGAGCCCTGCAGCTGCCACAGCTAATAGATAATTATGAAACCACTCCCATTTGATCCACTCAGCACAGAGGAACAAACAATGATTTCTTCAAAATAACAAAAGGTAGAAATCTGCAACAAAGTTTTTTATAATCCTTACAATGTACTGTATATAGATCACCCAGAGGGGAATTTTTTTTTCTCAACAAAAGTGGAGTCATGCTTTAAGCATTAGGATACAGTATAATTTTCTTGTTAGGGCTGTTTTTAATCAGCAAAATCTTGTTGGATCAGCCAGTGATTTTTCAGATTGGATGTAATGCCTGAGTTAACAACAGCTGCCATTGATCTCCTCTTCCCCATCTCAGCTTACATGTGCTTTGCCTTCTATATGCCATGAATCTGGTTCATATCCATCTCTACCACTCTGCACAACATAGCCATGGTATGTTGTCCTACAGCTTTTATAAGGAATATAATAATTAAAAAAAATAAAAATGTTCACAAGATAATTAATGGCATACTATATTGCCAAGAGTTATCTGAATGGTCAGACTACTGTGCAAATGTTTTCATAATCTTTTGTACTTTGGTAACAATTTTTTTTTCTTCCAGCATTTCATGAGAATTTAGTGACGTAATGGTTTGCGTCGACAGATGTTCTTGTTAAACGCTATGTTTGCTATTGCACCACATGCATAAAAATGGTGGACGCAGCATTTGACAGGAAAAGGCTATATTTGACCTGATTGCATGCAGTTCAAACAACCTCAATGGAACGCAGCTCAGTGTAAAGCAGACTTTGAGCTGCCATGTATACTATTCTTTTAAAGTCACAGGATTTACCTGACCTGTATTTTCTATGCGTTCCATACGACGCCCATTGAGCCCTAACTCAAGTTTTCAATTACTTTTCTTTAAAATGACACTTTGAAAGGCTGATGGTCTTTCAGTGTATAGCTTGAGAGATAAAAGCCTTGTAAGGTCACTACAGTTCTAATATTGTCATGGATGCATTTAATTCTTTTGGGATGACTTTTTTGGGATAAACCCCAAAAAATTCCATTAAAGTCCAAAAAATATTCAGTGGCAAAAGCAAGTAAATGAGAAAGAAAGTATGAATTAAGTGCTTCTGTTGTAAACCTTGATTATGAATTTCTCCTCAATGCCTATATGTACAGAGATGAATTCGGGCTTGTTTTAAAGTGAATTCATTGCTTGTTCAGAATATATTATTACTTTAATAATTACATTCTAGGAACAGGTTCAGTTTAAGTGTGAACATTAAAGTAATAAATGATTCTGAACAATAAATGAAATCACTTTAAAACGAGCTCTAATTCATCTCTGTAGCTATAGGCATTGACGAAAAATTAATTTTATGAAAGGTTTGTAAAAAGACCTTCAAATACCCTTTTTCTCCTAATAATAGAAATGCTCTCCCTGCCTTTTTTACTCCAGTGCTCTATGCTGGGGTAGAGGAGTAATGGCCACACCCAATATCACAAGTGTCTTCATGCAAACTCTGGTGCCCATTAGATGGGCCTTTTTTTAGACAGGCTGGGCAAGGGCTATAACAGGAATATGGAGTTAGGACTGTAGATGGAGGTCAATAGTACACCACTCCTTACTGCTTGTAAGTGTAGAATTCAAATATTTTAAAATATTTATTTTTTCTTTTCGTTAGTGCAGTAAAAAAATAAAAACACCCACGTACAGGTAAAAAACTTGTTGTATCATTACTGATTCATTGCTGAATTTCTCATACATAATTGATACAGATCCCTCAAGTGATATCTGCTATACTCTTTCACTGAACAACACCTAAAAAAATGCAGTAACGGAATCTTCTTAGGAATATCAGAGGATATAGTAATGATCCAGCATCGTAAACTGCTGGTCAAACAGTTATACTGTTGAAATACTGTTTTGTTGGATTCAGTAGGACAGCCTAAGTGTGAAAGATCTGTTGGGAACTATTAATAGAGCTGAAAAGTTTGACCGTGTTTGGGCACCATGGTTGGAAATTGTAGATATTGACCATTTGCTTGACTGATTTTTGCATTCCTTGATGTTTTGATGTTTTAGCTTGCTAGTTATTGTGGGAGGAGGGGCAGAATTTTCTTTCTGGGATATTGCTTCTGGGTAAGGTTTTTTTTTTTATTTTTTCTCCCCTTATATTCTGCATATTATTGCGTTTCCATTATTATGTCACTTATTTAATACCTGCAAATTTGATAGGGTAATAGATTACTGGAGGTTTCTAAATCACCTTGACAACCACGGCAGCAGGTAACTATCTGGAAATGTTCTAAATGTCTCCTTACTGGAGAAGTATAACCAAAGATATTTTGGCTATACTTCTGGGGATCACAGGAGTGCGGTACTTTCTGCACTCCTGTTACCCACTTTCAGCCGACATTGGGCTAAAGTCCGCTGTGGGCTGTCGTCACCAAGCCAGGTTCGGGAAAGATCCAGAGTTTATAGTTGGGATCCACCTAGATGCCTGGTCTGGCAGCAGCATCAGTGAGGCGCTGAGAGCCAAAGCCAGCCCCTTCAACCATCTCTACAGCCCAGTGCTCCAGTGAGAGCTGGTGACTGACCGTCACTGGCTCTCTGCTTACTGAAGGTTGAGAACTGGGCCATCAGCGGCATTTGATCACTCGGTTCTCAGTCTGAGGTGGCAGGGGACAGACATCCATACTTCTCTTTTTAAAGTAAGCCTGAACCCAAACGATAAAGCTTTGCTCCCTTTTGAGAACACTTTGAAATGTTAATGCAATGCGTCTCTGGGTGACCAGATTGCCGCGCTACGGATCCCACGGTCTACTCGCGGTACCGCCGCCGGCTTGTGTGCTGTGCATCTGAGGGCCTTGGCAATCACCGCCCGGTAAGGAGACCTGCCATCCGCTCCCTGTTCCCCGACAGACACGATCTCCTTCCCCTCTGACACCCGGGGACCCACGGGTGCTGCCTCTCGCATCCACTTCTGAAGCCTTCAGTGGCCGGCCGCCATTTTCTCAGGGCCTATACTCAACTCCATCACTTGCTGGCCTGCAGGCGCTTCACCACTCCGGTCTCATTGCATACCTGCCTGCTCTGCTCTCTTCCCGACCAGACTCATGGCACTTTCACACGGCTCCATCTACTCACTGTTAGACATATGCCGGTTTTCGGTAATTCGATATATCGCGGTATTGCATAGCCACGGTATTGTTATTGTGGCATTTTTAAAATACCGAGTTTCTCTGTCAAGTCTGCCTGACTTGTGAATTGATACATTTCAGTGAGCTGGATGACTCATTCACTCACACAGCTAATGCCTATCAGCATTAAAGTCTCCTAACTATAAACAAAAATGATTACATTTGTATCTTTTCCTTCCCTCTGCCAGGGAGAAAGGAAGTTTAACCTCTTAAAGACTGGATCTTTTTCTGACACTTGTTGCTTGCAAGTTAAAATCAGTTTTTTTTTTTGCTAGAAAAGTACTTAGAACCCCCAAACATTTTATATATTTTTTTAGCAGAGACCCTACAGAATAAAATGGCGATTGTTGTAATATTTTATGTCACACTGTATTTGCGCAGCAGTCTTTCAAACGCAATGATTAGACTTTAATGAATAAAAAAAAAAAAAAAAAACGTAACAGTAAAGTTATCCCAATTATTTTTTTTTGTTACACAGAGAATCGTGAGAGAATCGTGATCTTTATTCCAAGCTAAAAAATCGCGATTCTCATTTTGGCCAGAATCGTGCAGGTCTAATATACACACACACACACACACGCATAGCAGCCCACATTACATTATTATATAGCCATCAAGCAGTGTCTGGCCTACCTGGTGATGACTGGTCCTGGCGCTCTGATCCGATGGCCTGGTCTTTAAAGGGGCAAATCCTTGCGATCCAGAAGTGGTTAAACCTACAGGAGGACCGGTGTTTTTATCTATTAATGACTTTACTATTGCTTTAGGCCTGGTTCACATGTATGCGGGTTGGTGGTTCACATGTATGCGGGTTGGCGGCCCACATTTGCACAGGCATAGCAGCCCATTGATTTGAACGGGCTGCTATGCCCTCATTTTCCACAGAAAAAAGGTGCATGCAGCATTTTTTTAAAATTCAGTGGCCTTGAAATCCATCCTGCTTTTGCACCATGCGACTAACCTGCAGTTCCTGCTCTGGCAAGCTTTCTGCATTTTTTGTATACGTGGGCACGGGATTTAAAAATAAACAGTTTGCGTGTGCAGCAACGGCAGGTAAGTCGCATGGTGCAAAAGGATGGATTTCATGGCCACTGCATATTTTTAAATTCTGCATGCACCTTTTTTCAGCTGAAAACGCAGGCATAGCAGCTCAAGCCCATTCACATCAATGGGCTGCTATGCCTGTGCAAATGTGGGCCCCCAACCCGCATACATGTGAACCGCCAACCCGCATACATGTGAACCACCAACCCGCATACATGTGAACCAGGCCTAAAGCAATAGTAAAGTCATTAATAGATAAAAACACCGGTCCTCCTGTAGGTTTAACCAATTAATGACTTTACTATTGCTTTAGGCCTGGTTCACATGTATGCGGGTTGGGGGCCCACATTTGCACAGGCATAGCAGCCCATTGATGTGAATGGGCTTGAGCTGCTATGCCTGCGTTTTCAGCTGAAAAAAGGTGCATGCAGAATTTAAAAAAAATGCAGTGGCCATGAAATCCATCCTTCTTTTGCACCATGCGACTTACCTGCCGTTGCTGCACACGCAAACTGTTTTTAAATGCCGTGCCCACGTATACAAAAAATGCAGAAAGCTTGCCAGAGCAGGAACTGCAGGTTAGTCGCATGGTGCAAAAGCAGGATGGATTTCAAGGCCACTGAATTTAAAAAAAAATACTGCATGCACCTTTTTTCTGCGGAAAATTAGGGCATAGCAGCCCGTTCAAATTAATGGGCTGCTATGCCTGTGCAAATGTGGGCCGCCAACCCGCATACATGTGAACCGCCAACCCGCATACATGTGAACCAGGCCTAAAGCAATAGTAATGTAATTTATAAACAACACCTCCTTCAGGTTTAACCACTTCTTGACCACAAGGATTTGCCCTCTTAATGACCAGGCCATCGGATCGGAGCCGAGCGCCAGGACCAGTTATCACCAGTTAGGCCAGACACTGCTTGATGACCTATTTTAGGCCTGGTTCACAGAGTCTGTACTGACTGACTATATAATAATGTGCAAAAGTGAACCAAAGCCCCTAAATTCAGCAATGAAATTGAAGTGAGGTGGAAATTTAATAATTTAAATTTAATAATAGAATACCGTGATAATACCGTATACCGTGGCAAAACCTTAATCAATTAATCGCAGCATGAAAATCTGATACCGTCACAAGCCTACTCACTGTATAGCTGCGGCCCATGAAAATGAATATTAAATAAAGGTTCCCTACCCCTGAAATATAGTGTATGGCTCTCACGGAATTTACATTTGAAAATTTGTGGTGTTCATGGCTCTCTCAGCCAAAAAGGTTCCCGACCCGTGTGTTAATGTGTCTAAGCAGTACCCTTAAAAATCTCCTTGCCTTGAATTTCTCCTGAAAATAACAGTGCATTTCCTGGCACTAGGTGCTCTTGGTCTAAAGACTCATAGCTACATACCTGCAATTTGAGATCATCTAAGGCACTGTTGCCTCAGACTGCTAGTCTCACAAACTTTGGTCTGAGATTTAGTGAATTGCTGCTCGCTATCCTTTTGCTGGAGAGTACCTGAGGGATCTGTCTTGCAAGGATTTCCTTGCTTTTGCCTCCTTTATGTGAGTCTGTGAGTGTTACTATTAATCCACCAGTCCTCAGATCCCCGGTAATGAGGGGGGAAGCTCTGAAATGAGAAAGCAAAGCCCTCCCTGCTACAAAGATCTCTCCACATAGAGGTAAAGCGCGGAAAAAAGTATTATAAGTCAATAATGGGAAGATATCAGCTGCAGCAAGTTTTTAAGCACAGCCACCACAATACAGGTCCTCTTTAAGGCGTGATTACAGCATTCGTTAAGGTTTGCCAGCTTTACACTTGGGGGTCCAAACTAATGAAGACTAAGCAGCACTTGTCTAGACTTATGATTTGACTCTCAGGAAACTCCATATCTGATATAGGAAACCACAGCACTTAGGAATGCATTAAAAAAAGAGAGCATCCCCTGTAAGTGGCAGCATGCAGACTTCTAACCATACACATAATATAATTAGTAGGATTTTTCTGTATAGGAGTGCTGACTGTTATCATTAGTCCCACAGCTGAAATGCCGCTATTTGCTTTTTCTGTGTCCTGTATTGTCTCCAGGAAGTACATGTTTGATAATAAGAAAAATGTTCCCTCCATTGCAGGAAGTATTTGCGGGATGCGGATCGGCAGGTTCTGGCAAAGAAAGCTTTCATTCTCACCATAAAAGTGTTGGAGGACACACTTAGTGACCTGACTGGGGTAAGAAGGGGATGGTACAACTTTTCAAGCTTTTCTGCATTTTTGCAGTCTTTTTCTGTTTCTGTAAGTTAAAATGACACTGAACTATGGTATTAAAAAAAAATTATATTCAAGTGTGCATTCTTAACCACATGCCGACCAGCCGCCATAGTTTTACTGCGGCAGGTCGGCTCTGTCCCGCAAAACGATGTACATGTACGTCGCTTCACAGACCGCTAGTGGGGGCGCTCATGTGCCGATTGGCCACAGGGGGAGCCAATCAGAGGATCCAGCGGCCGTGATTGGCACCTGCGATTGCTCCCTGTGGAGACAGAACAGCGGTCTGCTGTTGTAAACATGGCAGACTGCTGTTCTGTCATTAATAAACACAGGGATCAGGTGTTCTTCTTATTTAGGAACACAGGTCTCTGTGTTCATGCAGCAATAACAAATATGTCATACCTACCTACTTTGTGCAGTGGTTTTGCACAGAGCAGCCTTGATCTCTTCCCGTGTCCCCCAGTGGCGCTTCTGGCCCCTCCCTCCAACCCAGTGCCTCCAGAGCAAGCTGCCCTGTGTGTCCATTCACACACAAAGCGTAGGTCAGCCCCGCCCCTGCTTTCTCCTCATTGGCTCACTAGCTTTGATTGACAGTAGCGGGAGTCAATGGCTCCCTCTGCTGTCTCAGCTAATGAGGAGGAAGAGACCCAGGAGAGCCGCTGCCCTCGTGCACATCGCTGGATTTAAATGGGGCTCAGGTAAGTATTGGGGGGGGTGGCTGCTGAACACAGAAGGTTTTATTTTATTTTTTTCAAAACAATTTTATTTGAAAGGTTTTTTCCCAGGGTAAAAAACCTTGAGCCACTTTAATTTAAAAAAGTCTCTTCAAATGCTCTTAACCTCCTCCATATCTTCAAATGAATGTTTTTGCTGCTTTGATCTTACTTCCTGATAGAGAGTGGCTACATTAGTTCTTCAGTGAATGGAGGAATGCAACCACCCTTTCTTGCTCACTCCCTAGATGGGTTAGTGACTATGAAATATGTAGGGTTCATGGAGCAGTGCACATGACTGCAATTAAAAGTGCAGTGTTGGTTCCAAGAAAACCAAGGTAAGGGGGGAGAGGTTTGGGAGCTCAGGGAGGATGTTACCAGGAGGCAGAAAAACTGTAAGAAATTATTTCATGAAAAATAGATTACAGGGCCATTTAGTAATTGATTATTTTTGGAAAATAAGGAAATTGCTTAGTGTCTCGTTAAACTAAGCCTAGATATATATATATATATATATATATATATATATATATATATATATATATACAGTGGGTACGGAAAGTATTCAGACCCCCTTAAATTTTTCACTCTTTGTTATATTGCAGCCATTTGCTAAAATCATTTAAGTTCATTCTTCTTCCTCATGAATGTACACATAGCACCCCATACTGACAGAAAAACACAGAATTGTTGACATTGTTGCAGATTTATTAAAAAAGAAAAACTGAAATATCACATGGTCCTAAGTATTCAGACCCTTTGCTCAGTATTTAGTAGAAGCCCCCTTTTGATCTAATACAGCCAGGAGTCTTTTTGGGAAAGATGCAACAAGTCTTTCACACCTGGATTTGGGGATCCTCTGCCATTCCTCCTTGCAGATCCTCTCCAGTTCTGTCAGGTTGGATGGTTAACGTTGGTGGACAGCCATTTTTAGGTCTCTCCAGAGATGCTCAATTGGGTTTAAGTCAGGGCTCTGGCTGGGCCATTCAAGAACAGTCACGGAGTTGTTGTGAAGCCACTCCTTCGTTATTTTAGCTGTGTGCTTAGGGTCATTGTCTTGTTGGAAGGTAAACCTTCGGCCCAGTCTGAGGTCCAGAGCACTCTGGAGAAGGTTTTTGTCCAGGATATCCCTGTACTTGGCCGCATTCATCTTTCCCTCGATTGCAACCAGTCGTCCTGTCCCTGCAGCTGAAAAACACCCCCACAGCATGATGCTGCCACCACCATGCTTCACTTTTGGGACTGTATTGGACAGGTGATGAGCAGTGCCTGGTTTTCTCCACACATACCGCTTAGAATTAAGGCCAAAAAGTTCTATTTTGGTCTCATCAGACCAGAGAATCTTATCTTGGAGTCCTTCAGGGGTTTTTTAGCAAACTCCATGCGGGCTTTCATGTGTCTTACACTGAGGAGAGGCTTCCGTCGGGCCACTCTGCCATAAAGCCCCGACTGGTGGAGGGCTGCAGTGATGGTTGACTTTCTACAACTTTCTCCCATCTCCTGACTGCATCTCTGGAGCTCAGCCACAGTGATCTTTGGGTTCTTCTTTACCTCTCTCACCAAGGCTCTTCTCCCCCCGATAGCTCAGTTTGGCCAGACAGCCAGCTCTATGAAGGGTTCTGGTCGTCCCAAACGTCGTCCATTTGAGGATTATGGAGGCCACTGTGCTCTTAGGAACCTTAAGTGCAGCAGAAATCTTTTTGTAACCTTGGCCAGATCTGTGCCTTGCCACAATTCTGTCTCTGAGCTCTTCAGGCAGTTCCTTTGACCTCATGATTCTCATTTGCTCTGACATGCATTGTGATCTGGAAGGTCTTATATAGACAGGTGTGTAGCTTTCCTAATCAAGTCCAATCAGTATAATCAAACACAGCTGGACTCAAATGAAGGTGTAGAACCATTTCAAGGATGATCAGAAGAAATGGAAAGCACCTGAGTTAAATATATGAGTGTCACAGCAAAGGGTCTGAATACTTAGGACCATGTGATATTTCAGTTTTTCTTTTTTAATAAATCTGCAACAATGTCAACAATTCTGTGTTTTTCTGTCAGTATGGGGTGCTATGTGTACATTCATGAGGAAGAAGAATGAACTTAAATGATTTTAGCAAATGGCTGCAATATAACAAAGAGTGAAAAATTTAAGGGGGTCTGAATACTTTCCGTACCCACTGTATATATATATATATAAAACTACACCATACTGAAAGTATTTGCTATGTAATACCATTAGATATGGCAATAGCCCTTGACATGGTATCTGTTACTGCTGATAATGTGAAAATATGCAGGTATCTGTTTTGGTTTAGGATGAATATGTTTTAGCCATTTAGGTACCAACAACAGTAAATGAATGTCTTGAAATATGCCTTCCCACATCAGAAGGTAGATCTACTATTGTAAAACCAGCTGTATTACAGACGAGCACATAAATGAATACTTATATGTATGGTATCTTTGCTTTGACCATTCTACCGCTAGTATCCATAGTCACAGGGAAGCGGCTAGTTACTAATCAATCTCCCAGGTGGTGTTCACTGTCATATGAGAGTGATTATCTGACAAAGTATTGTTGTCCTGAACTGGGGGCTTTATTACCATGTGTATGCAGTATCATAATGCAGAGCATGAGTAAAAATCTCCAGCTTCCCTGCATATAAAATGCTGTAGAGATGACTAATTACACTTAATTGTATGCAAGCATTTAAATGTAATAAAGAGCTTATGCTGCATGCTGGGAAATTTGTGCCCAAGAAAGGTTCTTCAGCTGCCTTGCAAAGACTATATGTGGGCTTTGTGTGTGTTGCTGCACCTTTAAGGAGGAAAGGGCTGCCTCCAGGTAAGTCTGTTTTCATTGCTGTATGCCCCATATTTTGGAAACTCTTGATAGCTCAAGCTGGCCATAGATCAGTCATTTTGGTTTTTTCGTTAATCAGCAGGGTGAACGAAAAAAACTGACACGTTTTCCCCATCCACCCAATCGAGGTGGATGGAGGAATCCTCCTGCTGTGTCATTGTATTCGGACAGTGGAGAGACTTCCCTGCCATCAGAATACACTAATCAGCTCTGCAGGCTATAGCCTGCAGCTTTGATTGAGAGGAAGTTTTCCAGCACGGCGATTATACAGATGTCAATCTGTAGATCGACTTCTGTAACAACCACAGTGCCTATAGACAGATCAAAATTCGCCTGGTCCCAGCTGAACCTGATAGATTTTATAACATATATTTAGTAGTTGAAACAGTTAAGTTAGTTTTTTTTTTTTTTTTTTTGGGCTAACTTGAATTTTGGGCAATCTGATTCACTTCTCCTCTGGGATCAGTATGTATACAGCACTTTTTCTGCTTTTTTACTCACTGGTTACCCAGATAAGTGAGTAAAAATGCTGTATACTTACTGATCCCTGGCTGGCAGCTGAGATCTGCTCTCCTTCTCCTCACTGACAGCCTCTGTCAGAGGAGAAGCAAAGCCGATCACCGTTAGAACGGCTTTGTTTTGGATTTTGATTGGACACAGCCGTCATGTGATCAGGAGGGCCAATCAGAGAGCCCTCCTGCCGAGTGGAGATGCTCTGGGTCCTAGGGACACAGACACATCGCCCTCCTTCTGAAGGGCATTCAGGAACGTCCACTCAGAAGGAGGAAGCTCCCACCCGGCTGTATATGTGCAAAGGCCGGGAGGGAGGTGGTTAAACAGCTGACCTCTTGCAGATATAAAGTATAAATTACATACCTCTTTGATAAATAATACACCTTTAAATATATACACTATATTACCAAAAGTATTGGGACGCCTGCCTTTACACACACATGAACTTTAATCATGGCATCCCAGTCTTAGTCCGTAGGGTTCAATATTGAGTTGGTTCACCCTTTGCAGCTATAACAGCTTCAACTCTTTTGGGAAGGCTGTCCACAAGGTTTAGGAGTGTGTCTATGGGAATGTTTGACCATTCTTCCAGAAGTGCATTTGTGAGGTCAGGCACTGATGTTGGATGTGAAGGTCTGGCTCCCAATCTCCGCTCTGATTCATCCCAAAGGTGTTGTATCGTGTTGAGGTCAGGACTCTGTACAAACCAGTCAAATTCCTCCACCCAAAACTCGCTCATCCATGTCTTTATGGACCTTGCTTTGTGCACTCATCCAAATCATTTGGTGGAGGGGGAATTATGGTGTGGGGTTGTTTTTCAGGGGTTGGGTTTGGCCCCTTAGTTCCAGTAAAGGGAACTCTTAAGGCGTCAGCATACCAAGACATTTTGGACAATTTCATGCTCCCAATTTTGTGGGAACAGTTTGGGGAAGGCTCCTTCCTGTTTCAAAATGGAACTATTCCATTATAACCCTAAGGGCTCATTTACACATATGCATCCTGCTGTGCCGGGCAGCCTTGCCTAATGCAGTCCATATGCATAGGCAAGGCAATTTGCCTCAAGTCCTGTGAGTTCAGTTCACACCATTGCAGTGGTGCGTGCGGAAAACCGTAGGCAATCCTGGATTTGTATGCAGTACAGCGTGTTGTGATGCACTACACCACGTTGCAACACTTTTCAATGCATAAAGAAAATTAAATCTCTTTATAGGTGTGCGATTCCCAGAGAAGTTTTCAGTTCGGTTTTAGCCGTCATCCCGAAGTATTTGAAGGGGGAGGTTTTTGGTGCCTCAAGTCAAAGTGTGGGACTTTAAAGTCTAATACATAGAAGAGTATCTCTTGAGTATAATAAAATGAGATTTATTCGTAAGAACATACAAGGTAGATATGTGTACGTTTGAGTTACAACAGATATAGTACGTATAGTGTATGGGTTAAAGACCCATAGGTGCGAGTGAAGAAAAGTATGAAGGAAGTGACATAGTGGTAAGGTGACAATAATCTCTCTGTGTTGGTCCAATCGTCTTTGTATGGCGTTGTTCAAATTTCCTACGCTTTTCGGCAGGGGAGCCTTTATCAAGGAAAATATGTCAACCATCTCTGTGGATATATTAAATGGTAGTAAAGGTATTTATTATATTTAGACCAGTCGGAGACATTTGTTTCACATTTGGTCATATAGTACATACTTGGAAGGTAATAGTATTTCTCTAGCGCTCATTGACAGACGTAGTCCTCGGTGATACACCAACTTCGGGTTATGTTGCCTCCACAGGAGCAGGACTAGACAGGAAATTAAAAAGCTCTGGCCACACCCTAGGGGCAGTCCCAGAGGGTATATCCTCTCTCTCTCTGCCTCAGCAAATCAGTTATTTTCTGTCTAGTTAGGAGTAAGGACCTAGATACCTTGCTGGGATCTTAGGTCCTGGCAAGAATTTTTTCTTAAAGGATTTTTTAGACAGCTTTTTTTCTCCAGTGTTCCTGTGAGATCTTCAAGCAAGAAAGCTGAACTGGGCGACGGGCTGGATGTTGAGATCCGGTGGTCACCCCAGTTCAGCCTACGAGCGCGTGCAGGCCATAGCTCCGCGCTGGGTCGGCCGCGACAAAGTCCCATTAAAGGACTGACCCCGCGAGTTAAACGTCTCGCTGAAACGCCAAAGACCATGAGTCACGGCGTCCATATCGGTCGACAGCCCTCCCGCCCCGGTGGAGAGGGGTACTGTCAGGAGTTGGTGCCCGCCTGGTTCCGGTATGGTGAGTAGTATGTTCCCCCTTTTCCCCTGACGGGTCTTGTGGTGAACGCGGGCCCCTCTCTGTATGGTAAGATAGAGTCCCTCTCTATCCTATAAATGACACAGATCCTCCTACTTTGAGTGTGATTTTATGTGCAAAAAGCCAGGAGGCTTGGTTTGGGAGCTAACAATCTAAGTGTATACATGTTAAAAAGATGTAATCTGTGGCATTCTGGGAATCTTACGGTGATAAGAATAAGCTACCTACCAGTCAGAAGCCACGGACATGTAGACTGCCTTCCTAATCAGATCTCCAGCTATTAGCAGGCCTCCCGAATGGCCATGCGGTCCGCCAGGGCCGGTACCGCCAACCACGCCAAATCCCCATGCAGAGAGAGTGTTGTGTGCCTTGCAGCACACCGCTATTCAGTACAGGCCGCCGCCATTTTTTTTGCTGGATCGCACGAGCCGCCATTTTGGCGTAGCCTCGTGTCTCCAGCATGGGGGCGGCCATGTTTGAGGTGATCCAAACACCTCGTGGAGCTTGGGGAGGCGCCGGAAGGCGTGCAGAGGGGCGGAGCCACCTCCTTTCTTCCTGGGCAGCCAGCCAAAAGACTTCCTGTTTGTCAAGACAGCGCTGTAACCTGTTGCAGTTTAACTCTGAGCATCAAGTGGTGAGCCTGGGGGTCTATCTCTCTCTCTCTCTCGATCGATAGGGATCCCTAGCAGGTAACACTAAGGGGCTTTTTGTGGCGCTGGGGGTCGGGGAAAAAAAAAAAAAAAAAAAGTTTTTTATTTTTGAATTATATTATCCAGGAAGTGACTGGCATTATCATGGACCCTGCCACACATATTCCCCCACCTGTTTCCCTCGAGGGGGCCACGGGACCCGCCGGTGCACAGAGTGTAGAGTCATTTACAGCAATTTTGGAGTCTATGGTGGCTCGGGTGGAGGCGGCCTGTCAGGGACGGGGGTCAAGGAAGCGACCCCCGCCTACCCCTATACTATCTGACACCTCTGACTCAGATTCAGAGATGGTCACTGCAGTTGCAGGTCCCTCTGCAAGGGCTGTTATCCCAGGTAAAGCCCCCTCAGACAGTGAGGAGGACGCTTCTTCTCCTGCTATAATTCAGGAAGAAGCATTGGTGGACGCACTAGTTGTGGCAGTGCAGGAAACCTTAAAACTTGAGGCTTTACCGGCAGAGGCAACTGAAACAGAGATTCCTTTTGGTACTAATAAGCCCATCAAAACGGTGAAGGTTTTTCCTGTACCCAAATGTTTCGGTAATCAGATTAAAGGAGAATGGGAGCATTCTAAACGTACCTTTACTATTTCCAAGCTTATTGCTAGACGCTATCCGTTTGAGGAATCCATCATTAAGAAATGGACGGTACCACCAGTGGTGGATCCACCTATTTCCAGGCTGAATAAAGCCACGGTTATCCCAGTGGAGGACACTTCGTCCTTTAAGGATCCGGTGGATCGAAAGATGGAAGCAGAGTCCCGCACCATCTTCTCTCTGATAGGGTCAGCATTTAGACCAGTAATTGTTATTGGTCTAGTTTCCCAGACACTTACGGAATGGGCGAAAATGGTACGCCAAGACCTTAGGGGAAAGGATATTCCCCAGGAGACATCTGATTTGATGGAACAGATTATACAAGGGCTACAGTTTATCTGTGACGCAGCCTTGGACACTACTCCCTTATTAGGGCATGCATCTATGTCAGCGGTGATCCTCAGACGTGTGCTGTGGTTAAAATGCTGGTCAGCTGACCTAGGTTCCAAGAAGACCTTGACAAATCTCCCTTTTCAGGGGAATCGTCTATTTGGGGCCAACCTAGATGAAATCATTAAGGATGCCACTGGGGGCAAGAGCACTTTTTTGCCACAGGCTGCAAAAGCTAAGGGACCTCGCAACAAGCGAGGACCTTTTTTTTACCGCCCATAAAGGGCGCCCGGCTGGTACTAGCGGGAAAGGCAAGACTCCTCCAGGAGGGTTCAAGAAGGGCTGGTCGGACAAGCAGAGGTGCGATTCTTCCCTTCCAACATTTAAGTACTACAGGAAGCGGTAGTTACCGTTCCCTGAATAGATCTTTTCCTTTACCTTTTCCTAAGATTAGTCCCTATACCTCACAGGAATCGGATCTGGTTGACCAGGTAGGCCAAGTAGCCTCTAGTCGGGTGACTTCGGTCCCTGAGGTTCAACCAGAAAAGATCACCCTTCCTGATAACAATCAGGTATCTGATAAATGTGTGGGAACAGAAAACGACCAGACTTTCTCGGATGGTCGGGGCCAGATACCTCTAGGGACGCCTGGTTCAGATTCTATCAGCGCCAGTGGTCCTAGAAATTCTAGGCTGGCCTCCTCAAGCCGGCCTGGCCGACTTGGACATGCTAGTCGCAGACGTTCCGTGGGAACTTCGTCTCAGGGAGTGTCTGTGGTCTCAAGGACCAATTTACCATCATGCTTTACAGTCGCTGGGTTTAATGGCCTGGCCATTGAGACCCAAGTACTGAAGGACAGAGGTTTGTCTACTTCAGTCATTCCTACCCTTATTAAAGCAAGGAAAGCGACTTCCAGCAAGGTCTATTATCACACATGGAAGACTTATATTGCGTGGTGCGAATCTTTAGGATTTCCTCCACGTACCTATTCGGTGACTCGAATATTGGCCTTTTTGCAACAAGGGGTTGAGCAGAAGCTAGCCTTGAGCACCATCAAGGGTCAAGTTTCAGCATTAGCAATCTTCTTTCAGAAACCTTTAGCTACCAAGTCCTTGGTGCGGAATTTCATCCAGGGGGTGCGGCACCTGGCTCCTCCAGTCCGCGCGCCCTTACCGCCCTGGGATCTTAATTTGGTTTTGTCGGTTCTACAGAAACCTCCCTTTGAAAACATCAGGGAGATTCCCTTGCTTACTTTATCCCAGAAGGTGGCCTTCTTGGTGGCTATTACTTCTGCTCGCAGGGTGTCAGAACTGGCTGCATTATCATGCCAGTCCCCATACCTAGTGATTCATAGGGATAAGGTAGTACTTCATCCTAAGCCATCCTTTCTTCCTAAGGTGGTTTCAGATTTTCATCTGAATGAAGATATTGTACTACCTTCCTTGTGTCCTCAGCCCAAGCATCATCGGGAACATGCGTTGCATTCCTTAGATGTGGTTCGGGCAATCAGGGTATACCTGAAAGCTACGGAATCATTCCGTAAGACGGATTCACATTTTGTGATCACGGATGGCCCCAGAAAGGGTTTGCCTGCATCTGCCGCGACCATTGCCAAATGGATTAGACAAACGGTGGTACAGGCTTATTCTATTAAGGGTCAGAGTCCTCCGTTCCCTGTTAGGGCGCACTCCACTCGAGCGCTCAGTACTTCCTGGGCCTTTCGCCATCAGGCTTCAGTGGTCCAGGTATGTAAGGCGGCCACCTGGTCGTCGGTACATACCTTTACAAAATTCTATAAAATTGATGTGACGGCATCGGCGGATGCCTCATTTGGCCGCAAGGTTTTGCAGGCCGCAATTTGAGGAGACCGGTGGTCTACTCAAAAAAACTTGAAAAAAAAAAAAAAAAAAATTTTTTTCTCTTTTTTGTTGAGTCTCATCATTAAGGATGAGCATTGTAAACTTCTAGTTGGCACCGGTTGGGCCTTCTAGATTGGGATTTGATTTCATTTTCCCACCCCTCAGTTGTGATACTGCTCTGGGACGTCCCAAAGGTGGTGTATCACCGAGGACTACGTCTGTCAATGAGCGCTAGAGAAAAATTGATTTTTGTAAGATCTTACCGTAAAATCCTTTTCTCTTAGCTCATTGACAGACGTAGTCCCCGCCCCTCTGTTTTTTTAGTTGGGTTGGGTTAAATCTCTAAAGACTGCTTTTTCACATAACTGATTTGCTGAGGCAGAGAGAGAGAGGATATACCCTCTGGGACTGCCCCTAGGGTGTGGCCAGAGCTTTTTAATTTCCTGTCTAGTCCTGCTCCTGTGGAGGCAACATAACCCGAAGGTGGTGTATCACCGAGGACTACGTCTGTCAATGAGCTAAGAGAAAAGGATTTTACGGTAAGATCTTACAAAAATCCATTTATTGTGCCTGGGCCTGCGTATAGTCATCTCATTTTGTGACATTCCAAAAAACGTATAAGAAAAGTAAACATCATGCTGTGTTTTAACAACACAATGCACTGCACCGTCATAGCGTACACACGAGACCATGCAGTAATGCACGGTGCTGGTGTGAATAGACGCTAACCCTCCCTGTATCCCCTTATACGTGTTGTTAATTTGTCTGACTCAGTAACACTTCTTATTTCTGATGAAATGCTGTGGGATACTTGACGTCAGCTCCATACTGTTAAATATTATATGTTAGATATATAATATATAATTTTAATATAATAAAAAGATATATAATATATAATAATATGAAAAATATTGCTGGTTATGTAAATATGGCAAATTTTGCATGGTCTCTATTGCTCCTAATCTGGTTGTCTTTTTAAACAGGATTGCCAGAGTTCGGACCCCAGTTCATTCCTTACAACTTCCATGACAACAGACGTGTCAGGCCGGCCCACATCAGAGGACCGGAAAGATGTACCACCCAGGAAGAACTTGGTTCTGGGAGAAGGGGTGGCTGCTGGCCCAGAGAATGGGGGCAAAGAAAATGTTCAGGGTCCTGCTACTCAGGCCATGGAAACTGGAGAAGCCAGGATTGTAAAAGAGGCACTGAAGTCTCAGTCTTCTGAACCCATGGACCACGATGGACACTTCTGCAATGCTGAGAAACGTGCAGACCTTTTCCGAAAGGACTCTACTAAGGCACATAAAGAGAAAGGACCTGAGGGACCAGAACTATCACTAGAAGATCTTAGCATTAGTTCAAAGCATCATCTGCCAGCAGGAAGCAGGGGCCCTGGACAGCCTGCACAGCAAATGGAGGATGTACCACACCGAGCCAGCCGCAAGCGAAAGCTGCTGGATGATACAGAGGACAGTAAAAACCTACTTCTGGAGGCCTACAGAGTTTGGCAGCAAGGTCAAAAAGTAACAGCGTACGACTTGGCCAAGATTGAAAATATTATGTGTAAAACGTATATGCTAATAAAACAGGTGAGAAATCTGTTAATTATCAACAGCCTTCAGGTATTATGTGCAGCACAAGGCATTAACAGTACAGCCTTAGATGTGGTGGGCTTGCTGTTTGATATAAGTAACAATCTGGTCACACAATTGTTACATTGGCATGCATGTAAAATCAGAGGTGCATCCTAAGTTCTATTTTATTAAAATTTCTCATGATCAAGGTAGTTGTAGGCATTTTCGAGGGCACCAAGAGTTGGCAGCCTACTTTAAGAACACTCTACTTTCTTTGAACACTTCAATATCGGACACTTTAAGCCCTTTTCTGCCCAGGCCAATTTTTAGCTTTTAGCGCTGTCACACTTTGAATGACAATTACTCATGCAACTGTGCTGGGAGACGCAGCAAACCTTCTGGCAATGGCACGTATTGATGTGCCATCCTGGAAGAGTTGGAATGCCTGTGCAACCTCTAAATGTTCCAGGTATCGCCTCATGCTACCAGTAGTGACACTGACCCTAGCCAAATGCAAAACTAGTGAAAAACAGAAAAGAAAGATCAGTAGGAAAAAAATTTCAGTGGCCTCCACCTGTAAAACCATTCCTGTTTTGGAGGTCGTCTCATTGTTGCCTATCTAGTGCACCTGTTGTGCAATTTATTAACGTCAAAGCAGCTGAAACTGATTAACAACTCCTTCTGCTACTTAACCGCTTGCCGACCGCCGCACGACTATTTACTGCGGTGGTCAGCCCCTCACAGGCAGAGCGACGTAGGTCTATGCCGCTAGCCTGTGAGGGTCTCAGGAGCGAGCATGCGCCGCTGGAGGCGCGCTCCCGCGCGATCACGGACCCCCCGCGCGTGTGACCGGCGGACCCGATTGTCCGCCGGTCACTCACGATCGTCGGTGGAGAGGGAGAAAGGCAGGTGGCTAATGTAAACAAGCCGCCTGTCATTCTCCCCTGTGTAGGAATAGTGATCATACGGTTCTACTATGTAGAACCGTTGATCACTGTTCCTACACCTCAAGCCACAGCCAATCACAGTTAGAATCACGCCCCTAGGGACACACATAACCCCTCCCTCTCAAAAAAGTTAACCCCTTCACTGCCAGTGTAATTTTACAGTAACAGTGCATATTTATAGCACTGATTACTGTAGTAATGTCACTGGTAACCCAAAAAGTGTCAAAAATGTCAGTCAAGGGTCCGATCTGTAAGCCGCAATGTCGCAGTACCGCAAAAAAAAACGCAGATCGCCGCCATTACACGTAAAAAAAAAAAACAACAAAAATGACAAAAATCTTTCCCTTTGTTAGTAAACGCGATAACTTTTGCGCAAACCAATCAAAATACGCTTTTTGCGATTTTTTTTTTTACCAAACATATGTAGCATAAAACAAATTGGCCGAAAATGTTAAAAAATTTTGATTTTTACATTTTTTTGGAGGGGAATTTCATATAAAAAAATTTGGAAAAATATTGTTATTTTTGCAAAATTTGTGCTCTTTTTTTGTTTATAGAGCATGATCAAAAAATCGCACAGGTGATCAAATACCACCAAAAGAAAGCTCTGTTTGTGGGAAAAAAAGGGCGCCAAATTTGTTTAGGTACAGCATCGCACGACCGCGCAATTGTCCGTTAAAGTCACGCAGTGCCGAATCGCAAAATAGGCCCTGGTCAGGAAGGGGGTAAAATCTTCCGGGGCTTAAGTGGTTAACTAACTAGATCAATATCGCAGGAATTTAAATGACTTGATGCTATACTCTGATTAAAAAGTGTCCCTTTAATTTTTTTGAGCTGTGTGTGTGTGTGTGTGTGTGTGTGTGTGTGTTTTATGATATCTTTTCATGTGACAACACTGAAGAAATGACACTTTGCTGCAATGTAAAGTAGTTAGTGTACAGCTTGTATAACAGTGTAAATTTTCTGTCCCCTCAAAATAACGCAACACACAGCCATTATTGTCAAAACCCCTGGCGACAAAAGTGAGTACACCACCAAGTGAAAATGTCCAAATTGGGCCCATTAGCCATTTTCCCTCCCCCCTGTCATGTGACTTGTTAGTGTTACAAGGTCTCAGGTGTGAACGGGGAGCAGGTGTGATAAATTTGGTGTTCTCGCTCTCACTCTCTCATACTGGTCACTGGAAGTTCAACATGGCACCTCATGGCAAAGAACTCTCTGAGGATCTGAACAAAAAGAATTGTTGCTCTACATAAAGATGGCCTAGGCTATAAGAAGTTTGCCAAGACCCTAAAACTGAGCTGCAGCGTGGTGGCCAAGACCATACAGTGGTTTAACAGGACAGGTTCCACTCATAACCCGCCTCGCCATGGTGGACCAAAGAAGTTGAGTGCACATGCTCAGCGTCATATCCAGAGGTTGTCTTTGGGAAATAGACATATGAGTGCTGTCAGCATTGCTAAAGAGTTTGAAGGGGTGGGGGGTCAGGGTGTCAGTGCTCAGACCAAATGCCGCACACTGCATCAAATTGGTCTGCATGGCTGTCGTCCCAGAAAGAAACCTCTTCTAAAAATGATGCACAAGAAAGCCCGCAAACAGTTTGCTGAAGACAAGCAGACTAAGGACATGGATTACTGGAGCCATGTCCTGTGGTCTGATGAGACCAAGATAAACTTATTTGGTTCAGATTGTGTCAAGTGTGTGTGGCAGCAATCCTGTGAGGAGTACTAAGACAAGTGTGTCTTCCTACAGTCAAGCATAGTGGTGGGAGTGTCATGGTCTGGGGCTAGATGAGTGCTGCCGTCACTGGGGAGATACAGTTCATTGAGGGAACCATGAATGCCAACATGTATTGTGACATACTGAAGCAGATCATGGTTCCCTCGGAGACTGGGCCGCAGGGCAGTATTCTAACATAACGACCCCAAACACACCACCAAGACGATCACTGCCTTGCTAAAGAAGCTGAGGGTAAAGGTGATGGACTGGCCAAGCATGTCTCCAGACCTAAACCCTATTGAGCATCTGTGGGCCATCCTCAAACGGAAGGTGGAGGAGCGCAAGGTCTCTAACATCCACCAGCCCCGTGATGTCATCATTGGAGGAGTGGAAGAGGACTCCTGTGAAGCTCTCGTGAACTCCATGCCCAAGAGGGTTAAGGCAGTGCTGGAAAATAATGGTGGCCACACAAAATTTTGACATCTTGGGCTCAATTCGGAAATTGTCACTTAGGGGTGTACTCACTTTTGTTGCCAGCGGTTTAGACATTAATGGCTGTGTGTTGAGTTATTTTGAGGGGACAGCAGATTTACACTGTTATACAAGCTGTACGCTCACTATTTTACATTGTAGCAAAGTGTCATTTCTTTAGTGTTGTCACTTGAAAAGATATAATAAAATATTTCAAAAAATGTGAGGGGTGTACTCACTTTTGTGAGATACTGTATATCTCAGTATCTCAATCATGCCATCAGACCTAAACCCTATTGAGCATCTGTGGGGCAGAAGGTGGAGGAGCGCAAGGTCAACCCTGCTCCACAACTTTCTCACTGACCTGTCTGCTGTGTTCCTTGGCCTTCATGATGATGTTTGTTCACTCGGGTTCTCTAACAAACCTCTGAGGGCTTCATAGAACAGCTGTATTTATACTGAGATTAAAATACACACAGGGGGACTCTATTTACTAATTAGGTGATTTCTGAAGGCAATTGGTTCCACTAGATTTTAGTTAGGGGTATCAGAGTAAAGGGGCTGAATACAAATGCAAGCCACACTTTTCAGATATTTATTTGTAAAACATTTTGAAAAAACATTTATCATTTTCCTTCCACTTCACAATTATGTGTCACTTTGTTTTGGTCTATCACATAAAATCCCCAAAAAAATAACACGACAAAATGTGGAACATTTCAAGGGTTATGAATACTTTTTCAAGGCACTGTAATACTTCATACAAAATCCTTTGCTGGTAATGATAGCTTCGAGATGCCTCCTGTATGGAGAAACTAGTCGTATGCATTGCTCAGGTGTGATTTTGGGCCGTTCTTCCACACAAACAGTCGTCAAATCTTAAAGGTTCTATGAACTCTGATCTTTAGTTATTTTCATAGATTTTCTATTGGATTCAAGTCAAGTGATTGGCTGGGCCATTCTAGCAGCTTTATTTTCTTTATTTGAAACCAATTGAGAGTTTCCTTGGCTTTGTGTTTGCTGAAATGTCCACCCTCGTTTCATCTTCATCATCCTGGTAGATGGCAGCAGATTTTGTTTTTAACCACTTTACCCCCGGAGGATTTTGCTGTCTTACGTCTGGGCCACTTTTTGCGATTCGGAACTGTGCGACTTTAACTGACAATTGCGCGGTCATGCAACGCCGTACCCAAACTAAATTTACGTCCTTTTTTCCAACAAACAGAGCTTTCTTTTGGTGGTATTTGATCATCTCTGCGATTTTTATTTTTTGCGATATTAATAAAAAAAATGCGACAATTTTGAAAAAATAACAATATTTTTCTACTTTGACAGTTAAACAATATCCAATATATTCAATTTTTGTCACATACTTAGGCCAAAATGTATTTGGCTACATGTCTTTGACAAAAAAATTCTCAATGAGCGTATTTTTAACCGCTTTAAGACCGGAAAGATTTTACCCCATTCCTGACCAGGCCATATTTTGCGATTCGGCACTGCGTTAATTTAACAGACAATTGCGCGGTCATGCGATGCTGTACCCAAATTAATTTGACGTCCTTTTTTTCCCCACAAGTAGAGCTTTCTTTTGGTGGTATTTGATCACCTGTGCGATTTTTACTTTTTGCGCTATAAACAAAAAAAGAGCGACAATTTTGAAAAAATAACAATATTTTTCACATTTTTTTATAAGAAATTCCCCCCAAACAAAATGTAAAAATCTAAATTTTTTAACATTTTAGGCCAATTTGTTTTCTGCTACATATTTTTGGTAAAAAAATCGCAATTAGCGTATTTTGATTGGTTTGCGCAAAAGTTATTGCGTTTACTAACTAAGGGAAAGATTTCTGTCATTTTTGGTGTTTTTTTTTTTTAACGAGTAATGGCGCGATCTGCGTTTTTTTTTTTTTGCGAGGTTGCGACATTGCGGCGGACAGATCGGACCCTTGACTGACATTTTTGACACTTTTGGGGGTACCAGTGACATTACTACAGTAATCAGTGCTATACATATGCACTGTTACTGTAAAAATGACACTGGCAGGGAAGGGGTTAATTTTTATTGGAGAGGGAGGTGACTGAGTGACACAGGGACAGATCGCAGGTTCAGCTATGCTGAACCCTGCAATCTGACCCTGCCTGTCACTTAGGAGATCTGCCCGCTTTATTTACACAAGCGGCAGATTTCCACAATAAATCCCCGACGATCGGGAAAGAGCGGCGGTGATCACCGCCGCTCCTCCCCTGGCCCGACTCCCGCTGTAACTGAATACAGCGGGAGCGAGCCTCCGGCGGCGCGCGCGCGCCGGCGAGAGTGGGGAATGTCTCGTGACGTAGACCTACGTCGCCAGACGATAACGAGCCACTGTGCCGCAGTAGCAGCACAGTGAGGAGTGGGCAAGTGGTTAAAGAATGTCTTAGTACATTTTTACATTCAGCCTGCCTTCAATGAGATGAAGTTTGCCAATACCGTATGCTGAAAAACAGCCCCACACTGTGTGATGTTCCCACCTCCAAACTGTTGGTATGGTGTTTTTGAGGTGATGCGCAGTGCCATTTGGCATCCAAAGAGTTCAAATTTGGTCTCATCTGACCAGACTATATTCTCCCAGTATTTTACAGGCTTGTCTAAATGTTGTGCAGGAAACTTTAAATGAGCTTCAACATGCTTTTTCTTCAGCAATAGACTCTTGTGTGGTAAGCGTGCAAACAGGCCATGGCAGTTGAGTGCATTACTTATTGTTTTCTTTGAAACCATTGTACCTGCTAATTCCAGGTCTTTCTGAAGCTCTCCACAAGTGGTTATTGGCTCTTTGACACCTTTTCTGATAATTATTTTCACTTCTCTGTCAGAAATCTTGTGAGGAGCACCTAGTTGTGGCTGGTTTATGGTGAAATGATTTTCTTTGCGCTTCTAGGTTATGGCCCCAACAGTGCTCACTGGAACATTCAGAAGTTTAGAAATTCTTCTGTAACCAATGTCATCAGTATGTTTTGCAACAATAAGGTTACAAAGGTCTTGAGAGAGCTCTTTGCTTTTACCTATTATGAGATGTTTCTTGTGTGACACCTTTTTATAGGCCATCATTTGAGACTGAACCAGCTGATATTCATTTGCACTGACAAGGGGCAGGATTTCTTTCTAATTACTGATAGATTTCAGCTGGTGTCTTGGCTTTCCATGCCTTTTTGCTCCTCCCTTCAGGTGTTCAATACTTTTTCCCTGTGTCATCCTATTGTATTTTACATAATTTAATTTCTGAACTTATTTGTTTTGGTTTCTTTGTATGTATGGATTGCATGGGTTGTTACCAGTGGGAACACCTTTGCTAGTATAAAATTACTTGAAAGTGAATTATTGTCTCTTATAGACAGCCATGTTATTGCTAAGCAGGTTGCCTTAGTATTGAGCTCTCTGTGGATTAGACTATTACTATCCCAGAGGAGGTACCCTGACATAGCACTTTACAAAGATAACTTAAGTGATGCTTCTTTGATGTATGGGGGGTAATTAGCAGGAAAATACATTACCCTTAAGCACTGTTAAATGCCATATTAAAAAAAAAAACATCAATACCTTTGGCTATTACTCAGTTAAATGGTCTCTTTTGTTGCCAGTAGATTATTTAAACAGCAACCAATCACACATCTAGTGTTTTTCGGTAGCTCGAAAGAATCGACAAGCAGAAAATTGATCAGTTTCTGTGACCTACTTTTACTATTCCTTTGCTTGAGGTTTTGTAAATATGCCAAGTGTGCAATAGGTCATAGGAAATTAGATTGATATAAGAAGTTGGGATCTGTGGAAACAAAGTTTAAAGGATCAGCACATGCAGATTGATATTCCGGGTATAGTGCAGTTGCGTCAGGTAAGTCAGCCCCAGGGTTCTTATAGGTTTTTGTTTCAACAGCAAGGTGCCCTGGAGAGAATTCCTGATGTGTTACTGGGAGTAGCAGGAGGCATGGTAATACCAGTGACTCAAGACTTCTCGGCATACCTATATTGTTTTGGGGAAAACATTTTTGAAAACCTGCGAAAATAGCCATTGCTGAGATTGATTGATTGTTTTTAAAAGTTTAAACTGTAGATTGGTCATCTTGATCCTGATTTTACTACCTAGAGCAGCCTTTCTCAACCAGGGTTCCTCTAGAGCAGTGATCTCCAAGCTGAAGCCCGCTAGCCGTATGCGGCTCATTACTTGTGCTTATCTGTCCCTTGGGGCACTATTCCTGCCACTGATAGAGGCACTATTCTTCCTATTGACACCAACAATGAGGCACCATTCTTTCCACTGACACCTACAGTGGGGCATAATTCCTCTCACTGATACCCAACGATGGGGCACTATTCCTTCCACTGGTATAAATGATGGAACACTATTCCTCCCACTGACACCAACGATGGTGCACTATTCCTTCCACTGGTATAAATGATGGAACACTATTCCTCCCACTGACACCAACGATGGTGCACTATTCCTTCCACTGGTATAAATGATGGAACACTATTCCTCCCACTGACACCAACGATGGTGTACTATTCCTTCCACTAGTATAAATGGTGGAACACTATTCCTCCCACTGACACCAACGATGGTGCACTATTCCTTCCACTGGTATAAATGATGGAACACTATTCCTCCCACTGACACCAACGATGGTGCACTATTCCTTACACCGGTATAAATGGTGGAACACTATTCCTCCCACTGACACCAACGATGGTGCACTATTCCTTCCACTGGTATAAATGATGGAGCACTATTTCTCCCACTGACACCAATGATGGGGCATTATTTCTTCCACTGATAAAACAATAGGGCCACAATTATTACCTTTTTTACTCCCACCAACACCAAGCCTTAGGCATTGTTTACTCTCATTGATGCTGGGCCATTTTCTTCTCCCACTGGCCACAGTCTGGCCCCCCTAAAGACTGAAGGACAGTAAACCGGCTCCTGTTTAGAAAGTTTGTAGACCCCTTCTCTAGACATTGCTAGGGGTTCCTTGAGCAATGTTTAATTTTCACCTCTCAGATAAAGTATCCACTGACACAAATTATTTTTTTAGCTTATCTGTAAGGGGAGTAGTTTGTCGATTTGTGGTGCCTCAAGTCAAGTATGGGATTTTAAGGGCAGGAGTAAGGCGAGTAAACAGTAGTAGTACAATTTGTAGATAAAATTTATTCACATGTATAATTATATACAGAGATTTGAGTGAATTAATGGGTAAAGTCCCATTGTGATAGTGAAGAGAAAAGAGTAGTAGGTGTGGTTACACGTGAAAATAGTGACTTAGACAAGAAAGGTAGATGGTCCTGCTCTGCTGTTCCTCATATCAAAAAATGGGAAATGGTTGCAGAGAGGGGCCTGATCGGTATTCCAACATGTTTCGGCCCAGTAGCGGCCTTTATCAAGGATGTTACCGATTATATTTTTTGTCCACTTTCTGGAGTATTGCTTTCCCAGACTTTTTCCAGGAGCTGCAGGAACAATGTTCTTGGGCCACGTTTTTTCTGGTCCAATGTAGTTCAATGTGGCTATAGTGTATAACTTTCCACATTGATGGAGATCATCTGTGGTGTTTGCACATTGATGGGAGTCATGTTTTGTAGAAGGTATTGGTATGGTGTTGCAGCATGTTGCCTCCAGGTCCTGTCCTCCTGCGATCCGGGAGAGTCTCTCCCGGATCGCAGGAGGACAGGACCTGGAGGCAACATGCTGCAACACCATACCAATACCTTCTACAAAACATGACTCCCATCAATGTGCAAACACCACAGATGATCTCCATCAATGTGGAAAGTTATACACTATAGCCACATTGAACTACATTGGACCAGAAAAAACGTGGCCCAAGAACATTGTTCCTGCAGCTCCTGGAAAAAGTCTGGGAAAGCAATACTCCAGAAAGTGGACAAAAAATATAATCGGTAACATCCTTGATAAAGGCCGCTACTGGGCCGAAACATGTTGGAATACCGATCAGGCCCCTCTCTGCAACCATTTCCCATTTTTTGATATGAGGAACAGCAGAGCAGGACCATCTACCTTTCTTGTCTAAGTCACTATTTTCACGTGTAACCACACCTACTACTCTTTTCTCTTCACTATCACAATGGGACTTTACCCATTAATTCACTCAAATCTCTGTATATAATTATACATGTGAATAAATTTTATCTACAAATTGTACTACTACTGTTTACTCGCCTTACTCCTGCCCTTAAAATCCCATACTTGACTTGAGGCACCACAAATCGACAAACTATACTCTCGGGATGGTGGCAGAAACTATTTCCTTCCCTTCCAGCTAAGATCCAAAAAACATTTCTTCATCTGTAAGGGGAGATTCTTACCACTGACCACAAATGTAACCCTTTGGTCCTGGCACCTCCTGGCCCTTGAAGGGGTTTCATATGCCGGGAGGTGGCATGGGGTTCCTGTGACTGCTGTGACTGGCTGTCACATGATCAGAAAGCCCCCGATCAAATGTAGAGATCTGGAGCTTTCCGTTAGCCACTGGTAAATGTGCCAGGAGCGCGCAGGACGCACGCTCTGAGCACAGCTCTGTTTATCTTTAGGTACGCATATATGCGGCCTCTCGGCATTAGAGCCCACCCACCGAGAGGCCACATATATGTGTACGGCCATCAGGAAGGAATTGAGGAACATTCCTCCCACTGTCCATCACACTAATGTACCATGAGCTGTAGATAAATAGAAATTATTAGCAAGGATTCTTTGAGACTGGAAATTGTTTTCGGTGTTAAAGAGGTTGAGTTCCGAAGTTGAGAAATGCTGCCCAAGAAAGACCTTGACCTGGCGCACACATGTAGGAGGGCGGTTCAGACTTTGCTGGATACATGCTTTTTTTGATCAGGGACTTCCTAAATTGTGATGCCTGGTTGACAGTCCTAACGCTTATGTTTGTTTAAAAAAATAACCTAACAAAGGCAGTTCCGTGTTCCTGTTCTTACAGGTTCACTTTAATAGCTCAGATACTGCTCAGTCAAGATCACATTTAGGCACAAAAGTGCAACAATGCATCTTCTTTTGTTGTGTGGTTGTGGTTTTATCTAGCAAGAGGGAATTGTTACATCATACATTTCCGTTATTTATTTTTTAAGAGAAAAAAATAGAGAGAAGTCTCCTGTGTGAAATATATTACCCACACATTTAAAGTGGCATTACACTGTATCTGAGCACCAGAAACCAAAAACGTTAATTAAAGTCATTGTAAAGTTTTTTTATTTTTAAATAACAAACATGTTATACTTACCTCCTCTGTGCAGTTGGTTTTGCACAGGGCAGCCCAGATCCTCCTCTTCTTTTCGGGTCCCTTTTCCCTGCTCCTGGCTCCTCCCTCCTGTCAAGTGCCCCCACAGCAAGCAGCTTGCTATGGGGGGCACCCAAGCCGAGCTGCAGCTCCCTGTGTCCACTCAGACACAGAGATGAGGTTCGGCCCCCTTTCCCTCTCTCTCCTGATTGGCTAACTGACGGCCGAGGGACTCATGGACATCGCTGGAAAGAGATGGGGCTCAGGTAAATATTAGGGGGTTCTGGGGGGGGGGCTGCTACACACAGAAGGCTTTTTATTTAATGAATAAAGATTAAAAAAACCTCTGCCTTCACAACTCCTTTAATTCATTTTTATTTTTCAAAGCAAACTTCCCCACCCATCAATATCTCCATGCTTTATTTTGTTAAGAAATCACTTTAAAAAACATCCCTCTACAATTTATGGCTGTGGCCATCTTGAATAAGGGCAAGATAGCATGCAGCATTTGCTTCCTGGAATTCATCTGCTCTTCGCTCAGGCATGCAGGCAGAAGGGCGTGCTTATATAGGAAAACCCCTCCTGAAGACTCCTGGGATGTATGACATCTGCTTAGGCCTAGAAACCAGCAGGATGTAACTGAATAAATGTTTAAAACAAGTAAATATGATATAATTTCCTATCTGTTTACTAATGCTAGCAGCATAAAGAATAAAATGAGTCCATGTTGATTGAGAGAGTGAAATTCCACTTTGACTAGCCAACTATAGCTATCGGATCTATGTGAAGACCCAAGATCCAATGAGGTGTCTGCAGTGCATTCTGGGAAGTTGCAATGGCAGAAAAGTTCTAAAAAAGCACATTTTACTTGCATTTGCCAGCAAATGGTGTCTTGCACGTGTTCTCAGACCTTTTCCTAGTTCTCTCATGTTAACCACTTTAAGAGCAGAAGGATTTGCCCCCTTAATGACCAGGCCCAATTTTGCGATTCGGCACTGCGTTTTCTTTAACGGACAATTGCGCGGTCGTGCGACGCTGTACCCAAATAAAATTTATGTTCTTTTTTTCCCACAAATAGAGATTTCTTTTGGTGGTATTTGATCACCTGTGCCATTTTTATTTTTTGCACTATAAATAAAAAAAAGTAACAATTTTGAAAAAAAAAACTATATTTTTCACATTCTGCTATATGACATTCTCCAAAAAAAAAATGTAAAAATCCAAATTTTTTAACATTTTAGGCCAATTTGTTTTCTGCTACATATTTTTGGTAAAAAAAAAAAAAAACGCAAACACAGTGCAGCGCTAAAAATGAAATATGACAGTGAAAATGCCACAAATATGAATCTACTGATGTAGTTCAGTAATAATCTATAAATGGTGAAGACATAAATATGATTCCAGTGAAAATCATATTAGTAAATATAAAGATAAGTCCCATGTGAAAATGAAGCATCTACAAACGTCATAGGGTGATAATAAACTGAGAAGATCCCCACACCAGCATAATGAACATGAATGCGCTCACCGGAACGTATGGACCCAGATTACCATTTAGTAATTGGGTCATACAGGCTAAATAACATAGATGTCCCCCAATGCGATTGGGTCACTGGATGCTCAGAGGCAGGAGTCTCCAATGAGGTTGTCAGAAAATCCCATTCAGAGGTGTACACATAGGGATAAACCAAACAACACGAACATAGTGTAAAACCGTTATGGAAAATCTATTAAGAATACAGAAGTACACTTACAAACATTTAGAAGAAATAACGCAGTAAGTACAGAGAATGGCACTTGTGACGTTTTGACGCGTTTCGTTATACATAACATAATCATAGGAAGTTTGTACAAATGTTATCGCGTCTACTAACTACGGGGAAGATTTATGTCATTTTTATTGTTTTTTTTTTTACTAGTAATAGTGGCGATCTGCGTTTCTTTTGCGGGACTGCGACATTGCAGGCGGACAGATTGGACCCCTAACTGACATTTTCGACACTTTTGGGGGGACCAGTGACATTACTACAGTAATCAGTGCTAACAATATGCACTGTTACTGTAATAATGACACTGGCAGGGAAGGGGTTAACCCTATGGGTGATCAATGGGTTAAATGTGAGCCTAGGGGAGTGATTCTAACTGTGGGGGGCGTGGCTTTTGAAATGACCATAGAGACATGTGATCCTATATAGAAGGATCACATGAGCACTGTGATCATTTCAGGGAGAAGAACGGTCGGCTGTGTTTACGACAGCTGCCCGTCCTCTCTCAGCGGGGAGCGATTGCGGGTGCCAGGAGGCAATCTGAGCCGCCTGATCCATGCATCGGCTTCCCTGCCGCGCTCGCCCCCTAGCTTCCCGCGCGCGACCAACGTAGGTTTACGTCAGTTTGCACAGGAGTGCCACCCTGCCGCAGTAAAAAGGTGGCGGGTGGTCGGGAAGTGGTTAAAGTAGTAGGCAAAGCTTTTTTTGTTTTGATTTTGGATAGAGCAAGGAAGGGTTATAGCCCCTGGCAGATTTTTTTTTTTCGCCATCTGAGATGGGGAGATTTCCCTTCACTTCCTGTCCTATAGTCATACAGGAAGTCGGAGGAAATCCCTGCAAATTACCAGAAATTCCTTGGGGACCTTCAGATCACCAGGACTAGTGTCCCCATTGGAAGATTTTCCCTCTATTGCTTTTCTGGGGACAACCCAAAATTTGGGATTTTCTTTAACTTTAAATGATACAGATGGTCCCTGGGTTACAAACAAGATAGGGACTGTAGGTTTGTTCTTAAGTCGAATTTGTTTGTAAGTCGGAACAGGTACATTTTTAAGTGTAGCCCCAGCCAAAAGAATCATTTTTACGTTGTTTTGGATAGCATAGGGAAGGGTTATCACCCCTGTACCATTTGTTTTGCTGTCTGTACCCCTGTTCAGAAAATTGCACCTCACTTTCTGTCCCTATGACAACTGGATTTTCAACATTTTGGCCTATTGTGAAAACAAGGATTGGTGATAAAGCTTCAATGGAGACACCTTTTTCCCATGAGAACTCTTACAGGAGTGAATTTCCCTTCCTAGGGGAGATTTCTCCTCACTTCCTGTTGTCTCCCTCTGTTTGTAAGTAGGAGTTGTTTGTAACCCGGGGACCGCCTCTAATGGTAAACAGGACAAATAGAGGGTGAATCTCCTTAAAGCAATAGTAAACTTTCTTTAGAAAAAAAAAATGGGCCCTGTCTGGTTTAAACCATAATGTGCTAGTATGCATGGCATACTTACCGTAAAACGAAGCCCTCCAGTGGGGCTCATGAATTGCCGCGTTCATAAGCTCTTAGAAATCGTTTTGAGTTTGACTAAAGAAAGAACTGGTGAAGGGTCTGAGTACATTTGCAAGGCAGTGCGTGTGAATAAATAAAGTTGAATGTTTGTTTCTAAATGCCCAGAGGGATACAGGCAGATAGAAAACTGAATATGATGGAAACTATGCAGCTGTTTGACGCAGTCAGTTTCATACGGTTTTATTTATATTGTGTGTATTCAACCTTGGATTTGTATGCATGCAAGCTCTGTGTTTTTGGTTTTACAGACCCCTCCATATCATTTTAATATTCCAGCATCATTTGTAGTTTCTCACTCTATGCCTACAGTAGTGGCTGTATTCTGTGGAATCATGATAGTATGACCAACTGTCTTTTTTTCGCATTTAGATTTGAATTTATAATGAATAAAAATGTATTTGAAAATAAAATATATTTTTTGGCTAGACAAACTCTCAGGCTGGGTTCACACTGAATTCAAAGCGGCTCGCAGTAGGGGGTCCAGTGCGTCCCTGTGCACCGTTTTAGGTCCAAATTAGGCCCAAATTTTTTGGACTGAATTCGGACCTGAAACAGACCAGAAGACGCACAGGACTTTTCTGCAAGCCTTTCTGCAGCCAACAGGGAGCTGTGTAAACCGGCTCCATTGAGAGCCAGGCACAGTCTCCTGTCATGCGAATTGGAAATTGGAAACCTGCATCCAATTTGTAATAGTGTGAATGAAGCCAGCCTTAACCGCTTGCCGACCACCGCACGACTATTTACTGCGGCAGTTAGCCCCGTACAGGCAAAACGACGTAGGGCTACGTCGCTCGCCCACGAGCCTCTAGGGGGCGAGCGCGCGCTGCCGGGGGCGCGCTCCCGCCCCCGCTCGTTCCCTGCCTTCCTCGCGCAAGTGACCGGCGGCTCTGATGTCTGCCAGTCACTCGCGATCTCCCGGTGGAGAGGGAGAAAGGCAGGCAGCTAATGTAAACAAAGCCGCCTGTCATTCTCCCTGATGTAACAGCAGAGATCATACGATCCTGCTATGTAGGATCGTATGTCTCTGTGGTTACATCACAAGCCACGCCCCCCCACAGTTAGAATCACGCCCCTAGGGATACATTTAACCCACGTATGTCTCTGTGGTTACATCACAAGCCACGCCCCCCCACAGTTAGAATCACGCCCCTAGGGATACATTTAACCCACTGATCACCAATAAAGTTAACCCCTTCCCTGCTAGTGTCATTTTTACAGTAAAGGCCCGTACACACGTACCGATTGTCGGCCGTAAATATTCGGCCAACGTCCGATCGGCCGATTGTCGGCTTGTTAGTATGATGCTTCCGACAACCGACTGCGACTTTTCGGCCGAACAAAATCTGGTGTGCAGGCTTTAAAATTTTTGTTGGCCAACAATAAACGGCCGATTGTTCGTCAGTCAGTACAGATTTCGGCCGACAAAAATGTGATGATCAAGACTGGGCATGCTCAGAGAAGAAAAAACACACGAAAAGTAGACCAGAACATGACATCACTTCTGCAGTTGGTTGTTGTTGGCCGACAAAATTTGTGTGCAGTCTTGAGCACTTTTCAACCAACAAAACAGCACCGGACAAAAGACGGCCGATCGTTCGGCCGACAATCGGTACGTGTGTACGAGGCTTAACAGTGCATATTTATAGCACTGATTACTGTAGTAATGTCACTGGTACCCCCAAAAGTGTCAAAAATGTCAGTCAAGGGTCCGATCTGTCCGCCGCAATGTTGCAGTCCGTACTTAGTAGACGCAATAACTTTTGCGCAAACCAATCAAAATACGCTTATTGCGATTTTTTTTTACCAAAAATATGTAGCAGAAAACAAATTGGCCTAAAATGTTAAAAAATTTTGATTTTTACATTTTTTTTTTTTTTTGGAATTTCATATAAAAAAATGGGAAAAATATTGTTATTTTTTCAAAATTGACGCTTTTTTTGTTAATAGTGCAAAAAGTAAAAATCGCACAGGTGATCAAATACCACCAAAAGAAAGCTCTGTTTGTGGGAAAAAAAGGACATCAATTTTATTTGGGTACAGCGTCGCACGACCGCGGAATTGTCCGTTATAGTCACGCAGTGCCGAATCGCAAAATAGGCCCTGGTCTTTGAGCAGCCAAATCCTCCGGGGCTTAAGTGGTTAAAGTGGTTGTAAACCTCAGACATAATATGAACAAAGCATATCCCTCTATAGTGTCATTTCTTTCTGCTGCCTTCTTCCTCTGCTAACAGCATTAATCACTTCTAATGAGTTTCCCTGACACCAAGAGAAAATAACCGCTTCAGCCTGTTTCCATGTGCTGTGTGTGGGGGCTGTGTCCCTTCCCTCCAATCAGCTCTCAGAGCTCTCCTCACTGAGCTCTGCAGGGTGTAAGTTCAGGTCCCCCCCCCCTTTTTTTTTTTAAACTCCTGACAAGCTTTATAAATGCAGCACTTTCAACAGATTTAGAAAAGAGATGGCTGCAGAGAGACAGGTACAATTTATGTTGGAGGATTTGCTTCATCTCTGGGTGTCACCTGAAGCCACTCACTTCACTGAGTATATGTATGTGTATATATATATACAGTGGGTACGGAAAGTATTCAGACCCCCTTAAATTTTTCACTCTTTGTTATATTGCAGCCATTTGCTAAAATCATTTAAGTTCATTCTTCTTCCTCATGAATGTACACATAGCACCCCATACTGACAGAAAAACACAGAATTGTTGACATTGTTGCAGATTTATTAAAAAAGAAAAACTGAAATATCACATGGTCCTAAGTATTCAGACCCTTTGCTGTGACACTCATATATTTAACTCAGGTGCTTTCCATTTCTTCTGATCATCCTTGAGATGGTTCTACGCCTTCATTTGAGTCCAGCTGTGTTTGATTATACTGATTGGACTTGATTAGGAAAGCCACACACCTGTCTATATTAAGACCTTCCAGATCACAATGCATGTCAGAGCAAATGAGAATCATGAGGTCAAAGGAACTGCCTGAAGAGCTCAGAGACAGAATTGTGGCAAGGCACAGATCTGGCCAAGGTTACAAAAAGATTTCTGCTGCACTGAAGGTTCCTAAGAGCACAATAGCCTCCATAATCCTCAAATGGAAAATGGGACGACCAGAACCCTTCCTAGAGCTGGCCGTCCGGCCAAACTGAGCTATCGGGGGAGAAGAGCCTTGGTGAGAGAGGTAAAGAAGAACCCAAAGATCACTGTGGCTGAGCTCCAGAGATGCAGTCAGGAGATGGGAGAAAGTTGTAGAAAGTCAACCATCACTGCAGCCCTCCACCAGTCGGGGCTTTATGGCAGAGTGGCCCGACGGAAGCCTCGGTGTAAGACACATGAAAGCCCGCATGGAGTTTGCTAAAAAACACCTGAAGGACTCCAAGATGGTGAGAAATAAGATTCTCTGGTCTGATGAGACCAAAATAGAACTTTTTGGCCTTAATTCTAAGCGGTATGTGTGGAGAAAACCAGGCACTGCTCATCACCTGTCCAATACAGTCCCAACAGTGAAGCATGGTGGTGGCAGCATCATGCTGTGGGGGTGTTTTTCAGCTGCAGGGACAGGACGACTGGTTGCAATCGAGGGAAAGATGAATGCGGCCAAGTACAGGGATACCTGGACAAAAACCTTCTCCAGAGTGCTCTGGACCTCAGACTGGGCCGAAGGTTTACCTTCCAACAAGACAATGACCCTAAGCACACAGCTAAAATAACGAAGGAGTGGCTTCACAACAACTCCGTGACTGTTCTTGAATGGCCCAGCCAGAGCCCTGACTTAAACCCAATTGAACATCTCTGGAGAGACCTAAAAATGGCTGTCCACCAACGTTTACCATCCAACCTGACAGAACTGGAGAGGATCTGCAAGGAGAAATGGCAGAGGATCCCCAAATCCAGGTGTGAAAGACTTGTTGCATCTTTCCCAAAAAGACTCCTGGCTGTATTAGATCAAAAGGGGGCTTCTACTAAATACTGAGCAAAGGGTCTGAATACTTAGGACCATGTGATATTTCAGTTTTTCTTTTTTAATAAATCTGCAACAATGTCAACAATTCTGTGTTTTTCTGTCAGTATGGGGTGCTATGTGTACATTCATGAGGAAGAAGAATGAACTTAAATGATTTTAGCAAATGGCTGCAATATAACAAAGAGTGAAACATTTAAGGGGGTCTGAATACTTTCCGTACCCACTGTGTATATATATATATATATATATATATATATATATATATATATATATATATATATATATATAGGGTTTACAATAGGGATGCACCGAATAATCGGCGGCCGAACATTATTCGGCCGAAAATAGAAAAAATAGCACTTTCGGTGTTCGGCCAAATAAGTCAAAAGGCCGAATAATTTTGTGCCGAATAATAGGGCTGAATGATAGTCGATATGATATCGACTATCGTTCTGTGGCCGTAGGCGATATTCATATCGCCGAGGTCACGATATTTACAGGGGGAAGGGACTCGGAGGAGGACAGGAGGACTCACAGACTTCCGTGTTAGGCAGGGGAAGCCGGGACACTTCAGCGGTGAGCATACATACATTACTCACTCGTGCACTGCAGCCCGCCCCACACATTCAGTGAGTCTTACTCTCCTCCCTAGTTTTTTCAATGGCACATTCAGGAAGCCAATCACACCGTGATTAGCTGCACAGCGAACCAATCACGCGTGCCTGCACACCTGATTGGTTCCGCTGTGCCGCTACTCACGGCGTGATTGGCTTCCTGAATGTGCCATTGAAAAAACTAGGGAGGAGAGTAAGACTCACTGAATGTGTGGGGCGGGCTGCAGTGCACGAGTGAGTAATGTATGTATGCGGCTGTGCTCCTTTCCAGGCTCCTACTAGTCAACCTCCAGCCTCCTACTACCACCACTATGAGAGACTGTCTGTCACTATAATCTGATCGAGTCCACACTGACACTGACTGACTGTCACTGAGTAATTGATGTTACCACATTAACCCTGACCTGCCCAGTGCCCTGTATCTGCAATTAAAATTTACAAGGCTGCCTGCATGCTTCCTGATTTCCATTCCCAGCATCCTTCCCAATCCCTACAGTGTCACTAACATTAACCCTATGGTACAAGGCTGCAGTGTGCACTGAATCCCATTCCCTACAGTAACATTTAGGGAGAGAGAGAGACATGAGAGGACAAGAGAGAGAGAGAGAGAGAGAGAGAGACATGAGAGGACAAGAGAGAGAGCGAGTGAAAGGACAAGAGAGAGAGAGAGAGACACGAGAGGACAAGAGAGAGGACAAAAAATTGGCAAAATAAATGGAAAAAATGCAAAACACCGCGTTCGGTATTCGGTCTTCGGCCAAACATTTTATTATTATTCGGCTTCGGCTTCGGCCAAGAATTTCATTTCGGTGCATCCCTAGTTTACAACCAGTTTGAGTTCTATTAAGTGTATTCTGGTTAGTTCCAGCCTTCTGAATATAGTCATATGCTGGAACACATCTTTACTATATTTACAAGACAAGGGTGATCCTTGGAGAGATAGACTTCTCTGGGAAATCTTGTGTGATTTTCAACATAGATACAACACAGTGCAGTTATCCCAGTAAACAGCTCTTGTTTTGTGGCGCTGTGTTTTTTACATTTTTTTATTTGATATCTCAAGTTATCACATCGTTTATTCCCCAACTTTTGTCTTTAAAGGCTGGAGCATCATTCATATGGTTGGCACTGCAAGACTCTCTCTGAATACCTAATTTAGGATTTTCATCAGAAGGTCCTCTCGTTCATGTGCACAGATTTCATTAAAATCTGCTTTTGCGATAGAAGCCACACTTTTATTTTAAAGTACAGCATTTACAACCTTTGATGGTTTCTGCTGTGCAAGCTGAAAAATCTAAGATTGTAAGAGTGTCTGAAGAGCATTGGGCTTGTGTCAATGACATCACTTTGAGATGCTTCTGAGATCATTTAGAAATTGAAGGGTCTATTTGACCTGGAGTTGACCTCCCTTTGACCTGCATTTGCTCAGTTTCAAGCTAGTATTGCATTCCTATCAATTCCTATGGGAATGCAAAACCCATCTGACATGAAAAGTCTGTTGATGCTTGGAATGAGGGAAGAGCTATTAAAATAATACATTAGTGCCTCTTTCACACAGATGGCCAGAGAAGGAAAAAACAGGTGGTTTCAAAACAGTCCTGCCACCCCCCTGACCACACAACTAAACCTCTACCATACAGCTAGAGGGGATAGTTCTGATTTTGCAACAAATTCAGTGCTGCATGTTGAGTTGACAGGCAACTCTGCTCTGCACTGAGAGCCAAACACTTGGAGCACAGTTGCTGCTCATTAAAACTGCAATTTGGCAGAAAAAAAAAATGGGCATTAATGAGGTTGCATTTCCTCCTGAACACCTGATAGTGGCTGCTTAGCCACATTCTGAAATCCTGTTCACCATGCATCATTTTTCAGAGAATGAACAAATGTGAATTTGGGCCTAAAACTAAAGGAAATCCATCCATTCTATCTTATTACAGACCCCAAGCAACCTGTCATTGTTGCTCTTAACGGCCTATTACAGTGTTCTCAATCATCATCATTTACCCAAAGGATACAACTATGGTGCAGTCTGTGTACTGATGCAGATCTCTGAATATCAAGTAGCCCAGTGGTCTTCAAATTGCTGCCGGGGGCCAGATTCAGCCCTTTGCTTGCCTATATATGGCCCTTGGGGCTATATTCCTTCCACTGGTATTAACAGTGGGACATAATTCCTGCCACTGACATCAACAGTGGGGCACTATTCTTCCCACTGACTGTAACGATGGAGCACTATTCCTCCCACTGACACCAATAATGGGACACTTTTCCTCCCACTGACATTGATAATGGGCCACTATTCCTCCCAATGACACCAACGATGGGGCACTATTCCTCCCACTGACACCAATAATGGGTACTTTTCCTCCCACTGACATTGATAATGGGCCACTATTCCTCCCAATGACACCAATGATGGGGCACTATTTCTCTCACTGAATCCAACAATGTGGCACTATTCTTCTCACTGACACCAACTATGGGGCACTATTCCTCTCACTGACACCAACGATGGGGCACTATTCCTCTAACTGACACCAACGATGGGGCACTATTCCTCTCACTGACACCAACGATGGGGCACTATTCCTCTCACTGACACCAACGATGGGGCACTATTCCTCTCACTGACACCAACGATGTGGCACTATTCTTCTCACTGACACCAACGATGGGGCACTATTCCTCTCACTGACACCAACGATGTGGCACTATTCTTCTCACTGACACCAATTATGGGGCACTATTCCTCTCACTGACACGAATGATGTGGCACTATTCTCACTGACACCAACGGTGGGGCACTATTTCTCTCACTGACACCAATGATGGGGCACTATTCCTCTCACTGACACCAATGATGTGGCACTATTCCTCTCACTGACACCAATGATGGGGCATTGTTACCAACGCCAGGACATTTTCTTCTCCTACAGGCCACAGTCTGGCCTCTCTAAAGTCTGAAGAATAATAAACTGGCCCTAATGTTTGAAGGCCCCTGGAGTAGCCTATCCAGCCCTCATTGTGATGAAGTAGTGTGAAGATATTCTCATCTGACCAATTTGTTGGATATCTGTCAAAAGTTCTGTGCACAATTGTGCATTTTCATTGAGTATACGTTTTACATTTTTTTATAGTATAAAATTGAGTTTACTATTTTTTCTTTTCATGACTCTAACATACTGTAATTGCTGTACCAGAGTTTCACAATTCTATTGCATATATGGATTTGTGGATGCTTTCTCCAATAAAAGTCAAAATCCCTTCTATACAGCTGGTAAAATAGTTGATAAGCCAAGCCAAGTCCACTGCTAAAGCTATGAGCTGTCTATGGAAAAAAACTACTTGGCAGACTGATCTCAGGGAAAAGAGTGATCAGCCATATTGAGTATTTTTGGGGAAACCTTATTGCTTTTGCCCAGAAATAAATATGTCTCTATAGGCATAAACATGCATTCTTAAGGTAACCCAACATGCATGCTTATGTGACTGTAAGAAAATGACGATTCCACGGCAGTCAGATCTTGCTTGCATATTTTACAAACCTCTAAAATGAATGGTCAGCTGTACGTTTGTATAGAAAGGGACCAACAGTAAAAAGTTAAGTTGTTCATTAAGCAAAGTCTGTATATGTAATAAACAAATATGACAGCCCCATTTATATACATAATATCATAAAAAAACAATATATGAAAGCTTTTTAAGTTAACACAGTATTAGAAGGCTTTCTACATTAGGCTGATCACATTTGTGTATATATTTAAGATGATTAAAGATTCCCTTTAAGAGAGTGTGGGCAGCCTGTGGGTAACAATTAGCAGAGACTTTTATTTCTATCATAGTCAATAGATAGCAGATCTGCCGGTGTGTAACAATTACTAGAGCTCCTTTAGTTTCATTCATTTTCAGTCGGTTGCTGTAGTAACATTGCTTTTTTTATTGACTTGCTTGTTTTTGTCTTTCAGGTGGATGAAGGTGCTGCGTTAGAGCAAGCCATAAAATTCTGCCAACTTCAGATGGGAGCAGCTGCACAGAAGCAGGTAGGTTTTCGGCTATAGAAAGTAGGGGTTGGTAATAGTTTCTTAGTACATATAATATAATATGTACATATAATATTCAACTTTCAGTTTGTATGTCCTGTGTAGGTTGTGGTATAAAGGTATTTGCACCTGTCAGTAGAACACCTATACTTACTGCACTGAGCAGATAATATCTTTTTAAATAATCTTTAATTAATCTTTTGTAAACGGTAGTGGCATATCATACAGAATCAAGTGTCACGTTCACATTAGACAGTCTTAACAACATGAAGAGTGTGCCTATCGGCCAAACGGAGGGAGAACCACATTCAGCTCCTGTCCTGATGACCGGGTCCAATCTCCAGGGATGAGCCCCCAGAGTGCCCCGGCGGATCCATGACAGTCAGCAGCATGAATCCTCCAGCATAGTTTCCATCCGAACTGCACACTAAATTAAGAACCTTAGAAACATAACAGCCACAGAGAAGAAGAGAGTAGACGGCGCTCCCGGAGGAGCCGTCAAGGGTTTAGAGACAAGAGAAAGAAGAAAGGAAGAAAAACAACCTGGAAGAGTCACGGACCCCGCGGAGCTCATGCTCCTGAGGGGAGTCATATGATTAGAAAGAGCACCACACACATTCCATCATGTCTGTGAATGTGTCTTCACTCTCCAGGGGTCCTTCTCTGCTCTGCTGTGGCGGCCAGCACCGGCGAGGCGCTGCCGAAAAACAAGTGCCTTTGATTTAAAAATGGCGCAAGGCGGCACCATTATGTAAGTGCCCATGTGCCCGCCCGGCCAAGCTTGTACGAACTTTCCCAAGCCTGGCAGGCGTTGGAACGGCGCTTGCACAGTTACGATGTCTGCCCCCAACCATTTTTTTTACGGGCACCGGCTGCCCGTAACGGGCATTTACCGGCAGCCCGATTAACGGGCGCTTGCCGGGATAAACGGGAAAAACGGGACAGTTGACAAGTATGCCAGTACACGCCGCTGCTAAAAACTGCTGATAACAGCCTATGTATGCATGGACACATAGAATAACATACTGGGGAGTTTACTAGATGCATAAAAACACATCCAGTGTGCATGCGTCCTTATTGCTATCACATGAAATGTAAACATCAAGTGTGCATGCGTCCTCTTTACTGACACATCTGGGGTCTATTAGACCCCAGTTCTCTCCTCTGCCCTGAAAGCATTTGATCAAGCCAAAATTGGTTTGAGTAGACGCTTTTTCCATGCCAAAAATGACTTGTTTACATTCTACAGAAACTAGAAGTGACAAAATACTTGTTGCTTTCATTTGCTCATACCAAAGAAATGATCGGGGACGTTCCTGTCACTGATCCGCAGTATGATAACCTGGCAGAACCGCTGGCTTCAGTCCGGACTCCCCGGTGGGATGGGAGAGCCCGGAGGGGGGGGAGGACAACCCCTCCTGCCACCTGTAAAATCAGACCAGCGGCTAATTAGCCACTTGGATTGCTTTTACAAAGCACATGATAAAAATTGTAGCTGCAGGCATCATCCCGGTATACCACTTCAAAGTGCCACCGTATATATCCAGTCGGCAAGTGGTTAAAGGGAATAATGATTTCACTGTCAGGGAGAATTATTATGTTTCTGCCATCTTTTTTTTGTAGTGCAGGGTTGGATCAGTTTGCAGTGAGCAATTCAGATTCCATGTGTAATGAAATTGAAGAGGGTATTAGAGGATGCTTCCAAGAAAAAAATTAAATTTCTTTTTTTCAGCAAGACTTAGTGAATTAACATGGATGGGTCACCAGGTCCTGCACACCCTAGAGGTCATACTGTTGCTTACATTACTTGTCAGACTGGAATCTGAACAGGAAAATGCTGCTTGCATACTGAAAAATGTTTGTGACTAAATACTGGATTGTATTAACATGTGGCAATGCATGTTTAATCATTGATTGCACCACAGTGCCCCATGTTGCAGGAGCTGTAGACAGGGTTCATGAAAATCATTTTTCAACCCTGTATACTGTACAATTGTGTCATCTACATATAACAGATGCTGCAGTTGCAACACCTCACCTGTGGACTGTTTATAATACAGCGTGAATCATGATGGATTTCTATAGAGATTGCATCCAGCTGATTGTAATGGAAATCGTTTTTCAAGCAGTAACTGAAATGTGTTCTCCAACTCATACTGCAACTAACAGTTGGGCTCAGTCATGTAGACATCAATTATTTCCTGCCTCACATTATACCTGACCCATGGATGATGTCAGTCCCTGACCTCCCAAAGAAAGGCAAATGGGTTTGTCATGCAGTGTGCATGTGACCTAAAGTAAATTAGATTGTATGATTGCTAAAGAATAAATACTTTCAAAAAAACAATAAAAAACAAGTTTCAACACTTAATCATTTTCAGGTAGTATGATCTGTAGAGAAAACTTTATTTCTCTGTCGCTCATTGACAGACGTAGTCTTCTTGATTCACAAGAACTGGGTTATGTTGTCTCCGCAGGAGCAGGACTAGGCAGAAAGAAAAAACGTTCTGGCTCCACCTTAGGGGCAGTCCCTGAGGGTATATCCTCCCTCTCTCTGCTACAAGGCATCAGTTTTTTTCTGTCTAGTCAGGTATTTTTTATTTAAAAAAAAAAAAAAAAGTTTTTTGTTTTTTCTGGCAGAGGTGTCCTGAATTAACATGGACCCTGCCACTCATGTATCTCCACCGGATCCCCTCGAGGTGTCTGCAGGATCCTCCAGCACCCCACTGACGGTTGAATCATTGTCAGCTATTATGGAAACTTTTGTGTCCCGGGTGGAAGTGGCTTGTCAGGGACAGGGCGCAAGAAAGCGACCCCCGCCTAACCCCTTATTATCTGAAACTTCGGATTCAGAATCTGAGCCTATTTCTGCAGTTGCAGGTACTTCATCTGGGATTGGTGTCTCGGGTACTGTCTCTTCAGACAGTGAGGAGGATGTTTCGGCATCAGCCATAGCCTGAGAGGAAGCGTTGGTAAACGCACTCATTGTATCTGTTCAAGAAACCTTAAGATTACAGGGTATTCCGTCTGAAATAGCTGAAACTGAAATCCCTTTTGGGACTAAAAAACGCATCAAAGTGGCGAAGGTTTTTCCATTGCCCAAATGTTTTGGCAATCCAATCAAAGAAGAATGGAGTCTGCCAAAACGCACCTCTGCTATTTCTAAACGCATTAACAGGCGTTATCCGTTTGAGGAAACCCTCATTAAGAAATGGACAGAACCACCTGTGGTGGATTCACCAATTGCTAGATTGAATAAAGCCACGGTTATTCCTTTAGAAGACGCTCCGTCTTTTAAAGATCCAGTGGATCGCAAGATAGAAGCTATGTCTCGCACCATGTTTTCCTTGATTGGATCAGTTTTCATACCAATAATTGCTATTGGTCTGGTTTCGCAGACTGTAACTGAATGGACCAAGTGGTTACGCCGGGACTTAGAAGAGGTCCCTCAGGCGGTATCAGATTTGTTGGAACAAATGATACAGGGGTTACAGTTTGTGTGTGATGCGGCGTTAGACGCCACTTCATTATTGGCGCGAGCATCAGTTTCAGCAGTGGTTCTCAGGCGTACACTGTGGCTAAAAGGTTGGTTAGCCGACCAAGGTTCCAAAAAAGCATTGGCTAATATCCCCTTTTTAGGAGAGCGTCTATTTGGAGCCAACTTAGATGAGATCATTAAGGATCTCACGGGTGGAAAGAGCACCTTTTTACCGCAAAATGTTAAGGGTAAAGGAACTGGTCAAAGACGAGGGCCTTCTTTCTCTGCTCACAAAAAGTTTTTTCGTCCCGCGGGTGAAAAAATTAAGTCCTCCAAAGCTCCTTCAGGAGACTTCAGGGGACGTTGGTCGGGCAAGCAAAAGCCCGCCCCCTCCAGACCTGAAGATAAATCGTCCAAAGCCTGAAGGTGCGCCCCCACCCATAATTGGGGTGGGGGGACGTCTTCGCCGGTTCCCGGATCCATGGCTTTCCAGAATCCCGGACAAGTGGGTTTGCGAAGTCATAAGGTCAGGGTACAAGATCGAGTTTCGATCTCTCCCACCGGCGCGATTCTTCCCTTCCAATATCCGACTATCCCCGGATCGTCTAGAAGATCTGCGGAGAGCAGTCACTGATTTACTACAACAAGGAGTGGTAGTCCACGTTCCTTGGACAGAACGTTTTCAAGGGTTTTATTCAAACCTATTTACAATACCCAGGAAAGAGGGCAAAGTGCGTCCAATTCTGGACTTAAGGGCACTCAATTCCTTTCTCAACATAAGGAAATTCAAGATGGAATCCATTCGCACAGTAGCAGCCTTCCTGCATCCAGGGGATGTCCTAGCGTCCATAGACATCAAGGACGCCTATCTTCACATTCCCATTTTCGCAGGACATCAGCGGTTTCTACGCTTTTCCGTAGAAGAGAACCACTATCAGTTTGTGGCGTTACCTTTCGGTCTCGCCACGGCTCCTCGGGTCTTCACGAAGGTGTTGGCCCCAATGTTGGCACTACTGCGCCAAAGAGGCATATCGATTCTAGGTTACCTAGACGATCTCCTGCTTCATGCAGAGTCTCCTCAGACCCTGCTACAAAACATAGAAATTACTATAATTTCTTTACAGGAATTTGGGTGGCTGGTGAACCAGCAAAAGTCATTTCTGGTTCCCACCCAGAGGCTCGAATATCTGGGTCTAATTCTAGACACAGTCAGGTCAAGAGTTTTCCTTCCGGTAGGGAAACTCCGGAAGATTCAATCAGCAGTCCAGTTGTTACTATCCAACAGCTGGTCTTCTCTTCGAACTTGCATGAGGGTTCTGGGGTTGATGGTGGCTTCCTTCGAAGCAGTCCCATTTGCCCAGTCCCATACCCGAATTCTTCAGCAAGAGATTCTTCTCAGATGGAATCGGAATCCGGAATCCCTGGACAATTGGATCCGATTGAGCAAACAGACCAGAGAGTCTCTGGTCTGGTGGCTTCGGTCTCCGATGCTCAGCCAGGGAAAGTCATTTCTGCCAATATATTGGACGATAGTGACCACGGATGCCAGTCTATCCGGATGGGGAGGAATTCTCGGTCAGTTATCTGTCCAGGGACTTTGGTCCCTGGAAGAATCCAGGTTGCCGATAAATGTATTGGAACTGAGAGCGATCAAACTTTGTCTGATTCACTGGACCGAGCAGCTCCAGGGCAGCCCGGTTCGGATCCAGTCGGACAACGCCACGGCCGTGGCTTATGTCAATCACCAGGGGGGCACCAAGAGTGTCCGAGCGGCCAAAGAAGTGGCTTGCATTCTTCGCTGGGCGGAACGATTTGTTCCAGCTATCTCTGCGGTGTTCATTCCGGGGGTGGAGAATTGGCAGGCAGATTATCTCAGCCGTCAGACTCTGGATCAGGGGGAATGGTCCCTCCATCCAGAAGTTTTCCCTCAGTTGTGCCTACGTTGGGGCACCCCGGATGTGGATCTGTTGGCATCACGATTCAACAGGAAAGTACAGAGATTCGTGGCTCGCTCCCGCGATCCTCTAGCAGAGACCGCAGACGCACTAATCGCCCCGTGGGGGCAATACCAGCTAATGTATGCCTTCCCTCCTCTCGGGTTACTGCCAAGACTTCTTTGCAGGATAGAGGAGGAAGGAATTCCAGTAATCCTGGTAGCTCCGGACTGGCCTCGCCGAGCGTGGTACGCCGACGTGGTCAGACTGGTGGCGGACGTCCCGTGGAGACTTCCTCTCAGGGAGGACCTACTGTCTCAGGGACCGATCTTCCATCCTGCTTTACGATCGCTGGCTTTAACGGCCTGGCTATTGAGACCCAGGTGCTGAAGGACAAGGGATTGTCAGCTTCAGTTATTCCTACTCTAGTTAAAGCAAGGAAAGCGACTTCCAGAAAGATTTATCATCGTACATGGAAGTCCTACATTGCATGGTGTGAACCTCTGGGGTTCCGTCCACGGTCTTATTCGGTTAGTCGAATATTAGCTTTTCTGCAACAAGGGGTTGAGCAGAAACTGGCCTTGAGCACTATCAAGGGTCAGGTCTCCGCATTAGCTATCTTCTTTCAGAAGCCTTTGGCTACTCATTCCTTGGTGCGGAATTTCATCCAGGGGGTGCGTCATCTGGCTCCGCCAGTGCGCGCGCCGTTACCACCCTGGGATCTTAATTTAGTATTGTCGGTTCTTCAGAAACCTCCCTTTGAAGATATTAGGGAGATTCCTCTACCTACGTTGTCCCAGAAGGTGGCCTTCTTGGTGGCTATCACTTCTGCACGCAGGGTGTCAGAACTGGCCGCTTTATCTTGTCGTTCCCCATATCTGGTGGTTCATAGAGATAAGGTGGTTCTTCGTCCGAATCCATCCTTCCTACCAAAAGTGGTTTCAGAATTTCATCTGAATGAAGAAATTGTATTACCTTCCCTGTGTCCTAAGCCCAGTCATCCTCGGGAGTTTGCTTTACACTCCTTGGATGTGGTCCGGGCGATCAGGGTATACTTGAAAACGACAGACTCGTTTCGCAAGACGGATTCACTTTTTGTGATCCCGGATGGACCCAAAAAGGGGTTGCCTGCATCTGCCGCGACTATTTCCAAATGGATCAGCCAGACGGTGGTACAGGCTTATTCTATTAAGGGTCGGGAGCCCCCGTTCCCTGTTAAGGCGCACTCCACTCGGGCACTTAGTGCGTCATGGGCCTTTCGCCATCAGGCGTCAGTGGTCCAGGTGTGCAAGGCGGCTACCTGGTCGTCGGTGCATACCTTTACAAAACATTATAGAGTTGATGTAATGGCATCGTCTGATGCCTCGTTTGGCCGCAAGGTTTTGCAGGCCGCCATTTGAGGAGACCAGTGGTCTGCCTCGAGGGTTTTTTTCCGTTGGAAATTTTCATTTGAGTCTCATTCTTTGTTTATAATGAGCCTTTAAAACTTCTAGTTTGGCACCGGTTGGGCCTTCTAGATTGGATTTTGATTTCGGTCAATCCCACCCCTCATTTGTGGCACTGCTTCTGGATGTCCCAGTTCTTGTGAATCAAGAAGACTACGTCTGTCAATGAGCGACAGAGAAAATCGGATTTTTGTAAGATCTTACCGTAAAATCCTTTTCTCTTAGCTCATTGACAGACGTAGTACCCGCCCCTCTATCATTGAGTTGGGTTGGGTTAAATTCTCTGTTGCTGCTTTGTGACAGAACTGATGCCTTGTAGCAGAGAGAGGGAGGATATACCCTCAGGGACTGCCCCTAAGGTGGAGCCAGAACGTTTTTTCTTTCTGCCTAGTCCAGCTCCTGCGGAGACAACATAACCCAGTTCTTGTGAATCAAGAAGACTACGTCTGTCAAGAGAAAAGGATTTTACGGTAAGATCTTACAAAAATCCGATTTTGTAATCAGTTAGGCTAGCCATAGACAGAGAGCAATTTTCTTTCCTGCAACCACGGGTTACAGGAAAGAAATGCGCTTGGTTTGTTGATGGGGGGGAGCTATTGTGTTTCCCAACGGGGGCGGAGGAAGCCGTCCCAGCCAGGAGAACACAGTGAATATTGCTAGCTGCTATAATAGCCGCTAGCAATAATCGCATGCATAATCCGACAGGCTGGTTGTACCCAAGTGGATCGATCAACTTGGGTACATTCAGCCTTCCAATACATGGTTCAAATCTCAGCTGGTTCCTGCTGAACGGGCAGAGATTTGAACTGTCTATGGCCAGCCTAACTTAGTGTTTGGTAATAGTATGTTGGCACTGACATTGCTCCTTTAAAACCTCTTCCACCTTTCCCTACACCCCAGATTTTCCCAACCGATGTAGGAGATTTCAGTGTTGTTTGGGATCTGAAGTGAATAAAAGTCTATCGTTAGATCATAACTATAGAACACATCCAAAGTCCTGTGATGTTGCTGAGTACTTTCACTGCTCATTAAAAGGAAAGTTATTGGACAGTTTGGTATTATTGTGAAAGATTTTGCTGTCTATGATCAACATTACCTCTGATTGTGAGATGCTGATTTGTATAACTTAGGAGATACACTGATCAAAACAGAGCCTATTTCTGGCCAGATTGTTTGTCTATGTGTAAGTATCTGGTCGAGCTGCACAGACCTGGCTATTTTATAGCAGTATGTCCCATAGCATTCATTCTCCAATCAACAGTCTGGTGGTACAGCCCTGTACACCGAGCTGGAACAATTCTTGTACCCTGGACACTTCATAATCATTGTCCGCCATCAATGACATTTGTACGGTATGAAATAGTAAATGAATCAAACTTTACTTTAATGAAACTGGGTGTATGCTTTACCTTCCAATATTCTCATTCTAAAAGGGTGGGCACATATAATTGATTATTTGTGTGGTTAAAGCATATCTAAACCAAAGCACAAAGATTTCATAAAATTGTAGTTTACCAATCCATGGATTCCGTGGCTGCATTATTTTTCTTTTCTCAGCCATTATTTCTTCTTTTTTACCTGGTGAGTCTACCAGCAACACACTTCCTGTCTTAGGGCCCCTTTACACTGGTGGACCGATACATTTTCCAGTCCTCCTCTCCTCCATGGAGCGGCAGGTGTCAAAGGATATGTGTCTGTTGACACCCGGTGACATCTGATCTGATCCTGTCCGCTAAAAACAGACAAATCGGATCAGATGGCTGTCGGGTGTAAATAGACAGGCAGTCCATTTCTATCCGACTGCCCATAGAGGGGAGCGGCAGTGTCAGTGTCCGCTCTGCATAATCGGAGCAGGTGGGGATCAGCAGACAGATTGCCCACTGAGCAGGCCGACTCCAATGGAGCCCTCTCCGTGTGTAAGGGGCCTTAGGATGACAACAATTACAGGCATACCCCGTTTTAAGTACACTCACTTTACGTACACTCGCGAGTACGGACACAGCCTGGTCAGCTTGGCATGGCACTACTCCCAGTTTTTAACATTGGCGTCTATGGGAAATCTTGGTCAGCTTGACATGGCACTGCTCCCAAACCATAAGTGACAGGGACTTAGGGAGCACCAAGAGGGGACACAGGACTACAACATATCCAATTTGTGGCCGGCCAGCTTGCCTAGGTAATCTACCATGTCATAGTCCTGGATCCCCTTAACATGCTCCCCAAGCTTGATGTCCTTGTCACTTATGGTTTGGGAGCAGTGCCATGTCAAGCTGACCAAGATTTTCTATGGAGCTAGTGTATTTATATTCATTGAGAAATGAAAAAAGGTATTGCTTCACTTTAAGTACATTTTAGTTTTACATACTGTACATGCTCTGGTCCCATTGTGTACTTAAAAGTGGGGTATGCCTGTACTTGCTTTGTGTCAGGGTAACAGAAACAAGATAGGGGAATGGTTCTGTAGTCTACAGAAGTCAATGTAATTTCTAACAGTTAGCACAGACAGGGAGCCAACAAAGTTATCCAGCAAAAATAACAGGGGTTTTTCAGAAATGATCAGATACAGCAAAATGCTTTAACTATATTTTATTATATATTTACAGACCAAGAGGACCAAAATAAGAGTGGTCCCGCTTAAGCTTTCCCGTTTTTAGAAACTGAGGGAGCTTACCGTTTGTAAGGAGGTGTATAGTGTGTAGACAAATACTTTGTGAGTTAGAACATTAACGTTAAAGTGAAGCTTATTATTTATATAAAACTTCCTCTGCTAGGGTAGACTGAACTCTGTTTAATCCCAGAAAAATTTACTCCCCATTGCATTGGGTGACTACGTTTAAAATGGTACCTCTACTGAGAAACTAGAAATGGCCGTAGAGGGATTGAAATTTCAATTTACGTGTAGCCATCCCTGCAAGACAGAAGCCAGTCATTTGATCAACTTCTTGGAAGGAACATGCTAGAAAAATGTTATTGATGAGTGGCCACAGACACTGATTAGTGTATTCTGACAGTGGTATCAGAATACAATGTCCCATCCTCCATCCTCCTCACTTGTGTGGATGGAGGAATCTGTTGTAAATCCGATGGCTGAATAAACAAAAAAAATACCCGTCTATGGCCAGCTTTAGTTTTTAATTGTAAGAAATGGTATTAAGTGAACTCTGATTTTACTATAGAGGCAGGAAATGCTCTTCTATTATCTGGTGTATCAGTGAGAGCTCTGTGTGGCTTGTGGCTTGCTATGTTACTGCCATTTGTAAAAAAGAGGTATTTACCATTTCCTGAGTGACAGAGCTGTTCTGAAATGGCAGAATAGCTATGAGGTTATTGGCTATGTGAGCAAAGCATCTTCTATCTTTTATCAAATATGAACTTATCAGAAGCTTCTAAGCCAGCATTATAAAATTGCTAAATTTCAACATTGCATATATGTAAATACAGAAAATAAAAGTATAATTTCTTGATAAAATGAGTTTCTGTTTGGCTTCATCAGGAATATGCAGAATGTCCCCATTGCAGGTAAGGCAGGCATTGTGAACTGAGCCCGAAATGACCAGAAAATGACCAGTACTTTTGAGCGCTCCATCCCATCCTGTTCTGTTTGTATTGCTTGCTTTTAAGTGAAATCCCTGATGATCCTGCTAGTCCCCTTGCTTTTTATTAAAAACTGACCACACTAAACGTAGTCAGTTGTTTAGCTATGCTGGGAACTCTGTGTATTCTATACTCTGTATTTTAAGCCTAGAGCCTGGATATTTCCCACAGCCTCACTAGGTGAGAGATCATCAAGGTGGGCATGAAACCAGGATATGATCGCAAGCTTTGGGGACTTGAAAGGCCTATGCATCTAAGATGAATGGATTCTTCATAGATCTGAAGAAGTAAATTACTGTGAATGTCTAACTGCAGGAGCACCTTTGGCTACAGCAGGACTCCACGGGGCCCTGCAAGGCAGCATAGACAGCAGAAAACAAAGGAAAGAAAATGTTGATACGTATAATACAAAGCAATCATCGGCTTGACCAGGAAAGTGCACACATTAAACATGGTAGTTGCTGAGGTCAGCAGCACTATATGTTTTTGTTTTTTTTTTTAAATAATAGGGTTTAATTATATTTTAAAGGTTAGGTTTGTTTTTGGAATAAGTTACACCCATATTTAGGGTGTACGATGTAACATGCACCAGCACTATGGCACAGCTGTATAAGGCTCCTCCCACACAGCCACGTCATTCATTCACAGAGATCTGTGAATGAAGAAAATACAAGTCCTGTTTTCCATCACGGCAGATGGCTTGTGTCTATCAATGAACTGCGAGAGCGCTGATGTTCACCCTCGTACTCCATTGACACGTTATATTTCTAACAGAAATCCCATATGGAGATATGGACAGAAAGCTTGATGACATGTCTGTAGGAGCCTGATATTGCACCCATGATACACTGATCTTGAGTGCAATGCTTTGCAGGCTCCTGGGGGACAAAATAATAAATACAAATTTTTTTTTACTGGAAAAATATGTGCATTTATTATTTTTTTCCTTAATTGTGAACTTTAAGTATGATAATTGGGAACATTGCCAGTAATAGGATGAAGGGCGTTAAACAATGATATTAGTCCTTTACCCTAGTACACACTGCTATTTTTTTTTTTTTTTTGACACCTCAGGTCGGAGCTGCTGAACTAGCAATGCGATGTTAGTACAGAAATCTCCCCTTCTGTTCTATTGTGTTCTGACGGGGGGCTGCCCCTAGCCCCCCCCAGCCAGAACACTTCGGTCATTGCTCTCAGCCATTGGCCTGAACCTGAGAGTGCGGAACGGGAGTCGGTTGGCAGACCTTTTTCGGTCATTACCCTTTGACAGAAGCCAGCTGTTGGCTAGTTTCTGTTGAACCAGCCGATGCCGCCCAAAATTCGGCCCATGTGTACTAGGGGCTTTACTGTAGGTATACCCATGCCTAGGAGACTATAAAGAAGTTATGAATTGGATTCTCTTTGCAGTTTTAAGTTCCACTTGTGGTTTTCTCTTGGTGTATAAACCTTCCAGACTGACATTGTATGAAAAGAGGTCCCTGGAACTAGGCTTAGAAGCTTATAGTTGTATTTTCATTTTGTGGTGAAAACTACGGTTGCATCGATACCAATGTCTGATACTAAGCATTTGCACGAGTATCATTACACGTGCAAATGCACTGATAACTGAAACCGATACTTTCAAAATTCCCCCACTTTTAGGTAATTCCCTCACTGGCAGCTGAAATGTAAAAACAAAAAAGCCGCCAATTATTGGTTGTAAGTCCCATTTCACACACATGCGATGCAGGAACCCTGCAAATCCACTGCGCAGTCCCGCATCGCACTCAACTCGCAGGCAGTTCACACTGCCATATGCGAATCACTGGGAGTGTCAATACAAAGTTAACGACACCCACAGATCAGTTTGCATATCGCAGTGCGAACTGTCAGTTCGGACATGAACCTGATTGCATAGGAGTGAACACCCATGTGATCCAATTCTGGTGTGGACCTAAAAAAAGGGTCCGGTGGGAGTTTGGTCCGAATGCAATCTGTATGGCTGAATTTGCATCACACAGACATCGCATGTGATTTGCAGAGCAGTGCGCTGCGAATCACATGTGATGTCTGTCATCGCATATGTGTGAACCGGCTCTTAAGGAGTGGGATGCCGCATCCTTAACAAACCGATGACTTATTCAGCTGTCAGTGGGGTTCCCCTGTTAACAGCTGAAGTGTTAAAAAAGTCTGTCAGTTGGAGCTGTCAAAAAAAAAAAAAGCAGCTGGACAATTTTAATCAACAACATTGCTCAGCGCTGAAACACTTAGATAAAAAGAAATATTGTTTCTTTTTGTATCTCTCTGGTTTTTCATCTACAGATGGGGATCAACTTCCATCTGCAAATGTCAATTTAAAGCAACCTGTCAAGTAAAAACAAAAAAAAAATTTTTTTTTTTTATGTTTCTCTGTTTAACCCCTATTAACCCTTAATTTACTCTAATCAGATTTAATTAACTCCTTATTTTCCTCCATTTAATTATCTTCCTGCTGATTTTTGTTCACTTCTATTTTCTAAACTAATAATAAGTTGCGGTAGGTATCAGGAAATGCTATCGGTGAGTAGTACAAAAAAAAAAGTTTCTGTATTCTAACGGGTTGTAAAAAAAAAAATGGTATCGGTGAAAACCTCATCCCACATCTGTACGATATCCTTAAAGTGATCAGCATTCTTATAATGGCATTTTTCACACTTTTTTTTTTTTTACTATAATGATTAATTATAATTTTTTAGGTAGAATTGTTATGTTGCAGCTTTATAAAAAGGCCCCTAATTAAAAAAAAAAAGAATGTGGGGATTGGTTGGAGTTCTGATAAACGGAAACAGCTGCATGGTATGTAATGGTAGAACGCGTAGTAGACTTACAATATATACTTTGTAAGTGCAGGGTTCTGAGGGCATTGTGGTGCAGATTCCCCCTGTTTAGACCCCTGATATTTCACCATCACCGATCTCTAACCTACTGACACCATCAGTATAAACACATGTCTATGTGTTTGAGCTTTGGGGTGCACACCCTAATGCAATAGACTGCGCACACCTATGACAGTATATAACTCATAAAACTTTGAAGCCACTGGGGCAGCATACCAGCCAGGCAACTAGTTTTTTGCTTTCTGGGAAACTTGTAATACATTTTTACATGCTTAAAATGGCCAAATGTAATTATTCTGCACTGGTTTAAATTGCATTAAACATTCTATGAATTTAGGTAGCCACTGAAGCGGTCAGATTCATCCCAGTGCTCAATGTAGAATTTAGGCCTGGATTGAGTTAACATTGGTATCTCTTCAAACCAACCAATTACAAATCAGGTTTAAGTGGTCTGATTGTTTTTCATGGATTTTTGCACTAGGTTTAATAATCACCTTTGAGTGGTATGGATCCCTCTTACTTCCCATACCTATGATTATACAACTTACACTTCACATGGAATAAACAGCTGTTAAATGAATTAGTTCCAGGATTATGATTATTATTTCACTCCATCATCTCGCTCTCCTGCCATTGATTTGTGCCTGTCTGTGCTTCCATGCACATTCCTGCTGTCACAGGATGCGCAGTGTGAATGAAGTCACATATATTCTGTACTGAGAGGGACTCTGCACAATACACATACTTCTTTTTTTTTTTTTTTCTTTGAGAACTGGGTTTCCCTGTTGCCATGGCGCCCTCTGTCTTATAATAAAAGGCTGTCCTCCTGCCCTGGCTTCTGAAATCTATCTCGTCACCATCCAGGGCTGAAATGGAAGGGAGGGGGGGTCATCTGTTTTTTTTTTTTTTCCTTTCTTTTTTTTTTTTTTTTTTTTTTTATTCCCAGCGATGCCCAGACAGCTGGCATTGTGCCAGGTGGGAACAACCACTACAGTGAGGACTGGGAGAGTGAGTCAGAGGAGGGCAGAGGCTGAGAAGTAGGGCAGATGTGTGTGTATATATATATGAATACATGCCTGTGTGCAGTGACTATACATATCCTACCTGTAAGAATAGTCAATCTCTACTGGGTATGTTTCATGTATAAAAATAATGCATGAACCAGACAGTCAGGAGTGCCTGCTGCATAGGAATGTGTATTCTAATAGCAATGGGATCTGTGGTGAATACAGTCTATATTTTTATTGCTCTTGCTGCTACAATTTTAAGACACTCTGTGGCGGATGTATGAATTAGAGCAATGGAAGGAGAAGGACGAGATGATGGCTATAACATCCAATCAGATTTTATTCTTTGAAATATGTATGTTTTGGACAGTGGCTACAAATTTTCTTCATTTTTAAAATGTGCACTATTATATGGGACATTGGTGTAACATATAGCATGATATTGTATTAGATATTTGACTCTATCTGTTCTATGCAGCAGTTGTCATTATGCTGGATCTTGTAGTTCATAAAGGACCATAGGGCGACCATACCTACTCTAGGGCTTATTTACGTAATATATCTTTTTTATAGGAATGAACACTTAAGGGTTGATTTACGAAAGGCAAATAGACTGTGCACTTTTCAAAGTACAGTTGCATGCAAGAAAAATAACCCCTTCAGATTTTAGGCTCCATGTACACGGGACGCTGGAAATGGCCGTTTAGGAGCAGTTGGGCGTTTTTTTCAGAAGCCCCTGAACCCATCTACATTTTATCTTATCTGTCCATGTACACCAGGTCGTTTACAGTCATTTGCAGGCAGTTGCGTTCAGGGACTTTTTTTAGAACGCAATTATTTGCGTTCGAACGTGTGTTTCCCGGCGTTTCAAACGTACAAACGCGTCTGAACGTGATGACCCGCGTTTAGCGTTCGCGTTTTTCCATTTTAAAGGGGAAAAATTTTTTTGACCTCTAGGAACGGTTCTAAATGCAAACACCCGCAAACGCCGCTAAACGCGGGTACAAACGCGACCGAACGGACGTTTCAAACGTCCTAAAAATTCCAGCATTCTAAGGGACTTTTAACAACGTTCCGTGTACATGGAGCCTTACCCCCTTCGTGACCAGGCTATTTTTTGCTATACGGCGCTGCCTTATTTAAACTGGTGATTGCGTGGTCATGCAACACTGTACCCAAACTAAATTTATGTCACTTTTTTTGCTCAATTAGAGCTTTTTTTTTTGTGGTATTTGATCACCATCCGGTTTTTTATTTTTTTGTGATATAAACAGAAAAATAATTTTGAAAAAAAAAAACAATATTATTATTTACTTTCTGCTTTAAAATATATCCGATTTAAAAAAAAAAATAATTTCTTCATAAATGTTGCCCAAAATGTATTCTGTTGCATGTTTTTGATGAAAAATATTCCCAAAAAGTGTATATTGATTGGTTTGCATAAACCTTATAGCGCATACAAAGTATGGTATATAAACTGGATTTTATTTTTTATACTACTTGTGGTGGCAACCAACGACTTAATGGGACTTTGATAGTGCGGCAGGCAATCTGACACTAACTGACCCTGGGGGGAACTGACTAACTGCGATTGACATCACCAGTGACATTATTACAGTGATCAGTGTTAATACTATACACTGGCTAGGAAGGGGTTAACATCTAGGGCGATCAAGGGGTTAAATATGTGCCTAACAATGTGTAATATGTGTAAGGCCCCCTTCACACAGGCGGACCGTTCAGATCCGCCTGTCCGTTTTTTTGGCGGATCTGGACGGCCCCCCATGCATCTCTATGGGGCATCGGGTGTCAGCGGAGACATGTCCGCTGACATCCGATCCGTCAAATCTGGACGGATGGAAACTCTGTTTTCCATCTGTCCAGTGGATCGGATGAGAACGGACCGACGGGTGTATGGGGCTCTGACAGCTGTGTCATTCTCCTGCTCAGCGGGGGATCGGCGGATCGATCCCCCGCTGAGAAAAACGGAGTCTGTCCAACGGACAGTGTGTGTGAAAGAGCCCTTAAGTGTGCTGCTTTTACTAACTGATCACTACGTTTCTGTGTTGAATGTACGTATGATCAGTATGTCCTGGCCGTGAATCATTGGCTGGGACTTGCTGACAGGCTCCCACTGTGTGAAATCACAGCGGGTGTTGGCGGGGGGGGGGGGGGGGGGGCTTTTGGGCACAAGCGCACTCCCTCATCCCGGATGTAGGCAGCGACGTACCGGTATGTCGCTTTGCCTACAGCAGCTGCTTGTTCGCAGTACATGGCGGGTGCTAAGTGGTTAAAAAAAGACTGCATTTTTGCTTGCACATGATTGGAAGATGGAAGCCAGCTGAGCTTCTGCCTTTTTACTAAGTTTTGGAGCAACTGCACTTCCAAACTGCACGGTTTGTCTTTAGTAAATCAACCACAGTAGCCGTAGATGGGCAAATGTCTCAGCAGGAATGGTGGGTGGTAAGACATCTGGTTGTCTTTAAACTAGCAGGTAATGATGCATAGGTGCACATATTCCTTCATTTGTCTTCACAAAATAGGGATGAATTGATGCTCACTCATACAAAGATAGTCCAGCCACCTGGAAAATGTGCATTTACAATACTTACTTCTGACCATTGGAAGCCCTCTTCACCTTCCCCTACATTTTCCCCAGACTTCACTTGGTAGTTACAGGTGAACTTTAAATGGTCACTGCAGGGTGGGTGTCTACAGATGAAAACAGGTAGTGCAAGCAACAAATTATCTCTTCATCATTTACATACTGTCCTGTACTTCTACAGACTTGGATCAAGCATGGCCCCGTGTCACTGGTGGCTCCAACGCTAATTATTGGTGCATTGCCTATGTTCATATGTTTCTTCATGTTCCTATTTGTATTTAATAATGCTTCAAAAAAATGTATTGAAAGTGAAAACAGGCAGTGCAACCCAGCCAGTATGGACAATGGGTAAGAGGGATATATTGTAAAGCAGAGTAATACAGGGCTTTCTCTTTATAAAGCATCGTAATATTTTTTGCAGATGTATTGATATCTACATTCTTGTCTGCAGCAACCTTCAGATACTCCAAGCACTCCAAAGACTACAAAAGATCCTCGGGAGATAGCTTTCCCATTGCCAGCTGTCTCAGTACAACTCACTCCCCTCAACCTGTCCTCATTCAGTACAGAGAGCCTACTGCGACTTTCTGAGCACCAAGTGAAAGTTCGATCATCACCAGCCACCTCATCATCTCCGCCTGAGGCCAGCCGAGGAACGGGGACCAAAGCCTGTTCTACCATGTCGCAAGCCAACCGCAGTAAGTCTTGGCTTAACCTGTAATATTTCATCAATGTTATAGACTAGGCTCCTATTGTTTCATGCATTCATCTGAACACAGTACCTTCCTTCTATCCCATGATGATTGTCTATACTGTAGTCTGCATAGAAGGTTAATCCTTGTGCTCATATTTAGAACTGGTACATATATTCTTCAATCTATGTCCGTGCAATTATTCTGAATCTTTACTTTTGACTTTTCCATGTGTATGTACCTAAAGTGTTACTAAACCCAGGAGCCTGCATTCACTATATCTGATCTCCCACAGTACACAGAATATGGAAATGAAATTATTTTAGTAAATATAAACTGCTAAATACCTTTTCTCATCAGCAGCTAGAGCAGTCTTGTGACTTTTATCAGTGTCTGGTTAAAGCTTGTAGAATGAGTTTTCATTCTACTCTGACTGTCCAATGAGGATGCAGGGCCCCTGACCCTCTGGCTGTGCAATGCTGATTGGCCCTGTGCTGTTCACATGCACTCTCCCAGGAAAAAAAACTCTCTAGCAATACACACCAAACTGAGCATGTGCAGCTTGTCCCCTACCCTCTGTTCTATCAGGAGATGGATTGGGGACTGTGGAAGAAGGGGAGGAACAGAGAAGATGGGATCAAACAGCCTTTTACACAATGCAGAGGATTAACCCCCTTAGGTTCAGTACAGTTAGTAATACAAGCATGCTTTACTGCATATACAGACTGATTTTACTGTGGTGGGCTTAATTCCCCTTTATCCAATTGTTGTACATCCATCTTGTCACCACTTCCTTTTTATATTCTTCTTTATCATATCTCTTTCCTGAAAAGATGAACATGTAGAAGACACATCATTGCCCCGTCAAGACTCACGTGTAAGCCAACCAGCCAAAGTTGCAACTATCAGCACAGCATCGGACTCTTCTCATTGGCAATCAGACAGGGTCTCAAGCTTTGCCAGTACCAGTCACACAGAGACAGGTAAGCTTCATCTGAGGAAATATATAAGGCACATTTATTTATACAAAGTGAAATATAGATCCCTGCTTTAGATTTTTATAGGTGCTTCTCATAAATATAGAATATCATCAAAAGGTTCATTTCTTTCAGTAATTCAATTCAAAAAGAGAAACTCATATATTTTATATAGAGAGTAATATATTTCAAGCATTTCTTTGTTTTAATTTTGAAGAATATGGCTTACAGTTAGTAAAAGCCCAAAATTCAGTATCTCAGAAAATGTAAAAATACATAAGACCAATAAAAAAAAAAGGATTTTTAATACAGAAATGTTGGCTTACTAAAAAGTATGTCCATGGCGTGGCATGGGGGCGATCAGCCTGTGGCACTTCTAAGGTGGTGTGGAAGCCCATGTTGCTTTGTTAACGGCCTTCGGCTGATCTGCTTTGTTGGGTCTGGTGTCTCCTCTTCCTTGTGCCAATACCCCACATATTCTCTATGGGGTTTAGGTCAGGTAAGTTTGCTGGCCAATCAAGCACAGTGATGCCATCACTGACTGTGGAACATTTTGCATTTCATTTGGAAATCAATGTCCCAGAGTCTGGAGAAAGAGTGGGAGGCACAAAATCCAAGTTGCATGAGGTCCAGTGTGAAGTTTCCACAGTCGTGCTAGCCCCCCCTGTGCTAGCGTGCAAATGCAAACACACACGTAGGTCCCCCAAACATATGTAAACAGGGATTGCATGACAAATGTGAGGTATCACCATTAAAATCGTAGCTAGAGGAATAATTCTAGCGCCAGAGCTCACATTTTAACTCTAAACTGGTAAACTCTAAAGGCTTTAAAGTTTTACTATAGGTTCATTTTATTTTTATTTCTTTTTCATAAAAATAAGAAATTTTTTACTCACCTGTGCAATAATATTTCACAGAGCGGCCCCTATCCTCCTTTTCTCCGGTCCCCAACCGGCGATCTTGACTCCTCTTCTTCATGAGTCCCCAAAGTAAACCTTTTTCTATGGGGGCACACAATGACTGCTTGCTCCCAAGCTGTGTGTATATGGAGCCGCACTCAATAGATGCACACAGCGGTGCTTTTCCCTTCCCCCGTCTCTTACTCACTGTATTTGATTGACTGCAGCAGGGGTCAATGACCTTGTGTGAAAAGGAAGAGAGGGGAGGAGAGATCCAGCTATGCACAGCACTGGATCTCTTATTCCCTATCTTCCCCTTCACACAGGGAAGGGGGAGCACAGAGAAGTATTAAAAAAAAATTCATTTTCGTTCATTGAGGGACACAGCTTCAGATCTTCTTGACCCTTTGCGTTTACGCTGCCCCCCACAGTAGGACACCAGGCGGAAAAAAGTTCAACTACGCCTATAGGGCAGCCCCAGGGGGCACATTCCCACTCCCCGCCACAGGCTTTCAGTTTGTTTTTGCCTTGTCAGGTGTAAGGAGCTAGTTCCTTGCTGGGATCTCTGGTCCTAGCATTTTTTCCTTTTTAAACAGATTTTTTTTCTCCTTTTATTATTTTCTGTTTCTGTGAGAACTACAATCAACTGCCGATGGACTGGATATCCTAGATCCTTACGGTCTTCCCAGTCCGGCCAGCAAGCCCGACCCAACCTTAGCTCTGCACTATGTTGGCCGCGACATAGCCCCATTGGACGGGGGCTGGCTGGCGAGTTAAACGTCTTGCAAGGACGCAAAGCCCTGGTCACGACCTGAGTCACAGCGTGCCTCTGATCTGCAGCACCCCCATTCCAAGATGGTGTAGTGGTCTGCCTGGAGCGGTGCCTGTTTTGGGGTGAACGTGGGCCCCTCCCTGGGTTGGTCAGACCCCCGAGTGCTGCCCTTCCTTCCCTCATGTTGCTAGCCCTCACTATCAGGGTCCCTCTGCGGACCCCCACCCCACCTGTTCACCCATCCCTCCCCCAGGGAGGTCATGCCTGTCTTTTCTGTTTGGGGGTGTCGAGTGCGGGCGGGTGGGGCACCGCCAGCTGCGCAAAATGCTGTTTTTGGGGGGTGGTCCTGGTTGGGGTCCTAGCGGGGTCCCCCCTTACTGTCCAAATGTACCTGGTGGTCCTGGGCGCCATGTCTAGGCGCCATGTCTAGCCGCCATTTCGCTGTGGATGCCTGCATGTATAATCAGTGGCCATGTTTGTGTAGTCCAGCGACCATTTTCTTGTAGCTTCCCATGGCTATCACATGGCGGCCATATTTTTGAAGCCTATGGAGCGGTGAATCTGCAGTGGGCCTCTAGTGGCAGTTCATGTACTTCCTCTTTCTCTTTGATCAACGCACGGTGTGCAGCCTGGCTCTCTGGCTCTGCATCTGAGGTGGGGGTGGTGAGTCCCTGTGGGTGCTAAACGGCTCCCTCTTTCTGCTGTAGGTATTTGGTGCACTGGGAATTGTGGTGCCGCTGGTGCAGCGGTGGGGGGAATTTTTAACAGCAATTTTTACACTTCTTGCTGGCAGTCCCCAGGTTAACCAGGGAGTCCCTGGAGCAGGTGTCACCATCTGACCCCCTCTCAGAGGCTGCAGGGTCCATGGGTTCCAGTCGGACTTGTCTGCTATGATGGCGGTCCTGCAGTCACTGGTGTCCAAAGTAGATATGGCCCTCCAAAATAGGACGAGCAAAAAGTGTCCTCCGCCTTCACCTGCATCCTCCATCTCCTCAGGTTCTGAGGCTGATTTGGCCACCGCAGACAAGAGTCACCCTACTGGGTCTGTGTCCACGCACCCGGAGTGCTCTGACAGTGAGGATGATTCCTATTCCACTACAGCCATGCATGAAAAGGCGCTAGCGGATGCACTGATTGTATCAGTGCGGAAACTTTGAAATTGGAGGACGCAGCTACTGCTGTGTCTGCTGCACCGGTGCACTTTGGTACCCACAGAGCCTCCAAAGCGACAAAGGTGTTTCCCTTTCCCACCTATTTCGACAACATTGTCGCGAGTCAGTGGGGTTCCCCCAAACGCATTGTTGGGGTCCCTAAACATTTCACTAGAATAAAGCCACCCTTCTCTCAGTGGAGGACTCTATCCTTTAAGGACCCTTTTGACAAAAGAGCTGAATCCCGTGTCTGATACCTTTTTCCCATGGCCGGTTCCATTCTGCGGGCGTTTTTTGCCATAACCTTGGTTTCCCAGACCTTAGTGGAATGGGCTAAGCTCCTGTGCCAGGATTTCAAAGGGGGGCAACCTGGCGGAGCTGGGATACCAGTTGGTCCAGGGGTGGCAGTATATCTGTGATGCCTCTCTGGATGTGGCCCCCTAGCCTGTAGAGTGTCCATGACAGCGGTGACTCTTCACCGCATGATATGGCTGAAATACTGTTCTGCGGACCAAGCTTCCAAGACAGTATTGACTGATCTCCCTTTTGTAGGAGACCGTTTGTTCGGAGCTTCCATGGAAGAGAACATTAAGGGGCTTACTTGGAGGGAAGAGTACTCTGCTTCCACAGACTACCAGGGGCAAAGAGTCTCGTCGCGAATGTGGCCCTTTCTTCTTGGCCCATAAGCGGTCCTTTCGTCCCTCGGGATCTAAGGATCAGGGATCAAAGTCAAATTAATGATAGCACCTGTGTGCATAGTCCCGGCATCACCAACCCGGAACCAACCAGAAGTGACTCATGTGTTCCACAAAGAGGAAACAGGAAGTCACCCGGAAGTCTAAGCACGGCCATCTTTATACTGGCTGATATAAGGGGAAAAGACATCTGAAAACAAAGGCTGTGGATGCGGTATACAAGCCAGGCACAAATGTTAAAGTGAGATACCCCTGTTGTAAGGGGAAAGTCTTTCGGTCACCAAGTTTATATGTCAAGATATCACCACTAAAGCCACGTTTTATTCAAAAAAAAATTTTCAGCTGCACTTGGACAATTTTTTAGTTTAGCAGCATCACTTCGTTTTGTTCACAAGGATAATTTATTTCATTACTGAATTTATTATATTTTGCGCACTTGATTTATTGCTTTACATTTGATCCCACACTTAGTGTGGCCACCCATCCCCACTTATAGTCACTAGCACTTTATTTGTCACGTTCTCATCTTCACCATCATCACGCAATATTCTTCCGCACTTTTATAGTTTTCCATACTACTTTATATTGGTTATTGGATGTTATATATTTATTCATTGATTTTTACTATTTATCATCATGCAACATTTCCCGCACTTTAATCGTTTCCCACACTATTTTGTGTGTTATTGATTATTTGATATCTTTATTTATTTATTGGAGGAATTGATTATTGGATGTTGTATATTTTTATTGATTTTTATACTATTCATCATCACTCACCATTTCCTGCACTTTAATGAATTTAATCCATTTTGGAATAAGGCTGTAACATAACAAAATGTGGAAAAAGCAAAGCGCTGTGAATACTTTCCAGATGCACTGTATACTGTATGATCTCTTCAGCTTGCAGAAGCCTCAGCCTTGTGGCCCTTGCTAAATACAGATTGTGAGATAATTCTGTGATTATCTGTAAAATAGACAACCACATGCATTTTTCAGAAAGAAAAAAAACTCTTTCTGCATTGTTGTCCTAAATCCCCCCCCCCCCCCCCCCATGGTTTCCTCATGGTGAAATATGCCTTATTGCCTGTCTACTAAGGTATGTTTATAAATCGGGCAGTATTCAAGGGGTTGAAGCAAACAAGCTTGCTACTGATTTTGACAGCTGACTAAGGGCTTTCAGACAAAAGTGATCCAGATGGCTTGTGTCGCGCCCCCCCCCCCCCCTACCCACACACACACAAATATGCAATGTAAAAATTGTAGTTAGCACCATTTTATTCCCCAGGGTCTCTGCTTTCAGAAATTATAGAATAATATACATAAGTGGCTCAAGTGTTTTTAAAGCTTTTTTTTTTTTTGCTGCCTCTGTTCCTTTGGGGAGTTTTCCCTTTACTTCATTAACCAGAGGGGCAACAGGAAGTGAGAGGAAATTTCTATGAGATTGGTTTCACACTTGTCTGCTAAGTATGTTACGTCAGTGCATACATGTTTTATCATGTGTTATTTGAATAGGCTGCCATTGCAGCACAGCAGACAAGAAGTGTACCTGCACTTTCTTTTCGGATGCCGTACACCACCATATGTGGTAGTGCATTAATGTCATTTTTGGTGTGCTGTGACTCTTGTGCATTGTGGAGGTGACTTGGGGTGCCATTTAACTTGAATGTGAATTTTGTAGTGGTGTGAAGGAGTTCCTATGCAGTTTTCACCATCCCCTCTTGTTCTGGTCACAACTGTAAATTGTTGTATTCCCATCACTTGCTTTTTTGCTGACAATAGTCGCCCAGGCAAATACATATGGTGAAGCTACCTAGTGGGAACACAGACAGTAATAAAAATAACCTAACAGAGACACAAACACAGAGTGCAGGAAGGTGTCAGTGATGTGAACATTTTTATAAGGATAAAAACACAATACAACCATACATGGAATTCTGTGGATGTCAGCATGAAGGTGATAGTAGCAGCATTGACAATCTGATCCCCTAGCTCCAGGAAAGGCAGCAGAAAGAAGACCCACAGCTTAGCGCCAGCATTGGCACACTGGAGGCAAAACACAGAAGCTGCCCTGCTCAATCAGTATGCTGTGTTCTCCAAAGCTACTGCGGAGAGCTCTAACATACAGCAGGGACATCTTCAACAATATACCATAAAATAGGTGGGACAATCCATGTGTAATACATTTACAAGGTAAACACTTGTTGTACTGGAAAATATCTATAAGGCTACCAAACATATTTGCACTTACAATGCGGTCCTGTCTACTCTGCGTTATTTTACTAAAAAAAAGTCGGCACTAATGGTTAAAAGAGGCAATTATCTACACGATTGATACATAAAATCAGAATGTGCAATTCTGCTACTATTCCTTTGCTGGTATAATCGTCATGCTGCTATCACCTCTATACTGACATTCACAGAATTACATGTAAGAGGATATTGTGGTTTTTTTTATCCTTTATAAAACGTTCACATCACTGACACCTTCCTGCGCTCTCTGTTTGTGTCTTTATTATCCATTAAGTAAGCTGGATCCTTTTCTAAGGTCCTGATCAGGATGCTACAGTTATTGTCAAGGGTTACATAGTACATCTTGCCAAAACACTCTTGGCTTTACACTGAGGACTTGTTTATGGACTTTTATTTTTATCCCGTATTTATTTTAATTTGTATAGCCTGCTTTTCTGTAGTGCATAAAGGCTAATGCTCCTTTTTTTTTGCTACAGTTTGTTTTTTTTACTGCTTATAACTAGGGATGCACCGAATATTCGGCGGCCGAACATTATTTAGCCGAAAATAGAAAAAATAACACCTTCGGTGTTCGGCCGAATAAGTCAAAAGGCTGAATAATTTTGTGCCGAACAATAGGGCTGAACGATAGTCGATATGATATCGACTATCATTCTGTGGCCGTAGGCGATATTCATATCGCCGAGGTCACGATATTTACAGGGGGAAGGGACTCGGAGGAGGACTCACAGACTTCCGTGAAGCCGGGACACTTCAGCGGTGAGCATACATTACTCACTCGTGCACTGCAGCCCACCCCACACATTCAGTGAGTCTTACTCTCCTCCCTAGTTTTTTCAATGGCACATTCAGGAAGCCAATCACGCCGTGATTAGCTGCACAGCGAACCAATCACGCGTGCCTGCACACCTGATTGGTTCCGCTGTGCCGCTACTCACGGCGTGATTGGCTTCCTGAATGTGCCATTGAAAAAACTAGGGAGGAGAGTAAGACTCACTGAATGTGTGGGGCGGGCTGCAGTGCACGAGTGAGTAATGTATGTATGCGGCTGTGCTCCTTTCCAGGCTCCTACTAGTCCACCTCCAGCCTCCTACTACCACCACTATGAGAGACTGTCTGTCACTGTATAATCTGATCGAGTCCACACTGACACTGACTGACTGTCACTGAGTAATTGATGTTACCACATTAACCCTGACCTGCCCAGTGCCCTGTATCTGCAATTAAAATTTACAAGGCTGCCTGCATGCTTCCTGATTTCCATTCCCAGCATCCTTCCCAATCCCTACAGTGTCACTAACATTAACCCTATGGTACAAGGCTGCAGTGTGCACTGAATCCCATTCCCTACAGTAACATTTAGGGAGAGAGAGAGAGACATGAGAGGACAAGAGAGAGAGAGAGAGACATGAGAGGACAAGAGAGAGGACAAAAAATTGGCAAAATAAATGGAAAAAAAAATGCGAAACACCGCGTTCGGTATTCGGCCTTCGGCCAAACATTTCATTATTATTCGGCTTCGGCCAAGAATTTCATTTCGGTGCATCCCTACTTATAACCTAAGTGCCGATACACTCAACTCGCAGGCAGTTCACACTGCCATATGCGAAGTTAACGACACCCCCAGATCAGTTCACACTGCAATTTGCAAACTGATCTGGGGGTCGTTAACTTTGTATTAACACCCCCCAGTGATTCGCATATCGCAGTGCGAACTGTCAGTTCGGACATGAATTGGATCACATAGGTGTGAACACCCATGCCATCCATTTCTGGTGCGGACTAAAAAAAGGGTCCAGTGTGACTTTGGTCCGAATGCGATGCAAATTCAGCCATACAATCTGTATGGCTGAATTTGCAACGCACAGACATCGCATGTGATTTGCAGAGCAGTGCGCTGTGAATCACATGCGATGTCTGACATCACATATGTGTGAACTGGCACTTACAAGTGTTTTTTTTCCTCCCTACTTTATCCAAAATACAAGAATGTTTTACCTAGAGATGCTTTTATTCATCCATTGCTCACTAGGAGGCGCTGCTGTTCTACATGCATTCTCTGAAAGTATAATGCCGTTGTTTGCTTCACCACAATTCCATGTAGTTTAACATTTGCAAGTCCAACCCAAAAAGCAGCTAATCTATTCGTTTTCAGTTTAATGTTGCTTATGCAGTAATCTCTTGAGAACTGATCTGTGTTTTTGCGCTCAGATTATTTTTAGCACTGTGGTCATGGTATTAGTCACTCTTCTCTTTTTTTTTGTTCTTCAGCCTGCAGCTCCAAACCTTCACCAGATCCCAGTATCCAGCCCAGTAAATCGGAAATTGCACGAAACAAGCCTCGGGTTCACCCACATGTGCCAAAGCTCTTTATTCCCTCTTCCAGTGTAAGCAAATTCCCACCAGAGATCACAGTCACACCTCCAACACCGACCCTTCTTTCTCCCAAGGGTAGCATCTCTGAGGAAACCAAGCAGAAGCTGAAGGTAAACAGCAAGGAGTGGTAATATATTAAATCAGGGTTCTGTAATAGAGCCTGTGGGAGGGATGTGAATGGTGACACTGTATTGTTAATGTATTACTAGTAGAACCCAATATGCCACAAACAAATATGCCTTGTCAAAAGTGGGCAGCACCAGGCTCTATACACAGATTTGTTTACCTCGCTGTTTTGTCTGTTTTCTGTAGGCTGCTTGCTTGTTGGTAAAGATATGAACAGATCTGAGAGCTGATGAAAAAAAAAATGTTTCTCCTATTCAGTATTCCAGCCACCCACTCATCCTAAACTTGTTATATTTAAATTTAAAATGTTGGAAATTACCAATCACAGTATTGCGTGTAGGGTCTTTGTGACACTTTTTTATATATATTTACCCCCCATTCTCTCTACCTTCCCACAGTCTGTCATTCTGTCATCTCAATCTGCTGCCAATGTGAAGAAGGAGACTTTGTGCCAACCAGCTCTAGAGATCTTGGACACTTCCAGCCAGGAATCATCCCTTGAGAGTGACACAGATGAGGACGATGACTACATGGACATCTAAACATTTCCTAATATTCACTTCTCACCAACTGCCAAATTAAAATTCTGCCTATGACTCCCAACAGATTGTGCTTGCATGCTACAGCTCCTGGCATGTGGATTGCTTTGCGGCTGCCAGTAGCCAAATTGTCATATCACAGTGTGCCAGCGCTATGTGCAGGTGATCGTGGCCGTCCTGGGAGTAGGGTCAGGGCACAAAGAACTTGCAGCAGTCTCTCTGGCTTTGCACAAGGTCCTTCGTGTATTTCAGACCTGGAAGACCACACAGTACATATTCCTGAACTGTTGCAGAATTGAACTTTATTTCTGACTTGGATAATATAATTTATCATATTATGTCAGATTATTCTGCAGCTCCAACCTTGGTGCTGACCTGAGAACTTTTGACTCGGTGAAGTTGCTGAAAATCACAGGCTGTCACCTCCTTTTGAGGTCCATTTTTTAATTACAAAAAAACAGAATGTGATGTTTGTAACATAAACACAAAGGTGTAAATGAAAAGAAAATTACAACAATGAAAGAATTCCAAGATATGATATATGTTGCACAGTTTTTGTAAAAAAATAAATAATAAAACAATTATATCATTTTCAAGGGCTCTTCTAAGAGGTATCTCTACATGTGATTAGGTCACCCTTCCCTAATAAAGGAAGAGGCTGAAGTGATTGAAATGTCATCTACATGGAGCACTTGTGTGAGGTTGTACATATTTATGATCTATGTCTGGCATGTCAAACTGATATTTTCTTCTTGTACCTTGAAGGACAAAAAGGACTTTGGGGTTGATTTACTAAAACTAGAGAGAGCAAAATCTGGTGCAGCTCTGCAGAGAAACCAATCGGCTTCCAGTTTTTTTTTTTTTTTTTAAAGCATAATTGAACAATCTGAAGTTCGAAGCTGATTGGCTTCCATCCACAGCTGCCCCAAATTTTACAATCCAGTTTTAGTAAATCAACCCCAAGGTCTTTAACATTTGGGTATACTGCCAGCTACAGCAGGATTCTACACTGGCAAACTAGGCCACCCAAGGATAATCCATCCTACTGTTAGCATTTTTCCTAGCATCCTAGAAGGATGGACGTCCTTTCTTCAGCTCTGCTGTGTTAGAGTAACTTATTTTTTGTTAGCACCCTGTCCTTTCCTAAGCTAGTTTCTGGTTTTCATCTCCATTGTCTGGATATAGTTTGGGCTGTGAAAGTCGATCTTTCAACCCCTTATTCTTTCAAGTAGACCGATTCCCTTTTCTCTAGCGCTCATCGACAGACATAGTCCTCGGTGATACACCACCTTCGGGTTATGTTACCTCCGCAGGAGCAGGACTAGACAGGAAATTAAAAGCTCTGGCCACACCCTAGGGGCAGTCCCAGAGGGTATATCCTCTCTCTCTCTGCCTCAGCAAATCAGTTATTTTCTGTCTAGTTAGGAGTAAGGACCTAGATACCTTGCTGGGATCTTCGGTCCTGGCAAGATTTTTTTCTTAAAAAGATTTTTTAGACAGCTTTTTTCTCCAGTGTTCCTGTGAGATCTTCAAGCAAGAAAGCTGAACTGGGCGACGGGCTGGATGTTGAGATCCGGTGGTCACCCCAGTTCAGCCTACGAGCGCGTGCAGGCCATAGCTCCGCGCTGGGTCGGCCGCGACAAAGTCCCATTAAGGGACTGACCCCGCGAGTTAAACGTCTCGCTGAAACGCCAAAGACCATGAGTCACGGCGTCCGTATTGGTCGACAGCCCTCCCGCCCCGGTGGAGAGGGGTACTGTCAGGAGTTGGTGCCCGCCTGGTTCCGGTATGGTGAGTAGTATGTTCCCCCTTTTTCCCTGACGGGTTTTGTGGTGAACGCGGGCCCCTCTCTGTATGGTAAGAAAGAGTCCTTTCTATCCTATAACATGTCACAAATCCTCCTACTTTGAGTGTGATTTATGTGTGCAAAAGCCAGGAGGCTTGGCTTGGGAGCTAACAATCTATTGTATACATGTTTTAAAGATGTAATCTGTGGCATTCTGGGAATCTTATGGGTTAAGTATAAGCTACCTACCAGTCAGAAGCCACGGACATGTAGACTGCCTTCCAAATCAGATCTCCAGCTATTTAGCAGGCCTCCCGAACGGCCACGCGGTCCGCCAGGGCCGGTACCGCCAACCACGCATATCCCCATGCAGAGAGAGTGTTGTGTGCCCTGCAGCACACCGCTATTCAGTTTAGGCCGCCGCCATTTTTTTTGCTGGATCGCACAAGCCGCCATTTTGGCGTAGCCTCGTGTCTCCAGCATGGGGGCGGCCATGTTTGAGGTGATTCTACACCTCGTGGAGCTTGGGGGAGGCGCCGGAAGGCGTGCAGAGGGGCGGAGCCGCCTCCTTTCTTCCTGGGCAGCCAGCCAAAAGACTTCCTGTTTGTCAAGACAGCGCTGTAAGCTGTTGCAGTTTAACTCTGAGCATCAAGTGGTGAGCCTGGGGGTCTATCTCTCTCTCTCTCGATCGATAGGGATCCCTAAGCAGGTAACACTAAGGGGCTTTTTTTTTGTGGCGCTGGGGGTCAGAAAAGAAAAAAAAAAAAAAAAAAAAGTTTTTTTCTTTACTTTTTGAATTATATTATCCAGGAAGTAACTGGAGTTATTATGGACCCTGCCACACATATTCCCCCACCTGTTTCCCTCGAGGGGGCCTCGGGACCCGCCGGTGCACAGAGTATAGAGTCATTTACAGCAATTTTGGAGTCTATGGTGGCTCGGGTGGAGGCGGCCTGTCAGGGACGGGGGTCAAGGAAGCGACCCCCGCCTACCCCTATACCATCTGACACCTCTGACTCAGATTCAGAGATGGTCACGGCAGTTGCAGGTTCCTCTGCAAGGGCTGTTATCCCAGGTAAAGCCCCCTCAGACAGTGAGGAGGACGCTTCTTCTCTTGCTATAATTCAGGAAGAAGCATTGGTGGACGCACTAGTTGTGGCAGTGCAAGAAACCTTAAAACTTGAGGCTTTACCGGCAGAGGCAACTGAAACAGAGAGGCCTTTTGGGACTAATAAGCCCATCAAGACGGCGAAGGCTTTTCCTGTACCTAAATGTTTTGGTAATCAGATTAAAGGAGAATGGGAGCATTCTAAACGTACCTTTACTATTTCCAAGCGTATTGCTAGACGCTATCCGTTTGAGGAATTCATCATTAAGAAATGGACGGTACCACCAGTCGTGGATCCGCCTATTTCCAGGCTGAATAAAGCCACGGTTATTCCAGTGGAGGACACTTCGTCCTTTAAGGACCCGGTGGATCGAAAGATAGAAGCAGAGTCCCGCACTATCTTTTCTCTGATAGGGTCAGCATTTAGACCAGTAATCGTTATTGGTCTAGTTTCCCAGACACTTACGGAATGGGCGAAAATGGTACGCCAAGATCTTAGGGGAAAAGATATTCCCCAGGAGACTTCTGATTTGATGGAACAGATCATACAAGGGCTACGGTTTATCTGTGACGCAGCCTTGGACACTACTCCCCTATTAGGGCATGCATCTAAGTTAGCAGTGATCCTCAGACGTGTGCTGTGGTTAAAATGCTGATCAGCTGACCTAGGTTCCAAAAAGACCTTGACCAATCTCCCCTTTCAGGGGAATCGTCTATTTGGAGCCAACCTAGATGAAATCATTAAGGATGCCACTGGGGGCAAGAGCACTTTTTTACCACAGGCTGCAAAAGCTAAGGGACCTCGCAACAAGCGAGGACCTTTCTTTACCGCCCATAAAGGGCGCCCGGCTGGTACTAGCGGGAAAGGCAAGACTCCTCCAGGAGGGTTCAAGAAGGGGACCAACCCAGCCAAACCCGAAGCAAAGGAGTACACAGCCTGAAGGTGCGCCCCCACCCGGTTTCAGGGTGGGGGGACGTTTTCACCGGTATTCAGGACATTAGATCGAGCATCAACCACTACTACCGGTGCGATTCTTCCCTTCCAACATTTAAGTACCACAGGAAGCGGTAGTTACCGTTCCCTGAAAAGATCTTTTCCTTTACCTTTTCCTAAGATTAGTCCCGATACCTCACAGGAATCGGATCTGGTTGACCAGATAGGCCAAGTAGCCTCTAGTCGGGTGACTTCGGTCCCTGAGGTTCAACCAGAAAAGATCACCTTTCCTGATAACTATCAGGTATCTGATAAATGTGTGGGAACAGAAAACGACCAGACTTTCTCGGATGGTCGGGGCCAGATAGCTCTAGGGACGCCTGGTTCAGATCCAATCAGCGCCAGTGGTCCTAGAAATTCTAGGCTGGCCTCCTCAAGCCGGCCTGGCCGACTTGGACATGTTAGTCGCAGACGTTCCGTAGGAACTTCGTCTCAGGGAGTGTCTGTGGTCTCAAGGACCAATTTACCTTCGTGCTTTACAGTCGCTGGTTTTAATGGCCTGGCCATTGAGACCCAAGTACTGAAGGACAGAGGTTTGTCTACTTCAGTCATTCCTACCCTTATTAAAGCAAGGAAAGCGACTTCCAGCAAAGTATATTATCACACATGGAAGACTTATATTGCGTGGTGCGAATCTTTAGGATTTCCTCCACGTACCTATTCGGTAACTCGAATATTGGCCTTTTTGCAACAAGGGGTTGAGCAGAAGCTAGCCTTGAGCACCATCAAGGGTCAAGTTTCAGCATTAGCAATCTTCTTTCGGAAGCCTTTAGCTACCAAATCCTTGGTGCGGAATTTCATCCAGGGGGTGCGGCACCTGGCTCCTCCAGTCCGCGCGCCCTTACCGCCCTGGGATCTTAATTTGGTTTTGTCGGTTCTACAGAAACCTCCCTTTGAAAACATCAGGGAGATTCCCTTGCTTACTTTATCCCAGAAGGTGGCCTTCTTGGTGGCTATTACTTCTGCTCGCAGGGTGTCAGAACTGGCTGCATTATCATGCCAGTCACCATACCTAGTGATTCATAGGGATAAGGTAGTACTTCATCCTAAACCATCTTTTCTTCCCAAGGTGGTTTCAGATTTTCATCTGAATGAAGATATTGTACTACCTTCCTTGTGTCCTCAGCCCAAGCATCATCGGGAACATGCGTTGCATTCCTTAGATGTGGTTCGGGCAATCAGGGTATACCTGAAAGCTACGGAATCATTCCGTAAGACGGATTCACTTTTTGTGATCACGGATGGCCCCAGAAAGGGTTTGCCTGCATCTGCCGCGACCATTGCCAAATGGATTAGACAAACGGTGGTACAGGCTTATTCTATTAAGGGTCAGAGTCCTCCGTTCCCTGTTAGGGCGCACTCCACTCGAGCGCTCAGTACTTCCTGGGCCTTTCGCCATCAGGCGTCAGTGGTCCAGGTATGTAAGGCGGCCACCTGGTCGTCGGTACATACCTTTACAAAATTCTATAAAATTGATGTGACGGCATCGGCGGATGCCTCATTTGGCCGCAAGGTTTTGCAGGCCGCAATTTGAGGAGACCGGTGGTCTACCTCGAGGGTTTTTTTCTGTTTGAAAATTTTTTTTTGTTGAGTCTCATCATTAAGGATGAGCATTGTAAACTTCTAGTTGGCACCGGTTGGGCCTTCTAGATTGGGATTTGATTTCCATTTTCCCACCCCTCAGTTGTGATACTGCTCTGGGACGTCCCGAAGGTGGTGTATCACCGAGGACTACGTCTGTCGATGAGCGCTAGAGAAAAATGGATTTTTGTAAAATCTTACCGTAAAATCCTTTTCTCTTAGCTCATCGACAGACGTAGTCCCCGCCCCTCTGTTTTGGAGTTGGGTTGGGTTAAATTCTCTAAGCACTGCTTTTTCACATAACTGATTTGCTGAGGCAGAGAGAGAGAGGATATACCCTCTGGGACTGCCCCTAGGGTGTGGCCAGAGCTTTTAATTTCCTGTCTAGTCCTGCTCCTGCGGAGGTAACATAACCCGAAGGTGGTGTATCACCGAGGACTACGTCTGTCGATGAGCTAAGAGAAAAGGATTTTACGGTAAGATTTTACAAAAATCCATTTTTTTGTCATCACAAATGATCTTCATATGGATGCACCAGTTTCTTGTTTCACCATCTCTGTCGACTCAGACAGACCATCATTCAATCCTATGACCTCAAGGATCAGGTTCTACCCCTTCCTGTCAAGGCTCACTCTGTGAGTGCTTGTTGGGCTTTTCCATAAGCAGTTGCACTGCTTACGAATGTCCTGAAGACTAAAGACTTCAATAGATGAGAAAGGAAAACTGGATTTTTGTACACACTATAAAATCCTTTTCTTGGAGACCACTGGGGGACAAAGGTCCCATCCATGTTTATGATCATACTCCCACCACTGTGTTGCCACAGAAGTGAAACATGTTGGTAGTAGATAGGGAGTATCTTGTTCTGGCCTACAGCATTTTTATATGTTTCCTGTGTCTAATCCTACTGTAGGTGATGGTATAACCCTAAGGTTAAAGACTTCCTGTGTCTCTCAATGGACTCCAAGAAAAAAATTTTTTGACGAGTTAAAAAAATCCTTTAACCCTAATCGTACAGTATAGGACACAATCCAGATATTCATGGACCTTGGAGAATACCATCACTGGGAACTGGCTCTGTTTAAGGGCTGCAAAACACTCAAACCCCTCAGTGATGAGGTTTCCCTAGCTCAGTGAGGAGAGTTCTGAGAGCCGATTGGAGGGTAGGGACACACCCCCCCCCCGCCCCTTCACACAGAAACAGAGCTGAGGCTGTCAATCAGCTGGAGATCCCTCCCCGTTTTTCTCATGGTGTCAGGGAAAACATGTCAGAAGTGATTTATGAAGATAGCAGAGAAACAAAGCAGCAGACAGAAATTAAACTTTTGCTTTTAACCACTTGCCAACCACGCTATAGCTGAATGGTGACTATAGCCCAGTTGGCTAGTTCTAAGAGGCCGTCATATGATGGCCTCATGTGATCGCGCCTGCTGCGGAGCATGGGTGGCACACTCTGTGATCACAAATTGAGGGAGAAGAGCCAATCAGCAGCTCTTTAGCACTTTATCAGCTGTGTTCAATCATGAGGAAAGAGGAGGAGAGCTGATAACTGGCTTCTCTAAAAGGGACATGTACACTGATAATCAGAGCACTTGTTATCAGTGTCCTGATTATCAGTGCAGTCCCAACAGTGCACATCACTGAAGGAGAAAAATGACCTATTTGCCAATTTTATAGTAGGCAATAAAAACTTTTTTTTATCAAAAGTTTTGGTCTTTGTTTAGCAAAAAATAAAAAACCCAGAATTAATACCACCAAAAGAAAGCTCTATTTGTGTGAAAAAAATGATAAAAATTTAGTTTGGGTACAGTGTTGCATGACCACTCAATTGTCATTTAAAATGAGACAGCGTTGAAAACTGAAAATTGGCCTGGGCAGGAAGAGGGTGAAAGTGCCCATTAGGCAAGTGGGTAATTGAGACAGGTACACCCTAAAGGGATAAGCTTTGTTCATATTTCATGTCTGAGGTTTACAACCACTTTTAACATTTAGGTCCAATTCTTACAGCGTTACATTTCTGTGAAGATGTTTGTTTAAGGCTCTATTTCAGTGGTTCTTAACCTGGGTTCGATCGAACCCCAGGGGTTCGGTGAGTCAGTCTCCGGGGTTCGGCGGGGGGGACAAAGGGTTGCTCCCCCCGAGAAAATATTACTGATTGTGAGGCCGAGCGCACCCCGGGAAATCAGAGCTGCGGTCGGGACGACTCACAGCCATTACACATAGACACTTGACACTCCGCCCCCTGTACCTCCCCCAGCAGGTTTCCAGCCTATCTCCTGCAGGTGCTTGCTGCGTGAGTGGGCGGGATGTACCTGACCACGGAGATCGCGCCCGCCTGGAAGAGGGAAGTGTGAGCAGCTGAGCAGAGGGAGCCGAGTGAATGTTCCTGGAGGTAGGCTCAGCTAGCTGTACATGGTGGATTCGTTTACAAGGACCTCTATGCTACGTCTGCTGAGTTACTGCAGCTTAGCATAGAGGTGCTGTTAGCTGACAGATGGAAATGCATGTCCTTTTCATTTAGCTCAATAAAGCATTGTGAATACCCCCTGGTGTGTGCCCTCCTGATACCCCATGGAATGCTCTCCCAACACCTCCCCAAAGTGTGTTCCCTCTTGACACCCCATGCTATAGCCTCCCAACCCCCCCAGTGTGTGCCCTCCTGATACCCCATTTGTTTTTTGAGATACAGTCGCCAACACTTGCAGGGAGGCCCCAGCGAGATTTGAACTCGCGACCCCTGGTTTACAAGACCAGTGCTCTAACCCCTGAGCTATGGAGCCTTTTTTTTTTTTTTTTTTTTTTTTTTTTTTTTTTTTTTTTATGGTTTTGTTTTTTAATGGTTTTGTTCATTTTGTGCACCTATGTATAAATATATACCTAAATATATACCTAGGTTTTGAATTTGAAAAAATCATATTTTATTTTTTCAATTAAGAAGGGTTCGGTGAATGCGCATATGAAACTGGTGGGGTTCAGTACCTCCAGCAAGGTTAAGAACCACTGCTCTATTTACACTTTTGAATGGGATCCCTTGTAAGTACGTATGGTAGACTCGGTGGGAGGGGTTCATGCTAACAAGTGCAGGTGGGAAGCCCTGTTAAAAGTAATGGGAGCCTAAAAGCACTCACAGCTATAGTAGGACCCCACGTATGTATGTATATATATATATATATATATATATATATATATATATATATATATTTTTTTTTTTTTAATAAATTCTTTAGGAGAAGCCGTACAAAAGTAAAATGAATACAGGAATGTAAGAAGTAACAAACAGAAGTGTACAATAGTATTAGGACCACTGAGACTGCACAGAAATATCACAAAATCAGTATTCAAATAACATGAATACATAATCATATGTGGGCTGGTCACTGTAACTGTAAGTGACCAACGGCTATCAACTACTTTTTTTTTTTGTTAGTTTTCATTGATTTTATTGAATCTGGGGAGAGAGAAAAAGAAAGAAAGAAAAAAGGAGGAGAGCGAGGCAGGGTAAAATGTTGAGAAAGTGGGGGAGGAAGCATAGGTGTGCGCAGCCTATTGCATTAGGGTGTGCACCTCAAAGCTTAAACACACATGCCTTTCTCTGCAATCTCAGCTGCACTGGACAGTGAATGAATGGGAAGTGCTCTGTGCTTGAGCGCTTCCTGTTCATTTACAAACTGAAGCATAGTAAACTAAAGTTGTGTTCACAATGTTCATTTGGAAAAGGAAGGCACCAGTAAATTACATATTTACTAGCCCCTTTTCCCCACTCTCCATCCTGCAGTGTAGTGATTAGGGTGTGCCCAGGCACACCTGGCACACCCCCTGCGCACGCCTATGGGAGGAAGGTCTCCTCTCTGCTTCAGTCCTGGTTCACACTGATGTGAATTCTATGTGGATTAGATCCGATCTGAAAGGCATCGATTCACATGTTATCTGGAAAAACATTGTTTGCTATGAAAGCCGTTCACATCTATGTGGTGCAAATCTGATCCGGTTAAAAAAAGGGTGGTCCTGTACAGGTTCAGTGCAAATTTTTCCCAGCTATGCCAAATCCCCTAGGAAATCACATTAATTAGAATTAGAATCGCACCTGTCACAACAGAAATCATGCTGCGAAATCATATCAGATTCGCACCGCATCAGTGTGAACCTAGCCTCAATAAGCCAATAATTGGATTCTTGGAGGTGTAAGAACCCATCCTTTGATTGAGAAGCCAAGGGTGTCTGAGCTTTATAAGAGAAATATGGCATTGGGGTCTGCCAGTATTTCTCCTCTTGCTCTTTCATAGCCATAGTAAGGTTCGCCAGTTGCTGGATTTCTTTAATTCTGGCAAGCCAGTGCGATTTTGTAGGAGGCGATGTTTGCTTCAACAGCACTAATATGCATGCTTTCTGCTGAAACTTCGCTTTAATTCAGCAAGAGTTTTTAATTTTTTTGATAAGTAGGTTAGAGTAGGACTATTTTACCACCAGCCTCTGCATCAAATTCCAGCTCTAGTTCAGGTATGCTAAAAGCGGCCTATATAATCAAGGCAAATTTCTCTGCAACTATGTCATACTTTCTTGAACCTTATACAGCCATCACAGTCCAGAGCCCAAAAGCGCACAGTTTCTTTTCTATCCCCACCTTTTTCTACCAGAGTTAGATGTAGAATTATCTATCTGCACTAAAGCAGTAGAAATAGAGGAAAATAAAGAGAACCTGAAGAAGGTGCTAGAGGAGGCAGTGGAAGATTTCTATCCCACAGGCCCTCCTATACCCCTGATATAATGGCTTCATGCAAAATGCTTCCCGGTGTATTTATGCATACTTCTGCTGTACAGAACAGCCTCGGCATAATTGCACTTGATTCTCCTCCTTTTTGCTGTGCCTCTCTAGGTACTAAAAGCTCTGCAAAGTCTAAAGAGAGATCCCTATTCATGAAAAAATAGAATAAGCAATTTATGACTGGTGTATTCCTGAAAAGGTTTTCACTCCTCAAGAATCATCGCCAAGCTATATCCAGTGGAAAAATAATTCACCAAAAAGTGGACTGTTCTTGTAGTAGACCCTGCCATCTCAGTTTTAGGCCCCATTCACACCTGCATGCGTAATTACATGTGAACAGCCACATATAGCTACGAGCTCTGTTAGGCTCCCATTGCTTTTAATAGGGCTTTCCACCCGCACCTATTCGCATGTATCCCGCAACTGAGCCTTCCATAGGTAATCACAAACAGCCCCATTCGAAAGTGTGAATGGATCCTTAAACATCTTACTGTCCTTACAGAAATTAGGTGTTTTAAGAATTGGATCTACAGTCATAGCCAAAATCATTGGCACCCCTGCATTTCTGTCTGATAATGCACCACTTCGCCCATAAAATTGTCGCAATTACAAATGTTTAGGCATTCTCATGTTTATTTCTTTTGTTTTTATTGGTATGGCACAAAAAAGTGGAGAAACAAAAAGCCAAATCTGACACATTCCATGCAAAACTCTAAAAATGGACTGGACAAAATTATTGGCACCCTCAATTTAATATTTGGTAGCACACCCTTTAGAAAAAAAAAAAAAACTGAAATCAATCGCTTCCTGTAACCATCAATGATTTTTTTTACACCCCTTACTGGAATTTTGGACCACCCTGTTTTTCACCAACTGCTCCAGATCTCTCACTTTGGAAGGGTTCATTTTCCCAGCTGCAGTTTTGAGATCTCTCCACAGGTGCTCTATGGGATTTAGATCTGGACTCATTGCTGGCCAGTTCAGTACTCTCAAGGGCTTTTTCTTAAATCATTCCTGAGTGCTTTTTGACGTGTGATTTGGGTCATTGTCCTGCTGTAAGACCCATGACCTGTAACAGAGACGCAACTTTTTGACACTGGGCTCTACATTGCACCCCAGAATTCTTTGTTAGTCTTCAGATCTCATAATGCCTTGCACACAGTCAAGACATCCATTGCCTGAAGCAGAAAAGCAACCCCAAAAACTCAATAAACCTCCACCATGATTGGGACTGTATTCTTTTCTTTAAAAGCCTCATTTCTCTTTTGTTAATCAATGGACACGGCGCTCCATAAATTATAACCAGTGGGTTATATTGCCTCCTCCAGGAGTAGGACTAGGCAGAACAAAAACACCTGTCTACGCCCATGGGCCATCCTCAGCAGGTATATAACCTCCCTCTCTGCTCTAGGGTAATCAGTTTTAATCTGTCTAGTCAGGAGTAAGTACCTAGGCTCCCGGCTTGGATCTCTGGTCCTAGCAACTTTCTCCTTCCTTACATCTTTTTTTGTTTTTCTTCTCGAGGCTGGGCCGCGAGTTAAATGTTTCGCAGGGTCGCATACAAGCGGGCTTGGGGCTGAGTCGCAGCGATCTCTTGGCCAACAGCTCCCCTACTTTGGTGGCGAGGAGTTCTGCCTGGAGCATTACCCACACCATGGAAGGGTAAGTATAGTCCCCCCCCCCCCTACTCTTTTTTTTCTTTGGTGGGGGAGGGGGGTAACCTCCAGGGACAGTCGGACCTGCCTGCAGGTTCCCTCCTCCCATCCTTAAATCCCTCACTGAGCTGGGCTTCCCCCACTCCCCTTCCCCCCTGTCTGGACCTGGAGTCTGGTGGGGGTCCCAGGGCAGAGTATGCAGGAGAGACCCCTGGGGCATCACCCCGCTATCCCCACTCTGTAAGGCTTCTGGGATAGTGTGTGTCCCACCCTGGTAGTCTGGAGAGGTCCCATTGTAGGAGACCCCTAGGTGCATGCCCTGCTGTTTGCAGTGTGGGTATAGTGCAGGGGGATCTCAGTGCACAGCAGAGTCTCCCCTATACATGTCTCCTACCTTCGGGGGGGGGGGTCCCCCTGCAGAGGGTGCAGCGTTGCAGAGGATGCAGGAAAGATCCTGGCAGCATGCTTCAGTGTAGCTGATGGGGGCCATTTTCAAGCTGGTCTACGGTTGGCGGCCATGTTTGTGCAGCCAAATGATGTCACAGGGGCCATTTTCCTTTAGTCTAGCTGGTCTACGGTTGGCAGCCTGGTCTGTGTAGCCAAATTATGTCACGGGGGGCATTTTCCTTTAGTCTATCTGATGTCACAGGGATGCTGGAGGACTGAGGCCTAATGGAGATGCCGAAGCTCCTCTTCCTCCTTTGTTTCCTCTTCATCGCCGATCCCCGCTGAGCAGGTGGATGACAGGTCCGTCTCCGCTCTCTGTGCAGAGACGGACCTGTCAGATCCCTGCTCTCCTCTATGGGGGATCGGATGAAAACGGACCGCCTGTCCATTTTCATCTGATCCTATCCAACCCTCCAGACAGATGGAAAATAGGGTTTCCATTCGTCTAGTTTTCACGGACAGGATTGGATCGGATAGCAGCGGGTGTCAGCGGACATGTCATTGCTGACATCCGCTGCTCCATAGGGGTGCATGGAGCATTCGATCAGGTCCGCCTGAAAAACTGACAAGCGGACCTGATCCAAAAGCCTGTGTGAAAGGGCCCTAAGTACAAAAATCTAGTTTTCTTTTTCTGAAAACAGTAGAATGATGGGCTTTACCAAAAAGCTGTATTTTCCGTCTGTCTACAGCACGTCCTCCCAAAATTTTTTTGGCTTCCTCAGGTAAGTTTTGGCAAACACTGATCAAATTTTCTCTTTCATCCACTTCCAGGGAGATTAGCTACAGTGAACTTCTTCACAATGTTGCGCACAGTGGACACAGGAACATTAGGATCTCTGGAGATGAACCTTAAGATTGTCCATGCTTTTCCACAATTTTTGTTCTCAGATCCTCAGACAAATCTTTGCCCCTCTCTCTTTTCCATGCTTCATGTGGCACACAGAGACACACAACAAAAAGGTTGAGACAATTTCAAACAGAAGTTTAACAATTTTCTTATTTCCAAAAATAAGAGGCCTAGGACAGTGAGCAGAGCCATGAAAATCTTTCTTTTATGCCCCAATGGCCAAATGCATATCTGGGACCACTGGTTGGTAGCTCCAATATAGTCTAATATTACAGAGCCATTTATTCCAATGACTCTGAGACACTGTGCTGTAGCTGGTCGCTAAAGGGAACCTCAGGGTTCGTTTGCATATGGCTTGATTACGAGAAAAAACAAAACAACTAATTAATGCACCTATAGCGTTTATGATATGTTTTTGATACGTTTTTAAAGTGCTGAAAAAGTGCTGTTAAATGCCAATTAAAGTGTTAATTTTCTAGTGAGAAGTGCTTAAAGGAGAAGTGTTGTAGAGGAAATGATCTGTTTTGAGGTGCGGTTAGGTAGAGGTTGTAGAATAGCAGACATTTTTGTGAATTCCCTGCAAGATGAACTCCTATACTTTGATCTCTTTGACACTTGGCTTGGTCCATCACCCAATCTAAGAATAATACTCGCTTGGTGACTTGTCAGATCTGTGTTTTTTTTTTTTTTTTTTTTGTATGCATCACAATAACTTAGGATATTCGGGTCATATAATTCCGGGTGCTGTTACATTAATATCAGTCTTCGGATTCTAATAGCATCTATTTAACTATTTCCCAAATTGATTCAAGGCACACTATGAATGATAGCTGTCACAGTTGGCTTGTGCTTCCTTGGCTGTAGAGGGTTTAGTGGGGGCTAATGTCTCCCAAGAAAGCATTCCTCAGACTTTTCCACCAAAAACTGAATCATTGACACATCACAGGTTGGATTTGTCCTTCATATACCAAATTGTATAAGAACATCTCCATGTTGAAGTGGAAATAGAGATTTATCACAAATAGGAAATGTTTTACAATATACAGGTGTTCAGTGTTGGTGATCTTGTACCTACTGTAGGCACATTTCCTGTAATTAGCTTACAGGATTGGAACTCCGCATGGTCTTCTACTGCTTTATGTATCCCATGATCTTCAAAGTTTCTTCTTCTGCACACCATTGTTGTCAAGAGCAGTAACAGACATAAAGCCAAGCCAATAAGTCTAACTGTAATGGTTTCCATACACTAGAGCAGGGGTGTCAAACTCAATTTCATCACAGACCACATCAGCAGTATGGTTGCCCTCGAAGGGCCGGATGTACCTGGGGTGCGCTACGTAGAGAGTGCAGAATTCAAGATTACTCTACATGCAGAGTTTAGGAGTACATTATGTACAGAGTGTAGAGTTCAATGGTCCGCTATGTACAGTATAGAGTGCAGTTCCACGGGTGCGCTATGTTCAGAGTACAGGGTTTAGGGGTGCACTACACACAGAATGCAGGATTTAGGAGTGCTGTATGTACAGAATGCAGAGTTCAGGGGTGTGCTGTGTATAAAGTGCAAAGTTCAGGGATGCACTACGTATAGAGTGCAGGGTTCAGGAGTATGTTACATTCAGGGGTGTATAAGGTGCAGAGCTCAGGGATGCATAATGTGCAGGGTTCAGGAGTTTGTTACGTACAGAGTGCAGAATTCAGGGATGGGCTACATACAGAGCGCAGGTTTCAGTAGTGTGTTATGTACAGAGTGCAGAGTTCCTCGCATCTCTCTCCAACCTGGCCCGCCTCTACTACCTGTCTGTGTAGGTGCTCTGTCTCGCTTGCAGGGAAATCATTCTCTCTCTCTCAGATTCTGTAGATCTATGCCCCCATGAGTGCGTGCCGGAATCTGTTAGTTCTGAGAGCCGATAAGAGTAAAGTTGTCCCTTGTAAACACAGAAGGCTTCTGTCATCTGGACCATTAGTTTGTTTTTCATCCAGTTAAAGTGGTAGTAAAGTCAGTAAATTAAAAAACTGATCATAACCAGGCTTTTTATAACAGAATTTTCACAAATTTGGAAGTTCACTATAGAGAATACTGAGGACCAGATGGTCCCCGGCAGTCTCTATGACTCTCGGAAGCCCAGGCGCGACATTATGTCGTCACATCTGGCCTGGCAGTTGTAAATAATGCCGTGATCTCAGCTAGAAAGGCTGAGACTGTTTTTTATCTCAGTCTTTCCTGCATAGGAGGAGAGATGTGGGGTCTTATAGACCCCATATCTCTCTGTAAAGAGGATCTGTCATGTTCTATTCTTATTACAAGGGATGTTTACATTCCTTGTAATAGGAATAAAAGTGATCAAAAAAATTTAAAAGGAAAGTGTAAAAAATATAAAAATAAAATAAACAATAAAAAAAAAAAAAAAGTTTTAAAGCACCCCCATCCCTGTGTGCTCGCATGCAGAAGCAAATGCATACATTCGGCATGCCCACATGTGTAAACGACGTTCAAAACCACACATGTGAGGTATCGCTGCAAATGTTAGAGCAAGAGCAACAATTCTAGCCCAAGTCCCCCTCTGTAACTCTAAACAGGTAACCTGTAAAAAATTTTAAAACATCATCTATAGAGATTTTTAAGTACTGAAGTTTGGTGCAATTCCATGAGTGAGCGCAATTTTAAAGTGTGACATGTTAGGTATCTATTTATTCGGGGTAACATCATCTTTCACTTTATTTGAGAAAATTAGGCTAACTTTAGTGGGTTTTTTTTTATTTTTTTATTCATGAAACCATTTTTTTTCTCAAAAAAAAAATTGAAAAATTGCTGCGCAAATACCGTGTGACATAAAAAAGTTGCAATGACCGCCATTTTATTTCCTAGGGTCTCTGCTAAAAAACATATATAATATTTGGAGGTTCTGAGTAATTTTCTAGCAAAAAATGATTTTTACATGTAGGAGAGGAGTGCCAAAATAGGCCATGTATGGAAGTGTTTAACTGCGCAAGGAACCTCTTATGGCAAGTGGACCCACTGTCCAGGAAACAATATCACAGATGGTCACCAAAATACAAAAGGCTTGCTGACCATAGTGTAAAAACTTTATTTAGGGTATACAATATTGCACTTACAGCAAGAAGAACATCTAATCGCATTACGATCAAAACAAGCCGGCTGGCTAATCGCAGCTACCTGTCCTTCCGGGATTCAAGAAGCACGGTGACATCAGCTGACGGAGTGATGTGCTGATGTCACCACGCTTCTCAAAGTCCGTGCAATCTGCTAAGCAATGTATGATGAAGGTGACAGATGGTGCGGATGTTACCAAAGAACCTTTTTTAGCACATTGGGACTTTGAGTCAAACACCAGTGATAAACACAATTTGTAAAATGCAGCATGAGGGGGTTAATGTATTGCCGCTGGTCACTGCTGCATTAGTGGCACCAGTGGCAGTGTTAATACTGACACTGGTGCCACTAATGCAGCACAAAGGGGTTAATTTACTGCCACTGATCACTAATGTATCAGTGACCAGCGGCAATAAATCAACCCCCTCATGCTGCATTTTACAAATTAACACCAGTGGCAGTGATAAACACAAAGACCCATGCTGCATATTTCAGAAATTAAATACAACTGGTTAACCTCCTCTCCTCAAGCCAGAGACCCCCCCCCCCCCAATTATTATTGGCTTACTAGTTACTACACGCTGCTGCAATGCCTCTAATGCCTCGTTTCCTCTGAGCGGTATGGTTCAGTTCGGCACAGTTCAGTATGGTTCGGAACGGTACACGTTGATCAGGCTTATGTTCACACCGCCAACAGTACCTCAGCTCAACAGTACAGTGTAACTCCACTCTGTTGGTACGGTACTAATGTGCTAGGTACCCCAATGAAAGGGTCCCAAAAAAGTGGTACGGTACGGAATTAGGGTACCATTCACAACTTCTGACAATGGAAACGGCAAAAGTTGCGTACCGTACCAAACCGAACCCTACCGCTCAGTGGAAACGAGGCATTAGTCCACACTCCTCAGCTCCTCGAGGCTTCGGCTCAAGCAGCACTCTTTGCTCCTCCCATCCAGCCGGCCTCTCAGCGCGCGACGTCATGCCGGGCCGGGACTACAGAGCGCCTGTCAGGGGGAGTATATCAGCTGACAGAAAAAGAAGGCAAAAGCTAGGCTAGGCTTGTGGCGGGTGCCATGTAAATCCTCTGTGTGTCATCCTATACTTGCCATGTACATCCTCTGTGTGCCAGCCTATACTTGGCATGTACATCCTCTGTGTGCCATCCTATACTTGCCATGTACATCCTCTGTCTGTGCCATCCTTTACCTGCCATGTACATCCTCTGTACCACCCTATACTTGCCATTTACATCCTCTGCCTATGCCACCCTATACCTGCCATGTACATCCTCTGTCTGTGCCTTCCTTTACCTCCCATGTACATACTCTGTGTGCCATCCTCTGTGTGCCAACCTATACTTGCCATGTACATCCTCTGTGTGCCATCCTATACTTGCCATGTACATCCTCTGTGTGCCAGCCTATACGTGCCATGTACATCCTCTGTATGCCATCCTATACTTGCCATGTACATCCTCTGTGTGCCAGCCTATACTTGCCATGTACATCCTCTGTCTGTGCCATTCTTTTACCTGCCATGTGCATCCTCTGTGTGCCATCCTATACTTGCCGTGTACATCCTCTGTCTGTAACATCCTATACCTGCCATGCACATCCTCTGTCTGTGCCTTCCTTTACCTGCCATGTACATCCTCTGTGTGCCATCCTCTGTGTGCCATCCTATACCTGCCATGTACATCCTCTGTGCCATTCTTTTATCTGCCATGTGCATCTTCTGTGTGCCATCCTATACTTGCCGTGTACATCCTCTGTCTGTAACATCCTATACCTGCCATGCACATCCTCTGTCTGTGCCATCCTATACCTGCCATGTACATCCTCTGTCTGTGCCATCCTATACCTGCCATGTATATATGTGTGCCATCCTATACCTGCCATATATGAATATATTGCACGGGGCAATGCCTATACTAATTGGTAATATATGAATATATAGCATGGGGCAATTCCTGTACTAATGGCATTGTATAGTACAGGAATTGCCCCATGCTATATATTCATATACTGTATTACCTATTAGTACAGGAATTGCCCCATGCTATATATTCATATACTGTATCACCTATTAGTACAGGAATTGCCCCATGCAATATATTCATATATTACCTATTGGTACAGGAATTGCCCCATGCAATATATTCAGATATTCCCCATTAGTACAGTAATTGCCCCGTGCAGTGTTGTATCCTGGCCTAGGCCAACAAGGCCCAGGCCTAGGGCGGCACTTTGCAGGGGGGGGCAGCAAAAAAAAAAAAATGTCATTATTTGTATAATGATTATGGACTTCCTATTTATTATACAAATAAGTGAAATAATCCTATAATTACAATCAGTGGTGGAAATATCCTGAAAGAGTAATCTTACTAATCCCATGACATAAGGCTGTACTAATGGCCACTGATGGGGCTGCACTGGTGACCACTGATGAGGCCACACTGATATGCTGCACTGATGGGCAGTAAACAGGCGGCACTGATGAGGCTGAACTTATGGGAACTGATGAAGCTATGCTGATGGGCACTGATAGACTGTGGTTATAGTCTGTGGTTTACAGATGACAGGGTGGGTCATAAACAGGAAGGGGTGTGGCCTTTACAGGAAGGTGTGGGTCATATTTAAATTAGGGGGTGCAGAAGTTTAGTCAGGCCTAGGGCAGCACAAAATCTAAATACACCACTGGCCCCGTGCAATATATTCAGATATTCCCCATTATTAATGGGGAATATCTGAATATATTGCATGGGGCAATTCCTGCACTAATAGGTAATATATGAATATATAGCATGGGGCAATTCCTGTACTAATGGGCCATTAGTACAGGAATTCCCCCATTCAATATATTCTCAGATATTCCCCATTAGTACAAGAATTGCCAATGCAAATATATTCAGATATTCTCCATCACCTATCCCACAGAGAGAGATCACACAGACAAGATAATCACTTACCAGTCTTTTTTTTTTTTAAAGATATTTTTATTAATGCAAAACACCAAACAAAGGTAACCGAACAGATACAGAGAAGGAATGCGTTACATCAGTCAATACGGCATATAAACAGAGAGTGATCAGATAAACAAATGACGTACCAAATGCAATAATTCAATCAATAGCCAGTGCATGTAGAAACCCCCCTCTTGCACCCCCTCCCGGTATATATATATATATATATATATATATATATATTTTTTTTTTTTTTTATTGCAACCCCTCATACTTTGCATAGCTCATCTTAATCAGTGATGCCTTCTATACATCATGAACCATAGAACAACTCAGCTAGTTCAGGTAAATACAGAACAATTATATCAGTGATCCATCTTGTCATGTCAAGCTAAGAATCCCAGAAGCCTAAGCATCTAGTGACCCGGAGACCGAGTCCAGCCAGGAAGACCATATTTTATTGAATTTTTTTGGGCATCCCCGAGCCAGGTACGTAAGTTTATATAGAGGGAGGACGTTATTAACCAATTCTACCCAAGCTCTCACCGTAGGCGGTTCACTCTTCTTCCATCTTAAAGCAATCATTTTTTTTGCCTAGAAGAAAAGAATACATAGCAGAGTTCTTTGAGACTGCCGAAGACCCTCCTCAGCCAGATTGCCCAAAAGGCACCTGTCCGGAGAGCAGATATTCGGAAGTGCCAATTTCTCCTCTATAAATGTACACACCCCTTTCTAAAAAAGCTGAACCCCCGGGCATAACCAGACCATGTGAAAGAAGTCTCCCCTATCCACCTGACAACGTTGACACACCGGAGATGGAAGCCTCCCCATTTTATATAATCCATATGGAGTGTAGTAAATTCTGTGCAGATAATTCAATTGAATCACTCTATCTCCTGCTGCTATAAACCCATGAAATTGGGATCCCAGAAGATCATCCCAGTCCACCTCCGCTAACTGCGGTAAGTCTGCACTCCACTTCTCTTGTATTGCTGCCATTTTCTCTCCACTATCAGTAAGAATTAAAGCATAATATCGAGAAATAAGTTTAGTATGATCCGCGTCAAGTAGTTCCCGTTCCAACCGGGTTGGAGCGAGGTGCACCCCCCGGATTCCAAACTGCGCTGCCACCGCATATTTGAGTTGCTGATACAAAAACCAACAAGTGGAAGGTAACCCCAGCCCTGCCCGCAGCTCTGAGAAGGTCTTGAATGCGTGATCCACAAACAACTGATGAGCATATTTTAGATCAAAGCCTGCCCACCTCCTAGGATCATCTAACTTTTAGAGTTACCGCAACGCTGGGTTATACCACAATGGAGTATTAGGAGACATGTTAAAGGAGGAACCCCCCATCTTCTTGTTACAGATATGCGTGATCTTATGGGACAGTTGTATAATCTCCGCCCCTCCCGCTGGATAGGGCCCTTTCCTATACAGTGAATTCAGCAGTGCCTCATATGATCCCATCACTGCCGCCGAAGTGGTAACCGCTGCATTTGGCAGATCAGGGAAAAACCATGCATGCACATGCGTCAACTGGGCTGCCAAATAGTAGGCCTGGAGGTCAGGAGCCGCCAAAACCCCCAGCCTGAGCAGGGAGCTCTAGTGTGCTAAAGGAGATTCTAGCTGGCTTCCCCCCCCCCCCCCCCATATGAAAGATATAATCAGGGACTCAACGTTGACAAACAATCGTTTGGGCAAATACACCGGAGCCTGCCAGAACAGATAAAGGAAACGGGGCAAATATATCATTTTAAATATATTAATCCTACCCATTAGATTAAGTGGCAGTTTGACCTAGGTGGACAGAGTTTGCTTCAACCGTTGTACAATCGGTGCAATGTTGTTGTCAAAATAGGATTTAACAGGTTGTTGGATAACCACTCCCAAATATTTAAACGTGTTCACCACCTGCAGTGTATGTGGAAGCACTAGGTCGGGGGCCCTAAGTGGGTCAAAGGGGAAGGCCACGGACTTGTCCCAATTAACCCTAAACCCTGAGAACCTCCCAAAAGTCTCCACCACCTCCAATGCCGCATCCAGCGATTCCCGATGGTCCGCCAAATATAGGAGCATGTCGTCAGCATACAAGGACGTTTTCTCCTCCAAGTCCTCCACCCTACATCCATGAATCCTCCCGCCCCCTCTAATCAGCGTAGCCAATGGTTCTTTTGCCACAGCAAACAACAGGGGCGACAAAGGACACGCCTGTCGCGTCCCCCGGCAAATAGAAAACTGGTCCATAATCTTATTATTAACCCTCAGGCGAGCCACTGGTGAATCATAGAGCAGTTTGACCCATCTAATAAATTTCGGTCCGAATCCCATCCTACCTAGCACTGCAAATAAATAAGGCCATTCAACCGAATCAAACGCCTTATGAGTGTCCAAGGACACCACCACTCTAGTATCCAGTTCATCAACCGGAATCTGGAGGTTTGTAAAAAGGTGACACAGGTTTATGGCCGTGGAGCATCCCGGGATAAAGCCAGTTTGATCCGAATGATTAATCTTAGAAATAACAGCATTTACTCTACGGGACAAAACCTTGACCAGGATTTTAACATCAACATTGATTAAGGATATAGGCCTGTGTGATTCGCAGTAGCGAGGATCCTTGTTTGGTTTGGGAATCAAGACAATTAAAGCCTCTCTTAGGGAGTCTGGGAGCACCCCGCTATCAAAGGCCTCAGTATACAACGCTGACAATCTTGGGATGAGGATCTCCAAGTAAGCTCTGTACCACTCAATCAGAAAACCATCCAGCCCTGGTGTCTTATTGGCCGCAAATGAGGAAATAGCAGCCGCTATCTCCTCAGCACTAATGGGCTCCTCCAGGGGCAAGCTATCAGCTGGCTCAAGTTCCGCCATGGGGATACTGTATAAATAGGAGTCTAATTCGTCCAGGGAGTAGGAGACTCTGGAGGTGTACAAAGACCTAAAAAAGCCCACAAACGCCTCCGCAATTTCTGCCCCTTCAGTACACAAATGTAGGTGATCATCATAGACACTGGATATGGCCGTGACCGGATGCTCAGAACGCGAGAGATATGCCAAGATTCTGCTATTTTTATCACCATACTCAAACACTCTTTGCTTCTGGTAGAGCATTTTTTTCTGAATTTTCTCCAGCAGGACCAGATCCAGTTGCCTAGCGCTGTCCCGCCATAAAGAGTAATTTGAAGAGGAGGGGTTTTTAATATATTCCAGTTCCGCTGCAGTCGCCTCCAACTGCAGAGAATCTATCCTCCACGCTTTATCCTCCCTTAGTTGTTTGATCACCCTCGCCACCGCACCACTCATGGTAGCTTTGAAAGCATCCCACACTATAGTGCCTGAGGCCGTTTCCTGATTGACCAACCAAAAGTGGGCCATCTCCTTTGCCGTAATATTAAAGAAAATTTTCTCGGACAACCATAAGGGGCTAAGCCGCCACAGTTTGTACCCGATCGTTGAGGAAAGACTGAGTTTAATCAGCATTGGAGAATGATCCGAGATTGCTCTGAGCAAATAGGAAACAGATAGTATCTTTGGTAGCAGGTCAGGGGATGTAAGACAGAGATCAATCCTGGAAAGGGTTTTGTGGGAAGCAGAATAACAAGAGAACTCCATACTATTCGGGTTCCTCCACCTCCATCAGTCCACCACTTGATATTTATCCACTGAGGTCGCCAGAGAGGACGAGGCCGAGACATCCCCAGGACATCTATCCAAGTCGGGTGACATCACCAAGTTAAAATCTCCCACTACCAATATAGGGCCTTCTGCCACCTGCAGAAGCTGAGCCATCACCTTGTCCCAAAAGGCCAGGGTGAACGGGGGCTGTACATAGAGAGACAAGAAGGTATACACTATATTATCAATTTGCAGCAATACTATAAACAAATCACTTGAGGCTTATACTTTTGCAGGTAATTAAACCCCAGGGCTCTTTTAACTTTGTCATTGAGGCCTCTGACATTTCAGGACAGGACAGTTAAAGTGTCCACAGCCATGACAGTATTAATAGTACCTGAACTCCAGCGAGCCCGCCCATAGTCCCTTCATTGGGGAGCAGTAGGTTGACTGCAAACATAGACAGCACCACGAGGTAGACAAAAACTGTAGTGGAAAAGTGTGAAGGGTGTAATACAGTCCCCAACTGAAAAACAAACCCCCCCCCCCCACAGTGCTCGTAGCCCCAACTTGCCCAAGTTTGAACCCCAAACTGAACAAAGCAAGTATCTGAAGGAAAGAAACTAACATCCGGGGGGATCCTAGAGGGCCACCAAACAGTCAAAATCTTGTAGCCATCCGATCCAGACGAGTACTTGAAGAGGTCGTAAAGCTAATTTCAACCCGCCCTATATCCAAAAGCGGGATCTGCCTGGGTCCTCCAAAAGCAATCCAGGACTTCGACTTAGGTAGGGAAAGGTGAACCTCAAAACCCCTTGTAAACTGTCAGGCTCTTCCCAGATAGTCCAGCCACTGATCAGCCTCTGCAGGATCCAAAAAGAATTGTGCCTTGCCCTTACACACCACCCGCAGTTTAGCAGAATACAACATGCTGTACGGCAACTGTCTTTCCCTGAGACGCCTTTTCACATGTACAAATGCAGCTCTTTGTTTCTGTGTCAAAGCTGAGAAATCAGGGAAGATAGTTATGACTGCATTGTTGAAGCTGAGATCCACCAACTCCCTTGCTTTCCTCAGTGCCGCATCCCTGTCCCTATAATGAAGAATTTGCGCTGGCATGGACCTGGGCCTAGCACCCGGGACCGGGGCTTTAAATGGAACCCTGTGGGCCCTCTCGATGGCGAAGAGTGGGGAAAAGGTATCTGGTCCCAAGGCTTGCTTCATCCATGCCCCCAAGAACTCCTCAGGATTCCTGTCCTCTGCTCCCTCAGGAAATCCCAGGAAGCCGAGGTTATTGCAGCGCAGGCGGTCCTCCATGTCCCCAAGTTTCGCCGCCTGTGCCTTTTGCTCCGCTTGTATGTCCCGTATAGCAGCAGGGAGAGGGAAAACATCATCCTCTACTGTGCTGAGCCTTTGTTCTGCTGTAGTGACTCAGTGCCCGATTTTATGTACATCCTCCTTAAGGAGGGAAAAATCCACCCTTAGGGCATCTACAGTATATGGGAGGTCAGGGACGTTTGGCATGTCTTAATGGCGTCCATAATCTGTGTCAGGGTGGGTTCCGTTACCTGACTAGTGTTGCGATCCACATCCCCCGATCCAGCCTGGGTGGCAGGTGACAAAGTCGGCCAGTCAGCGTTGTCCCCCATCCAGGATGCCTGCGAGCTGCAGGAGACTTCATTGCCCGGAGAGGATGTGCGGGCGCCATCTTGGGCCTGTCCCGAGGGACCCGGACCACGGCTCCTGGGGGACGACGGAACATCTCTGCCGTACTTGACCATCTTCGTGGGATTCAGGAGCCGGTAAGGATGATCAGGGTATAGGTTTTGGCCAGATCAGACGTCGGATGGCTCAGGATTCTGAAGCGGATGAATGTGTGGCAGCGGAGCTAGGAGAAAACTCTCCTTACATCCCGGAAGTCGCTTACCAGTCTAGAACAGTCACTTACCAGTCTAGAACAGAAGTGCAGAGTCTGAGACACGTCAGTCACATGAGAAGATGCTCCAGCAGCAACACACAGGGAGGGAGTCAGGGACAGCGAGCGTGACTGCTGGTGCTTGGTGTGCTACTATCTGACTCAGAGGGTGTCAGGCTGCAGGCAGGCTCCATGCTCCGGTTCCACTGCAGGAAGAGGACAGTGACGTGCGCTTCACGCCAGCCAAAAGTGACATGGTTCCGCTGAAAGCACTGCCCTACTACTACCTCCTATGGACCAATCACAGGAGGCCAATGCAATAGTGGGAGTGTTGGGGGCGCATCGCTTTGCGCCCCGAGGACAGTCTAAACACAGGCCAATGAGCTTCCCAGGACCCAGTCACGTGATTACAAACCCCTTTCGCTTTCCATAGACACCAGTTTGTCCGGCGCCCCACACACTCTTAAAGGAACAGATCACACACTAAAGGTGAGGGATTTATTTATTTTTTAATGATGATGACTAGGATGACTAGCCTTGGGGAGGCGGGCTCCCTGCGCCCCCTATTGACGGGCCGCCACTGCTTCTGACCTCTAATTCTCTGGGGAAGATGTATGGTTAGTGTCACTAATGTCCCCTGGGTAATTTGTTTTTCTCACTATTATCCATAAATTCGAAGATTTTCTTGCATGAAGATCCCAGGAGGTCATCAGTTTCTAAAAACCTGCAACCAACCATGTCTTGTGCATTTCTATGTCTGGTCAATTAGCTAATTTACCTCTTGGGACCTGTTTACACCTATGTGCAGTTTAGGTACGGTGCATTAAAAAAAAGTCCTGCATGCTGCATCTTTAATGCACTTTCCACATGAGGCACATTCTATAGAGTTCAATGATATTGCGCCTAAAACGTAACGCATCACACTGATATCAACCCGCTCTATATCATGCCTGAATGCTGCGTAAACTAAGTTTTAGCTACATGATTTGCTATTAATTTTAGAGAGCAGGAGCAATTATTATAGTGTCCACTGAGGGTAATATACCCAGTATAATAGTTTAATTATCAGGCATCAGTACCACCTATCAAATTAAAGAGTTGTATCATATGTGTTCGTATAAAAGGAGGGAAAATGTCATATATCATTAATACCCAGAAATGTTCCCTTTTGATTTTGGTAATTATTACTGGTAATTATTACATGAACACAGACTGCCTGATGACGCTATACTAGCGAAATGCATCGTGGTCCCTGCTAAACCCAGAAGTCCAGAGAAAGACTGACGTCACCACTACACTAACATTGGAACGCACGCCAGACCACTGCCACGCTACAAGGGAAGCAAATAAGATCCCGTAGCAACCAATGTTCATTGCCCTGTGCCAGGCGGGCACAACAATATGTAAGTAGCCAATTTTTATGATTTATTTTATTTCATAATAAAACAGTATTACACTATCTTTTGGCTTTACATTTGTCTCCCTGCATATGGGCTATATACTCGTCTACATGAAAAAACAATTGGAGGAGTGAGGAGAAGGAGAAATGTATCTTTATGTTATCCTTTGATACCAAACATATAATTAATGAGGAATGAAGGAGTCCTAATGGTCTGATCCACCTATATAATTGGATTCAAGGCGTTTGAGGTCTGTGTGACCTAGTGATTTCTGGTAAGAGGCATTGATTACCATCTTTTCTCACTGGAGCACCTGATCCATAGGAAATTACCCCTGCACCATTTTTTGTATGAACTTTTTGGATCACAGTTCACCTTTTTAGCACTATTGAAGCATTATTTTATCATTTATTTATTTATTTATCATTGGAGTATTGTTTTATCATTTATTCACGGACCATTGTATTTATAGTTATTGAAAGTTTTAAAATCTTTTAAAGTTTCAAGAAGCACAGCACTATTATTATTATTATTTCAGGTACTTATATAGCGCTGTCAATTTACGCAGCGCTTTACATATACATTGAACATTCACATCAGTCCCTGCCCTCAAGGAGCTTACAATCTAAGGTCCCTAACTCACATTCATGCATACATAGTAGGGTAAATTTTTTATACAGGATCCAATTAACCTACCAGCATGTCTTTGGAGAGTGGGAGGAAACCGGAGCACCCGGAGGAAACCCACGCAGACACAGGGAGAACATGCAAACTCCAGGCAGGTAGTGTCGTGGTTGGGATTCGAACCAGCGACCCTCTTGCTGCTAGGGGAAAGTGCTAACCACTACACCACTGTGTATTGAAAAAAGAATAGAATTTTCTTGCACTATCTAGCACTTTAAGCAATTACTGTATATTGAAAGAATTATTATTTATTGACTGCACTGCTGTAATACTGAGAAAAGAATATATGTTTAATTAGTACCTATTTCATAGGTAACATTCTCAGCAATTTTGCACAGAAAAGCTTTAATTTAAACTTTAATTTGAATATTCACAGCCTCATTTGCATACTAGCACTAAGCACTCTAACCCCTAATCCAGTGCAAATAATATATCTATACCAGCGCCTTTTTTACTTTTCTACTAATTATTACAGGTACTTATATAGTGCTGTCAATTTAACCACTTGACTTCCGGAAGATTTACCCCCATTTAGGACCAGGCCATTTTTTGCTTTTTGCCACTGTGTTATTTTAACTGACAATTGCGCAGCCATGCAACTCTGTACAAAAATTTAATTTATATAATTTTCTTTCCACAAATAGAGCTTTCTTTTGATGGTATTTTTTTATTTTTTGCACTATAAATGAAAAAAGACCGAAAACATACCCAATATATATAAAAAATTTATAAAATCAAATTTCTTCATTAATTTAGGCCAATATGTATTCTGCTACATATAGTGGGTACGAAAAGTATTCAGACCCCCTTAAACGTTTCACTCTTTGTTATATTGCAGCCATTTGCTAAAATCATTTAAGTTCATTCTTCTTCCTCATGAATGTACACATAGCACCCCATATTGATGGAAAAACACAGAATTGTTGACATTGTTGCAGATTTATTAAAAAAGAAAAACTGAAATATCACATGGTCCTAAGTATTCAGACCCTTTGCTCAGTATTTAGTAGAAGCCCCCTTTTGATCTAATACAGCCAGGAGTCTTTTTGGGAAAGATGCAACAAGTCTTTCACACCTGGATTTGGGGATCCTCTGCCATTCCTCCTTGCAGATCCTCTCCAGTTCTGTCAGGTTGGATGGTAAACGTTGGTGGACAGCCATTTTTAGGTCTCTCCAGAGATGCTCAATTGGGTTTAAGTCAGGGCTCTGGCTGGGCCATTCAAGAACAGTCACGGAGTTGTTGTGAAGCCACTCCTTCGTTATTTTAGCTGTGTGCTTAGGGTCATTGTCTTGTTGGAAGGTAAACCTTCGGCCCAGTCTGAGGTCCAGAGCACTCTGGAGAAGGTTTTTGTCCAGGATATCCCTGTACTTGGCCCAGTGCTGTATCTTGGCCTAGGCCAACAAGGCCCAGGCCTAGGGCGGCACTTTGCAGGGGGGGGCAGCAAAAAGATGCACCCTGCACGAAAAAAAAGAAAAACAGCCTCCTCCCGGCATGAAAAGGGTCCCCACCGGCTTGCGCTACACTTTTTGTATAGTGCCAGTTTTATGTGGTGAATTGGGCCGGAGGGCAATGTCCAGGAGGCAAATCAGTCTGATACCCCCATAAAAGCATTCACACTGCTGCCTACCAGTATGATAATACCGGCCGGTCAGGACATTCGGACAGACCGCAGGCCGCCGACCACATTTAATACAACTGGCACAACGGCCGCCAATGCTAATAAGTGTAGCACTGCAGCCAAATGCTCCGCCTACTGTCCTCTGCCCCCAGGGACTGATGGGCACTCATATGCTGCACTCATATGCTGCACTGATGGGCGCTAATAGGCTGTACTGATGGGCACTAATATGCTGCTCTGATGGCCACTGATGAGCTGGCAATGGTGGGTACTGATAAACTGCACTGATGGGCACTAATGAGGCTGCACTGATAAGGCAGCACTGATATGCTGCACTGATGGGCACTGATGAGGCTGCACTGATGGGCACTGATGAGGCTGAACTTATGGGAACTGATGAGGCTGCACTGATAGACTGTGGTTGTGGTTTACAGATGACAGGGTGGGTCATAAACAGGAAGGGTGTGGCCTTTACAGGAAGGGGTGGGTCATATTTAAATTAGGGGGTGCCCAAGTTTAGTCAGGCCTAGGGCAGCACAAAACCTAAATACGCCACTGACTTGGCCGCATTCATATTTCCCTCGATTGCAACCAGTCGTCCTGTCCCTGCAGCTGAAAAACACCCCCACAGCATGATGCTGCCACCACCATGCTTCACTGTTGGGACTGTATTGGACAGGTGATGAGCAGTGCCTGGTTTTCTCCACACATACCGCTTAGAATTAAGGCCAAAAAGTTCTATTTTGGTCTCATCAGACCAGAGAATCTTATTTCTCACCATCTTGGAGTCTTTCAGGTGTTTTTTAGCAAACTCCATGCGGGCTTTCATGTGTCTTACACTGAGGAGAGGCTTCCGTCGGGCCACTCTGCCATAAAGCCCCGACTGGTGGAGGGCTGCAGTGATGGTTGACTTTCTACAACTTTCTCCCATCTCCTGACTGCATCTCTGGAGCTCAGCCACAGTGATCTTTGGGTTCTTCTTTACCTCTCTCACCAAGGCTCTTTTCCCCCGATAGCTCAGTTTGGCCGGACGGCCAGCTCTAGGAAGGGTTCTGGTCGTCCCAAACGTCTTCCATTTGAGGATTATGGAGGCCACTGTGCTCTTAGGAACCTTAAGTGCAGCAGAAATCTTTTTGTAACCTTGGCCAGATCTGTGCCTTGCCACAATTCTGTCTCTGAGCTCTTCAGGCAGTTCCTTTGACCTCATGATTCTCATTTGCTCTGACATGCATTGTGATCTGGAAGGTCTTATGCCCCGTACACACGTGCAGATTATCTGCAGACTTTTGTCTGCAAACTTACCAAAACCATATAATATGAGGTCAAACCTAAACACTTTCAATTTGTATGCAATCCGGATGGCCCTTGCACTACATAGAAAAGGTAAGTCTGCAGACAAAAGTCTGCAGATAATCTGCACGTGTGTACGGGGCATTATATAGACAGGTGTGTGGCTTTCCTAATCAAGTCCAATCAGTATAATCAAACACAGCTGGACTCAAATGAAGGTGTAGAACCATCTCAAGGATGATCAGAAGAAATGGAAAGCACCTGAGTTAAATATATGAGTGTCACAGCAAAGGGTCTTAATACTTAGGACCATGTGATATTTCAGTTTTTCTTTTTTAATAAATCTGCAACAATGTCAACAATTCTGTGTTTTTCCGTCAATATGGGGAGCTGTGTGTACATTCATGAGGAAGAAGAATGAACTTAAATGATTTTAGCAAATGGCTGCAATATAACAAAGCGTGAAAAATTTAAGGGGGTCTGAATACTTTTCGTACCCACTGTATTTTTGGTAAAAAAATCCCAATAAGGGTATATTGATTGGTTTGCGCAAAAGTTATAGCATCTATACACTATGGGATACATACCATCATTTTTTTGTTTTTACACTAGTAAAGGGGGTGATCAGCAACTTATAGTGGGATTGTGATAGTATGGCAAGCAATCTGACACTGACTGACACTTTTGACATTTTGTGGAAAGCAGTGACACTAATATAGTGATCAGTGCTAAAAATTTACACTGTCACTGTACTAGTGACACTGGCTGGGACGGGTTAACATCAGGGGCGATCAAGGGGTTAAATGTCTGCCTAACAGTGCTTGGTGCATTCACTGTGTGCTGTTTTTACAAAAACTGGCACATCCCCGCTGTCGGGACTGAGCTGTGTATTGTTTACATTTGCAGAGTTCTGTCCTGTCATCTTCTTCGCTGATCAGCGGGTTGCGGCGGTCAGTCATTACCTAGCACCCCCTGATCAGCTTGTGCTATGACCAGGGCTTTTTTTCAGCGGCAATTTGGGGGAACGCGGTTTCAGCACCTCCAGCACTAAATGTATGTAATGGCAAGGGGTGCTGTGGTATGATTGATGTTTATTGATGCTGGCCACTGGAGAATCTGTTTTTGCTGGGGGGGGGGGGGTCTGTTGTTTAGGAGGTCTGTTGTTGCTGGTGGATGGTCTGTGTGATCTGTTGTTACTGGGGGGTGATCTATTGTTGCTTGGGGGGGGGGGTAATATGTTGCTGGGAGCGATCTACAATTGAGGGAGAGCCTATTGTTGAGGGTTGCTGGAGGGTCTATTGATGCTGGCTGCTGAAAGGTCTATTGTTGCTGGTACTGATCAGTACATTGTTACAGTGTTGAATTTATTGTTGCTGGGGGATCTATTATTGGGGGGGGGGGGGGTCTGTTGCTGCTTGGGGGTCTATTGTTGCTGATTGCAGGGGATCTATGTCACTACTTTTTCTATTGTTGCAGGGCATGATTTATTGTTTCTGAGAGGGGGGTCTACTGTTGCTGATTGCAGGGGATCTATTTTACTGCTTTTCATGTTATCAATAACAAATTCCATACAAACTGCCTGGAACCAAAACATGATACTTGGTTTTGTACTCTTGAAAAGGGGCAGTTCTGAGAGGTGGATAGGAGGCTGAACCAAGGGACAGTGCCCGGAGGTGGGTAGGGGGGTGGAGACAAGGGGTGACTCAGAAGGGGGGTTGGGGGAGTACCTGTGCCTATATACTGAGTAAAAAAGCCCTGGCTGTGACTAATCAAAGCACAGCCGACACCCCCCTACCCGGAAATGCTGGATCATGTACTAGATATGTGATCCAGCACAGGAGAGCCACTCTGCAGTCGTAGTCCTACATGAGGCGGTCAGCAAGCAGTGCTCTAAATATACTGTATATTGTACATTTACATCAGTTCCTGCCCTCAAAGAGCTTACAATCTAAGGTCCCTAACTCACATTCATACTCACACATACCAGGGCCAATTTAGACAGGGGCCAATTAATCTACCAAAATCTATAATGGAGTGTGGGAGGAAACCGGAGTACTTAGAGGAAACCCACGTAGGAGAGAACATGCAAATTTCAGGCAGTTAGTGCAGTGGTTGGGATTCTATACAATCATTTTAGACTAGGATGATTAAAAACAAGATGTTTAATATCCAAATAGTATTTTGTTTGCTGCTAGGGGTGTTGCAGATTTCTGCAGTGTTCCTTTCGTATTACAGGTTAGTACGGCAGCTGAATTAAAACATTTAATCCCAAGGTGCAGTACACAAAGCATTCAAGCTGGTTTGCCATGGCTGGGGCCCTGCCAATGTGCAGCCCCACCTTTTAGAAGGGTCACCTAAAAAAGAAACACCTCTACCAGAATTTATGAGATGGTAAATGGCTTACTACATTCACATATAGTAGAAACAACACCTTGTTTTTACTTAAGGCCCCTTTCACACATGCTGTCCGTTTGTCCGTTTTTCATCCATCCGTTGACGGATGAAAAACGGACATCAATGCATCTCTATGTAAAAACGGATGACAACTGATGATCATCAGTTAACATCCGTTTTCATCCACTTCCGTCAATGTCCGTTTTTTTGAACGGATGAATGCCCTATTTTTCATCCGTCAAAAAAACGAATCGGACGAAAAACGGATGACAACGGATGAAAAACTGATGTCAACTGATGACAACGGATGAAAAACTGATGTCAACTGATGACAACGGATGAAAAACGGATGAAAAACGGATAACAACTGATGAAAAACGGATGAAAAACGGATAACAACTGACGAAAAACGGATGAAAAACTGATGACAACTGACGAAAAACGGATGAAAAACTGATGAAAAACAGATGAAAAACTGATACATTTGACGTGACTGAACTGATGAACTGAACGGACTGTATGTGTGAAAGGGGCCTAATTGTTCAAAAATGCCCCATGCCATGTGTCACCAATCATTTGTGATGTTAGCAGGGAACCTTAATAAATCACCCTCCAGAATTATTTAAAAAAAAAAAAAAAACTGTTTCCAGTGAATTAATGCATGTTCTGGCTCAATTTTAATGCAAAAATTGTGTTTGAATGGTAAATCATGCCAAAGTTACAGCACAATACCACAGGAAACACTCCATATACTAAGCCTTTTAAGAACTGAGTTTGTAGATGTTTATTCTTTCTTGTTTCCACTTTAAGTCTGGCATTTATCTATAAATACTAATGTGTATTATGTAGTAGTTTGAGAATGTACTGGCAGATAGGATGTGTAAATATGGAGCACAAAATATAAGGACTTTGTGCCCATGTAATCTGGGATAAAAATGGTTATGAAATGTAAATGGAAAGATGTGACGAAGATTCATTAAAAAGTGAAAATTAGGATATTGTGTAATTTTAACACTCTAGTTAATCTAGAAAATATAGCCAGGGTACATGTTAAACCAGAATTCTAAAAATCATAACACATTTCTTTAAAAAATAAGAAAAAAAATGTAGTTTATGCAATCATGTCTAGTGAGCTTGTTTACACTTAATGCATTCATGCATTTTCAATTTTTTATTATGAAGCCTGTTCTCATTGATGTGTTACAGCTCATTTTTTGTATCAAGTCTACTGTGTTGTTCATTTCATAATCTAGCAGCTGTTCCCCAATTCTCAGCTTTCCAGGCATTATAAATCACAGCTAACTTTTTTTTATACATTTTATATACAGCCAAGAGACTGTTTAATATACTGTGCAAAAAGTTTTAGGCAGGTATGAAGAAATGCTGAAAAGTAAGAATGCTTTCAAAAATATACTGTATAACTGTTTATTTTTATCAATTTACAAAATTCAAAGTGAGCAAACGGAAAAAAAGTCTAAATCAAATCAAAAATGTGTGTGGCTACCCAATGGTTTCAAACCAGCATTAGGTCTTACACTTGCACATTTTGTACATTTGCACAAAGTCAGGGATTGTGTAGAATTAAGCCTCGTACACAAGCATCGATTATTGGCTGGGAATTTTCGGCCAACGTCCGATCTGCCGATTTTCGGCTTGTTAGTATGATGCTTCTGACAACCGACTCCGACTTTTCGGCCGAAAAAAATCTGGTGTGCAGGCTATAAAATTTTTGTTGGCCGTCACCACAACGGCCGATTTTCCGTCAGTCAGTACAGATTTCGCCAGACAAAAATCTGAAGATCAAGACTGGGCATGCTCAGAGAAGAAAAAACACACGGAAAGTTAACCAGCACATGACATCACTTCTGAAGTAGATTTTTGTTGGGCGAGAAAATTCGTGTGCAGTCTAGGCACATTCCAACCAACAAAACACCACTCTGGACAAAAGTCGGACGATCGGTCAGCCGATAATCGTTGCGTGTGTACGAGGCATTAGTCAGGTATATGATTAACCAATTAAACCAAGCAGGTGCTAATGATCATCAGTTTCATATGCAGACTGAAACAGTCATTAACTGAAACTGCTATGAAAGAGGCTTAAAACGGTGAGGAACAGCCAAACTCTGCTACTATGGTGAGGTTGTGGAAGACAGTTTCATGTCACAGGACATATACCATGGCAAGACTGAGCGCAGCAACAAGACACAAGGTAGTTATACTGCCTCAGCAAGGTCCCTCCCAGGCAAAGATTTCAAAGCAGACTGGGGTTTTAAGGTGTGCTGTTCAAGTTCTTTAGAAGAAGCACAAAGAAATGGGCAACATTGAGGACTGCAAACGCTGTGGTCAGCCAAGGAAACTTAACGCAGCAGATGAAAGACACCTAATTTTTACTTCCCTTTGACATCTGAAGATGTCCTGCTGTGTCATCAGCGCAGAACTGGCGGAAACCAGTGGGACCAAGGTACACCCATCTACTGTGCCTGGCTAGAAGAGGTCTCCATGGAAGAATTGCAGCCGAAAAGCCATACCTCTGCCAGTAGGTGCTCTGGACTGATGAGTCAAAATTTGAAATATTTGGCTGTAGCAAGAGGCAGTTTGTTAACTGAAGGGCTGGAGAGAGATACAATAATGAGTGTCTTCAGGTAACAGTGAAGCATAGTGGAGGTTCCCTGCAAATATGGGGCTGCATTTCTGCAAATGGAGTTAGAGATTTGGTCAGAATTAATGGTGTCCTCAATGCTGAGAAATACAGGCAGATACTTATCCATCATGCCATACCATCAGGGAGGCGTGTGATTGGTTCCAAATTTATTTTGCAGCAGAGCAACGACCCCAAACATACAGCCAATGTAATTAAGCACTATCTTCAGTGTAAAGAAGAACAAGGAGTCCTGTAAGTGATGGTCTGGTCCCCAAAGTGCCCTGATCTAAACATCATCAAGTTTTTCTGGGATTACATGAAGAGACAGAAGGATTTGAGGCAGCCTACGTCCACAGAAGGTCTGAGGTTGGTTCTCTAAGACGTTTGGAACAACCTATCTGCTGAGTTCCTTCAAAAACAGTGTGCAAGTGTCCATACAAATTGATTGGCACACCAGAAAGCTGCAGTAAAATCTTCCTTTTATTAATCCATTCACAGGGATAAAAGCTCAAGCTGTAGCAACACCCCTATCTTTCTTGTCTTGTATGCATGTGTAACTAGAAGAATTGATGCTGTTTTGAAGGCAAAGGGTGTTCATACCAAATATTGATTTGATTTTGATTTCTCTTCTGTTCATTTTGTTAACAGATAAAAATAAACCAATAACCCTTCTCTTTCTGAAAGCATTCTTACTTTAACCACTTTACCACCGGAGGATTTTGCTGTCTTCCGTCCAGGCCACTTTTTGCGATTCGGCGCTGTGCGACTTCAACTGACAATTGCGCGGTCGTGCGATGCCGTACCCAAACGAAATTTACGTCCTTTTTTTCCCACAAACAGAGCTTTCTTTTGGTGGTATTTGATCACCTGTGCGATTTTTACTTTTTGCGCTATAAACAAAAAAAGAGCGTTTATTTTGAAAAAATAACAATATTTTTAACATTTTTTTATATGAAATTCCCCCCAAAAAAGATGTAAAAACCAATTTTTTAAAAAATTTTTGGCCAATTTGTTTTCTGCTACCTATGTTTGGTAAAAAAAAATAGCAATAAGCGTATTTTGATTGGTTTGCGCAAAAGTTATTGCGTTTACTAACAAAGGGAAAGATTTTTGGTGTTTTTTTTTTTAACGCGTAATGGCAGCGATCTGCGATTTTTTTGTGGGACTGCGACATTGCGGCGGACAGATCGGACCCTTGACTGACATTTTTGACACTTTTGGGGGTACCAGTGACATTACTGCAGTAATCAGTGCTATATATATGCACTGTTACTGTAAAAATGACACTGGCAGGGAAGGGGTTAATTTTATTGGAGAGGGAGGGGTTAATGTATGCCTGGTGCTTACTGACGTGTAGGGGGGGGAGGAGACTGAGTGAGACAAGGACAGATCGGATGTCCAGCTATGCTGAACAGTCCGATCTGTCACTCCCTGTCACTATGGAGATCCGCCCGCTTGTGTTTACACAGGCGGGCGGATCTCCACACTAGATCCCCGGCGATCGGGGCAGAGCAGCGGCGATCGCCGCTGCTCCTTCCCTGGCCCGACTCCCGCTGTGAATGAAAACAGCGGGAGCGAGCCTCCGGCGGCGCGCAAGCGCCGCCCAGAAGGGGGAGTGTCTGACGACGTTAATACTACGTCGTCAGACGATAACGAACCACTTTGCCGCAGTAGTACTACCGTACTCAGACGGCAAGTGGTTAAAGCATTTCTTCACACTTGGCTAAAACGTTTGCACAGTAGTACAAACAGTATATTGATATACTGTATGTGTGCATATAAAATACAGTATATATATATATATATATAATGCTAAATAGTGTTTTTTTAAAGTATAACTGAAGGCAAAACTTTTTTTTTTAGTTTTGGATAGAGTGGTGAGGAATTAGAATGCTTGTCAGTATTTTTTTGCTGTTTGTGCCCCCGTTAACCACTTCCATACAGAGCAGTTAGACCCCCTTCCTGCCCAGACCAATTTTCAGCTTTCAGCACTCTCACACTTTGAATGACAATTGCTCAGTCATGCTACACTGTAACCAAACAAAATTTTTATCATTTTTTCACACAAATAGAGCTTTCTTTTGGTGGTATTTGATCACAACTGGGTTTTTTTTTTTCGTGATATAAGCAAAAAAAGAGCAAAAATTTTGAAAAAAAAACACTTTTTTTAGTTTCTATTATAACATTTTGCAAAAAAAAATAATTTTTCTTCATACATTTGGGCCAAAATTTATACTGCTACATATCTCTGGTAAAATTAACCCAAATTAGTGTATATTATTTAGTCTGTGTGAAAGTTATTGAGTCTAGAAGCTATGGTACCAATTACTGAAAATTGATCACACCAGATGTACTGATGGCCTATCTCCTTTCTTGAGGCCCTGAAATGTCAGCACAGTACAAATACCCCCCAAATGACCCCTTTTTGTAAAGTAGACAGTCCAAGGTATTTAGTAAGAGGCATGGTAAGTTTTTTGAAGTTATAATTTTTTCCCACAATTCTTGGGAAAATGAAGAAAAAAAAGTTTTTTTCTTTTTTTTCCCACAAAGTTGTCAATTTATAAGCTATTTCTAACACACAGCACATACACAGCAAAAATGACACCCCAAAATACATTCTGCTACTCCTTCTGAGTATGGTGATACCACATGTGTGAGACTTTTACACAGCCTGGCCACAAAAAGAGACTCCACGTCCAAGAAGCACCTTCAGGCGTTCTAGGAGCATAAATACACATAAAACTTTCTTACTACCTATCACACTTTTGAAGGCCCTATAGCACCAATACAATGGAAAAGTCCACAAAATTAACCCATTTTGGAAAGCAAACACTCCAACGTATATTCTATGAGGCATTATGGGTCTTTTGAACGTGTCATTTTTTTTCCACAAGTTTTTGGAAAATGTGGGAAAAAAATGAAAACTTTTTTTTTTACACAAATTTATAGGATATTCCTAACACATAGCATGTACATAGCAAAAATGACACCCCAAAATACATTATGCCACTCCTCCTGAGTATGGCAATACCACATGTGTGGGACTTTTTCACAGTCTATCCATATAGAGGGGCCCAACATCCAAGAAGCATCATCATGCATCCTAGCCACTTGCCTAGGCCTATTTTTGACATTTGGTGTTTACAAGCTAAAATCAGTTGTTTTTGCTAGAAAACTACAGTAAAACCTTGGATTGCGAGCATAATTCGTTCCGGAAGCATGCTTGTAATCCAAAGCACTCTTATATCAAAGCGAATTTCCCCATAAGAAATAATGGAAACTCAGATGATTCGTTCCACAACCATTTATTCATAAATCCTTCAATTTATAGCCCATATAAAAAGATTATAGCATTGCGATAGGTTGTGTAACCATAAAATGTCCATCCACAAATAGCCGCTTACACAAGGGGATTGGAAGCAAAATTCAGCAGGAGCTACAGGGTATCAAAGAGAAGAGAGGCGCCTCTAAGTGTAGCAATATGGTTCCATTTAATGAAGGTTCAACATTTAGCAACTCACATGGTTGATGAATAAAACAGGCACATTTAAGTATGCAGGCATCCGGGGTAAAGCTGTCCACATAGACCATCTTCTGCACCGCCGGCTGCTAGTCTGTAATCCTGACCGGGAAGACCACCCTGCAGTAAAGCGATCTGAAAGTGAGGGGCAGCATGGAAAGGATGACGTAGATGACGGTGCGGAGGATGGTCCTATGTGGACAGCTTTACCCCTGATGCCTGCATCCTTAGATGTGCCTGTTCCAATCATCAACCATGTGAGTTGCTAAATTTTGTACCTTTAACCATATTGCTACACTTAGAGGCGCCTCTCTTCTCTTTTATACTCAGCTGTGACTTGAGGCTACTTGTATATCAAGACATCGCTTGTATATCAAGTCAAAATTTATTTGAAAATTTTGCTTGTCTTGCAAAGCGCTCTTAAACCAAGTTACTCTCAAACCAAGGTTTTACTGTAATTAGAACCCCCCAACATTATATATTTTTTTTAGCAGTTTAGCAGAGACCCTAGAGAACAAAATGGAGATTATTGCAATATTTTTTATTACACCATATTTGCGCAGTGGTCTTCCAAACGCAATTTTTTTGGAAAAAAATCACTTTTTTCAATAAAAAAATAAGAAACCAGTAAAGTTAGCCCAATTTTTTTCCATAATGTGAAAGATAATGTTACGCCGAGTAAATAGATACCCAACATGTCATGCTTCAAAATTGCGCACGCTCATGGAATGGCGACAAACCTTGGTACTTAAAAATCCCCATAGGCGACATTTTAAAAATTTCTACAGGTTGCCATCTTAGAGTTACAGAGGAGGTCTAGGGCTCAAATTATTACTCTTGCTCTAACGATCGCAGCGATACCTCACATGTGTGGTTTGAACATCGTTTACATATGTGGGCGGGGTTTCCGTATGCGTTCGCTTCTGCGCGCGAGCTCACGGGGACAGGGCGCTTTAAATTTTTTTTTACTACTTATTTTATTTATTATTTTTTATTTTTACACCGTTTAAAAAAAAAAAAATTGATCATTTTTATTTCTATTACAAGGAATGTACACATTCCTTGTAATAGAAAAAGGCGCGACAGGACCTCTTTTTTGTGAGATCTGGGGTCAAAAAGTCCTCAGATCTTACAAGTACACTAAAAGATAGAAAAAAAAAATAATAATAATAATAAAATAAAATGAAAAAAGAAACCTTTAAACCGGTTGCTAGGCAACGACGTTTGCCGTAGCTCCGGTCCTCCAAGACCATAGAGTCGAGTGAGGGCAAGCTTGTCCTCACTCGACATCCTGTCTGTGAGGATCCGGGACCGGATTGTCTTCCCCGCTGCCGGCGGGTCCGGTAAGCGGGGTAAAGGACCGGAACGTGGCGGGAGGGGGGGGTCACCTCTTCCGCCATCCTGGAAGGGTATCCCGCGGCGTATTCGCCGCTGGGACCACCCTTATCGGAAAGCCGACCGTCCACCGTTTAAAAAAATACCAGGGTTATGGCAGCTATCTGCTGCCATAACACCGGTATTTAGGTTTAAACGGAGGACGTATATAAACCTTTTTGGACTTGGACATGGTGACTGTATGAAGGGTGACAGGTACTCGGGTACTTTGCTGGGCAGGTGACAGGCAGGTGATAGGTACTCTGGTACTGATGAGCAGGTGGCAGGTACTCGGGTCCTCCGATAGGCAGGTGACAGGTACTCGGGTACTCTGATGGGCAGGTGACAGGCAGGTGATAGGTACTGATACTGATAGGTGATACTGATACTGTACTGATGGGTACTGATGATCAGTACTGATCCTGATAGGTAATGATGGGACTGATGAGCACTGATGAGCAGGCAGAAAGTACTCGGGTACTTCAGGCGTCAGGTACTCTGATGGATAGGTGACAGGTACTCGGCTTCTCCGATGACGGGTACTCAGATTATGGGTACTCGGGTACTCCGGTGACATGTACTCAAAGTACCCGAGTACCTGTCATCAGAGTACCCGAGTACCTGTCATCAGAGTACCCGAGTACCCGTCATCAGAGTGCCCGAGTACCTGTCATCAGAGTACCCGAGTACCTGTCATCAGAGTACCCGAGTACCTGCCATCAGAGTACCCGAGTACCCGTCATCAGAGTACCTGAGTACCCGTCATCAGAGTACCCGAGTACCCATCCTCAGAGTACCCGAGTACCTGTCCTCAGAGTACCCGAGTACCTGTCCTCAGAGTACCCGAGTACCTGTCACATGCCCATCAGAGTACCCGAGTACCTGTCACATGCCCATCAGAGTACCCGAGTACCTGTCACATGCCCATCAGAGTACCCGAGTACCTGTCACATGCCCATCAGAGTACCCGAGTACCTGCCACCAGCCCATCAGAGTACCCGAGTACCTGTCAGAGTACCTGATGGGCTGGTGACAGGTACTGGATACTTTGATGGGCTAGTGACAGGTACTCTTTATTGGGGGGGGGGCAATCAGTGTGTTTGGGGTGCACTGTATTTGGTAACTAGCCGTTACCACAATCTCCTCCTCACACAGGATCAGTGTGTGAGGAGGAGAACACGGTGACAGCTAGTTACCGTGTTCTCTGTTGACATTTGTGACCGGCTGTGATTGGACACAGCCGGTCACGTGGTAAAAAGCTAATTTCATTGGCTCTTTACCTAGATCGGGGATGGGCTCTGTCCGAGGGACGAGCCTCGTCCCTGATCGCCCGTCGGGGCGCGCATTGATGAAGGAACGAGCGGCTCGCGCTGGAGCCGCTCATGTGATCGGCTGTGATTGACACAGCCGATCACGTGGTAAACAGCCAATTTAATTGGCTGTTTACCGTGATCGGGGTTGGGCTCAGTCCGAGGGACAAGCCTCACCCCCGATCGCCGCGCTGCGCGCCCCCGGGGGCGCGCAGTAGCGGCGAGACCGGGCGGACGTCATATGACGCCCGCCCGGATCTAGAAAGCCACCCTGCCGGCGTCATTTTACTATACGCCGGTAGGGAAGTGGTTAAGGAGATTCTAACTTTTAATTTGTCCTGTTTACAATTATGATTGAAAGTGAAAGTAAAAGAAAACCCATATTTTGGGTGGGCCCCAGAAAAGAAATAGGGGGGGGAGGATATTCCAAAGGAGACACTAGTTCTGGTGACCTGGGGGACCCCAAGGAATTCTGGTAATCTGCAGGGATTTCCTCTCACTTCCTGTTTGGCTATGGGATAGGAAGTGAAGGGAAATCTCTGCAAAGGGACACAAATGTCTAAAAAAATCTGGCAGGGGCTATAACCCTCCATTGCTCTATCCAAAATTAAAAAAAAATGTTTGCCTATAGTTCTACTTTAAGGAAACTTGTAGTCGGCATTGAAGAAAAGACAAGCTTCTAGCCTTATGAAAACAGTCGCCTTTGAATACAATTATAGTCTAGAAGAAATGTGTTTGATATATTATTATAAAGAGTACACATTGTCTTGGGCATTTTACTAATAGGCAGTTCCTATTCTTATAATGATTAGTGGTTCCAAATTTAATAACCACTGCAGTAGGGAACAGACCCAAAAAAATACACATAGCATCTTTCCAAGTAACTGTTCTGTCTTTATTTGGCACGTTTAAGGTGAACCTGCTGTCTTATCAGCATTTTAGGAATGGGAGTATGTGGGAGAAAGGTTACTATGATGCCTAAGGTGTTGGTGGTAGTGAACAAAGCATACAAAATGGATATTTTTTGGGATACATGTGGATACACTCATAAGCCATCTTATTACAGTCGTTTCACACTGGGGCGACACGACTCTGTACTACTTCGGGGGCGACTTGTGCATTACAATGCACCACGACTTCGGAGCGACTTGCAGGGACTTCACATAATGGAAGTCTATGCAAGTCGCTCCGAGGCCGCCCCGAACTAGTACAGGACCCTTTTTCTAAGTCGGAGCGACTTGTGGCGCTCCTATTAGAACGGGTCCTGTAGCGGTCAATGGACCGCGAGGGAGCGCAACTTGTCAGGCTGACAAGTCGCCTGACAAGTCGCGGCAATGTGAACCGGCTCTTAGGTACACCTGTTCAATTACTTGGCAACACAAATTTCTAAACCACTTTGGATAGATCTACAGCCGTGGCCAAAGGTTTTGAGAATGACACAAATATTTTCACAAAGTCTGCTGCTTCAGTGTTTTTAGATCTTTTTGTCAGTATTACTATGGTACACTGAAGTATAATTACAGTACAAGCATTTCATAAGTGTCAATGGCTTTTATTGACAATTGCTTTAAGTTTATGCAAAGAGTCAATATTTGCAGTGTTGACCCTTCTTTTTCAAGTCCTCTGCAATTGCCATGGCCTGCTGTCAATCAACTTCTGGGCCACATCCTAACTGATGGCAGCCCATTCTTGCATAATCAATGCTTGGAGTTTGTCAGAATTTGTGAGTTATTTTTGTTCATCCGCCTCTTGAGTATTGAGCACAAGTTCTCAATGGGATTAAGGTCTGGAGAGTTTCCTGGCCATGGACCCAAAATTTTCATGTTTTCTTCCCCAAGTCACTTAGTTATCACTTTTGCCTTATGGCAAGGTGCTCCATCATGCTGGAAAAGGCATTGTTGATCACCAAATTGTTCTTGGATGGTTGGGAAAAGTTGCTCTCTTGGCTGAGAAGCAACCCCTCACATGAATGATCTCATGATGCTTTTCTGTTGGCATGATACAGGACTGATGGTAGCGCTCATCTTTTCTTCTCCGGACAACGCTTTTTCTGGATGCCCCAAACAATCCGAAAGGGGATAGATCATAAAAAATAACTTTACCCCAGTCCTCAGCAGTCCAATCCCTGTACCTTTTGCAGAATATCAGTCTGTCCTTGATGTTTTTCCTAGAGAGAAGTGGCTTCTTTGCTGCCCTTCTTGACACCAGGCTATCCTCCAAAAGTCTTCGCCTCACTGTGCGTACAGATGCGCTCACACCTGCCTGCTGTTATTCCTGAGCAAGCTCTGCACTAGTGGTGCCCTGATTCCACAGCTAAATAAACTGTAGGAGACAGTCCGGGCGCTTGCTGGACCTTCCTGATTGCCCAGAAGCCTTCTTCACAAATGCAGTGGAAATGTTTTTGGGAAATGTTATGGGATTAAGTTCATTTTCATGGCAAAGAGGGTCTTTGAAATTAATTGCAATTCATATCATCACTTTTCATAACATTCTGAAGTATATGCAATTTGCCATCATAAAAACGGAGGCAGCAGACTTTGTGAAAATTAATATTTGTGTCATTCTCAAAACTTTTGGCCATGGCTGTACTTTAACTCTAGGCAAATAGATAACTACACAGATTAAGGCTACATTTGCACAGGTGATTTGGCCCAGTGTGAATAGCAGTGGCAGGAATCGTCTGATTCCTGCTGCTGTTTTTCCACCGGTAAGTAGCTACCTGTGGCTGTTTGAACAACTAGTGATTACCTGCAGGGATCTCTGTTGGATGCACACCGCAGTGGCTGCCCTGACCTGTCATTAAATTGTATGGACTTGGCAGTCACAGGGGACTGCTTATGGGTGGAATGACAGGAGCAGGAATCAACAGATTCCTGCTGCTGCCATTTGTACTGGGCCAAATTACCTGTGAGAGAGAGAGGGGTGAGAGAGAATGGGGGGGGGGGGAATGGGGGAGAGAGAGAGTGGTGTGAGAGAGAAGAGTTAGATAGGGGTTAGGGGGGATGGGAGAGAGGTGTGAGAGAAAGGTGGGTGAGAGAGGAGGCGAGAGAGAGGGTAAGAGAGGGAGGTGAGAGAGGGAGTGAGAGAGAGGGGGGTGGGTGAAAGAGAGGGGGTGAGAGTGTGGTGTCAGAGAGGGTGGAAGAGAGAGGTGGAAGAGAGAGGGGGTTGGTGAAAGAGAGAGGAGGGTGAGAGAGAGGGGGATTGGGAATGAGAGACAGAGGGGGAATTGGGGATGAGAGAGAGAGAGGGGATTGGGAATGAGAGAGAGAGGGGGGATTGGGGATGGGAGAGAGAATGGATTGAGGATGAGAGAGAGAGAGGATGATTGGGAATGAGAGAGGGGGGGATGAGAAAGAGGCGATTGAAGATGAGAGAGAGAGGGGGGTGGGAGGGGGGATGTGAGAGGGGAATGGGGATAAGAGAGAAAAAGCGGATTGGGGATGAGAGAGAGATGAGGGATGTGAGAGAGAGAGAGGGGATTGGGGAGGAGAGAGAGAGAGGATTAGGGACGAGAGAGAGAGGGGATCGGGGATGAGAGAGAGGGGGGATGAGAGGGAGAGGGGGGATTGGGGGTGAGAGAGACAGAGGGGGGATTGGGGGAGGGGATTGGGGATGAGAGAGAGAGGGGATTACGGATGAGAGTGAGGGGGGTTGGAGATGAGAGAGAGAGGGGGAATTGGGGATGAGAGAGACAGAGAGAGAGGGGATTGGGGATGAGAGAGAGGGGGGATTGGGGATAAAGAGAGTGAGGGGATTGGGGATGAGAGAGAGGGGATAAGAGAGAGGGGGGTTGATTGGGGATGAGAGAGAGTGGGGGACAAGAGAGAGAGGATTGGGAATGAGAGAGAGAGAGGGAGAAAAAGCGAGGGGATTGGGGATGAGAGAGAGAGGGATAGGGGATTGGGGATAAGAGATAGAGAGATGGGATTGGGGATGAGAGAGGGGATGATAGAAAGAGGGGGGGTTGGGGATGAGAGAGGAGGGATTTGGGGATGAGAGAGGGGGGATGAAAGAGAGAGGGGGGATGAGAGAGAGAGAGAGAGAGGTGTAAGAGAGAGAGAGAGAGGTGTAAGAGAGAGGGGGGAATAGAGAGAGAGAGGGGCCTCTAGCCCTGTCTGCAGTCCCTTCTGTGCACCTCCTATTCCAGTCTGTGGGTAGGCGTGTATGATGCACGTTACCTCCTTCCATAGGACGTTCACACTGGCCAGCAGCGGGCAGGGCCCTTCTCCTTCTGGCTGGTGAGGAAGGGGGTGCTCTGCTCTATGTCATAGACTGCAGACTGTCCTGGGTAACAGTCCTTGGCTGCCTAAGTATCCTGCCGGTCTTCGGGGGCTCCCGATCCACCTGTCCTCCAGGCCGCTGTTGGAGCTGGGTGTGGAGAGAAGGGCGGGTGCCGATCCTTGGCTGCACACGCCTCCCACCGGTCCTCAGGGGGACCCCTGATCCACCTTTCCTTTGAGCGGCTGTCGGAGCTGGGAGTGGGGAGTTTGGAGGAATCCATCTTCTGGGTGGCACCGCCGCGTCAGGGTTGCTGTGTCTGCTGCTCTTCATCCCCTTGGTGGCCAGGGAGCTCTTCTCCCTCCTGACTCTCGCTTATCCCTGCTCCCGGCACGGTGCCGCCACTGGTCCAGAATTTCCCATGACAAGGGACTCAAGGGGCAGCTGCTTTGGGCCTCTCAACAATGACAAGGCCCCTTTTACCCCGCGTTAAAGGCTGCCCTGGCTGAAATTCAATAACACTTGTAGGTCCTTTCCTGAGTATGAGGCTGGACAGTGCAGGAGAAGAAGACTAAAGAGCTAATTTCTTTATTACTTTGCTCTCTCCCCTGCTGGCTCCTTGTGCTGCTGCTACTTCTCCCAATCTGAGCTCTGCTTTACAGGGGATTGCAGTAGATATCCGGGAGATTAAGGTACTTACACTGTTACAATAAAAATAAATGTAATGACTATAGAGCCGCATTTATCTGAGTCTGTTATACCTCCCTGGAGTATAGCTTTAAATTTGGACTTACACTGATCAGCTATAACATGACCACCCATTGTAACATTTTGATCACCCACCTACTATTGAGTAAGTCCCCCTTTTGAAACCAAACCAGCCCAGACCCATCAAGACACAGACTTTGCTAGACCTCTGAAGGTATGCTGTGGTATCTGGCACCAAGCCATTAGTAGCACATCCTTTAAATCCTGTATAGGGCCTTGAAGGATCAGACTTGTTTTTTCAGCACATCCCACAGATTTTTGAGGGCTTGACATCAGGAGAATTTGGAGCCCAAGTCAAAACTTCAAACACGTTGTGTTTTTTCAAACCATTCTGGAATCATTTTTGCTGTGAGGCAAGGGGGCATTATCCTGCTGAAAGAGGCCACTGCCATCAGAGAATACGGTTTCCATGAAGCGGTATACTTGGTAAGGAACTATTTTTAAATAGGTGGTGCGTGTCAAATCCACATTTTAGGCATTTTTAGGGCTCTTTCACACGGGCGGTCCGATCAGATCCGCCTGTCAGTTTTTTAGGCGGATCTGATCGGATCCTCCATGCAGCTCTATGGGGCAGCGGATGTCAGCGGAGACACCTCCGCTGACACCCGCTGCCATCCGCATCGGATCCTGTGCTGAAATCTGGACGGATGGAAACCCTATTTTTCCATCCGTTCAGGGATCGGAGCGGGGCGGATCTGATGAGAGCGGACAAGCGGTCCGCTCTCATCCGATCCCCCATAGAGAGCAGCGGGGGCTGAGACACCTCCCTCTCCGCTCTGCAAGCGGAGACGGAGCTGTCATCCGCCGGCTCAGCGGGGATCGCGGATCGATCCCCGCTGAGCAACACGGATCCGCCTACGGAGGCGGACCGTGTGAAAGAGCCCTTAGGCACTGCTGAGTTTGTAGAGGCTGATCTGCTGACAGCCTTAAAGGAGAATTAAACCCTCCTATCCTTTACAGCCAAGGACACTGCTTCTGTTTGATATGCAACTGCCATGGCGTTGCACATGTGATCAGTTATGACACCAACCATTTGATGGTTTGGCTGAGGACACAAGTGTAGCAGGTTTTTCAGGCATTGGGCCTGATGTAGGTCTGCCATGGTTACCGGTGACACCTTCAGCCCATTTAATCTGAATAATAGTGTGAGATTGGAGACTATGACCATTCCGGCATCTTTGGTTTGTTTTGTTTATTTGATATTGGTGATGGGAGAAGGGAATGAGTGGGATACTCCTCTGGCTCAACTAGGTACAAATGAGACTTTGTGAAAAAATGCTTTTCAGCGCTGTCTTGACGCCGGCTGGATACCGACCAACGCTTGCTGAACTATACTTGAACTTGACTTCTGATACTCTGATCAGCTCAAAGGTCCTGGACTGTACTTTAGGCTTGACTTCTGATGGTCTGGGTAGATCAAAAGTCCTGCATTCAGCTCCCTCCAGTCCTTTCTGACTGAGGTAGCTCCTGAAACTGCTTGTGCTGCAGCAACTCTCAACACTGCACACTGCACGCTGTACACTTTAACGATTCAGGCCCCAACCGTTTTCGCCCCCTTTGCCTTCAGGGTCCTCTCACTAGGCACCCCCTCTACACTTCAGGGTCCTCTCACTAGGCATCCCCTCTACACTTCAGGGTCCTCTCACTAGGCATCCCCTCTACACTTCAGGGTCCTCTCACTAGGCATCCCCTCTACACTTCAGGGTCCTCTCACTAGGCATCCCCTCTACACTTCAGGGTCCTCTCACTAGGCATCCCCTCTACACTTCAGGGTCCTCTCACTAGGCATCCCCTCTACACTTCAGGGTCTTCTCACTAGGCACCCCCTCTACACTTCAGGGCCCACACTCTGGCACCCTCTCTGCTTCTCTTCAGGGTCAACACTGGCACCCACTTTTACTTTTACTCCTGCACCGGCTAGCTAGCTCCTGGATCCCCACAACCTTCACCGGAGTGGTCCCCTCTTTCTCTAGGCAGACCCCCCAGGGGGCAGTTTACAGTACTCACAAACTGGGAATGCTTTCCTGAAACTGGACCCCTCTCAACTCCGCTGGCCCTGGGCACACCGGATCCTCTCTGCAGCTCAGCTGAGCCCTCTGTCACCTCAGGCAAGCCACCTGGGACACCCGATCCTGCTGACAGGAGGAGAGACAGCCGTTCTCTCCCTCCTGGGACTCTACTTCCCGCCAAAGACGCGGGGTCATGCGTTCCCCTCAAACTTATACCCACTCCCAGAATGCTGTGCGGCAGAATCTGCCTTTCTGGGGTAGATACAGGCCTGAGTGCACCATTGGCTGGGTTTCCTCCACTGCCCAATGAGAACCCTCTCATGGAGCACAGTGGGGAGACTCCCCAGTCTCAACAGCTTACCTGGGAGACATGACAGCCCAGCTGAAATTCATGGCCCTGCTGTTAGGCAGCCAGGGCCCACTATACTTTACCTAGCACCTACTTTGTAGGGTGCTACATCAGGAAATATGACAGTGAGCAATCCCAGCATTCCAGGAATGTAACTGTTTTTTTAAACTGTTAAATCGATGGGTTTAGTTACACTTTATGATTTACTGCTGTTTGGGGGATCTGGGCTTCAGCAAAATGGCAGCCTCCAGCAAGAAGCTGTTATAGGTAAAGTTTCGCGTTAAGGTAGACAGGAACAGATATAGGGATGAGAAGACAGGGACAGAAGGGACAGGTACACAAGCAACTGTGGGACAGCGAATGCCTTGACCACCTATGATTGGCAATCCACAATGACGGCTTTTCTGGTGGCATAGCTCAGGCGAGTTTAGACTAGTATCTCAACATGCCTGAACTTGTCCCTAGTCAGGAGGAGAAACAACTGGGCAATCTCATGTACACAACAATATAACTCGGAAATACTTTTGACCCTGTGTCCCTTAACAAACTCCAAGAAATTGATTTTACAGTAAGTAAAAAATCCTGTTTTGTACACAAGGACCCATTTAGAGCATAAAAGCCATAGAGTAAACCAAAAGCCCAAGAAGAAAATCATTAAAATACACATTACATCAGATCTTCTCAACTATTTACCTCAGTGGAACTCTTGAATTAATTTAGAGGTCTTGGGAACGCCTGTTAAAAAAAAAAAAACATTAAGTGAGAAAAATGCACCTTGCATTGGTGGACAGGGAGGAAAATGTCTCTGTACGGCCCTTTCACATGGGGGTTCCACCTGGCGGACTCCGCTTTGCTCACCAATCCGCTGATCCCCACTGATCAGGCGGATGATAGGTTTGTCTCCGCTCACTGTGCAGAGACGGAGCGGTCAAAGCCCTGCTCTCCTCTATGGGGAGATTAGATGATAATGGACTGCCTGTCCATTTTCATCTGATCCGATCCATCAGATGGATGGAAAATAGGGTTACCATCAGTCTGGATTTCACGGACAGGATCGGATCGGATAGCAGTGGGTGTCAGTGGACATGTCACCAATGACATCCGCTGCCCCATAGGGGTGAATGGAGTGTCCGATCAGGTCCACCTGAAAAACTTATGGGCCATACACACTATACAATTTTCTTTAGATTTTTTCCTTCAGACTTACCAAAACCATATAAAATGAGGTCAAATATAAACACTTTCAATTTGTATGCAATCTGGCAGGCCCTTGCACTACATAGAAAAGGTAAATCTGAAGGAAATCTAACCACAAAAGCTGGAAAGTGTGTATCCAGCTTTACAGGCAGACCTGATAGGAAAGCCCGTGTGAAAGGGCCCATACAGCGTTGATTAGAATGCTAGCTTTAGGCCCCTTTCACACTTGTGCGACTTGTTCTGTGACTTGGGACTGCTAAGTCACATGACAAGTCGTACTCCATGATGTCCAATGAGTACCATTCATATCTGTGTGACTTCAAGTCACAACGACTTCAAAGTAGTCCCTGCACTACTTTGGTCTGACAGGCAGACCTGATCGGAAAGCCCGTGTGAAAGGGCCCATACAGCGTTGATTAGAATGCCACCTTTAGGCCCCTTTCACACTTGTGCGACTTGTTCTGCGACTTGGGACTGCTAAGTCACATGACAAGTCGTACTCCATGATGTCCAATGAGTACCATTCATATCTGTGTGATTTCAAGTCACAACGACTTCAAAGTAGTCCCTGCACTACTTTGGTCTGACAGGCAGACCTGATCGGAAAGCCCGTGTGAAAGGGCCCTTACAGCGTTGATTAGAATGCTACCTTTAGGCCCCTTTCACACTTGTGCGACTTGTTCTGCGACTTGGGGACTGCTAAGTCACATGACAAGTCGTACTCCATGATTTCCAATGAGTACCGTTCATATTTGTTGCGACTTGAAGTCGCAACAACTTCAAAGTAGTCCCTGCACTACTTTGGTCTGACTTTGATGCGTTTTGAGGTCCAGAGACCTCACGATTACACAGGCATTGCTTCATGTCCAGTCAAAATCGTTGCAAAACTGCGTGACTTTTAGGTAGCACAAGTGTGAAAGAGGCATTAGAGAAATTTGGGGGCATGTTGCTAGCTCTGCCAAGTAACAATGACCCTGGCTTTATGCAGGCACCATCAGAGAGGAGGTGAATCAGCCACATCTCAAAGAACCCTAGCAACTTCTCAAGGAACTCGGTTTGACAATGGCTGCATCACACACTAAATAAAAACAATGACAATCCACATAGCACCAAGTCAGGAGTTAAAATGCACTTCAGAAAATAGAAACCCTGCCACTGACTGGTTGGCATGGGCAACAATAAATATGGCTCTGTTTTGTCCAGAGCACCAGACATATATATACAGAAACAAAGCTTCTTCCAAGAGTGCCCTGTAGTGATCTTTTAATTAGCTAAGGCAGTTCCTAGGCACCTCACCTGAGCAGAGTTTTTAAAATGATGGCTGCATGCAGAGGATCTTGGGATGTTCTGAAGTAAGGATAGGCTTGGAGTGTGGTCAGAACAATAGTAGGGTTGGCTGGATCAAAGCACTTTGATTGTGGACCGAAGTAATCAGGTTTTGCGTTTCAGGTTAGTGAATTGCTATCAGCAGTCTGAATAGAATGTTCTATGTAATATTATACCTCCAATGTTCGATGGGGACAGACAGAGGGGGTGTGGCATGTAATTAGTTTGAGAAAGAAATCTTGTAAGCTTTTCTAAATCCCCATATTATGGTCATAATTAGCACTACACTAATCTGCAACCTGATCAGTTCTTATATCAATGAATATGCTTTAATAGTGATGGTTAATGTGAACAAAATGTTGGTTGACATCCCAGAGGCAGGGGCTGTAGAAACCATACAAATCTCCTTCCAAATGGAACACAGCAAAGTTCTCATACATCCTTCCATCCACTCTTGACAGAGAAATAACTTATTTGTATTTAAACAACAGGCAGTTTTCCATTCTGTCTCACTGAAACCTTTCAGTAGAACTATAGGTAAAACTTTTCATTTTGGATCGAGTAAGGCAGGGTCAAACCCCTTTCAGTTTTTTTTTTTTTTTGCTATGTGTCTCCTGGGGAGCTTTCCCATCACTTCCTGTTCCATAGCCAAAACAGGAAGTGAGAGTAAAACCCTACAAGTCACCAGAACTAGCGTCCCCATTGGAAGATTTCCCTCTATTACTTTTCTGGAGACAACCCAAAATTTGGGAATTTCTTATACTTTTAATGATAAACAGGACACATAGGGTAAATCTCCCTAACGGGGACACAGCAATAAAAACTTAATAGTAGTTCTTATCCATCTCCATTTATCTCCAACTAGAAATAAAACTGCTTTTAGTTGTACTTTAATGGTTGGCATTTGCCTGTTAGCATTGTGTGTATAAAGAGATAGGGGAAGGGGTGATTACATTAGAGCCATTTGTAATGTAAATGTGTGTCTGTTTGTTACCTGCAACTGTGCTGTTGCAAGAAGTTCAGAGTTTCTGTGTTATTTGATCACTCTGTTGCTGATAAATTCAATACCTGGATCTGCATAGGTCAAATAATATGGTGGGACATTACATTTTATTAGGGACAGATTTGATCATTAAATGTATCTAAAGTGGAAATTTTTTTGTAGTTTGAATAGAGCAGAGAGGGGTTAAAACATCTGGTTTTTATTGCTTTGTCACTGCAAGTGGTCTACATGTCCTATGACCACTGTCATAACTGCTTAGTTAAGAGAACTCACATTTTTAGACATCAGTAGAGCAGCAATGGTGACTGTTATATTCAAGAGTTTTGGTCAAAGATTATAGACTTCATCATCCCTGCCCTAGGACTTTCTAATTTAAAAAAGTGTGTGTATATATGTGTACATACACTGGATAAAATAAGAAGTATTGAAAACGTCACCATTTTTCTAGGTAAATAGAAAGGTATTGACATGATATTTTACCATGTTAACAACCCATGCAATCCATACATACAAAGAAACCAAAACAAATGAGTTCAGAAATTAAGTTATGTGTAATAAAACAGAATGACGCCTGGGAAAAAGCATTAAACACGTTAACTGAAGTTTATTTAATACTTTGTACAAAATTCTTTGCTGGTAATGATAGCTTCAAGACGCTTCTTGTATGGAGAAACTAGTTGCATGCATTGCTCAGGTGTGATTTTGGCCCATTCTTTCACACAGTCTTTAAAATCCAGAAGCTTTAGTGGGCCTCTTCTATGAACTCTGATCTTTAGTTATTTTTGTAGATTTTCTATTGGAATCAAGTCAGATGATTGGCTGGGCCATTCTAGCAACTTTTTTTTCTTTCTTTGAAACCAATTGAGAGTTTCCTTGGCTTTTTGTTTGGGATCATTGTCTTGCTGAAATGTCCACCCTCGTTTCATCTTCACCATCCTGGTAGATGGCAGCAGATTTTTATCAGTTTTCCATTCATCCTTCTTTCAATGATATTAAGTTTGCCAGTGCCTTATGCTGAAAAACAGCCCCACACCATGTGATGTTCCCACCTCCAAACTTCACTATTGGTATGGTGTTTTTGGGGTGATGTGCAGTGCCATTTGACCTCCAAACATGGTGTGCATTATGCCATTCAAAGAGTTCTATTTTTGTCTCATCTGACCAGATTATATTCTCCCAGTATTTCACAGGCTTGTCTAAATGTTGTGCAGCAAACTTTAACCAAGCTTCAACATGCTTTTTCTTCAGCAATAGACTCTTGTGTGGTAAGCGTGCAAACAGGCCATGGCAGTTGAGTGCCTTCCATATGTTTTCTTTGAAACAATTGTACCTGCTAATTCCAGGTCTTTCTGAAGTTCTCCACAAGTGGTTCTGGGCTCTTGGACAACTCTTCTGATAATTCTTTTCAATTCTTTTCCTCTTTTTCACTCCTCTATCAGAAATCTTGCAAGGAGCACCTGGTCATGACCAGGTTATAGTGAAATTATGTTCTTTCCACATCCGGATTATGGCCCCAACAGTGCTCACAGGAACATTCAGAAGTTTAGAAATCGTTCTGTAATCAATGCCATCAGTATGTTTTGCAACAATAAGGTTGCGAAGGTCTTGAGAGAGCTCATTGCTTTTACCCATCAGGAAATGTTTCTTGTGTGATACCTTTATAGTAGGGATCGACCGATTATCAGCAAAACACCGATATATCGGGGGTCGATATGCACTTTCCCCGATATATCGGAATCGGCCTCTGAAGTTACTGATATTGCCGATATTTTCGCGACATCATTGCGTATGTTGCGCTTCACACGTTCTGTCTTCTAAGACTGCCTCCCACGCCTGCGCGGCCCATTTGTGACGTCATTTCACCGTGCGCTGCACAAGTTCTTTGCCTTCTAAGACCGCCTCCCATGCCTCGGACAGCCTCATGTGCAGCCAGCTGCAGTCCGGTCACGGTGCCAGCCATCCACCCACAGGCCCTGGCCTCAGCCACCCACCACAGGGTGCCAGCCGCCAGCCCACAACAGAACAGGGTGCAAGGCCAGCATCCAGCCACCCACCCCACAACAGGGTACCAGCAGCCAGCCATCCACCCCACAACAGGGTTCCAGCAAACCAGCCACCCAGATGACACCAAGCCAGCCACCTGCCATAGTGACCACACAGTGTTCCAGCAAGCCAGCCACCCACAACAGGCCAGGGTGAGTGACACCAAACCAGGGTGACCCCCAAGCCAGCCACCCACCACAGTGTTCCAGCAAGCCAGCCACCCAAAACAGGGTGACACCAAGTCAGCCACCCACAACAGGGTGACACCAAGCCAGCCACCCACCTACAACAGGGTGACACCAAGCCAGCCACCCACCACAGTGTTCCAACAAGCCAGCCACCCAAAACAGGGTGACACCAAGCCAGCCACCCACCACAGTGTTCCAGCAAGCCAGCCACCCACCACAGTGTTCCAGCAAGCCAGCCACCCACCACAGTGTTCCAGCAAGCCAGCCACCCACCACAGTGTTCCAGCAAGCCAGCCACCCACCACAGTGTGACACCAAACCAGCCACCCACCACAGGGTGACACCAAACCAGCCAGCCACCTACAACAGGGTGACACCAAGCCAGCCACCCACCCACCACAGTGTTCCAGAAAGCCAGCCACCCAAAACAGGGTGACACCAAGCCAGCCACCCACCTACAACAGGGTGGCACCAAGTCAGCCGCCCACCACAGTGTTCCAGCAAGCCAGCCGCCCACCACAGTGTTCCAGCAAGCCAGCCAGCCACCCACCACAGTGTTCCAGCCACCCACAACAGGGTGACACCAAGCCAGCCACCCACAACAGGGTGACACCAAGTCAGCCACCCACCACAGTGTTCCAGCAAGCCAGCCGCCCAAAACAGGGTGACACCAAGCCAGCCACCCACCACAGTCTTCTAGGAAGCCAGCCACCCACCACAGTGTTCCAGCAAGCCAGCCACCCACAACAGGGTGACACCAAGCCAGCCAGCCCCCTACAACAGGGTGACACCAAGCCAGCCACCCACCACAGTGTTCCAGCAAGCCAGCCACCCAAAACAGGGTGACAACAAGCCAGCCAGCCACCTACAACAGGGTGACACCAAGCCAGCCACCCACCACAGTGTTCCAGCAAGCCAGCCAGCCACCCACCACAGTGTTCCAGCCAGCCACAACAGGGTGACACCAAGCCAGCCAGCCACCTACAACAGGGTGACACCAAGCCAGCCACCCACCATAGTGTTCCAGCAAGTCATCCACCCAAAACAGGGTGACGCCAAGCCAGCCAGCCACCCACCACAGTGTTCCAGCAAGCCAGCCACCCAAAACAGGGTGACACCCAGCCAGCCACCCACCACAGTGTTCCAGCAAGCCAGCCACCCACAACAGGATGATACCAAGCCAGCCACCCACAACAGGGTGACACCAAGCCAGCCAGCCACCTACAACAGGGGGACACCAAACCAGCCACCCACCACAGTGTTTCAGCAAGCCAGCCAGCCACCACAGTGTTCCAGCAAGCCAGCCAGCCACCACAGTGTTCCAGCAAGCCAGCCACCCACAACAGGGTGACACAAAGCCAGCCACCCACAACAGGGTGACAACAAGCCAGCCACCCACCACAGTGTTCCAGCAAGCCAGCCACACTGCCAGGCATCAGCCACCGACCCACAGCAGGGTGCCAGCCAGCCACCCAAATTGCCAGGTGTCAACCACCGACCCGCAACAGGGTGACAGCAGCCAGCCACCCCACAACAGGATGCCAGCAAGCAAGCCACCCACACTGCCAGGCGTCAGCCAGCAACTCAGAATGCCACCCACACTGCAAGGTGTCAGCCACCGACCCACAACAGAGTGCCAGCCAGCCACCCAAACTGCCAGGCATCAGCCACCGACCCGCAACAGGGTGACAGCAGCCAGCCACCCCAAAACAGGATGCCAGCAAGCAAGCCACCCACACTGCCAGGCATCAGCCACCGACCCACAACAGGGTGCCGGCAAGCCATCCACACTGCCAGGCTTCAGCCACCAACACCACAACAGGGTGGCAGCAAGCCATTTTTTTTTTTTTTAAACTATTTTGTCTTTTTCAAATTGCAATGGAGATGGATGAGGAGAGAAAAAGTAAAAGTGTGGTCTGGTTTATCGTCTCAATCTTCTCCAGGAAAAGCAGCAGTGTGCAACACATGCACAAACAATATAAGCATGGGATCAGTAACTGCAAAAAACAAAAATACGTCAAATCTTTGGGCCCATCCAAGAGTTCATCATAATCCATTTTATCATGCAGCACAGAAAAAACAAAATGAATATCAATGTGATTTTGAAATACCTCCTCCACTATCCCAGGCAACAATAACAGATATGTTTCTGAAAAAAAACATGTCACTGTCTAGATTCAGATGGAAGATCCCAACTGCTGGACAGAGTAATTTCAGAGATGATTGTCACTGATAACCAGCCATTTACAATGGTGTCTGACTCAGGATTTAAGCGGTTGATGTCCATACTTGAGCCAAGCTACACACTGAAGAGTGAGAAGTATTATTGAACCGAAATGCTGGGAAAGATTCACCAAAAGGTCGTTGGCAAAGTAAAGCCTATTCTGCAACCAGAGAATGCTGGCAACTCACTCTCATTCACGACTGACTGCTGGTCAGGCCAAATAGAGTCAGAGTCACTAATGATTCTTACATACACTTCATTGACAGCGGATTGACAAAAAGGCAATTGGTGTTGAATACAAAAGTGATGCAAGGATCCCACACTGAGTACAGTAGAGAAATGTTTCTAGGCATGCTTGAAGAGTGGGGAATCAACAAAGATCGAGTGATGCTTGTGCTACTTCGAGACAGTATAGCAAACATCCGGAAAGGAATGAAGCTTGCTGATATGTCAGACATCAGTGTCATGGCACACAACACCCTCCAACTTTCAAATGATGGTCTGTCAAGCCAATGAGCTTTGATTGATATCTGTTTTGAGAAGCATGAAGAGATTAAAAATGTTGTGCTTGCAAGTCTTTAGAATCCTCGATAGAAGAACAATGCTTTCTCTTATGATGATGTATTGGCTAAGGCAAAACAATGGCTGACAGAAGCTATTAAACAGGAGGTGCAGGAGGTTCCTGCCAAAAAGACAAGTTCAGAACACCCTTTTTATAATATGAAAGAGCAGCATGCTGCAAAAACAGAAAAATGTCCAAAAATACGTCAACGAACAGAAGAGAATCTTCATCGTGGTTGAATTGATCAGGACATTTTCAGTGTTTTCTTGGGGCATCATGCGGAGGATTCAATTTCTTCTGAATCTGCAATGAGCCTGGATGATGAACTTCATCTCTATTTGAAGGAACCAGTAATTGACAGAAGAAGTCATCCTCTTCAGTGGTGGAAAGAAAATGAGGCACGCTACAAAAGTCATGCTTCCCATGCTAGAAGATACCTCTCTCTCTCTGCTCCTCTGTCCTCCTCTCCTAATGAAGTGGCAGCATTATATGAACATAACATAAGCTGTTTAACAGGTGACCATGGACATGCTGAAATGTTCTGCTTTCTGCAGTATGATATTGTTCTTCTTAACTGGGAGTATTGAAAAGTGTAGTAGTGGTAGTGTCCACTCCAATCCACTATCTAGCTTTTGTCTAGCTTTTTTTCTAGCGGTTTTGCACTGACTACAGTAGTTGCAGTGAGTGCCCTACTGCAGCGGTAGTTCACTGACTCTAGTCCAATCCACTGTCTAGCTGTTGCCTAGCTTTTTCTAGCAGTTTTGCACTGACTGCAGTAAATCATTACAGTGAGTGCACTACTGCAGCAGTAGTCCACAGACTCCAGGCCAACTCCAATCCACTGTCTTGCTGTTGTCTAGCTTTTTTTTTCTAGCAGTTTTGCACTGACTGCACTGCAGTAGTGATTTAAAATTATTGCAGTGAGTGAGTGCACTACTGCAGCAGTTTATTATGCATTAATGCACAATCAGATGATGTGAAACTGATGTCCCTGCAAGTGAAGTTTTCCTGCAAGTGAAGTTTTCCTGCAAGTGAAGTTTTCCTATCAGTTTTCATGCAGTTAAGGTGTGAAGAACGAGCCCTTGATGTTTAAAATGTTAATAAATAAAGATTAACATGTTCAGTAACAGATTTGTGTCGAAATTTGTGTTGATTTCTCAAAATTGTACAATGTACAAAAATATCAGCCAATATCGTATGTATGGATTGCATGGGTTGTTACCGACGTGGTGAAAATTTAATGTCAATAGCACCTTCAGAAATATATTTACCTAGAAAAATGCTGACCTGTGCAATACTTATTTTACCCGCTGTATATATTATATAGAATAATGCAGTGTTTTACTAATATTCTGAATATGGATGTTATATATTTTACTCTTTTGGGAGATTATCTGCCACAGAGCATTTTTAAAGCTAATTTCCAGGCACAATAACTTTCAATATTTTTCTTAGTGGCAACAATAGATATAAATCCACTTTGTGTGCATTAAATGCCTTTGCAAATCCAGATAATACCTTCTAAAAGAAGCAGTGACATCACTGTGCTGCACATAGCCTGTGTAGGGAACAAAACTATGGGAGGCTCCCAGCGGCTCCACCCACTACAGGCTGCCTGCAGAAAACTTTAGGAGTGGGTGGATACAAGACCAGTCACCGCCTACACAAACCGAGAGAACAGCGGTCTGTAATACAAGAAGCTTCATACTGGATTTTTGCACAGATCTGGAAGAAATGCACAAAACCCACCAAGATTCCAGGAAGAATACACATGACTTTTTCATATTTAGACACAATAGCAAATACTTGCTTATACAGAACACCCCACAACTAAGTGATTTCTGTTGCCTGAATGTAGCTGCTTTAGAGACAAAATCAAAATTTGGAACAGACTTTGGTTGTTACTAGCTGGCAAGGTAAATCTAGTGAAAATGGTTTTTATGCCCCAGTTATTATACTTTTTACACAATACACCTGTAATGATTTCACTCAGTATCTTACAAGAGCTGAACTCTATTTTTTTTTGACAACTATTGTGGCACAATAAGGCTCCTAGGGTGAGACTAGAACATCTCTAAAGACCTAAGGAGGCAGGCAGTTTGGCCATGCCCAATCCCTGGCTGTACTACTTGACTGCTCAGTTACAGCACCTGTGCAGAGGTCTGGTGTCCGCCACTTCGAGGGAACATCAGCTAGATCCAGATTCCTCCACTTATGTTTTGCTATACATGACTAAAGCGGCTGATGTACCTACTGGATTGGAGGCCAGGGCCTTCGCTATATCCAACCGCCTTATGCCCACTTATACCCTCATTCAGAAAGTGTGGAATAAGGCCAAGCAGCTCCAACAAGTCACTGGTTTGACCCGCTACAGCCCTATATGGCATAATAATCAATTTCCTGAGCTGGCTAAGATACAACAAGCCCCGCAATGGCGTAAATGGGGAATAACGCATCTACACCATATTTTTAAGAATGGAGCCCTTTATTCACTTGAGGAATTAAGTATGAATTTCCGTTTACCTAGCTCCATGCTCTTTTATTATATTCAGCTCAAGCATGCTGTAGACGGCGCAAGGTTCCACTGTGGAATGGCAGCAGTCTCATACTCCAGTGTTCAACATGATGGCTGAAACTGTATCTACAAAAGGATTAATATCTAGATACTATGCCATGCTGCTTAATGACTTTATAACTGCATTTCCCTTGAGGGTAGGTGAGAAGTGGGAGAGAGATTTGGGCCCCTTTTATAATTGACCAATGGGAAGAAACACTACAGGCAGTGCCCCAATGTTCACTGAATGTGAAACAGAGGCTTGTGCAGCTGTACCTACTTCTAAGGGCACATTTCACCCCAGTCAGACTGCACATCATGGGCATTCTAGACTCCCCTATGTGTAGTAAGTGTACAAGGGACCACAGGGACCTGATCCATTTAACTTGGAGATGCCCCAAACTACACCCCTACTGGGAGGCAGTACTAAATACTATTAATAGGTTGTTTCAGAACTTCATACCTTTTGTAACCTAAGCCCTGCCACAATTGCCAACTCTTACTTGAGAGGCAGTTGCCAGAGCACTATTTCAAGCTGCTACTTCGGTATTGGGGATGTAACGAGCCTCCCTCTTACAAGGAATGGCTACAATGTATGGGAGAAACCCTCAGATTAGAGAAATATATCTACCAACATAGGAGTCGCCCCCATAAATTTGATAACTTATGGGGTCCACTAGAATTAGTAATGGACAGACTACTCATAGGTTAAGCCTAAATCCCTTAACCTGTGAATACAAGCATAAACTTTCGACTGGAAGCGAAGGGAAGAGGTCATGTCCCAGAATAGTCCGATTGAGGTGGTAATAGTTTGGTTATATACACAGATATTCTATATCACCCTTTTCAGCGCTGTGTTTATTCATGGTTACGTACAGAACTGTCTAACTGTTTATTATCCCTGTAGAACTGTCTTGGCAATATTGTGTTGGCGTTGTTTTTTAGTACTGTATTTTATTCTTTCAATAAAACTCATTTTTGATTCACAAAAAAAAGACACTCTAGTCTAGAGCAACATTTATCCATGTGCAATTGACAAGTGTATAGTGGGTTCCTTCTTGCTTAAACGCTTGTCAGGTTTGAATTAGCCTGCCTTACACAGTCAAGTAATCTGGGCTTTTTTCAGTAGCCACACCCAGAATAAAGTTTGAGCCTGTGGACAGACCTCTATTATGATGATTGCTTTCCTTGGAGAAAAATTCATACCATCGAAATGTATTTATTTATGTTTTAAAGGGGACCAACATCCTACTTGTTTTAAAGATTTATTCTGCTGTATATCATACTTTTGCATTTCTTACGAGAAAGGCGTGTGTACTAAGATTCTGTGCCGCAGGGCTTCGGGTCTTGACAGCCCTGCAGCATATCTGTGCACACATTGGTTTCCCTGTACATCTGTGCACACATACATGAGCAAAGGCAGGTATAACAGGAGTCCCAATACTCTGCTGTCTTTGTGCATGCATGGGCAATATCCTGCACCTACGTGCAGATGTGATGTTATGAGACATGTCTCTGCCAGGGCAGAGCCTTTATGCATAATGGCATCGGGGGGAAGGGGTGCCTTCAAAAACAAGAGCTGCCTAAATTCCTCTTTAAGTCTGGCTTATTCTAATATAGATGGTAGTATATACCCAAGGACTGGCTTCCGTGATTCTGCTTCAATTTTTTCCAAAGCATAATAAAATATATATTTTGTCCTAGAGAAAGATCAATAGATTCTTGTGACTTTTGCGGGTTTTGCTCTGGGTACTTATATTGAATAAATAATTTATTGGTAGTTTACAACCCATAAAGACATGTTTTTATAAAAACATAGGGTGGTGTTCCCTTTTTTTTTCTTATGTTTTATTAATATTTTGGATTTGTATAGCACCAGCAGTTTTACAGCACTTTACGAAATAAAGGGAGACCGTAAACTTACAGTACACTTTAACACAAGAGGTTAACCACTTTACCCCCGGAGGATTTTGCTGTCTTACGCCCAGGCCACTTTTTGCGATTCGGCGCTGTGCGACTTTAACTGACAATTGCGCGGTCGTGCGACGCCGTACCCAAACGAAATTTACGTCCTTTTTTTCCCACAAACAGAGCTTTCTTTTGGTGGTATTTGATCACCTGTGCAATTTTTACTTTTGCGCTATAAACAAAAAAAGTGCGTTTAATTTGAAAAAAACAATATTTTTAACATTTTTTTTATATGAAATCCCCCCCCCCCCCAAAAATGTAAAAATCTAATTTTTTAAAAAATTTTGGCCAATTTGTTTTCTGCTACCTATGTTTGGTAAAAAAAAATCACAATAAGCGTATTTTGATTGGTTTGCGCAAAAGTTATCGCGTTTACTAACTACGGAAAAGATTTTTGTCATTTTTGGTGTTTTTTTAACGCGTAATGGCGGCGATCTGCGATTTTTTTTTTTTTTTTTTTTTTTTTTGGGACTGTGACATTGCGGCGGACAGATCGGACCATTGACTGACATTTTTGACACTTTTGGGGGTACCAGTGACATTTCTACAGTAATCAGTGCTATATATATGCACTGTTACTGTAAAAATGACACTGGCAGTGAAGGGGTTAATTTTATTGGAGAGGGAGGGGTTAATGTATGCCTGGTGCTTACTGACGTGTGGGGGGGGAGGTGACAGAAGGACAGATCGGATGTTCAGCTATGCTGAACAGTCCGATCTGTCAGTCCCTGTCACTTAGGAGATCCGCCCGCTCTGTTTACACACTCGATTCCCCGACGATCGGGGCAGAGCAGCGGCGATCGCTGCTGCTCCTCCCCTGGCCCGACTCCCGCTGTGACTGAAAACAGCGGAAGCGCGCCTCCGGCGGAGCGCGAGCGCCGCCTACAGGGGGAGGAGTCCAGCGACATAGGTCTACGTCGCTGGACGGGAACGAGCCAGAGTGGCTGGGGGTAAAGTGGTTAAGGAGGGCCCTGCTCATCAGCGCTTTAAGCACTTCAATACTGGGCACTTTTACCCCCTTCTTGCACAGGCCAATTTTGAGCTTTCTACGTTGTCACACTTTAAATGATTATTACTCAGTCATGCTACACTGTATGCAAACGACATTTTTATCATTTTGTTCATACTTGTATTTTAATCACTACTGTTTTATTTATTTTTTTCCCTAAATAAACATGTTTTTCTTAGTTTCTGTTATAAAATTTTGCAAATAAATACTCTTAATAAATTTATCCCAAAATGTATTCTGCTACATTTGTTTGGTGAAAATAACCCAAATCAGTGTATATTATTTAGTCTGTGAGTTCTAGAGTTCACAAACCGTGCAACTGAAAAGTATTCACAGCGCTTCACTTTTTCCACATTTTGTTATGTTACAGCCTTCTTCCGAAATGGATTAAATTAATTATTTTCCTCAAAATTCTACAAATAATTCCCCATAATGATAACATGAAAGAAGTTTGTTAAAATCTTTGCAAATTTATTAAAAATAAAAGACTACATGTACATAAGAATTCACAGCCTTTGCTCAATACTTTGTTGAAGCACCTTTTGGCACCAATTACAGCCTCACGTCTTTTTGAGTATGATGAAACAAGCTTGGCACACCTATTTATGGGCAGTTTCTCTTAGGCCCCTTTCACACATACAGTCCGTTCAGTTCATCAGTTCAGTTACGTCAAAATGTATCATTTTTTTCATCCATTTTTTCATCCGTTTTTTTTTACATCCACTACCAATGCAAAAATGGATAAAAAAACGGACCGTTTGTCCGTTTACATCCGTTTTTCGTCCGATCAGTTTTTTGACGGATGAAAAATAGAGCATTCATCCGTTCCAAAAAACATTGACGGATACGGATGAAAACAGATGTTAACGGATGATCATCTGTTATCATCCGTTTTTACATAGAGATGCATTGATGTCCATTTTTCATCCGTCAACGGATGGATGGAAAACCAACAAATGGACCGTATGTGTGAAAGGGGCCTTATTCTTCTTTGTAGGATCTCTCAAGCTTCATCAGGTTGGATGGGAAGCATCTGTGCACAGCAATTTTCAGATCTCTCCAAAGGTGTTCAATCGGTTTCAAGTCTAAGCTCTGGCTGGGCCACTCAAGGACATTCAGAGTTGTCCCGTAGGCACCTGTTTGTTATCTTGGCTGTGTGCTTAGAGTTGTTGTCCTGTTGGAAGATGAACCTTCACCCCAGTCTGAGGTCCAGAGCACTCTGGAACAGATTTTCATCAAGGATGTCTCTGTACATTGCTGAATTCATCTTTCCCTCAATCCTGACTAGTCTCCCAGTTCTTGCCGCTGAAAAACATCCCCACAGCATAATGCTGCCACCACCATGCTTCACTGTAGGAATGGTATTGGCCAGGTGATGCGCTGTCATGTGCCTTTTACTGAGGGGCTTCCGTCTGGCCACTCTACCATACAGGCCTGATTAGTGGAGTGCTGACAGACATTGTTGTTCTTCAGGAAGGTTCTCCTCTCTCCACAGAGAAACACTGGAGCTCTGTCAGAGTGACCATTGGGTTCTTGTTCACCTCCCTAACTAAGGCCCTTCTTCCCTGATTGGTCAGTTTGGCCAGGCGGCCTGCTCTAGGAAGTGTCCTGGTGGTTCAAAACTTTTTCCATTTACGGATGATGGAGGCCACTGTGCTCATTGGGACCTTCAATGCTGCAGAAATTTTTCTGTACATTACCCAGATCTGTGCCTCAATACAATTCTGTCTTGGAGGTCTACAGAAACTTCCTTGGACTTCGTGGCTTGGTTTGAGCTCTGACATGCACTGTTAACTGTGGGACCTTATATAGACAGGCGTGCCTTTCCAAATAATGTCCAATCAACTGAATTTACCGCAGGTGGACTCCAATCAAGTTGTAGAAACATCTCAAGGATAATCAGTGGAAAAAGGATGCACCTGAGCTCAATTTCGAATGTCATGGCAAAGGCTGTATTAATACTTATGTACATGTATTTTTTTTAGTTTCCTTATTTTTATTAAATTTGCAAAGATTTCCAACAAATTTGTTTCACGTTGTCATTATGGGGTATTGTTTCTAGAATTTTGAGGAAAATAATGAATTTAATCCATTTTGAAATAAGGCTGTAACAAAATGTGAAAAAAGTGAAGCGCTATGAATACTTTCCGGATGCACTATATATCTGTAAATTTATCAATCCTGATATATTAACAGACTATCTCATTTCTTGAGGCCCTAAAATGCCAGGGTACAAGAAATACCCCCACCAAATTACCCCTTTTTGGAAAGTAGACAGCCCAAAATCCACAATTTTTGTTTCTTCTTTTTTTGTTTTGTTTACATATTTTCACCAGTGCAGTATAGCATTATTATATAACTGGTGTGATCAGGGACACTGACTGGTGACAACACAAAAAAATATATATATATTTCTGAAATTTACATTTTTTTCTTTTTTTCACCGCATTGTTTGCTTATAGCAGTGTATTACATTGCTATAAGCAAGCATTTTACTGAATGAAACTGAATCATTCAGTCTGTTTTATTGTGATTTTCTGCGATTGGTCAAAGCTAATCACATGGTACAGATGGGATGTGATTGAGTGTACCATGTGATCAAATTGACCAATTACAGCTAGCAACACAATTGTACACAATGGATGGCATAAAAGCAAGCAATCCATTGTGTACAACTGTCATATGACCTGCTGGGATTTGTCACGGTGGTCACATAGTACCCGCACTGAGCTAGTATTCTGATCAGGCGTTGGCTGTGTCCCGTGGACACGGCCGGTGACAGATCACGCCACTACGTGGTCCTACAACGGTGCGATCGGCGCTTTGTGACAGGATGTTATATGACGTCCATTCAGGATGGGAAAGCCGCCGCCCTTCCCGTCATTTGTCTATATGAAGAAAAAAAAGAGGGCACACCGACCTTGTGCATCACCCAAATGGTGTTTATTAAAATGAAATAAGAAGAAATATACTCACAAACACTAGAAATATTAAAATCATATCAATCCACAATGGACCCAAAGCAACCAGGTCATCAGGACAGTGTCCAGCACGCCGGAGGATCTTCCAAATGGCCGGCGAGTCGAAAACCAAATTAAAATTCTTGTTGATCATCGGGTTGTTCAGTTTTAGCATCATTATTGTGCCATCTGCAACACTCGATATTCATGTCGCAATCGAAAGTGCCTGATTCAACATGCTGGATTGTTTTTAGATAAACTAAACAAATTATGGCACAATTGTATGTGCCATTTTTCGTTCGACACAACATTCGGTTTTCGACACGTCTATGTTCTTGTTTCAAGGCCTCATGTACACAGGCATGTGGGGCCATACAACATACAATTTGGGTGTATTTACCAGCCCTGGAGCCACAGGTGCTGAAAACAGCCATCCATGTAAACCAACGACCATACTTGCGTAAACACACCTATGAGTACAAACACATGCCTCTGAACGAAGATGGCCCTGGTGCAAACCTATGTACAGTCATTGATTTTCATGTGCAGCTGTATGCAGTACCTGTGACTCCTTGGCAGGGATATGTCTAAATTTTATGTTGTACGGGTCCAGGTGCCAATGTGCATGAGGCATACATTTTTATCAAATGGTACATCCATACTGAGCTAGTTTTTTTTTTTTTATTTAGTTATTGTTTTACAATAAAGATTTTTCTGCTATATGAATGTGAACTGTAGATTTATATTGAAGGCATTGCACCACATTCATTCATTCATTCATTCATTCATTCATTCATTCATTGTTAACAAAATATTTGCATAAATGTTTCATAGCACACAAATAGAGTACCCTACTTGGGCAAAAAATCTTCTCAATTTACATATATATGTGTATGTATGTGTGTGTATGTGTGTATATATATATATATATATATATATATATATATATATATATATATATATATATATATATATATATATATTCTCACAAAATTGAGTACACCCCTCACATTTTTGTAAATATTTTATTATATTTTTTCATGTGACAACACTGAAGAAATTACACTTTGCTACAATGTAAAGTAATGAGTGTACAGCTTGTATAACAGTGTAAATTTGCTGTCCCCTCAAAATAACTCAACACACAGTCATTATTGTCTAAACTGCTGGCAACAAAAGTGAGTACACCCCTAAGTAAAAATGTCCAAATTGGGCCAAAAGTGTCAATATTTTGTGTGGCCACCATTATTCTCCAGCACTGCCTTAACCCTCTTGGGCATGGAGTTCACCAGAGCATCACAGGTTGCCACTGGAGTCCTCTTCCACTCCTTGACGACATCACAAAGCTGGTGGATGTTAGAGACCTTGCTCTTCTCCACCTTCGGTTTGAGGATGCCCCACAGATGCTCAATAGGGTTTAGGTCTGGAGACATGCTTGACCAGTCCATCACCTTTACCTTCAGCTTCTTTAGTAAGGCAGTGGTTGTCTTTGAGGTGTGTTTGGGGTCATTATCATGTTGGAATTCTGTCCTGCGGACCAGTCTCCCAAGGGAGGAGATCATGCCCTGCTTCAGTATGTCACAGTACATGTTGGCATTCATGGTTGCCTCAATGAACTGTAGCTCCCCAGTGCCGGCAGCACTCATGCAGCCCCAGACCATGACACTCCCACCACCATGCTTGACTGTATGGAAGACACACTTGTGTTTGTACTTCTCACCTGGTTGCCGCCACACACGCTTGACACCATCTGAACCAAATAAGTTTATCTTGGTCTCATCAGACCACAGGACATGGTTCCAGTAATCCATGTCTTTAGTCTGCTTGTCTTCAGCAAACTGTTTGTGGGCTTCCTTGTGCATAATCTTTAGAAGAGGCTTCCTTCTGGGATGACAGCTATGCAGACCAATTTCATTCAGTCTGAAAACTGACAGGCTGACCCCCCCCCCCCCCCGGCCCTCCAACCTCTGCAGCAATGCTGGCAGCACCACTCATACGTCTATTTCCCAGAGACAACCTCTGGATATGACGCTGACCCCGTGCACTCAACTTCTTTGGTCGACCATGGCAAGGCCTGTTCTTAGTGGAACCTGTCCTGTTAAACCGCTGTATGGTCCTGGCCATCGTGCTGCAGCTCAGTTTAAGGGTCTTGGCACTCTTCTTATAGCCTAGGCCATCTTTATGTAGGGCAACAATTCTTTTTTTCAGATCCTCAGATTTTTACCATGAGGTGCCATGTTGAACTTCCAGTGACCAGTATTGGAGAGTGAGAGTGATAACACCAAATTTAACACACCTACTCCCCATTCACACCTGAAAATGGCTAATTGGGCCCAATTTGGACTTTGGACATTGTCACTTAGGGGTGTACTCAACTTTGTTGCCAGTGGCTTAGACATTAATGGCTTTTGAGGGGACAGCAAATTGACACTGTTATGCAAGCTGTACACTCACTACTTTACATTGTAGCAAAGTGTAATTTCTTCAGTCTTGTCACATGAAAAGATATAATAAAATGTGAGGGGTGTATTCACTTTTGTAAGATACTGTGTGTATGTGTATGTATGTATATGTGTGTGTGTGTATATATATATATAATATAATACACTTTTTGAAGTTGTCCCCACACTAGTAGGGTTTTTTAATGTTTTTAAGAACGCTCAGTTTTCTAATGGTTAGTGGGGTCAAATCAATGTTCATTTTGGGTCACAGGAATGAGAAATTTCTAAGGAGCAGAATATACCATTTCGCTCTAACAGTTTGATAAGGAAAGTCCATTCACTCCAAAATCAAAGGTTAGAAGCAAATAACATTTTGAAGTGTGGCATTTGTCAAGGCATCAAATGTACTGCAAACTTTTGGACGAATATTTTCTAAAAAAGCTACTAGTTTATGGCCAGTTTAACAGTCATTGTCATTGTGTCATTGTGCAAGAAGCCTTACAGAAAAGGAAATGGTCAGTATACAATTTTCGTGAGTCATTTATTTACTAGGTATTTTGTCACAGTCAAAAAAAAAAAAAACTCCCATATAAGGATTAATAAGAGTGCGGTAAGTCACAGAAACCCAGCATCAATCGTTTTTCATTATTATGGGTTATCTCACTATCCTGCTAGAAGTGTCTACACAAAAGGCAAAATCTCCAGTAATTTAACAGAACCTTCTATAGAGCAGTTGTGGTGTACATAAAATGCTGTATTCAGATAGGAAAAGGATCAGTGGGGGAGGGGGGCAAGTCACATAGAGGTGTCTTCCTCATTAGCCATTCCTGATTGGAATACTGCACAAGGCAATGGCCCAGGACCTTGAGTTGCTGTATTTGTTCAAAAAAACTACTAGTGTATGGCCAGCTTTAGTATAAAGACAAACATTTGTACATTCAATGACTTGACAAATGTTCAAAAAGTACTGTAATTTGTTTTATCATTCGATTTTGGAATGAATTTTTACTAAAGTCATAATTTTTTTTAAATTAAAATAACAAACATGTTATACTTACCTTCTCTGTGCAGTGGTATTGCAGAGAGTGGCCCCGATCCTCCTATTCTGGGATCCCCGGCGGTGATCTTGGCTCCTCCTCTTCTTACCTCCACCATAGCCAGCGGCTTGCTATGGGGAGAAGCGTGGTCATGCTCCCAACCTGTGTGTCTATGGAGCCACGCTTCATAGACTTGCACAGTGGGACTTAGGTCCACCCCCACTTTCTCACCTCATTTGATTGACAGCAGCAAGAGCCAATTGCTCCTGCTGCTTCTCGAATGATGTGTGAAAAGACAGTAAGGGGAGAATAGATGCAGCTGTGCACAGAGCTGATCTATTCTCCCCTCTCTTACTCTTCACACAGGGGAAGGGGGGCACAAGGAAATTGAACATGTTTTTTTTTACCCTAATGCAAACAATGCATTAAGGTAAAAAACATTTTCAGGTTTAGTAACACTTTAACCTTTCCGGAACAAAAAACACATACTGTTAAAAATGAATATGTTTGAGAATAATTTCCACTCTGCTCCATCAAATTTTCTCCTCCTTGCAGTCAAAGATGAAGATTGGTTAGACTTTACTAATGATTAGAAAATGCAAACAATGATTAGGGTTAGTAAATATGATATAGCTGTAGCCAGAGATGTATAGTAACTAAGTAGAACTACTTCACTACTGTACTTAAGTACCGAAAGGCGGTATCTGTACTTTCCTGGAGTATAATTTTTTTCTCCTACTTTTACTAAACTACATTTTTTCAATGATTTCAATACTTCTACTCCGATATTTTTTTTTTGTGCTGCATAGTTACTCGTTACAATTATAAAAATTACCACTGCCAGAACAGTAGATGGCAGGTTTCATGAAGCTCAAAACATGTGTATTATCAGCGCATACGGAAATAAACGCTACTGTATGTATAAATAAAAGCTGCATTTGAAATAATAAAAAAACAATATGATGTTCAAACTTTTGACTTCTTTCTTTAATAACTACATAACACAGTACTTGTACTTTTACTTTCAGTACTTGAGTAGCAATTTTTTTTTTCAAAACTACTGGTACTTTTAATTTCAGTACTTGAGTAGCAAAATCTAAAAAAACCTACTTGCAACACTTAAGTACAAAAAATGTTGAATACTTTAGTACTTCTACTCAAGTCACTTTTTGATCGAGCACTTCCACTTCTACACAAGTCACTTTTTGATCGAGCACTTGTACTTTTACTCAAGTATGGGTTTTGAGTACTTTATACAACTCTGGCTGTAGCATAGTATTGCAGCAAATTGTAAAGACCCCGTCCACCCAGAATGTAATCTTTTTGTCACAGGCAGAGTGTATGGAGTAGAGTCAGGTTGCAGATGAGGAATCTATAAATGGAAATAGACACCTTTCCCCTAAATCTCTTTAACTGCCATACGGCACCTAGATAGTATGGTCCCATTTTTGTTATTCCTCTAATTTTACCTCCTTCATGTCATACGGGGCTTGAGTGTTTGGCTACTCCCTGGATCTCCATGTACACCCCCCCCCCCCCCCCCACACACACACACTTTTTTTTTTTTTTTTTCTTCTTCTTCTTTGCTTCCCCTTGCCTTCTATATCTCTATTCTTCTTCCTCCTCATCGATCAACGTGACGTCTGCCCGATTAAGCCCACACTTCTCAGAATAAATTTTTTTAAAATGGGGTCTCCCCTCGTTTACCTTTTTGTTTTTGATACAGTTCTGGACTACCGCATATTAAATAAAACTTTGTGGTTTCTTACATGTACTGTATGATGTTGAATATCCTTTTCATGACTTTAATGTGCTATTTGGAATGACTGGATATGTGCTGTACTACTGTACTTAAATTTTCATGCCCGTTCTGTTGTATACTTGGTTGTATTGTATACGAATACTCTTTGTCCTGTATGTTCTGAAAAGCCTTAATAAATAGATAAATCACAAAGTATTGAACTCTTGGTTTGTAGTTACTACTTACCCACTATATATCTTTGTACATTTTGGTTGGGTGTATTACAATTTGTCTATGTATCATGATTACCTCTTGCTTTTTTTGGTGAAGCTCTATCAATTAAAAAAAAAAATGTTAAAAAAAAAAATGTTAAAAAAAAAAAACCTGGCCATACACTTTATTTGTACGATCTCCTTTGCGTCTACCGTCAACTGTAGTGCAAGGGCCTTGTTTGTTTGAATGCAAATTTAATTGATTGTTTAGATATGTCTTCATATTACAATCTTGATAAAGCTATTATACAGATTCCATACAATTGGATTGTTGGATGGCCAGCTTTAGAGATCTAAGAAACTGTTTTGGGGTAGAAATATGGAAGCTGCCATTGCTGATGGTTTTTAAAGGGCAAATAAAAAAAAAAAACTCTACATTTCATTTATCCTGATTGAAAAGCACGGTATCCACTTAACGTTTTCATTCCTACAGACAGGTTATGCAATAGGAAAGGTTAATAGACATAAATATGCATCCTCCCTCCAATTCACACAGGTACTTTGCCTCCTGATACAATGCAGTCTGAAGTTTTGTACCATTACAATACAGCTTCCCCATCTTCACTTCTCTCACAGCCCCAGGAAACCAATTTCATGGCAGCTTTAATCTATCTCAATCAATAGCCATTGTTTCCCGCTGGGAGCCTTGAGAAAGGTGCTAAAGTTGTTGTGTATGGGTTTGAACTGTCTCTCCCCAGCACTCAATGGCTCCCCCAGCTCCCATCTGCTGCTTGTGGATTGAGCACTGTTAAATATCAGACAGCAGCTTCATTAACACACAAACTTACTTCAAACACACACTAAACCTCCCATTGCTGCTAAAGTGTTAACCCTTTCTGGGCTTTAACTGCAACTAGAGTCTTATAGCTGCTGAAGTACCAGTATACTTCCATAACAAATCACGCTTATATGGTAGCCTTCTTTTTTAAACCTTACTAAACTGGTCCATTGCAACCTCCCACTCCCCCCCCCCCCTCCCTGCTCTGGAAAAAAAAATATTTTGAAATATCTCTCCCATTTTTAACAGAAACCATATACAAATATGGAAGCTTCTAATGATTTGATTCTATTGATGCAGCCAGTGCTATGTGTATACCGGATGAGTCTATGGTTGTTCAAGTTGTAGAGGTTTTTTACTACTGTCCGGAAGAGGGAGGCGGGGGGACTTGAATGCCATCAGGAAGGCCCTTGCACTGCATGATTGAGGGTAAATCCTACAGAAATTTAATAATTGTACAACGTATGGCCAGCAAAGACTGCATACTTTACTTGGTTTACTGGGTTTTATAAATTACTTTTTATTATTTGGAATCATTTGTGGGGCTGGTGAAGAAAAGCTTGGCCCATGCATCCACTGACACTAGCCGGGATGAGTGTGGGCCAGGCATGCATACGAATTACATACACACTTTACACAATAGTTGGTATAGTGGTGGCAATAATGGAAGTGCCTTTTTGGTTTGCTGCATACTTATCTTTTCCACTCAGTTATTATCCTTCGAGTTGTACCAAGGTTACTGCCATCACTTTATTCACTCTAGTCATTATTCACAGCTCTCATTGGTCTTCATAGCTACATCAACCAGCCGCCATACTGTATAGCTTTAGCTGTCTTTTGTTTTTGCCCCCCTTTGATTTTTTTCTTGATTTAATTATTTATTTCATTTGTTTTTGATGTGCTTTATGTATGCTGCCCTTTTTTTTTCGTATGTCCTACTTTATGGGGGCATATATTTTGTTTTTGTATTTTGTATGTTTAAAATGTCAACAAAAATTTGATCACAATTCATTTTGCAACCTCTTCTTTAGGTCTATTATCAACTATGTAGTGTAAAGGCCTGTCTGAATTGACATAAACAGAATGAATTGTTGAGGTTTGTCTTTATATTACACAGTTTTAAAATCTAAAGAAATCTGTACAATCTAAGGGCTCTTTCACACGGCCGCTCCGTATGTCCGCAAATCATCCTATTTTTTTGCGGATGATTTGCAGACATAATGCAAGTCAATGGCATTGCGGATGTCAGGGGAATACCATCCGCCGACATCCGATTTTCTTCCTTTCAGTTCTGTTCCATTTTTTGGAACGGAACAGAACCCTATTTTTCCTCCGTTCAAAAAACGGAAAGGAAGGAAAATCGGATGTCAGCGGTGTCATCCGCTGACATCCGCAATGCCATATAGACTTACATTATGTCCGTATATCATCCGCAAACGGATGGGATGATATACGGGCATACGGAGCGGATGACATTTGTGTCATCCGCTCCGTATGCCCGCGTGAAAAAAAAGTCCCGCAGCGGACAAAAACAGCGGAGCGGCCGTCTGAAAGAGCCCTTCGGCTACATTCACACTATAGCAGAGCGATGTTCAGCCATTTTAATTTGAGCGTTTTGAACAATTTCGTTCACGTATATGAGCATTTTAAAATGTGTATTTTAAGCATTTTACATGCGTATTCAAGCTTTAGGTGTTATATTTTGCAAAGCACTAGGGAGAGAAGACCAGTTCTTACATTTAAAGTCTAGGAGGCCAAAAAGGCCCAAATCTGTCTCCAAAAGTAGTTAATGTAGCTTTTGGAGGGTTGTTTTGGAGGTGTCTGAACACTCAAATGTAAACGGCGACCTTTTAAAGCCTAATTCCATTTTTACTGTCCCTTTTTAAATAGTCTGATTTTGGCCAAAATGGCCCAAACGCACAATTAATTGCACTAACTGGTGCGCTTGCTAGGCACCCTTTATTAAGTAACTTTGGCTACATACAATACAGTGCTGCGTTTCAAGAGCAGGAAAAAAATTCCCATCCCTCTTCCAGAACAAAATAGTCATCTGGTAGCTTTGTATTCTATAAATGAATACAAAGCTTTGTCTGATTGGCTGAGGCGGAGATCATGGCTTCATCTGCCCACCTCTCCGCCTCAACCAATCAGAGAGAGCTCTGTATTCATTCAGAGAATGCATAGCTTCCTGTGAATGGCTGGCTGAGCAGTGCTCAGCAGACTATATTATTCTGTGAGCAAGACATTGTCCCGCTCTCAGCGTGGCCCAAATGAATTATTTAACTGAACCTTAAATGTGGCGTTGAGCTTTAGCTACACAGAATTTTTTTGGTTAGTTTGGAGCTTTTAGTTTTCAGGTAGGAATTGGGTCTAATTTTTTTAATGTATGGCCAGCTGTAGGATGATGACCCTGGACATTGCAAGCACGAGTCTGCAATAGCAGCTCTAACAAATGGCAAGAAGACCCCATATTAAAAATGATCCAATCATTAGCAATTTCATAACTTGTCAGTTGTCATACATTCCCTCTGTGTATGATTTATATAGCAGATACCTTGTCTTATCTATTCCCTTGGCTGAATATGTGCAAACGTACTGTAGGAGTATGTCTTTGTCAGCACTGATGATGTTACTTTATGTCCATTCCAATACTAATAAAAATGTATTCAATATGTTCTATAAATATCCAAATCAACTGATTTTGGGTGACTATCTGTGCAGGGAGCTCAGTGTTTTCACTCAGCTATACAAATCTAAAAGTTCATTAACTGCCAGGCAAGGATGTGGTATATAATGTTGTCTTTCAAGAACATATGGCTGTTTATTGATGTGATGGAGCGCAAGAAACCTCTTTTCTCAGTATGTGGGTTTATCACTCAGAGAGGTCATTTCCAAATGCATGAGCATGTTCTAATTAACTGGAACTATCTAATTGGAGAAAGTGACTGGAACACCCTGGGAGCTGCTACCACCTGCAGGCTTCAAACTAATCTGTTACATATTACCACCTATAAATCAGATTAGAAAGGTTTTAATCCCAAATTAATTCAAATTTCTGCTGTTGTAACAAGGTTTAAGAAGCCTTTGCAAATATCTCACTATAGATAAGAGAATTGTAAGCACAAACCGCTCACTCACTGCTGTCTGATGGGTAAATCTAGCATCAAAAATGAATGCAGATTCCCTGTCATCTGTTTGCAGGGCAGTGACAAGCAAGGCTTGTATGATGACCACCTGTATATGTATATAATTTAATGAAACACGGATTGCAAATGGATGTGGGTTCTGCATTCATACGTCTAGACAGAGATGACTTTGTGGTACTTATGTTATTACCAAGGGTGAATGGCACAATATAGTAACCAGAGCCTGCAGGAATCCTAAAATTGTTTGTGACTGGCATGGTGTCTATCTAAAACATGGAAGAGTTTGGAAATTTGGGTGCACAATAGATTGTTCCAAGACCGGAAACGAGGGGCATCTAAAATTTAAGATCTCAACAAAGCAAGAAGTCATTGAAAATCATCCAATGGGGACGAATGTTCCAGTGACAACTGCATAAAATGGAAATTCCCTTTTTTGGAGGGAGATTTCCTCCCAAGTGAAGGAAACTCTCAGCAGCAGAACACAGACAGACCTAATCGTATATTCGTATATTTAAGGGCCATTTTATTAGTGAAAATGATGGAAATAAAATACATGCAAAGAGTATTGAAAATATCACAAAAGATATATGGGTACAGGGAGACAATCAGATGTGTTGCAGTACAAGGAGCATGCTGATAGTAGGAGAGGGCAGAATGACAGAAATGAGCCCATCAATCTGCTGTTTCTCCTTCCACTGTCCAGTTGCAGGCTGGGGTTGGGAGAAGACCTGAAAGGACCCTTGCAGATAGCGCGGACTCCACCAAGTGGATCTGCCTGCTCAACTAGAGATATGTCCTCTGATCCCCGCTGAGTAGACAGGTCCATGTCCATTTTGCAGATCAGACACGGAGACAGCCTGCTGTTCTTTACGGGGCGGTCGGATAGAAAGGGACTGCCCCGTCTGTTTTTAGCAGACCAGATCAGAGTGGATACATGTCTGCTAACATCCGCCGCTCCATACAGCGCTATGGATGGTTCGATCAGGACGGCCTGAAAAACTGACCCGATCGGTCTGTCAGTGTGAAAGGAGCCTAAGTAAGCGGTTAATTAGATCTAGTGTTTGTGATTAATAAAAGTGAACCCTTGCATTATCCACTTTCCAGGTTGCAACTTGCACATTTTGTTCGAATGTTCATACAGAAATACTGAAAAATATTTTTGCCCACATTATTTCTTGCCATCCTTGAGCCAACAAATTTAATTTAAAAGCTCTGAAAATTTTCATTTGAGAAAACATTTTGACAAATTTCAAAAGTAATATACAAAACTTTAGAAATCTAAGGCTTTTATTAAAATAATACCTGGTGATCTGGCATGAAGGTCATTGTTTGGACACTTCTATTATACAGTGACAACTGTCTATCCCTGTCTGTCAGTTGTGCTCATGCATTGTCACCTGTAACACATGCATCTGAGGGAGACAAGTGGTTTCAACACACATTACGCAGGTATGGTCCATTGTCACTTTAGAACATCTGCTCTGCGAAATGCCATACAACACTTGCTGGAATGCATGTAGACAGGCAATGTCTACAAAGAGGATGCAAGAGATTGGCAGCACAAAGATTCAAGTTGAAAAAATGTGATAATTGGATTGAAAAGTAATGTGGCAATTGTTTGATACAGTTAATCTGAGTTTGCATCTACTTTAAAGAAAACATGCCCTAGGTTTGAGTGTGATTTAGATATTCAGATGTTTCACCCCACATTAAGAAGTTGTCGGTCAATGTATTGTATATGCCAGGGTCTAATTGCAAGTCTGTTATTAGCTTCAGCATTATAGTATAACACTTTGAAAAAACCTTTGTTTTACAATCGATCGTATATCTGTGTAGCAATGTAATTTGGAAGTCTAAGCAAATGGAAGAACATTTTGCCTATTTTCTAGCAAATACTGTATGATTTGTCAGAAATATAGAACTAATCTAGTGGCTTGAAAAATTGATGGCCCCAAACAAGATATTTGGGGTACACCCTAAACACACATTTCTAAGGTTGGTGCTGCTATAAAGACCAATATACAAATTGAACCATAGAGAATAGCACACACATACACAAAAAAAAGTTGCTTTCAAATCTTGTAAGGCTACTTTAAAAACACCTGCTCTTATTAAGTAAATATGGGGATTTAGTCACACCATATGACCATATTGTGCTTAAGCCCACCACTAAGTCAAAGTACCCCCTTTTCAGTGGGTCCTACACTATTCATAGAATAGATAAATCCCACTTCTCAGAACCATAGGGCATATTCACTCCTTACATTGGAGAAGTTTGCAGGCTGCAGATTCCTCTGCTAAAACTGCAATATAAAGGGACCCTTCATATAACTACTCACAGGTGGACAAAGATAATGAAGTATACTGGTGTGGGAGAGTGGGGTGCTCCATCCAGAAGTCTGGTCAGGACTAAACATGTAACCAACAAGATATTGAGGGGCACACCCTAAACACACATATTCTCTATGGTTCAATATTGATGGCCCCCAGGGGAGGACTGGACCAGGGGGCAGGGGGGCAATTGCCCCCTGGGCTGCTCTGATGTCCTATAAAAAGGCTGCACCCCTTCTGCCACAGACATGCCTAAAGGTTTCCTGGTGAAGAGAAGTAAAAAGTCTCTGCCACTGACCTACTGAGTGTGGGATGAAAAGGACAGAGTGTAGGGCTCCCCCAGTATGGATGGTGTAAACTGTGTCTGAGCAGAGACCGGTTCCATGCCCCACTTGAGACTCTCCTCCCCTGGCCTGCCCCAACCGAGCTGTCCCAGCTCCCCCCCAACCGCCCCCTGCTGGCCTGGTTAGGAACCCGGATTCAGACAGTGAGTGGAGAGTACCTGGAGCAGGGCTTCAGCCTGGAATGGGGGTCAGGAGGAGGACGGGAAAAGGGAGAGTGGGAGGGGGGCCGAGTCGCTGCACCATGGGCCTCTGGTTTGTACTTGCCCCCTCGGCTGACAGTTGCCAGCCTGCCACTGATGGCCCCTTCACCCAAGGTGTTGAGTTTTAAGCTAGTGTTGGGCATTAAGGAAGCCCTTTAATTTTGAATAGGCTGGTAAGGCAACTTAACACAAAAATATGGACCAGTACCTTCTGTGCATAGTGTTTGGGTACAGTGAGGGTGCTCTGCCCATTATAGTAATAGTACATTGAGGTGCCATGCAAAAAGAACAGCACCTTACATAGTTACATAGTTACATAGTAGGTGAGGTTGAATAAAGACAATAGTCCATCCAGTTCAACCTGTGTAGGTGTGTGTGACTGTAATCATCTAACATAGCCTTTAATCTCCTGATCCTTGAGATGCAAGTCTAAGAGTCTTTTGAAAGTCACCATACTACCCGCAGAAACCACCTCTTGTGGTAGACAATTCCAATCTTGTAGCCCTAACAGTAAAGAACCCCCCATGTTGCCTGAGGTTAAAACGCTTCTCCTCTAATCGCATTGTATGTCCTCGAGTCCTCATGCAATTCCTTCGAATGAACCGCTTTTTTTCTAAGATGAGATCCCCATTAAGATATTTATAAATTGCTATCATGTCCCCTCTCAGACGTCTCTTCTCCAGGGAGAATAAATCAAGCGATTGCAGACGCTCCTCATAATCAAGGTCCTCCAATCCCCTAATTAGTTTAGTTGCCCTTCTCTGGACTTTCTCCAGCTCCAACACATCCCTCCTGAGGACTGGCGACCAGAACTGGACAGAATACTCCAGATGCGGTCGGACCAGAGTTTTATAAAGTGGAAGGATTATAGTCTTATCTCTGGAATACATCCCTTTCTTTATGCATGCTAATATTCTGTTGGCTTTGGAAGCTGCCGCTTGACATTGCATGCTGTTGCCTAATCTATCATCAACCAAGACTCCCAGATCTTTCTCCATTTTTGATTCCCCCAAGGGTTCCCCTCCTAACGTGTATTGTGTTTTTATGTTTTTAGTCCCCAAGTGCAAAACCTTACACTTCTCCACGTTAAACCTCATTTGCCATGTCGTTGCCCACTCCGTAATTTTGTCCAGGTCATTCTGTAGGATATCTGCTTCATGCTGTGCAGTTATTGCCCTGGCCAATTTTGTGTCATCTGCAAAAACTGATAACGAACTACTGATCCCGTCCTCAATGCTGTTTATGAATAAATTGAACAAGGTCGGTCCCAAGACTGAGCCTTGGGGGACCCCGCTTACCACCTCAGACCAGTCTGAGTATGCGCTGTTTATTACCACCCTTTGGACACGGCCTTTTAGCCAGTTCCGTATCCAAGAGCAAACCCTGCCGTCGATACCTGCAGACCTTATTTTATAAATTAAGCGCTTGTGGGGAACTGTATCAAACGCCTTAGCGAAATCCAAGTACACCACATCCACTGGTCTGCCCCTATCTAGCTCACAGCTCACCTCCTCGTAGAATGCTAAGAGATTGGTTTGACAAGAACGCCCATTTGTAAACCCGTGCTGGTTATTACTGATGATGTTGTTGTCTTTAGCATATTCTACGATATAGTCCCCTCCAAAAGTTTACAAATTATTGATGTCAAGCTGACAGGCCTATAATTTTCCGGGATATGCCTCTGGCCCTTTTTGAATATCGGAATCACGTTAGCCTTCCTCCAATCCCCTGGTACATCTCCTGTCCTAATACTGTCAGCAAAGATCAGGAACAGTGGTCTAGATATAACCATACTGAGTTCCTTGAGCACTCTCGGATGTACGCCATCCGGGCCTGGTGATTTGTTTGTGTTAAGTTTATCCAGTCTTTCCCTGATTTCACCCTCTGTTAGCCATAGAGGCAAGTCCTGTGTATTACTACTAACCAAACAGTCGTGGTCAGTGTACCCCTCCTTTTCCTGCATAAAGACTGACGAGAAAAAAGCATTCAGCACGGTTCCTTTTTCAGTGTCCTCTGTAACCATCCTCCCATCATTGCTAATTATGTGTGCAATATGCTCTGCCCTAGTTTTTTTGCTGTTGATATATTTAAAGAATTTCTTTGGGTTTTTTTTACTATCCTCCGCTATTTGTCTCTCAAAGTTGATTTTAGTCATCTTGATTTCGTGTTTACTTTTCTTATTTGCCTCCTTGTATTGCTGGAAGGCCAATACTGTGCCCTCTGATTTATATTTCTTGAAGGCCAGTTTTTTTCCCCTAATAAGTTTTTTAACGCTACGGTTTAGCCAGCCAGGTTTGGCTTTGTCTCTTCTAAATTTATTCCCCATAGGAATGCACTGCAAGATGCCTTTGCTTAATATGTTCCTAAAGCATTCCCATTTTTCCTCTGTGGTCAGTGATCCCAGGGTTTGGTCCCAGTTTACCCTTTCCATCAATGAGTACAATTTTGGAAAGTTTGCCCGTCTGAAGTTTAGGGTTCTTATGTTCCCCACTTGCCTTTTTATATTGTTATTTATACTAAATGTGATCATCCTGTGATCGCTAGAGCCCAGGTTGTCCTGGACTCCTACCTCCGAGATTATGTCTGGGTCATTAGTGATCAATAGATCCAGGATTGCGTTTTCTCTGGTAGGGGAATCCATCAACTGTGACATGTAATTATCCAGTAAGGTTTCAATGAATAGACGGGCCTTATGTGAGTGTGCAGTCCCCTCTTCCCAGTCAATGTCGGGATAATTGAAGTCCCCCAATACGATGACTGATCCCAGTTTTGCCACTACCCATTAGTGCTAAAAATTCCTGCTCTACCTCCTCCCCTTGGTTAGGTGGCCTATAGCAAACCCCCACAATTACTTTCCCCTTTTCTCTTTCCCTAAGGAGTTCTACCCACACGGATTCTAAATCCATGCTCATCCCATCCGTAATGTCACTCCTTTCTAGCACCTTTATATTGTTCTTGACATAGAGACATACCCCTCCCCCTCTTTTTCCTACCATGTCCTTCCGGTACACCGAATACCCTTGGATATTGGCCAGCCAGTCATGTGAGGGGTCGAACCAAGTTTCTGTTATTCCCACAAGGTCTATGTCCTCCTCATGTACTAACATTTCCAATTCTTCCATTTTATTAGCTAGGCTCCTGGCATTAGCATATACATATTAGCATTAGCATATACCCCTCTTAGTTTTACGGAAGTTAAACATGATTGGCGGTTATGTTTATTTCTGTTTGGTCTGCGGTTTTCCCGCACAGACCTGCCAATTGACGTTGTCGACCTACTGTCGCTGCTGACACTACAACTGCCTTCAGTCCTCTGCTCCCTCCTGACTGATTCTACTTCTGAGCCCTCCCCCCCGTCTCCTAGTTTAAAAGCTCCTCCAACTTGGTGGCCATCTTTCTCCCCAAAAGAGCTGTACCGCCCCCATTAAGGTGCAGCCCATCCTTACTAAAGAGCCAGTAGCCGACTGAGAAGTCAGCCCAGTTCTACAGGAACCCAAACCCCTCCTTCCTACACCAATTCCTCAGCCACTTGTTAACTTCCCTAATCTCCTTCTGCCTCTCCTGTGTGGCTCGAGGTACAGGCAGTATTTCAGAGAAAACCACCTTGGAGGTCCTTTTCCTCAATCTATTACCTAAGTCCCTGAAATCGTTCTTAAGGATCCTCCACCTACCTTTAACTTTGTCATTAGTGCCCACATGCACCATGAACGCTGGGTCATCCCCAGCCCCCCACATCAATCTGTCTGCCAGATCTGCGATGTGCCGAACTCGGGCGCCCGGTAAACAACAAACTGTTCGGTTCACGAGATCTTTTTTACAGATTGCCCTCTCTGTCCTCTTGATAATTGAGTCCCCAACTACCACAACCTTTACTGTGACATTTTACCACGTAAGCGCAACACATAGGTGTTAATGGACCCTTAACAATTTCAGACTTAGAAGCTGGTGAGGTTCTCTTGTTGCCAGCATTACCGAAGACTACCTGAACTGGCTCCACCCCAGCATCATATAACCTGTGTGCTAAATCACAAATGCATGATCAGTTATAGACCATTCTTGTGGAATTCTCCTCAGCTTCCTGGTTACTGTAAATTGGAGAAATGTTTACATCAAATTGAGGACAATATAGATATTAAAGGTAATTTGAGTAAAAGTACCTCACCTTGACAGTGCCATCTTAAGAGCATTATAGGCCGCCGGGCAATGCAGTGCACTGGGGCCCTGCTTACACAATCACCCACGAGAATAAAAATGCTAATTATCGATAACACTATTTATTGGTACAGCAGTGCCAGGCTAATGACAGCTTCCAAGTTGGGCGGCTGGGTCCGGTGAGCACAAAGACGGGCGGGAGTCAGACTCGACTGTCCTGTGTGTGCCTGTTCCTGTGGAGGCGGACAGGCATTCTTGCAGTTGTGGGCTCCCCCTCCACGGCCCAAGTGGCCTGACATCAGCACAGAGCTGACAGGCGCTTGCCACCTGCTAACTTCGGTGGCGAGATGCACACAGGAATCGTGACCAATGCTTGGCTGGGTCGCTGGGCAGATGGGGCCCCCCAGGCAAGTGGGGCCCCCGGGCAAATGCCCAGTGTGCCCATTCGGTAAGATGGCCCTGCACCTTGATAAAGGAGGCCTAACACCCCCCCCCCCTCCCCAATATAGCTTTGTGCACGTGACTATATATGACTATACTTGATGTCAGGGGTCTAATTGCAAGTCTGTGTTTAGCTATGGCATGGAATAGTATATTTTTCAGTGTATGTCCAGACAAATTTAGTTTGGATAGAGGGGGGAAGGATAAGAACTTCTCCTGAGTTTTTAGTGCTATTCATGGCTTGTTTGGGAAGACTTTGCCCTGACTGTCATGGTGACAACAGTTTTCTGGCAGTTAGGGGAAATCTACAACAGGGCCACAAACAGCAACAAAAAGCTGGCTGGCGTTCTAGCTTCTTCCCTGCTCTACTGGAAAAAAACGGTTTATGTTGCTGTTTTGAGATTTTCCTCACTTCTGCTTGGTGAAATTGTTGTCATCTGGACAGTAAAGCTGGATACACACTATCCAACTTTTGTGGTTAGATTTCCTTCAGATTTACCTTTTCTATGTAGTGCAAGGGCCTGCCTGATTGCATACAAATTGAAAGTGTTTAGGTTTGACCTCCTATTATATGGTTTTGGTAAGTCTAAAGGAAAAAGTCTTCAGAAAATCTCATAGTGTGTATGGCCCATAAGTGAGGAAAAGGTTCTCTATTTGAGCCCCTGATAACAGTAAAATTTTACAGGTAGTTCTAACCTTCCCCTTTTTATACAAAACCAGAATAAAATGCATGCTTAGCCAAAATATTTTAAGTGACGCACATGTAGACATCTCTGAAGATAATTGGAGATAGAGCAAAGCTGAGGGGCCAACATACAATCAAACTGAAACCAACACACCATCACTCCATGATATACCCTTAATAAAGCACTTCTGTGCTCCCAGAAGATGGGTGGCAAATACCTGGATGATCCTACTGCCATGGAGTGCTTTTAGATTTATGTCCATGACTTAACTTCCAGGATGCTGAATAGAGCTCCTGAGGGGCGTTAAATAGAAATGAATCTCCTTCACACCCTCTAATATGTTTCTAAATGGCTCTTACTGTGTCCTGAGAGAGTTTACCACCACTTGGGAAACAGTTTAGTTGATAATGAAAGACTTAATGCTCAAAGGGCTTCGTGGCTGTGCACTTTGTCCTACACACCACTTTAATTTATAGCATTGTAGCGGGTGCCTGATGTATTTACAGCTGTATGGGAGTAATAAACGGATCTGTTTTTATAGCTGTGTTAGATTGTCTATTAAAGGGAATCTGTTACAAAGTAAAAACTGGTCTCCAGTACTGGAACTCCCGCTGAAGTCATTGGTTTTGGACTCCCAGGCCAGGTTCTTCTTATACAGCGTCACTGTATTGAAGATCCTATATTGGAATTAGCATATGGCCTGGGAGTCACTCAAACTTTCACAGAGGATTCTAAAATGGCTGTTTTGCTTTGTGATCATATTCAAAGCCACTTGTTTGGTTGCAAACTCATTCCTTTTAAAGTGGCTTCTGGCTTTTTTTTTTTTTTTTTTTTATTTAACCCTTTTTTGTCCTGTTTTCTAGTGCCAACAGAGACGGGCATATGGGCATAATTAGTGATGGGAATCTTTTGCAGGAAGCCCCAGATCCTAAGGCCACTAGTGCCAGATATATAGAGATATACAGAATCTCACATAAGTGAGTACACCCGTCACATTTTTTAAAATATTTTATTACATCTTTTCATGTGACAACACTGAGGAAATGACACTTTGCTACAATCTAAGGTGTACGTTTAATAAACTGAGTTTTCTCTCAGTTCACTTCTCGGCAGTTCTCAGAGAAAAATTATCTCCTCTGGCACCCAGTTTAGAAGGTGGAGAAACCAAAGTTTAAAAGCACCCGTAATTACATGTTCTGACACATGAAAACCAACTATCTATCTATCTTCCCCGAAAAAGACGACGTCTGGATGGGAGCATATGTTGTTCTAGAACTTGGATATACCTTTCAGCAGTGATGGTGCTTTTCCAGATGTGTAAGCTGCCCATGCCACACGCACTCATGCCACCCCATACCATCAGAGATGCAGGCTTCTGAACTTAGCGCTGATAACAACTTGGGTTGTCCTTGTCCTCTTTAGTCAAGATGACATGGCGTCCCAGTTTTCCAAAAATAACTTCAAATTTTGATTTGTCTGACAACAGAACAGTTTTCCACTTTGCCACAGTACATTTTAAATGAGCCTTGGCCCAGAAAAAACGCCTGCGCTTCTGGATCATGTTTAGATATGGCTTCTTTTTTGGTCTATAGAGTTTTAGCCAGCAACGGCGAATGGCACAGTGGACTGTGTTCACCGAAAATGTTTTCTGGAAGTATTCCTGAGCCCATGTTGTGATTTCCATTACAGTAGCATTCCTATATGTGATGGAGTGCCATCTAAAGTCCCGAAGATCACGGGCATCCAGTATGGTTTTCCGGCCTTGACCCTTATGCACAGAGATTGTTCCAGATTCTCTGAATCTTTGGATGATATTATGCACTGTAGATGATGATAACTTCAAGCTCTTTGCAATTTTTCTCTGAGAAACTCCTTTCTGATATTGCTCCACTATTTTTCGCCGCAGCATTGGGGTGAATTGGTGATCCTCTGCCCATCTTGACTTGTGAGAGACACTGCCACTCTGAGAGGCTCTTTTTATACCCAATCATGTTGCTAAATGACCTAATGAGTTGCAAATTGGTCCTCCAGCTCTTCCATATGTGTACATTTAACTTTTCCGGCCTCTTATTGCTACCCGTCCCAACTTTTTTGGAATATGTAGCTCTCATGAAATCCAAAATGTGTCAATATTTGGCATGACATTTCAAAATGTCATTCACTATATTATATTGTGAATGAAATATAAGTTTGAGATTTGTAAATTAGTCCATTCCTTTTTTTACTCACAATTTGTACAGTGTCACAACTTTTTGGGAATTGGGTTTGTGTATATGTGTGTGTGTGTGTGTGTGTATATATATATATATATATATATATATATATATATATATATATATATATATATATATACATACACACAACACACCAGTACATACAGTATTGATATATATATTTATTATTATTTTTTATTTTTGAACCCACTGGTGCTGATATATCGGAAGAAAGAAGTCTTCTTCCTCTAATCATATCAGCTTCTCCCCCTGATTCTCCACCTCTGAGCTGGAGAATCTGAAATGGAGATATTTCCGAGAAACGGCTGTGAGATCTTCAGATCTCACTTTTCTAAACTGGCCGTTTGTGACAGAATGGTCATGTACTGTGATGAGAAGAGAAGAACATGTTCTCTGCTCCTCATCTCAGCTACCTAAACCGGTACACACCAGAGATCAGTCGTGATCCTGAGGATCACGGCTTTTCTCTGTTTATTAAAAGTACACCCCAAGTAGTGAGTGTACAGCTTGTATAACAGTGTAAATTTTGCCCTCCCCTCAAAATAACTCAACACAGTAATTTTTGTCTAAACTGTTGGCAACAAAAGGGAGTACACCTCTAAGTAAAAATGTCCAAATTGGGCCAAAAGTGTCAATATTTTGTGTGGCCACCATTATTCTCCAGCACTGCCTTTAACCCCTTAACCCTCTTGGGCATAGAGTTCACCAGAACGTCACAGGTTGCGACTGGAGTCCTCTTCCACTCCTCCTTGACAACATCACAAAGCTGGTGGATGTTGGGAGACCTTGCTCTTCTCCACCTTCGGTTTGAGGATGCCCCAAAGATGCTCAATAGGGTTAAGGTCCGGAGACATGCTTGACCAGTCCATCACCTTTACCTTCAGCTTCTTTAGCAAGGCAGCGGTCATCTTGGAGGTGTGTTTGGGGTCATTATCATGTTGGAAAACTGTCCTGCGGACCAGTCTCCCAAGGGAGGAGATCATGCTCTGCTTCAGTGTGTCACCGTACATGTTGGCATTCATGGTTCCCTCAATGAACTGTAGCTCCCCAGTGCCGGCAAAACTCATGCAGCCCCAGACCATGACACTCCCACCACCATGCTTGACTGTAGACAAGACACACTTGTCTTTGTACTCCTCACCTGATTGCCGCCACACACTTGACACATCTGAACCAAATAAGTTTCTTGGTCTCATCAGACCACAGGACATGGTTCCAACAATCCATTTTCTTAGTCTGCTTGTCTTCAGCAAACTGTTTGTGGGCTTTCTTGTGCATCATGTTTAGAACAGGCTTCCTTCTGGGATGACAGCCATGCAGACCAATTTGATGCAGTGTGCAGAGTATAGTTTGAGCACTGACAGGCTGACCCCCAAACCCCCCCCACCCACCCCTTCAACCTCTGCAGCAATGCTGGCAGCACTCATACGTCTATTTCATGGAAATGATGCTGAGCACGTGCACTCCACTTCTTTGGTCAACCATGGTGAGGTCTGTTCTAAGTGGAACCTGTCTTGGCCACCGTGCTTTAGCTCAGTCTCAGGGGATTGGCAATCTTCTTATAGCCTGTAGAGCAACAATTCTTTTTTTTTTTTTTTCAGATCCTCAGAGAGTTCTCTGCCATGAGGTGCAATGTTGAACCTCCAGTGACCAGTATGAGAGAGTGAGAGCGATAACACCAAATTTCACACCTGCTCCCCATTCACACCTGAGACCTTGTAACACTCACGAGGCACATGACATCGGGGAGGGAAAATGGCTAATTGGGCAGTTTGGTCATTTTCACTTAGGGGTGTACTCACTTTTGTTGTCAGAGGTTTAGACAATAATGGCTGTGTGTTGAGTCATTTTGAGGGGACAGCAAATTTACACTGTTATACAAGCTGTACACTCACTACTTTATATTGTAGCAAAGTGTCATTTCTTCAGTGTTGTCACATGAAAAGATGTAATAAAATATTTACATAAATGTGAGGGGTGTACTCACTTATGTGAGATACTGTATAGTATTTATTTTTTTGCTGATGGTGCCCCAGTATCTACAGCATTAGCACTGCTTCTGCCCACCTTGTCAGCGGCAGTACTGCTTCTGAGGTCTGGAGAGTGGGTTTTAGGGAGGAAGGGGGAGAGGTCTGCACCCCGCCGTGATGTTACAAGTAATTGCACAGCTTGTCACAGCACTATGGGCTCCATGGACACGCATGGAAACTTATATTGCTATATTGGGAGGACCCTTTTCCTCCATATAAAAAAAAAAAAATATCATAAAATTGATTGAGGCCCTGCCCAAGTTTAAACTATTTTTAACTGCATGTGCATGCTCTACAAAATTTACCAAAATATGGAATGCGTGGTTGGAGCAAATGGGTAGTGTTCCTATTGTCGGAAGTGTGGTGTGTGTGTGTTTTTTGTTTTTTAACTTGCAACTATGGTTTTGCACTGTAGTATGTATAAGGAGGTGGATGGGGAGTATTCGAGAGTGTGTGTGCATGTGTAATTTTTCTGTAATTCCTGCTCTGTTGGGGGAGGGGGTGTTCTTTTATCAGTACAATGTACCTGTATGTGTACTATTGTCATGTGATTCTGTACCTTAGTCGTTCTGTGTGTGTTTATGAAGTTCTTCTAGAACTTCAAAAAAATCTCTTAAAAATAAATAAATAATGAAAAATAACAAAAAATATTTAAGGTGTGTCTATTAAATAACGAGACTGATTAAATCACCTTTATATGTATTACAAGCTTAATGCTTGTCCCCTTCAACATATTCCCCATTTACACTAATGCATTGCTGCAGTCTTGTTTTCCACTGGTCAAAGGCATGGAGAAAATCAATTTCTGTCAGCTGTTTCAACACCTCTGCAATTTTCTTCTTTACAGCATCAGCTGACTCAAAACGTGTCCCTTTTAGCCACTTCTGGACCGGAAGACATTCCCCCTTAATGACCAGGCCATATTTTGCGATTCGGCACTGCGTTATTTTAACGGACAATTGCGTGGTCGTGTGATGCTGTACCCAATAAAATTGATGTCCTTTTTTTCCCACAAATAGAGCTTTCTTTTGGTGGTATTTGTTCACCTCTGTGATTTTTTTTTTTATTTTTTGCGCTATAAACAAAAAAGAGTGACAATTCTGGAAAAAAAAAACAATATTTTTCACTTCCTGCTATATAACATTCCCAAAAAAAAAAATTAAAAATCAAAATGTTTAACATTTTAGGCCAATTTTTTTCTGCTAAATACTTTTGATAAAATGCAATGTGCGTGTTTTGATTGGTTTGCGCAAATGTTATCGCGTCTACTAACTACGGGAAAGATTTGTCATTTTTATTGCGGTGGTGTTTTTTTTCTTTTTTTGTGTTTTTGTTTTTTTACTAGTAATGGCGCCGATCTGTGATTTTTAACGGGATTTTGACATTGCGGCGGACAGATCGGACCCCTAACTGACATTTTTGACACTTTTTGGGTGACCAGTGACATTACTACAGTAATCAGTGCCAAAAACATTTGCACTGTTACCGTAATAATGACACAGGCATTGAAGGGGTTAACACTGTGGGTGATCAAGGGGTTAAATGTGTACCTAGGGGCGTGTTTCTAACTGTGTGGGGGTTGGGTTTGTGAAATTATCACAGACATGTGTTCCTATATAGAGAAGAGAGATTAGTGGAGTGCAGTGTCGACTTCCTGGCAGGATCAGGCACATAGCAACTCAAACACGCCTGAGCTCATCTCTATTGAGGACCATGATATATATAAATATACTGATGCTTTGGAATTCTCATGACATGCAGGGAGCTAGTGTGTTAGAAGGGTAGGTAGGTTATTTTCCAAGTTTTTTAATGACCATTGGCAGAGCTATGCTGACGTCATATCCGTTTGTGTCATTTCCAGCTGCTGGAGCGCACAGTCACTTTGCCTGGGACCTGGAGATGCTATTGATTCTCCATAATGTGCAAAGTGATAAACTGTAGCTCCAATAACAAACAAGGTGTAAATTAAGTTCTTAATAACCTGTAAATCAAGGTGATCAAGTGACCAAATAAGTGTCCATCAATAATGTAAGTCCTCGTGATATAATGAAACTTAGTCCACAAACAAATGTGTAAGTGAAGCCATGTTCCAGAAAATATCAAAGTGATAGGAGCTCCAGTAGTGCTCAGAAATCCATCACTGCATCCCAGTGAAGTGAACACTCACCAGAAATGATGGCAGCCATTGCAACAGCATAACCGCCTGTAACTTTAAATCTTTAGAGCGGACATCTACTAAGAACCTGGGGGTAGCACCAGATTTCCACATACAAAGTCACTCCTTAGTAGCGTTAGCTGAGTAAATAAAGCTCACCAGGAGCCAATAAAGTGCTCTGATAGTGTAGTACTTTAATTTAAATTGGCGTATGTATGTATGTATGTATGTATGTATGTATGTATATATATATATATATATATATATATATATATATATATATATATGTATATATATATATATATATATATATATATATATATATATATATACACATAATATGTGTATGTATATGTATCGACTTGGGATTGTGCAGTGGTATGATGACAGCACTAGTGTCTCCTCTCCTTTAGGGATGAAAAATGTATGCGTGTTTTTGATTGTGTATGCATTCAAATTTTGAAAAATAAATTACAGGACAAGTATTGGATGTGTGTATATGATGTTTTGGGACAATAAGGATATATAATGTCACTTTAATGATTATGCCATTTTGTAATGCCCTATAGTTTTATTTGAAATACAATTAAATGTAATGTTGTTCTGTTCACTTTTTTTTGTTTTTTGGCGGGGGGGGGTCCAAAACTACAATTTCTGCTAGGACAACTCTAAATGGATATTCCAGTACTCTGAGCTTCTGTCCATCATAAAGCTGTAAGTGACAACGCTGATCAATTTTCTGATGGATTGAAGCCTTCTACACCTCCTCTCTCTTAAGTGTGAAGAGCAAAGTGCAGCATTATTCAGAGAGCTTGCTTAGTGTACCCAGGAGAGCCTTTTAGGAGACAGACCGGCAAAATAAAACATCTGTATAAGTTGTAGCAGGGTGAACTCTGCTGATACAGCACTGAATGGGGCAAGCGCCATCATGGCTGTGTTCAATATGTCCCACTTGGGTAAAAATGAATTGGTGATTCTCTGTTTCACATGCTCATATGCTTGTTTGCATACAGTAGTCTTCCTTATGCCAAGTGTAAACTTGGGGTGGCCATAGATGCGTAGGATGTAAAAGAAAACAACAGATGGGTAGGTATGATAAAGTCCCAAGCACACTGTCTGAAGAAGTCACATAATCCGCTTTTAGTGAGCTGTGTGACCACCAAGTTTTCTTTTCAAAGGTTTGGTATTAGGTAGAATACAGGTAGATGACTGAAAAACTTCCAGGCTTTTGTCTGTTATGTTAGATAGGTTCCCCTTCACTTTCTAGCCTGGGGACATAACAAGGTCAGGAGAAATCCTAGACAGTTATTAGATGTCCCCATTGAAAGATTTCCCTCCCTCCACCTCCTCTACCATGATTAATGAATTACCTTCTACATATGTATACTACAGACACGAGTGCAGTGCATCCCTCACACAAACTATACTTCTCTAATCAAAAAGCAAAATAAATACCAAAATTCTTTTCAGCCAACACCATAAAGTGACATCTGTCTTGAAAACACCAAAAAGTTTGGGTATCCCCACCTTCAGTCAGCATACAAGTGACATTACAATTTCCTGCCATCTTACTTTAGGCTGACCATACATCTTACAATCTTTGTATTCAATTTCCTTTAGATTTACCTTCAACTATGTAGTGCAAGGGCCTGCCTGATTGCATACAAACTGAAAGAGTTTAGATCTGACCTCAGATTATATGGTTTTGGTATATCTAAAGGAAAATTGTACCAGAAAATTATATAATGCATAGACACCCTTATTGTCTTTTATTCTGGGGAAGCCAGTGCAGTGACCAGCATGGAATTGTCACTAATTCCATGCTATGGAGTGATAAGCGCAGGTGTCTGCTTAGGGTCTTACAGTTTCAGATGTTTCCCATCAGATTCCAAGAAATGACCTATGCGCAGGGGAGGGCTGGCAGCCTTAGGCCCTTGGGGGGGCAAGTCCATTCAAGTGGCCACTGAACCATTGAATCAACTTACCATCCATGTCCACTTGGTTTTATAACAGATATTGATGTTATGAAGCAAGACACACATGATGCAATATGGTAACATAATTTAATGTTAATAGCAACAAAGGAGGTTTAACAACAATACATGACATCACACCAGACAGGGCCTAGGAAGCTCCTGTCGGGTGGAGATCACTCTGTGTTAGTATTGTGTTGTGTTAGTATTGTGCCGGCCGGGCTTAGGAGCGTACTCTGCACACTCATACTGCTCCGCTGCAGCTCTGCAAAGATTACATTATGTAGCAGCGGCCGGTGTTCTATCAGAAAACCCTACCCCATCAGAAATCCATACCCTCATCATTTCCCGTTCAGATCAGCTGTGGATTCGTCATGCATCAGCTGTATGCCTCAGCTATAGCCGCGTCACACGTCCTAGTGCGCATGCGGGTCAGGCAGTGGGCAGGGAGATCTCTTATTACAAATATCCATCCGATCTCCATGCCCCACACTGCCCCGACCCGACAATGGGACAATAAGCCCACTGTCCATTTGATGGCTATGTCCCATTGTCGGGTCGGTGCAGTGTGGGGCATGGAGATCGCATGGATATTTGTAATAAGAGATCTCCCTGCCCGCTGCCCGACCCGTTGCCGTGCATGCGCACTAGGACGTCAGCCCGACCGTTGCGATATTATCAATTTCCCTACCTATTGTGTGCATGTGCACTAGGACGTGTGACACAGCTACAGCTGATGCATGACGAATCCACAGCTGATCTGAACTGGAAATGACGATGGTATGGATTTCTGATGGGGTAGGGAGATCTGATAGAACACCGGCAGCTGTTAACAATGTCTGGCCCCTAAATTAATCCAGCCCTGAGTGTGGCCTTTTTTTACCCGGCATCCGAGCGGCCCGGGGGGCGATTACCACCCTGCCCCCCTTCCCAGTCCTCCCCTGCCTATACGTTTCAAAGCATTGAGATGGATGTACAGCATTGGTGGTTGGGAGAAGCCTAGAAGGAACTATTGGGAAGATGATTGACAGTTCTTTAATAAAGACTTTTATTATTTCATTTGTTTTATTTTTTGATCAACCTATCACATATTTGCAAATCAAGGAGATATATATACATTATTGGTGATTGGAATACGTATAAGAAGCACTGTTAGACATGTTGGATATTTTCTTTAATAGATGAAGATATGGGAGTATCCCACCACCACAGGGTAGAAGCAGTGGGTGCTATTCACAGATTTACAAGATTTGGCACTTGTAGTATTGTTAACCGCTTCAAACATAGGACTTTATAGGCACCACTTAATTGGTTAAAAACATATAAGTTTATTCCGATGTTGCCGCGATTTCCGCCTGCCGAATCGCGGCAAGATCGCGCAAACAAAATCGCGGGACGCAATACGCTCCAAAGAAGCTCTTGTACTTCTTTGGAGCGTATTGCGTCCCGCGATTTTGTTTGCGCGATGTTGCCGCGATTCGGCAGGCGGAAATCGCGGCAACATCGCTCGGCGTTTGGGGGGCTATTGCAAATCAACGGGCAACGCTAGGCGTCCCGCGATTTGCAATAAATCTCCGAATCGCGGGCGGAACCGCGGCGGTTCTGCCCGCGATTATAAGCTGACATGTGAATGCAGCCTTAGGCTCCGTTCACATCTGGGCGTTTTGGGGCGTTTTTGGGGAGTTTTTCTGCTCTAGGATCAGCTCTCAAAACGCCCAACAAGACAAATCCTATTAATTTCAATGGCCCCTGTTCACATCTGAGAGTTCTGACGCTGTAAGCAAAACGCCCAACGCTCAAAAAAGTACATGAGCTTCTTTTTGGGCAGATTACAGGCGTTTTCCATTGGTTTCTATTCAATCTAAAAACGCCTGCACAAAAAACGCCTGTAAAAACGCCTGTAAATCGCGGTAAAAACGCGCGAAAACGCTACGCTCAGGTGTGAATGTAGCCTAAAGAAAACACACATTTGTTGTTTATCACCTGCCAGGAGGCAGTTGGTATTTTTAGCGAAGTACAAACTAACAATGAGGGCCAGAAAATGAAAAGTATACAATGTATCCGTATGATCAGTATACAATGTATCAGTGTGGAAATGTTGTGTCCTTAAGCTCAGGAATGAAAATAAATTGTAACATTTCACCAGAGGAAAATCATTCTGTAAATAAAAGAACACTAGAATATTTTAACACTTTTATAGTATTTCTTTCTCTAGTGAAGTGTGAGAATGGAAAAAAAAAAATATATAAAAAAACAAAATGCAAAATTGAAGTGATAAATATTGCAAAACATAAGTAATTCACGCATTCAGTAAATAAAAAAAACATGCTTTAGATAAATACAGCATTACTTATTTCTAACTTTAAGAATTTCATGCGGTATTTAACTCTTAGTGAATTGACCCCATTGTCATAAATCACAATTTTTTTTCTTTCCCCTCCCTTGGTTGGTTGAATGTATGTATTGCTTGCCCAGCAGATAGGTGCTTGTATGCATTGATGCTGTTTGTGTATTGAAATGAATAAAAAGCAATTTATAAAAAAAATAAATCACAATGAAACAATATAATTGTCACCTTTTTACATTCATGCTGCAATTACATGGCAATAGGCAAATAGACAAATCAACCTCTCTGGCACATTTTCTTAATTTTTTTTTTTAAATCTTTACAGCCTGGCACCAGAATTTGCCAAACACTGTTGAAATGTGCTTTCTGCCTATGTTAATTTTAGGGTGCTGTGTTATGCGCTTTCAGCTTCACTGTGCTGGTTTAATGTTGCCATCACGTGTATGTCAAGCAATGTTTTAGTTTTTATAATTCGGGAAGGGTAAAGCCCCCTGTGCCAGGTTATTTGCAGTCTGTGAGCCACTGGGGAAATTTTCCTTCACTTCCTGTCCAGGGACACAACAGGATAGTAAAGAAAATCTCCCAAAGCTATAGGAATTTCTCTCCAAAACTATTTTCCCCAGAAAAGGTGTCCCCATTGGAAGATTTCCCCTTACCTCTTGTTCCAGGGATAATACTTAAACTTTGGAGTTCCATGCACTTTCTTTCTCACCGACAATGGTCACCAGTACATACAGAGGTGTGTGAAATTCTATAAAGGGGACATAGCAATGAAAAAAAATAATTACAGACAGAGGTCTGCATGTTCCCAAATAAAAAAGGCTTTGCCCGGAGATACTTTTTCTAAAATGATTTTGCATGTTAAACATTTTTTTTTTCCCAAAGCTGGCTGCAATACCTTAGTGCTGGTTCACATTTGTGCGATGCGGGAACGCTGCGAATATACAGCGTGTTCCTGCATCACATCCGCAGCACAGGCAGTTCACACTGCCATATGCAATACGCTGGGGGTGTCAATACACAGTTAACAACACCCCCAGATCAAATCGCATATCGCAGTGTGATCTGAAAGTTTGCACAGAATCGGATCGCACCAGTGTGAACCACCATGCGATCCAATTCTGCTATGGACCAAAAAAAGGGTCCTGTGCGTGTTTTAGTGCGATTATGGTGGGAATTCAGCCATACAAACTGTATGGCTAAATTTGCACCGCACAGAGATCACATGTAATTTTAGGAGCAGTGCGCTCAGAATTACATGCGATCTCTGATCACACAAATGTGAACCGTCACTGTACAGAAATTAATCTCTTTAGATTTATCAAAACTTTGAGGACACAGCTAAACAATAGTTGAATTTGTATCCAGTCAGGTAGGCTCCCTTGTACTACATAGTTGATGGTCAATCTAAATGAGGCTGTCCAATCAGATTGTATAGTCCCCTTAAGTTTGCACATTCTTATGTAGGTGGTTATTGGTTACAGGAAGACATCAAGTGTCAGAGCGGCCTCACTTCTGATAGGCCAGGCCTCATGTTGTGTTTTTTTTTTTTTTTTGCTTTTTCTTTTAAATTATTATTATGATCCTCTATCAGAGTAAAAGCAAACACACACATATTTGTTTCTTTTGTTTTGGAGAGATTGAGGGAGGGATATAACCCGTCCAAGATTTATTTATTTGTTTTGTAAATTCTTTATTTTATGTTAGAGCCGGTTCACACTTGGGCGACTTGTCAGGCGACCTGGTCGCCTGACAAGTCGCCTGCCATAGATTAGCACAGGACCCGTTCTAATAGGAGCGACACAAGTCGCTCCGACTTAGAAAAAGGGTCCTGAGCTACTTTGGGGCGACCCGGAGCGACCTGCATTGACTTCAATGATATGAAGTCTGTGCCGGCCGATCTGAGGTTGCGGTGCGAGCTGCGCACCGCAACTTCACAGGTCGCCCCGGCAAGTTGGGTCGCGCCTATGTGAACCGGCTCTAAATGTCTGAGCAAACAGGTTTATAGATCCAGGTTATCCTGTACTGTGACCTACATAAAATAAGAGGACCTGTCAAGTTTCTATTTCCATTTGTGTCCCGTTGAGATTTCCATTCACTTCCTGTCCCATAGTCACAACAGGAAGTGAGAGGAAATCCCTGGTAGTCACCAGAACTCGAGTTCATGTGAAAGATGACCCCCCCCCCCCCCCCATATTCCTGTTGAGCACTTAAAGTGGAGTTACACCCAAAAGTGGGACTTCTGCTTGTATGCTTCCTCCTCCCCTCTGGTACCACATTTGGCACCTTTCAGGGGGAGGGGGGAATGGGTACCTGCTTTTGACAGGTACCCTTCCCCACTTCCAGGAGACAGCGCTGTGGTGCTGTCCCTTGGAAGTTTGGCCCCCTCCTTCCTTCTCCGCCGCCGGGCCAATTATAAAGTGCAGCCCGCTTCGGGCATGTGCATTAGGGAACCAGCTGTAAAGCTGAAAGGCTTCACTGCCGGGATCCCATACCCTGAATGGCGGCGGCGGCAGCACCCAAGAGCCGATACGAAAATCGGCTTCGGGTGCCGACATCGCGGAAACCCTGGACAGGTAAAGTTCTAATATTTAAAAGTCAGCAGCTACAGTATTTGTAGCTGCTGACTTTTCATTTTTTTTTCATGAGGGGGCGGAACTCCTCTTTAAGGTGT